>NC_135887.1:122659539-123311454 GCF_964194155.1 Cetorhinus maximus
AGGGGGAGGGATAGAGAGGGTGGGGGAAGAGGGGGTGGGGGTAGGAGGGGGAAGCAAGGGGGGGAGAGAGGGAGGGGGGAGAATTGGGGAAGGAGGGAGGGGAGTGGGGGGAGACAGGGGGAGAAGAGGGGAGTGGGGAGAAGGGGAGGGGAAGAAGGTGGGAGAAGGAGGGGGGAGAAGGGAAAAGGGGGAGCGGGTAGAAGGGAGGGAGAATGGGGGAGGGAGGAGAAGGGGAGGGAGGCTGAAGGGGGAAGGGGGGGAGAGGGGGGAGAAGGGTGAGTGGGGGAGAAGGGAGAGGGTGGGGAGAGGGAGGTTGGGGAGAAGGTGGGGAGAGGGAGGTTGGGGAGAAGGTGGGGAGAGGAGAGAAGGGTTGGGAGAGGGGGGGAGAAGGGAGAAGGCGGAGGGGTGGAGAATGGAAAAGGGGGGAGAAGGGCAGGAGGGGGAGGAGTGGGGAGAGGGGTAGTGAGTTGGGGGAGAAGGGGGGGAGGGGGTGGGGGGCACTGGTGGGGGGAGGGGGGAGAGGGAGAAGTGGGGGAGAGGGAGAAGGGGGAAGAGAGAGGGGGAGAAGGGTGGGAGGGAGAGGGGGAGAAGGGAGGCGGGGGTGGGTAGAGGGGCAGAACTGTAAACTTGGGTAAATGACCGGGATTGGTCGGAAATGGTTTTGTATATCTCAACGTGGAACTACAGCTCGGACCAGTACCAGTCATTTCCTAACTTTCTCTGTTTTTTTCCGAGCCGACCTTACCCCCAAGCTGTAGCAAAATGCTAAGGACGCTAGATGGGAATTTGAAATAGAAACAGAAAAGCGCTGGTAAGTACACAGCAGGTCAGGCAGCGTCTGCAGAGACATCAAGAGAAAGAGAGTTAACATTCAGTCGGTAAGGCACCAGGAGTTTGGGTTCCACCTGGGCCACCCAGCTCCTGACCAATTACAGCCTTGGTTCAAACATGGACAAAAGAGCTGAACTCAAGAGGTGAGAGTGACTGCCCTAGACATCAAGGCCGCATTTGACCGAGTGTGGGGCATCAAGGAGCCCCAGCAAAACTCGAGTCAATGGGAATCGGAGAAAACTCTCTGCTGGTTGGAGTCATACCCAGCACAAAGGAAGATGGTTGTGGTTGTTGGAGGTCGGTCATCTCAGCTCCAGGACATCACTGCAGGAGTTCCTCAGGGTAGTGTCCTCAGCCCAACCATCTTCAACTGTTTCAGCAGTGACTTTCCTTCCATCATAAGGTCAGAATTGGGGATGTTCGCTGATGATTGCACAATGTTCAGCACCATCCGCAACTCTTCCGATACTGAAGCTGTCCCATGTCCAAATGCAGTAAGACCTGGACAATATCCAGGCTTGTGCTGACAAGTGGCAAGTAATATTTGAGCAACACAAGTGCCAGGCAATGACCATCTCCAACAAGAGAGAATCTAACCATCGCCCCTTGATGTTGAAAGGCATTACCATCACTGAATCCCCACTATCCACATCCTGGGGGTTACCATTGACCAGAAACTGAACTGGACTAGCCATACAAATGCTTGGCTACAACAGCAGATCTAAGGCTAAGAATCCTGCCACGAGTAACTCACCTCCTGACTCCCCAAAGCCTGTCCACAATCAACAAGGGCACAAGTCAGGTGTATGATGGAATACTCCCCACTTGCCTGGGTGAGTGCAGCTCCCACAACACTCAAGAAACTTGACACCGTCCTAGACAAAGCAACCTGTTTGATTGGCACCACATCCATAAACATTCACCACCGATGCACCCCCTCCACCACCGATGCAAAGTGGCAGTAGTATGTACCGACTACAAGATGCACTGCAGGAATTCACCAATGCTCCTTCGACAGCACCTTCCAAACCCACAACCACTACCATCTAGAAGGACAAGGGCAGCAGATAGATGGAAACACCACCACCTGGAAGTTCCCCTCCAAATCACTCACCATCCTGACTTGGAAATATATCGCCGTTCCTTCACTGTCGCTGCGTCAAAATCCTGGAACTTCCTTCCTAAAAGCACTGTGGGTGTACCTACTCCACATAGAGTGCAACAGCTCAAGAAGGCAGCTCACCACCACCTTCTCAAGGGAAACTTGGAGTGGGCAATAAATGCTGGCCCAGTCAGCAAAGCCCACATCCCGTGAATGAATAAAAGAAAGGAGAAGCAGATGAGACGCATCCAAAGATACTGAGAGAAGTGAGAGTGGAAATTGCAGAGGCACTGGCCATTATTTTCCAGTCTTCCTTCGACTTACGGATGATACCAGAAAATTGGAGAATGTTTTAAAAATTCTTTCATGGACGTGGGCATCACTGAGGAGGCCAGCATTTGTTGCCCATCCCTATTTGCCCTTGAATGACTTGCAAGGCTATTTCAGAGTGCAGTTAAGAGTCACCAACACTACTGTCAGTCTGGAGTCACATGTAGGCAAGACCAGGTAAGGACAGCAGATTTCCTTTGCTAAATTTAGTGAACCAGATGGACTTTTACGAAAATCAATGATAGTTTCATGGTCACCACTTTCAAATCCAGATTTTTAAAAATTATTAATTGAATTTAAATTCCACCAGCTTCCATGGCAGGATTTGAAGCTAAGTCCCCAGAGCATTAGCCTGGGCCTCTGCATCACTAGTTCCAATGACATTACCACTATGTCACCATCCCCCCCTTGTTCAAAAAATAGATAAGACCAGCAACTATAGGCCAGTCAGTTTAATTTTGGTGGTGGGGAAACTTCTAGAAAAATAATTTGGGACAAAATTATTAATCACATGGACAAATGCAGGTTAATTAAGGAAAGCCAGCATGGATTTGTTAAGGGAAATCGTGTTTGACTAACTTGCTAGAGTTTTTTGAGGAGGTAACAGAGAGGGCTGATGAAGGTAATGCTGTTCACGTTTCAAGTCCGTATGACTCTTCTTCAGAGCTGAAGAAGAGTCATACGGACTCGAAGCGTTAACTGTCTTTGTCTCCACAGATGCTGTTAGACCTGCTGAGTTATTCCAGCATTTTCTGTTTTTGTTTCAGATTTCCAGCATCCGCAATATTTTGCTTTTAAATTAAGGTAGTGCTGTTGATGTGGTGTACATGGACTTCCAAAGGCACAGTGCCGCACAAAAGGTTTGTAAACAAAGTTATAGTTCATGGAATGAAAGGGACAGTAGTAACATGGATATGAAATTGGCTGAGTGACAGGAAACAGTTTTTAATGGATGTTTTTCAGACTTGAGGAAGGTTTGCAGTGGAGTTCCCCAGGGGTCAGTGTTCAACCCAATGGGACATCCGTTTACTTCTGTCGGTGAGCACATCACCATCTGCTGAGTTCAGGGGTACAACTTTGGTGTAGTAGGACCAAGTGTCCCCTTGATCCTTTCATACATTGTTCATAGATTTCCATTGTCACAGGCAGTTTGGATTTTCTGTCATAAGTTGATCCAGTGTTTATTTGAACAGTATATTTTGTCTTTTGCACGGTTGTCCTGGCTCCTTTCAGGTCATGCTGTGTTTTAGTTGTTGGGTTTATGTTCTCCATCAGGTAAGGCTTTGTTTTTTGCATCAATGACCGATGTCATCTCAGCTGCACATGTCCAAATAATGCTGCTTCATCAACGATTGAGCTTCATGACTTCCATGCTTCGCTGATACCAGCTGTGGCACTTCCTGGTAAACCTTTGGTGGGTAGCAGTCATTCTAGCAACAGTGCAAAGTGTTGCTATTTGACACCATTACTTGTGCAAGGGATGTTGATGTGTGGCAGGCCATTGTGTTTGGAACTGTGAAACTTTCAGGGGTGCACCTTCACTGTTCTTCTGACAAGACAGTGGCCTGTGCCGCATCTGCGCTGTGGTAGAACATTGCGGGTGTGTAGAATACTGGGCAGATCGCGCCTTCTCATTATGACCATGCCTAGTTGGTGTCAATGTCCAGACTCTGGGTGATG
The DNA here is from genome assembly GCF_964194155.1 of Cetorhinus maximus. Classification (NCBI taxonomy): domain Eukaryota; kingdom Metazoa; phylum Chordata; class Chondrichthyes; order Lamniformes; family Cetorhinidae; genus Cetorhinus; species Cetorhinus maximus. The sequence continues at coordinate 122,663,483 of NC_135887.1, forward strand.
CTGTGAACCTTGTGGCGATGTCTGCCCTGAAAAAACGTGCCTTTGACACAGAGCTCATTCAGGGCATAAAACTCAAGAAGGTGTTGTCCATTATAATTTATCTTGCCACCAAGGCACATTGGCCATGAATCGCTTGCCACCCCAATATCTACACTGAAGTCACCCAGAATGGATAGCCTCTCGCCATTTGAAATGCTTCTCAGAACATTACCTAGGAGTCGTAGAAATGCACCTTGACTGAGATGCTGGCATACAAAGTTGATGCACAGGCACATATGATGTTGACTGCACCTCCATCAGATGACAGTCACAGAGAGATGAGGCACTCTGAGTTTGCTACTGGTGACTCAATTGACTGTATCAACCAGTTGCTTACTGCAAAGCTCACAGTGGTCTTCAGTGCCTTTTCCATGTCAGTAGAAGGTGCAATTATCTTCACAAATAGAGACTATGTTGGCTAATCTGATTTGTAGTGGAGAGGCAATGTTGACACAAGCTTGTGTAGCTCTGGGTCAGTCAGGGCTATCTTGCATCCATTTGCTGTGGAATGTGAGTTGTTGTTCATGCCAGGGCACATAGTCCTCATATTCCAGCTTCCAAGCCAAATGATTACCTTTTTTTTGCTATGCAACCTAGTCACAGTTTTGGAAGGTGCTAACTTGCCTAGAATCTGAACCCCCTCTTGACCACGTAGGCTGGCATCCAGAGGAAAGACTAAAGACTATACATCGGGGGCCTGGCCGGTTGCAGGAGTTGCCGGAAGGTGCTAACTTGCAGGAAACACCAACCTCCTAATGGGACTCCACTCCAGCTTTTGTGTGGACTTTACTCTATTAGCCATTAACTGCCATATAATTGACCTTTATTGCAAGAGGATTTGAGTACAGGACTAAAGTTGTCTTGCTGCAATTGTATCGAGCCTTGGTGAGACCATACCTGGAGCATTACGTACAGTTTTGGTCTCCTTACTTAAGGAAGTATATACTTGCCGTAGAGGGAGTGTAACAAAGATTCACCAAACTGATCCCTGGGATGGTGGGATTGTTCTATGAGGAGAGATTGAGGAGCCTGGGCCTGTATTCTCTAGATTTTAAAAGAATGAGCGGTGATATAATTGAAACATACAAAATTCTTACAGGGTTCCACAGGGTAGGTGCAGGAAGTTTCCCCTGGTTGCTGTGGTGGGAGGGTGCGTAGAACCAGGGGACACAGTCTCAGAATAAGAGGTAAGCCATGTAAGACTAAGATGAAGAGGAATTTCTTCATTCAGAGGGTGGTAAAGCTTTGGAATTCTCTACCCCAGAGGGCTGTGGAGGCTCAGTCATTGAGTATGTTCAAGGCAGAGATCGATAGATTTTTAGATGGTAACGACATCAAGGGATTTGGGGATAGTGCAGGAAAATGGTGTTGCGGTAGTAGACCAGCCATGGTCTAGTTGAATGGTGGAGCAGGCTCAACAGGCCAAATGGCCTACTCCTGTTCCTATGTTCCTGACTGTTGAAGTAACAAGTATTACGAAAAGTCTTTCCAGCAGAATGAAGGCACAATGTATGTGTAATGAAAAGTGGAAAGGGAAATTCCTTCCCTTCCCTAACTGAGTACCTGGTAACATCTTCAACATTCTCAAGTCTGCCTGAAGTGGTATCTCAAATCTGGTGCTCCTTGTTGCTCTGCTATATTTCCTTGGCTACATGGATATGCCCCTGATTATACATCTATAGTATAAGGAGATATGATGATGTATTCACATTAACTTTTTTTGTTACAAGTATTAACCTGACCAAACAGAAACGATATATCATGTATGTACTGCAGCAGGCAAAGGTCACCGTTACGGGAAAATGTACACCATTAGCCACTTGTTCTATTTTTGGCAGTCTAACGTTGCATTTCTGCATGGCTGCTTTCTTCCATGGAGGTGCATGGGTACTCTAGATAATACATCAATACAACCATGAGCAGCCTTAGGGAAATGCACCCTGGGCAAACTTGTATTTTAGCTCCTTTCTTTGAGTTTAAATATTTGGTACTGTAGCATTGATGAAAAGAAACACTACTTTGAATTTTCTAAACTCTCTGAATGCGGTGACATTCATTGGTTGTGAAAAAGAAGATATAAATGCAAATCTTTTTTGTCTTTTTATTACAGGAGGTTGTCCATGAGTCAAAGAATTATTAAATGTCCAAACACTGTGTTTAGAAATGGCAGGTGACAGAACATAAGCAAGGTAAGAATTGGAGCACAGAAACCAATACGTAGAGATTTGTTGATTTTTTTTCCCTCCCCAAATCTCCTAATATATTACTTCTGATAAAATAGAGACAGCTTACTCTTGGGGAAATTTGTTTGTTTTAAATGAACTGGAGCACACTATCAGAAACAGAACACTTCAGTTAACAGATTGTCACCATCCTTTGAGAGTATACATTAGGCTTGCTTTGCGGAACAATTGGATTGCAAAACATTTTGAAGCTACCTGACTCTGGTAGTGAGTGTATTGGTCTCGATCACTGATGGTTTAAAACCTCAAACTTATATTCATTTATTTTATTAATAGTCCATATATTTTATATCATGTGACAAATATGATGACCTGATCACCACAAGTTTGGTAAGCATCAAAATACTCTTGGACAACATTGTTTTAAGAGACTCCTTCAAACTTACTCTTTGGCCAAGTTTTTGGTCACCTGTCCTAATATCTCTTTATGTGGCTCAATGTCAGTTTTTAAAAAATAATGCTTCTTTCACTATGTTAAAGATGCCATATAAATACAAGTCATTGTTGCAACATTTTATTCAGTGGTACCATTCTAGTGCAGTTAGTTTTATCTTGTTTTTTATACTCTTCTTTGGATGCGATGTTGAACGAAGATCCCAAATGTTTTGAAGAACATGTTCTGATATGTTCTGAAGAAGGGTCATACGGACTCGAAACATTAACTCTGTTTCTCTCTCTGCAGATGCTGCTAGACCTGCTGAGTTATTCCAGCATTTCCTGTTTTTGTCCCAAATGTTTTATCAGGCGGATATTAAAGATCCGAGTGACATTAGATGAAGAAAAGTAGGGAATTCTCCTGGTGTCATAATCACCTAGACCACTGAAGAAAGATAAATTAATCCGTCATTCACTTCCTTACTCTTTTTCAGACGTTGCTGGTAGAGGAATGACTACCGTGTTTGCCTCTGTAACAGTTTCTGTATTTCAAGTGTTATTCATTGTGTGCAGCACTTTGAGAAATGAATCATTTATCAAAATAATGAGGCACTAATTAAGTACAAATATTACTTCTTTTTATTAATTCTTAGCTGGTTATCTGAAACTATTACCATAGTCTGGCATCACCATTAGCATGCAAGATATAACAGTCTATATTTTATGTCTGTAATTGATGCTCTTACTGATTGATGCAAGTAATCCATAGTATATCAAATGTAAAAGGGAGTTATTATCTGTGATGACTGTCAGATCTTCCTGAAGAAGAGTCCACAGAAGGGAGGTAGCAACTGCAGAACTATGTGGAAACACAAATTTGATCATTCCTTCATGTCCAATAGTTGCATCCTGTTTTCTTTAAGATTCATCTAATTTATAAGGGTGGCTGTAGTGGTGGTGGCGGGGGGGGCTGCCAGGGGACAGATGCTTTTAACCTGGAAATCCTGTTTTGAGTGACTTCAAAGATGTGATGTAGATTACATTGTCAACATTTTTCAGATCTTTGTTAGATTAAGATACTCTGCAGGTAAAATCACATCACCTGCATATGACAAGGTGCCATAATAATGTTTGGTTTGAGATTACCTTTTGTTCAACACCAGTCAGCTTCTTTGGCTCTTTCTATTGTCCACAACCCACACTGCAATGTAACATTGTGCTTCTTAAATAAGCAGCAAGACGAGAACTTTTCAGACAGTGACTCAACTTGTTTAATCGTCAAATACTGCAAGCCATTGTGTTTTGTTAAAAAGACGAACCATGTTGCCTCTGCATCGGTTCCTCTGTAGAGAGGCTTGTGGCCGTGCTGGTGTAGCTCATGAGGAAGCAACTGAGCTGAAGCTGAAGAAGCAAAAATCTCATGCCTACATATAATACAAGAAGTCAGATTGCATTACTCAGTCTCCACATCCAATGTCCAGAATGCTTACATGATTCTTATTTCACAGTTCCAACTTGGAATAACAAAGTCCGCCTTGGTGATACTCTCTTCTCCTTTGTGACTTTTCAGATTTCAGTAATAATAAATGTGTGTTTTCATTTATTTTACATTTACAAGTGCCTTTATTGAAGAAACATACAGAGTAGAAGGGAACAGAGGGAAATGGGAAAGCATAAAATAAATTAGAAGAAGGCAAGAAGGAAAAAGAGTAGAAAAACAAGCATTTTAGTTTGAGGTGTATTCCTCATGGATAACTTATACAGACAGCTACGGGCCAATATATTTAGGAAGCATCTGCGGAGAGAGAAACAAAATGATCATTTCAGGGTGCCCTCCGCCTGATAACAGACCTCCCCTTCTGTTGTGCCTTTCCCGCCCCCTGCCCCACCATTTCCTGTCTCTGTACTTCTTAAAACCTATTATAGCTCCAACTTTTCCATTTCTGAGGTCATCAACCTGAAATGTGAGCTCTATTTTCCTCTCTCCACAGATGCTGCCTGACCTGCTGAGTATTTCCAGCATTTTGTGTTCATATTTCAGATTTCCAGCATCTGCAGTATTTTGCTTAGTAAAATACATAGGCTTCTAATCATGGATTCAATGGAGCCATTTGGACTATAAAGACCAATTGTTTCTTCAGTCTGAATTCTATTTTCCCTGTTATTTAGGCAATGGTTTCTAATAATAAAGGTAGTGCTGGATTTTATGGGAAACTGCAGTCCCCACCCCCACCCCGGATAAAAAGTCGGGGCCAGGGGAGCCCGCCCATGATCCCGACTTTTGTCACAATCTTGGGAGGAATTCCACCCTAAGAGAGCTGTCAGCCATCCAACGGGAACGCTGGCAGTTGCTGGCACTACAGGTAGTCCCACTATGCCAAAGAGCCCAGGTAAGTACAAGGTCAGATGTCTCGACGAGGCAGGTGAGGAAGGCAGGGGGCCAGGTTCAAGAGGTCATGGTGGAGCATTAAATGTGACACATTTAATGCTCCACCATGACCTCTTGAACCTGGCCCCCTGCCTTCCTCACCTGGGTTGGGGAAGGTAACCTTTGGGGCTCTGTCTCTGATGGGCCCAGGGTGCCTACAAAGGAGCTCCCCCACCCTTTGCCTGATAACGGCTTGTACAACGGCTCGTCAGCCTTCCAGCCCACTAATTGTCCACTTAAGGGCCCCAATAGGCCCAAGGGCCTATTTTGTGAAAAAATGCTAATTATACTGTTTGTATCCCAGTTGATATTAGGGTAGCTGAAGACCCCAACTATTATTGCCCAATTGCTTTTGCACTCAGAAATTTGCTGACATATTTGCTCTTCTATTTCTCTCTCACTATTTGGGGGTCTATAGCACAACCCTAGCAGCGCGGCTGCCCCTTTTTATTCCTGAACTCAACCCATGTAGCTTCATTTGATGATTTATTTAATATATCATTCCTCCTCACAGCTGTAATTGATTCTACATATGAACATACGAATTAGGAGCAGGACTAGGCCACTCAGCCCCTCGAGCCTGCTCCGCCATTCAATAAGATCATGGCTGATCTGAATGTAACCTCAACCCCACACTCCTGCCTACCCCCTGATAACTTTTCACCCCCTTGTTAATCAATAATCCATCTAGCTCTGCGTTAAAAATATCCAAAGACTCTGCTTCCACCACCTTTTGAGGAAGAGAGTTCCAAAGACTCACAAACGTCTGACAGAAAAAAATTCTTCTCATTTGTCTTAAATGAGTGACCCCTTATTTTAAACAGTGACCCCTAGTTCTAGATTCTCCCAGAGAGGAAACATTCTCTCCACTTCCACCCTGTTAAGACCCCTCAGGACCTTAAAGATTTCAATTAAGTCACCTCTTACTCTTCTAAAGTCCAGTGGATACAAGCCTAACCTGTCCAGCCTTTCCTCATAAGGCAACCCACCTATTCCTGGTATTAGACTAGTAAACCTTCTCTGAACTGCTTCTAGTGCATTTACATCTTTCTTCGAATAAGGAGACCAGTACTGTACACAATACTCCAGATGTGGTCTCATTAATGCCCTGTATAATTGAAGCATAACCTCCCTACTTTTGTAATCAATTCCCCTCACAATAAATGATAACATTCTATTAGCTTTCCTAATTACCTGCTGTACCTGCATACTAACCTTTTGTGATTCATGCACTAGGACACCCAAATTCCTCTGAATCTCAGAGCTCTGCAATCTCTTACCATTTAGATAATGTGCTTCTTTTTTATTCTTCCTGCCAAAATGAACAATTTCACCTTCACCCACATTATACTCCATTTGCCAGATCTTTGCCAATTCACTTAACCTATCTATGTCACCTTGTAACCTCCTTACATCCTCTTTACCATATACTTTCCTACCTATCTTTGTGTTGTTAAAACAAGGAAACTTCAGGAGAGAGAGGTTAAAAGAGCAAGACATCAGGAAAGAGAAGATAAAACAACAAGACTTCGTGAGCGAGAGGTTAAAACAGCGAGACTTCAGGAGAGAGGTTAAAACAGCGAGACTCTGGGAGAGAGAGAGGTTAAAACAGGGAGACTTCGGGAGAGAGAGGTTAAACAGTGAGACCCTGGGGGAGGCAATGGTGTAGTGGAATTGTCGCTGAGCTAGTAATCCAGAGACTCAGGGTAATCCTCTGGGAACCTGGGTTCAAATCCTGCCATGGCAGATGGTGGAATTTGAACTCAGTAAAAAGTCTGAAATTAAAAGTCTAACGATGACCATGAAACCATTGTCAATTGTTGTAAAAATTCATCTGGTTCACTAATGCCCTTTAGGGATGGAAACCTGCTGTCCTTACCTGGACTGGCCTACATGTGACTCTAGTCCCACAGCAATGTGGTTGACTCTTAAATGTGCTCTGAACTAGGGCAACTAGGGATAGGTAACAAATGCTGGCCTGGTTAGCAACACCCACACCCCTTGAATGAGTAAAAATTAAACCAGTATTTTGCAACGGTGGAGGACACCACAAACATCCAAAAGATATCAGATAAGCAAGGAGCAAATGGGAGGAAAGATCTTGTAACAGTCTCTATCACAAGGGATGATGTATTTGATAATCTAATGGGACTAAAGGCAGACAAGTCGCCAAGGGTTTTAAAGGAGGTGGCTGCAGAGATAGTCGAGGCATTTGTCGAAATATTCCAGAACTCACTGGATTCCGGGAGGATCCCAGCGGATTGGAAAACCCTTAATGTGACGCCCCTGTTCAAGAAGGGAGGGAGACAAAAGGCCGGAAACTATAGGCCAGTCAGCTTAACATCTGTCATTGGGAAAATGATAGAGTCCATTATTAAGGAAGAAATAGCAGGATATTTAGAAAAGCTTAATGCAATCAGACAGAGTCGACATGGTTTTGTGAAAGGGAAATCGTGTTTGACAAATTTTCTAGAGCTCTTTGAGGATATAACAAGCTGAGTTGATAAAGGAGAAACGGTAGATGTAGTGTATTTGGATTTCTAGAAGGCATTCGATAAGTTGTCACATAAAAGGTTATTGCACAATATAGGAGTTTACGGTATTGGGGGTAATGTATTAGCATGGATTGAGGATTAGTTAACACGCGGAAGATTGAGAGTCAAGATTAATTGGTCTTTTTCGGGTTGGAAAGACATAACTGGTGGAGTGCCACAAGGATCAGTCCTAGGGCCTCAATTATTTACTATCTATATTAATGACTTGGAGGAGGGGGCAGAGTGTAATGTATTCAAATTTGCTGATGATACAAAAATAGGTGGGAAGGCATGTTGTGATAGGGACACAAAGAATCTGCAAGGAGACATAGGTTGAGTGAGTGGGCAAAAACTTGGCAGATGGAGTTTAATGTAGGAAAGTGTGAAGTCATGCTCTTTGGTAGGGAGAATCAAAAGGAAGACTATTATTTAAATTGAGACTCCAAAGAAGTGCAGTACGGAGGGATCTGGGTGTTCTTCTGCATGAAAAGTTAGCATGCAGGTGCAGCAAGTAATTAAGAAGGAAAATTGAATTTTGGCCTGTATTGCTAGAGGGTTGGAGTTCAAAAATAGGGAAGTCTTGTTACAACTGTACAGGGTGTTGGTGAGGCCGCACTTGAAGTACTGTGTACAGTTTGTTTCTCGTATTTAAGAAACGATGTACTGGCATTGGAGGTAGTTCAAAAGAGATTCACTAGGCTGATTTCTGGGATGAAGGGTTGACTTATCAAGAACAGCTAAACAGGTTAGGCCTTTATTCATTAGAGTTTAGAAAAATGTGGAGTGATCTTATTGAAATGTACAAGAATCTAAGGGGGCTTGACAGGGTAGACGTTGAGAAGATATTTCCACTGCTGGGGGAATCTCGAACTAGGGGACCTAGTTGCAGAATAAGGGGACACTCACTTAAAGCTGAGATGAGAAGGAATTTCTTCTCTCAGAGGGTAGTGAATGTCTGGAATTCTCTACCCTAGAGAGTTGTGGAGGCTAGATCACTGAAAGTATTTAAAGAGGAGATGGATAGATTTTTGAAATAATGGGGAGTTGAGGGTTATGAGGAGCTGGCACGAAGGAGGAATTGAGGCCAGGGGCAGATCAGCCATGATCTTACTGAATGGGGGTGCAGGCTTGAGGGGCTGAATGGCTTACTCCTGCTCCTATTTCTTACATTCTTATGTTAGGCTAACTGGCCTATAGTTTCCTGCTTTCTGTCTCCCTCCCTTTCTTGAATAAAGGAGCTATATTTGCTATTTTCCATTGTAATGGAACCTTCCCGAAATCTAGGGAATTTTGAAAAATTAAAACCAGTGCATCAACTATCTCACTAGCCAATTTTTTCAAGACCTTAGGGTGAAGCCCACTGGACCTGGGGATTCGTTAGCTCGCAGCCCCAACAATTTGCTCAATACCACTTCCCTGGTGATTGTAATTTTCCTGAGTTCCTCCCTTCCTCCCATTTCCTGATTTACAGCTATTTCCGGGATGTCACTTGTATCCTCTATAGTGAAGACCGAAGCAAAATACCTGTTTAATTCATCCACCATCTCCCTACTTTCCATTATCAGTTCCCCAGACAGACTCTCGAGAGGACCAATGCTCTCTTTGTGATCTCTTTCCTTATATAACTATCTTTAGAAACTCTTAATATCAGTCTTTATATTACTAGCTAGCTTTCTCGCATGCTCCAATTTTTCACTCCTTATTAATCTTTTTGTCATCTTTGCTGTTCTTTATATTCTTTCCAATCTTCTGACCTACCACTCGTCTTAGCATAATTATATGCTTTTTCTTTAAGTTTAATATTGTCTTTAACTTTTTTAGATAACCATGGATGGTGGGCCCTCCTCTTGGAGTTTTTCTTTCTCATTGGAATGTATATATCCTGTGAACTCTGAAATATTCCTTTAAATGTCTGCCACTGAACTTTTAAATCCCTTAATCTCATCTGCCAGTTCACTTTAGCTAGCTCTGCTTTCATGCCCTCATAATTATCCTTATTTAAGTTTAAAATATTAGTCTTGGACACACTCATTTCTCCCTCAAAATGAATGTAAAATTCAATCATATTATGATCGCTGCTACCTAGGGATGCCTTCACTAAGAGGTTATCATTAATCCTGTCTTGTTGCTCAAGACAAGGTCAAGTATAGCCTGCTCGCTGGTTGGCTCCGGAACATGCTGTTATAAGAAACTATCCTGAAAACATTCTATGAACTCCTCATCTATGCTACCTTTGGCCATCTGATTTTTCCAGTCCATATGTAGATTAAAATCCCCCACGATTATTGCTGTTCTTTTCTGGCAAGCTCCCATTATCTCTTCTTTTATACCCTGTCCTACAGTGTAGTTACAATTAGGGGGCCTGTACACCACTTCCACAAGTGACTTCTTGCATTTATCATTCACAGAATCACACAGCATCACAGAATTACAGTGCGGAAGAGGCCCTTCGGCCCATCAAGTCTGCACCGACACATGAGAAACACCTGACCTACCTACCTAACCCCATTTACTAGCACTTGGCCCATAGCCTTGAATGTTATGACGTGCCAAGTGCTCATCCAGGTATTTTTTAAAGGATGTGAGGCAACCCCCTCCACCAACCTCCCAGGCAGTGCATTCCAAACCATCACCACCCTCTGGGTAAAAAGTTTTTCCTCACATTTCCCCTAAACCTCCTGCCCCTCACCTTGAACTTATGCCCCCTCGTGACTGACCCTTCAACTAAGGGGAACAGCTGCTCCCTATCCACCCTGTCCGTGCCCCTTATAATCTTGTATACCTCGATCAGGTCGCCCCTCAGTCTTCTCTGTTCCAACGAAAACAACCCAAGTCTATCCAACCTCTCTTCATAACTTAAATGTTTCATCCCAGGCAACATCCTGGTGAATCTCCTCTGCACCCCCTCCAGTGCAATCACATCCTTCCTATAATGTGGCGACCAGAACTGTACACAGTACTCCAGCTGTGGCCTCACCATGGTTCTATACAACTCCAACATGATCTCCCTACTTTTGTAATCTATGCCTCGATTGATAAAGGCAAGTGTCCCATATAGCTTTTTCACCACCCCACTAACGTGCCCCTCTGTCTTCAGAGATCTATGGACACACGAGCCAAGGTCCCTTTGTTCCTCAGAACTTCCTAGTGCCATGCCATTCATTGAATACTTCCTTGTCAAATTACTCCTTCCAAAGTGTATCACCTCACACTTTTCATCTCAACCCAAACAACTTCTACATCCTGGTTTCCTGAACTTAGGTCATCCCGCTCTCATGTGCTAATACCATCATTAATTAACAGAGCCACCCAATCTATGTCATCCTGCAGCCATGTCTCTGTAATTACTATCAGATTATACTTATATATTTCTATTTGAACTATCAGTTTGTCTGTTTTGTTTCAAATGATACATCCACCTAGATACAGAGCCTTTAGCTTTGTCCTTTTTATTATTTTTGTAGCGTCTAGCCTTATTTGCTGATTTACTCTTAGATTTGTACTCTCAGTACCTTCCTGTCACAGCCTGTTCATCATTTCCCATATTAATACCTGCATCTCTAGCCTTGTCTCTACTCTTTGGTTTACCACAGCTTCCCAAATTTGCTCCCTTGCCCCACTATTTGGTTTAAAACTCCCTACTTCCCTTGTTAGGTAACTCGCAAGGATACCAGCCCCAGCAAGGTTCTGTCCTAATAGTTGATTGTGGTAATGGACTCCAGTATTAGATACTCTATGGTACTCTGTACTAGATATAGGGTCACCTGACCTGGCGGTTGAAGGTCAGATAACACATGTCTTGATAGAATTCAATTAGTGCAGATATGTGTTCATGTTAGGAAAATTTGTTACCAATAAAGTTAGCTCAGCTACAATGTTGATGGCCTGTGTGCATCATTGAAATGAGAAACAAGACATGGTGTCAGAAGTAAACTAAACACAATGGCCTGAATCTTCTGGTCAGCGTGCGGGGGCTGACCCCGCTCGCCAACGCATATAATAATGCGCGGTGACGTCGGGCGTGTGTCCCGACATCACCGTGCATCATTCCAACCTTCAGTTCGGCGGGTGGGCACCAGAATCGGCTGCGTGCCCGCCGAACTGTCAAAGGCCTATTAAGGTCATTTAACAACCAATTAAACTGATTGTTTGGGCTGCCCGTCTAACCTTAAGGTTGGCGGGCAGGCGAAGAGCCCAGGCGGCCTTTGCATCTTCCATGAAACCTCATCCACGGGTGGGATGAGGCTTCATGAAGGGTTTATAAATTAAATAAAATGTTTTATTAAAATTCATAGACATGTTCCAGCTCATGTGACACTGTCACATGAGGGGACATGTCTGAATAATTTTTTCTATTTTTTTTTCAAGTTTTCATAATGAAACTAATCTCCCTGAGGCACGGAGCTGCCTCAGGGAGATTCCTGCGTGCAAGAGCACAGGTCCCGACTCTCCCTCCTCCCCCCTCCCGCACAGGGAGCGCTCAGCGCTTCCGGGTGCGCATCACGTTGGGCAGGCCTTAATTGGCCCACCCATGTAAAATGACAGCGCGCAGCTGATTGCAGGCGGTGATCGGCTGCATGCCCCCCACCCACCCGCGCCCGCTCCTGCCCAGCCTACACAACAGGGAGAAAATTCTCCCCAATAATGGAGGTTCTGAAACCACTGACAGAGCTCAATTTGGAGGGCAATCTTGCTGAAAACTGGAGGAGGTTCTGGCAGCGATTCAAGCTGTACCTCACAGCAATGGGCAGTGATAAAGAAAAAGACCCTCAGGTACAGTCTTCTATCTTTCTTGATGTGGCAGGGGAAGAAGCCCTCAAAGTCTATAACACATTCACGTTTGAAAGTGATGAGAAACAAGATGATTTGAAAGAAATAATGGAAAAATTCGAAGCCTACTGCAACGCTAAGAAAAAATCATGTATGAAAGATACTGATTTTTTACGTGCACGCAAGGCAGTGACAACATTAGTCAGTACGTAACTGAGCTGAGAAAACGAGCTAAATCATGTGAATTTGGAGAGCTTGAAGAATTGCCCGTCCAAGATAGAATAATTTGTGGGATTGCAAATGACACTCTGAGAGAACGGCTTTTGAGAGAAGTTGATCTCACACTGGAGAAAGCAATAAATATCTGCAGAGTGGCAGAGACAATGAAATGCTAGATTAAACAAATGACAGAAGATGATAAGCCGCACACGGTCAAGTAGTTAGATGCAGTTAAACTGAAACAGCCCTGGGAAAGAACAAATAGTCTGAAGGTAAAAAGAACAAAACTGCTATTAAAACTTTTAAATGCAGCCGATGTGGAACAGAGCATTTACCATGTAGTTGTCCAACCTACTGAAAGCAGTGTAATAACTGTGATAAACTAAATCACTTCACTGAGATATGTGCGAAGAAAGTGTACACAGTTGCAGATGATGACACAGACACTGAAACTGAACTTTTAATTGGTGCAGTAACAACAAATTCCAAAGACGATGAATGGAAGATTGATTTAAAAATTGCCAACATGATGGTGAATTTCAAGCTTGACACAGGTGCACAAGCAAATGTCATTCCCATAAGCTTGTATAGTAAGATAAGCAAAGAAAAACAGCTAACTAAAATAAAAGTGAAGCTGTCTAATTATACGGGTGAAAAAATTGCTGTAGAAGGAAGGTGCACACTTAAAGTGAACTAAAAAAACAGTCTCAAGCACTTCCATTCATAGTGGTGAAAACTGATGCAAAATCCATTCTTGGAATCAAAGCTTGTGAAAATCTGAAGCTAATCAAGAGAATAATGGCTGTTACCACTGATGACATCCTGAGTGAGTATAAAGATGTGTTCTGGGGGATTGATTGCCTAAAAGGAGAACACACCATCAAGATTGATGAAACTGTGACACTCAAAAATATAGCCGCCCAGGGAAATACCAGTAATGCTGAGAGTCCAACTGAAAGCAGAGTTGGACAGAATGGAGAAACTTCATATCATCATCAAGAAAATTGAAGAACCAACAAAGTGGGCTAATCCAATTGTAATTGTAGAAAAATCAGATGAGAATCTACGAGTCTGTCTGGATTCCAGAGACATAAACCAGGCAGTACAAAGAGAGCATTACCAACTGCCCACAGTAGAAGAGATCACATGTAAGCTAGCTGATGCTAAATACTATTCAGTCTTGGATGCGAGTTCAGGCTTCTGGCAGGTCAAGCTGGATGAATGCAGATGCTATCTCTGCACCTTCAACACACCATACGGGCGATACAGGTTTTTATGCTTACCGTTGTTATTAATTCAGCTCCAGAGGTGTTCCACATAACAGTGAATCAGCTGTTTGAAGGTTTAGAGGGTGTGGGAACCTATATAGACGATGTGCTGCTCTGGGGAGCCTCACAAGAAGAACGTGATCACAGGCTGAGGCAGGTGCTGGCCAGAGCTAGAGAAATGAACCTCAAGTTGAAGAAGGAAAAGTGCAAAATAGGTCTTCATGAAATCAAGTACTTGGGACATGTGCTAACAAGCAAGGGACTGAAGCCAGACCCGAGTAAAATCGAAGCAGTCATGAACATGCCACCCCCCAGAATGTAAGAAAGACTTGGAGAGGCTTTTGAGAATGGTGACCTATCTTGGGAAATTCATTCCAACATGTCAGACCTGAGACCTCAGAGAACTTCTGCAAACTGATGTGGAATGGCACTGGGAACAAAGTCACCAGGAAGCTTTGACCAGTCTGAAGAGAACACTGACCCAGGCACTGGTGTTAAAGTATTACGATGTCAGTCAGCCAGTCAAGATTTCAGTGGACGCTTCAAAGACTGGCCTGGGAGCTGTCCTCTTTCAAAATGAGGCACCAGTGGCATATGCTTCAAAGGCAATGACTGAAACACAGCAGCAGTATGCCCAAATAGAGAAAGAAATGCTGGCAATTGTGTTTGACCTAGAACACTTCCACCAGTTTGTCAAAGACGTGGAAGTAGAGTCTGATCATAACCCTTTGGAAACTATACTTAAACAGCCCCTGAACTGTGCACCACCAAGAATCCAAAGATTAGTAATGCATCTGCAGAAGTACCAGGTCAGAGTTAAATACAAACCGGGCAAGGAAATGTACATCGCAGAAACTGTCACGTGCATACCTCCCATCACAGAGGAAGAGGATAAGGGAACAGAAAGACAGGTTCACAGGCTGATAAAGAACTTACCTGTGGCAAATAACCAAAATGGGTGAGATCAGGGAAGCAACCAAGCACGACGCCATCCTGAGAAAAATCGGGGAAATGGTGAATGCATGTGCAGTGTGCCAAAAGTAGAGTGAAACAGAACAAAAAGAACCACTCCAACCCCACAGTGTTCCAGAGAGGCCGTGGCGGAAAATTGGAGTGGATTTGTTCACATTTGATAACAGTGAGTACCTACTAGCAGTAGATTATTACTCAAAAGTTTTTTGAGTCTGTGTTGCAGAGAAATGATAGAGCATCGCTGTAATAAATCATTTAAAATCAATTTTTGCTCACCACGGCATATCTGAAGTGTTCATTTCAGATAACGGTCCACAATTCTCAGGCACTGAGTTTCACAAATTTGCACAGGGCGGGGAGTTTTGCCACACTATGACAATCCAACGTAATGGTGGAACTTACCATGCAGACCTTAAAACACCTGTTGAAGAAGTCAAAGGTGGATGGAAGAGACCTCTACCTGGCTGTGCAGGATTTCAGAAATAGGGGCATTGGATCATCTCCAGCACAGTTCCTGATGGGGAGAAGACTAAGAACTAAGCTTCCAACTGCGCCCCAACTGTTATTTCCATAGCCAGTGAGCTACAACATGCAGGACCTGCTCAAACTGAGACAGCAGAAGCAGAAACAGTTTTTTGATTGAGGCACCCGACCTCTGCCTGACCTGAACATGGAAGAGACAGGGAGGATTCAGCATGAAGAGATCTGGAATCCTGCCGTTGTCACAGGAATCACAGGAGAACCAAGGTCTTACATAATACAGACTCCAAACGGATAACAGTACAGGAGAAACTGGAAATTCTTACAGAAAACAAATGAAACGCAACCCTGCTCTGAACCAGAAAGTATAGCTGAAGATTAAAAACCAGAAAGCACCAGTGAAGCAACAGATAACCAGACAAAGCCTGAGAGCCCTGAAAACTATCCAAGGGGTGATAGTGACACAGAGCTGGAGAAGGCCCCTTGTCCTTCAAAATCACCTCTGTCACCATTCAGAACATCCAGTGGAAGAATTGTGAAAAAACTACAGAGATACAGAGATGAGTAAAAGACAAATCAGATTGATCAAAACAAAGTGAGGAAGAATAGATCAAAGACTTTGTGTACTTGAGTTGTATAAAAGTTTTTTTTTAAAAAGGGAAATGTCATGATAATAGTTGATTGTGGTAGTGGACTCCAGTATTCAATACTATATGGTACTCTGTCCTAGATATGGGGTCACCTGACCTGGGGGTTGAAGGTCAGATAGCACATGTTGAAACATGTCTTGATAGAATTCAGTTAGTCCAGATATGTGTTAAGAAAATGTGTTATCAACAAAGTTAGCTCAGCTATAATGTTGATGGCCTGTGTGCATCAGTGAAACAAAGAAAAACAAGACAGGTTCAGGTGTGGACCGCCCCAGCGGTACAGATCCCACTTTCGCCAGTACTGGTGTCAGTGCCCCACAAACCTGAACCCACTTCTGCCACACCAGTCTTTGAGCCATGCATTCATTTCTCTAATCTTATTTGTCCTATCCTAATTTGCACGTGGCTCAGGTAATAATACAGATTATTACCGTTGAGGTTCTGCTTCTTAATTTAGTGCCCAGCTCATCATACTGATTATGCAGAGCCTCCTTCCTCATCCTGCCTATGTTGTTGGTACCTAAATAGACCACGAGGACTGGATCCACCCCCCTCCCACTGCAAGTTTCTCTCCAGCCCTGAGCAGATGTCCTGAACCCTGGCACCAGGCAGGCAACAAAGGTGTCTGGATTCTTGCTCTTTGCTACAGAGAACATTGTCAATCCCCCTTACTATACTGTCCCATACTACCACTACTTTCCTTTTTGCTCCCCCCACTTGGATGGTTTCCTGTTCAACGGTTCCATGGGCAGTTAGCTCATCCACCCTGCAGCCCCCACTCTCATCCAAACAAGCTGAGAGAACCTCAAACCTGTTGGACGATTGCAGAGGCTCACACTCCTGCCCTCTGGGTCCCCTTACTTGCCTCACTCACGGTCATACCCTCCTGTCCCTGGCCATTGACCAAATCAGAAGGCCCTATCCTAAGTGGTGAGGCTGCCTCCTGGTATAAAGCATCCAGGTAACTTTCCTTCTCCCTGATGTGTCACAGAGTCTGCAGCTCAGCCTCCAACTCAGTGACTCTGAGCTGAAGTTCCTCAAACCTCAATCACATACTGCAGACGTGTTTGCCCTGAATCACAATGTTATCTAGGAGCTCTCACATGCTGCAACCTTGACACATCACCTGCCCTGCCATCCTTAATGTGTTTTAAATAATTACTTAGTTATATTAATCATTTATTTATGTTGCTTTCTTATATATTTTATTAACCTTATCACCAAATTGTGTACTATTTTAAACCTTAAGGATAGAATAAAACTTACCTACTTACCAGATACTCACCAGACAGCTAGCTCCTTTCCCTATAGTAGAGCAAGAACCAATTTCTATGGGGTGGGAAAGATAGAAAGAGGAAACGAACAACTCCTTTTCCCCCCTTCATCAAACTCCCCTCTCACCAAACTCCAAGGGCAGAATCTTCTGGCTGACGTGTGGGTGGTGGAGCCCGCATGTCAGCACTTAAAATGTTGCATGACATCAGTGTGTGGCATCTTGATGTTTAGGTCGGCGGGTGCGCTATGCAGCGTGACGCACGCTCGCCATTAATTATTGTTAATTATGTATTATTAGTTGTTAAGGCCATTAAGTCACCAATTGACGAGGATTTTGAGGGGCCCGTGCGACCTTCGGTTCGGCGCACGGGCCCAACGGGCAGGTGAGTAAGTGATTTTTTAACGAACCTCATCCAGTGGCGGGATGAGGTTTGATATCGGAATTAAAAAAGTTTAATAAAGTTTTTGTGTATTTCATTATCATGTTCCATCTCGTGTGACATTTTCACATGAGGGGGACATGTTAATGATTTTTAAATTTTTCTATTTTTAATGTTTCACAGCCTTTCAGCGATCACCCTGAGGCAGCACTTAGCCTCAGAGAGATGTGTGCTCTTTCGTGTGCATGTGCACTCTCGCAGTTGGTGAATCCGGCCCCGCTCCCGCCCCCCCCCCGCCCACACAGGGAGTGCATAGCACTTCCCGCCGGGCAGCATGCTGGGTGGGCCTTAATTGGCCCGCCCACGTAAAATGGTGGCAGGGCCCGTTTCGGTGGCGACGATCGGCTGCCCACCCGCCACCAAGTCGGTTGGGCCCGCCCACCCATCAAGGGCAAAATCCTGCCCCAAGTCTTCACTCAGTTAGTCAGCTGCACTCCGTTTTCTTTAACCAATAATGCTACACCCCCACCTTTTTTAGCCACGTTTCTATCCTGCCTGTAAATCCTACATCCAGGGATGTTGAGCTGCCATTTTTGCCCTTCTTTAAGCCAAGTTTCCATTATAGCAATGATATCATGCTGCCATGTGTCTATCTGTGCCCTCAGCTCATTGGCTTTGGTTGCCATACTCCTTGCATTTAAATAAATACCTTTTAACATTGTTAAATTTCTGTGCTGTAAAGGATGTGATAACAGGGCACTTAGAAAATATCAACGGGATTAGACAAAGTCAACATGGATTTATGAAAAGGAAATCATGTTTGACAAACCGACTGGAGTTTTTTTGAGGATGTACGTAGCAGAATAGAAAAGGGAGAACCAGTGGATGTGGTCTATTTAGATTTTCAGAAAGCTTTTGATAAAGTCCCACATAAGAGGTTAGTGTTTAAAATTAAAGCACATGGGATTGGGCATAATATATTGGCATGGATTGAGAATTGGTTAGCAGATAGGAAACAGAGATTAGGAATAAACGGGCCTTTTTCGGAGTGGCAGGCGGTGACTAGTGAGGTGCTGCAGGGATCAGTGCTTGGGCCCCCAACTATTCACAATAGATATCAATGATTTGGATGAGGGAACTAATGTAATACTTTCAAGTTTTCTGATGACATGAAACTTGGTGGGAATGTGAGCAGTGAGGGGAGTGTTAAGAGGCTTCAAGGCGATTTAGACAGGTTGAGTGAGTGGGTAAATACATAGCAGATAACGTGGATAAGTGTGAAGTTATCCACTTCGGTACAAAAAAAGAATGGCAGAGTATTAATTAAATGGTGATTGGGAAATGCTGATGTACAAAGGGACCTGAGTGTCCTTGTACTCCAATCACTGAAAGCAAGCATGCAGATGCAGCGAGCAGTTAAGGTGGCAAATGGTATGTTGGTCTTCATTGCGAGAGGACTTGAGTACAGGAGCAAGGATGTCTTACTGCAGCTGTACACAGCTTGGTGAGATCACACCTGGAGTATTGTGTGCAGTTTTGGTCTCCTTACCTAAGAACGGATACATTTGCCATAGAGGGAGTGCAGCGAAGGTTCACTAGACTGATTCCTGGGATATCAGGATTGTCGTATGCGGAGGGATTGGGCCGATTAGGGCTGTATTCACTGGAGTTTAGAAGAATGAGAGGGGATCTCATTGAAACATATAACATTCTGACAGGGATGGACAGACTGGATGCAAGAATGATGTTTCCTCTGGCTTGGGGGTGGGGGGGGATCTAGAACAAGGACTCACAGTCTCTGCATATGAGGTAGACCATTTAGGACTGAGGTGAGGGTGGTGAACCTATGGAATTTTCTACCACAGAAGGCTGCGGAGGCCAAGTCACTGAATATATTTACGAAGGAAATAGATTTCTGGACTCTAAAGGCATCAAGTGGTATGGGGAGAGAGCAGGAGTATAGTGTTGAGATAGAGGATCAGTCATAGTCATATTGAATGGTGGAGCAGGCTCGAAGGGCCGAATGACCTACTCCTGCTCCTATTTTCTATGTTTTCTATGTTTCTGTGTTTTAACCTTTGCTTCTTCTGTCTTTCAGAGGCATCCATTAATTTCCTGTCTCCCGCTCCCTGCTCTGAATTTGTCTTATCTGAATCTTCCCTCAGGTTCCCACCCCCTGCCAACCTAGTTTAAACTGCCCCCCACACCACGAACAACACTAGCAAATCTCCCAGTGTTATTCAGGTGTAGACTGTCAGGCTTGTACAGATCCCCCCCTCCCCAGAACCGGTCCTAATGCCCCAAGAAATCTGAAGCCCTCCCTCGTGCACCATCTCTCCAGCCGCGTATTCATCTGGTGTATTCTCCTATTTTCATGCTCACTAGCATGTGGTCTTGGAAGAAAGCGGAGATTACTACCTTTGAGGTCCTGCTTGCTAATCTCTTTCCTAACTCCCTGAACTCAGCCTGCAGGACCTCATCCCTTTTTCTACCTATATCATTGGTACCAATGTGAACCACAACCTCTGGCTGTGCACCCTCACCCTCCAGAATGCTCTGAAAGTGTTCGGTGATATCCATTACCCTTGAACCAGGGAGGCAACATATCATCCTGGAATCACGTCTGCGACCATGGAAGTGCCTGCCTGTTTCCCTAATTATGGAATCTCCTACCACTATTACTTTCCTGTCTTTTCTCCTCCCTCCTTGCATAGCTGAGCCATCCAAGGGTGGCCTGGTCATGACTCTTGCTGCTCTCTCCAGAGAAACCCTCTCCCCCATTGATACTCAGAACTGAGTACCTGTTAGAAAGTGGGATGTCCTCAGGGGTCTGCTGCACTACTTGTCTTGCCTTTCTTGCCTGTCTGACGGTCACCCAGTCCCTCTTTGCCTGCTGTTTCATAAGCTGCAGGGTGACAACCTTCTGAAACATGCTATCCACATAGCTCCCATCCTTGTGAATGCACCTCAGTGACACCAGCTGCTCCTCAAGTTCCAAGGTATGGCGTTCAAGTTTTTCCATTTGGTGGCACTTTCTGCACATTTAGTTGTCTAGGACCTTCTCATTGGCATCCAGGGATGGGCAATAAATGCTGGCCCAGCCAGCGAAGCCCACCATCCCGTACATGAACAAAAAAAAATTTAAGTAAGCACAATAAAATGTTAATTACCTCTCATTCTGTCCTCACACCAGTTATATTTTAAATCCCCGACTTTTGCTGGAACTCTCACTCTGTCCTCGCATCAGTTTAATCTTGTGCCTTTTAATGAGATCACCACTCATTCTTCTAAAATCCAGGGAATATAGGCCCAATTTACTCAGCCTCTCAACATAGCACAACTCTCTCAGCTTGCAGGGACTAATCTACAGAACCTTCATTGTACTGCCTCCAATGCAAGTATATCCTTCCTTAAATATGGAAACTAAGACTGCACACAGTATTCCAGGTGTGGTCTCATCAAAGCCCTGTACAATTATAGCAAGACTTCTATATTCCTGTACTCCAATCCTCTTGCAATAAAGGCCAACATGTCATTTGCTTTCCTAATTGCTGTACCTGCACACAAACTTTCTGTGTTCCTTGTGCAAGCATACCCAAATCCCTCTGAACATCAACAATTATGAGTTTCATGCCTTTTTAAAAATATTCTGCCTTTCTATTCTAATGGCCAAAGTGAATAACTTCACACTTCCCATATTATTCTCCATCTGCCATCTTGTTTCCATTCACTTAACTTGTTTATATCTCTTTATAGCCCCCGTGTGTCCTCCTCACAGCTTACATTCTTACCTGGCTTTGTATCATCAGCAAACTTAGACACATCGAGGACTAGGGCAAATAGTTTAAAAATTAGAGCCTGATGTTTGAGGAGCGAAGTTGGGAAATATTGCTACGTGTAAATGATAGTGGAAAATTTGGAACTCTCTCTCTCTGTTGTCAACTTTAAATCTGAGATTGATAGATTTCCGTCAACTAAGGTTATTAAGGGATAAAAAGCAAAGCTGGTATGTGCAGTTAGGCCACAGATCAGCCTTGATCTCACTGAATGCTGGATTAGGCTCAAAGAACTGCATAATCTACCCCCGTTCTTTTGTTCCTAGAATTGGGACTAATAGTACATGAAAGTGAGGACAGCCTTTGCACTGATCTTAATGGCATTAGACAGGCTCAAGAACAAGAATTAGTTAAGGCTCCCAGAAAAGAGGTTCTTTCTTTGGGTCAAAAATGGAACCTCATTTCCTGATTGAAGGAGAAAGTGTTGTAACCAAAAGTTGCTTTTTGAAATTGTTTTTATACTCCGTACCTTTTATTAATTCAATGTTTGCCCTCCTTTTGGAATCCATGGGCTAAACACTCCTCCAGCACCAAGAGGGTTTTCTGCAGTCAGCCTACAGTGGTCCTTGAAGGCTATCCAGAGTGACCTGCTGATCATTTCTCTCCATCATACTGTAACATACGAGCGTAGGTCAGGGAAGGACCGGCTGGACAATCAAGTCTATCTCACACAGTTGTGATGCCTTAAACATCAGGCCCAGATAGCCCTCACTCTCTTAGATGATATGTAATCTCCTGGAAAAAACCAGATCAAAGACTGAAGGCCAGTTCAGGGAAAATATCTAGGAATCTGGATGAAGGGAGTTGCGATCCCCCTTCCCCTTATGATGTTGTGCTTTCCATTTATTTTCAATGGGTTATTGTATCTTTTAAAATAGCTGATAGAGAAATGTTACATGAACACATTGAGTGTTTGCGATTATCAACCACAGTTATTTCCAGGCTACGATAACTTGGTAGTAGAGATTAGTACAGCTCCAGGAACTCTAACTTCTCACGCTGACATCTCTGTCCTTGGCCGACTGAACTGTTCCAATGAAGCTCAATGTAAGCTTGAGGAACAGCAGCTCATCTTTCAGTTAGGCACTTTACAGCCTTCTGGACTCAACATTGAATTCAACAATTTCAGACCCTAATCCCTGCCCCATTTTTTTTTCCTTTTCTCTGCATGTTTCCGTTTTTCTCTTGTTACTTTCAGAATGCAGCACACCTGCTCCAGGCACATCTTTTGCTTCTTTGGGCAGAATTTTATGTCCCGCGGGCGGGTGTGCGCCTGACCCCATCGGGCATAAAACTGCGCGAGAAGATGTTGGACGAGCGTCCCGATGTTACCGCGCACTTGTGAGATATTTCGCTTGGTGGGGGCACGCAAAAGTCAGAAGCGGGCCGGCCAACAATTAAGAGGGCAATTAAGCCCATTAACCGCGCAATTGTCTCCAATTTTCCGTGGCCCATCCAACCTTATGGTTGGCGGATGGGCGAATCAGCCAGGGGGTCTTTCCATTTTTCATCAAACCTCATCCAAGGGCGGGATGAAATTTCCTTTATGAAATAAAATAAGAATAAATATCTGTGGACAGCACTTTTATCAGCTATATTTTCAAGCGCTTGATTGTGATCCATGGACATTTTTTTTTTGCAGCTTTTTAAACCTTTATTTGATCATTTTCAGGTCTGCAGCTCCCTGAGATGGCTCTCTGCCTTCAGGGAGCTTTCTCACAGCGCTCACCCGTGCCCGCAGAAACGACATCGCCCACCCTCCTCCCGCCCCCATCCCGGCAGCGCTGAGCTTTTCAGCGCGCATTTCATGCTGGCTGGCCATTAATTGGCTAGCCAGCGTGAAATCGCGGTCAGGGGCCTGTTTCCTGACCGCTCCCATGCCCACCGATCACGCGCGCCCACCAAAGGTAAAATTCAGGCCTTTCTTTCTTTTGCCCTATCACCATTTCCTTGTCCTGTAAGACTAACTCTTCTGTCATTCAATCTCTCCTGTCTTCCACCCTATCGCAGCCCTTCCATTTGTCCCTTGCTCAAAACCTATTATTGTACATTCCTAACTTTTCCCAGTTCTGAAGAAAGGTCATTGACCTGAAACGTTACCCCTGTTGCTCTCTCCACCGATGCTGCTTGACCTGCTGAGTATTTGCAGCAATTTCTGTTTTTATTCCTCTAACTTGCATGTTTTTATTCCTATGCTCACTCCAAGTCCTGTTCCCCATCACCCCTGTGCTTGCTGTTTGCTCCCATTCTGTCAAAACAATGATTTTAAATTTCTCATCCTTGTTTTCAAATCTCTCCATTGGTTCACCCCTGCCTATCTCTTTGCTTCTCCTGCCCCACAACCCTCCAAGATATCTATGTTCCTCCAATTCTGGTCTCTGTGCATCCCTGGTTTTAGTCACCCCACCATTCACAGCCTGACATCTAGGCTGTGGAATTCTGCCTCTATATCTCTCCATCTCTTTACCTCTCTTTCCTTCTTTAAGATGCTCCTTAAAACTTGGCTTTTTGACAAAGCTTTTGGTCACCTGTCATAATAAATCTTTATGGACTTAGTGCCAAATCCTTTTGACAATGTTCCTGTGTAGCACCTTGGAATATTTTACTAGATTAAGGAAATATATAAATATAACAGTGGTATAATAATATATATATATTTTAAATTGCAAATATAAATGGAAATAGCTGGTATTTGTTTGTTGAAAGGAATAACATTGGCTACTTTGCATCTTCTGTTATATAATCAGTACCCAGCAAATTAAAATAAGGTTTTCTTTTAAATAAATTTTAAACTAGTTGGTGCATCTACAGAACTCTTGGTTTAACCTGACTGAGCAGATGAATCTGTTGATTTATTAATAACATGTCACTCTCAAACTCCCATTAATAACTATAAGAAAAAGCACATTCTTATAAATAAGAACTTGCCAAAAACGTGCTGTTTACTTAACATACTGCAGGTTCCACATGAGTGCAATTCCTCACATACTTTGCATTCCTTTGCAGTACTTGTGAAAATAAATCTGACTGTGTTCATTGGCTACCTGCACGATTAAGCCAAACACAGACCCTTTCCAGTTTCCGCATGCAACATGGAACAAGAATACAGTTGCCTGCATTATCAAGTGGAAAGTGCAAGTTTTTTTAACCCTTAGTGTGTGTCTTTTGTCCTGACCCATTGTCACTCACCATGAAGCATTTCCATCAGTATAATTTACTGTCGACTTAAATCACTGCACAGGGCTAAGGAACAATTGGTCTTCAGAATCTCAAAAATTAACAGGAGGCTTGCTCTTGACAAAGAAAATCCATGTGTGATGCTTAGTATGGGAATAATAAATTCTAGGCACTGAATGCTCCTGTCTTTGTTTTGTTGCAGTTCTAGTTTAGTCCTTTCAAAAAAAGAGGTACAATAGTAAAGTAGTTACGTCACTTGACTAACGATCTAGAGGCCTGTAGAATGTGAGTTCAAATCCCACCATGGCAGTTTGAGAATTTAGATTCAGTGTTTCTTAAAACTGGAAATAACAAACTATTATCAATAAAAATGACCATAAAGTTGTTAGATTTTTGTAAAAACCCAATTGAGGTCCTGTAAGGAAGGGAACCTGCCACCCTTACGCAGACTGGCCTACATGTGACTCCAGATCCATGCCAACATGGTTGACTCTTAATTGCCTCTGAAATCATTCAGCTGTATCCAACCTTTACCAGCGGTTCAAGAAGGTCCATCACCACCTTCTGTGGGCAATTAGTGACAAAGAATAAATGCCAACCTTGCCAGCAATGTCTGCATCCCATGGATGGGCAAATAAAACTTATTGGAACAACTTTTTTTATGGGCTTCATTTGAAATCAGGGCAGAGTTTGAAGGCCACCAGTAATAGAGGTAATTTCTATAATTGCTATTAATGTTCAAATACAACAATGCAGTAAAATAAATATTTAATCACGATTTTTGTGCAGTTCTAAAATCAAATTCTGCAGTAACTCAGGAATAATTGACAATCGTCCCTTCTCTTCATGGTTGAGTGTGTCAACCAATCACAAAATTTAATGAAATTCTTTACATGAAATTAATCCAGTAAGGGAAAATTGTAAAAAATGCACATGCACCCTCTCAACACAGCAGAAGAGACTTGAATAGAACATAGCTTGGAATTAGAAAGGCAAATTGAATGTCGGTCTTTACTGCAAGGTAGATGGAGTATAAAATTGGGAAGTCTTGCTATATCTGAACAGGGCATTGATGACACCACGAGATAACACCCAGAGTACAGAGTTCAGCTTTGGCTTCCTTATTTAAGGAGGTATATATTTGCACTGGAGACTGTTCAGAGAAGGTTCATTAGCTTGATTCTTGAATGAAGGAGCTCTCTTGTGAGGAAAAGTTGAGTAGGTTTGGCCTATCCTCATTGGCATTTAGAAGAATGAGAGGTGATCTTTTTGAAACATGTAAGAATCTTAGTTGGGGGTGGCGGGGTGGTGCTTGACAAGGTAGAAGGTGAAAGGATGTTTCCCCTCATGGGGGTACTTAGAACTAGGGAGTTTAAAAATAAATTTACAATGTTTTAACAGATTTAAAATAAGGTGTCTCCTATTCAAGACGGAGATGAGGAGGAGTTGCTTCTCACAGAGAGTAATTAATCTTTGAAATTCTCTACCCCAGAGAGAGTCTAGGTCATTGAATTTATTCAAGACTGAGTTAGACTGATTTTTGGTAGACAAAGAAGTCAAAGATTACAGGAGGGGCAGATGGGAAAGTGGAGTTGAGATCACAATCAGATAAGCCATGATCTCATTGAATGGCAGAGCAGGCTTGAGGAGCCAAATGGCCTACTCCTCTTATTTCTTATATTCTTATGTTATGAATTTTGGAAATAAACCGTGGCAATAGTTTTAATTTCTGTAAGTCAAAAGCGGCATTTTAGATTTCAGCCAAAAATGGGCTCAATGTCGGGAGGGAGGTCTGAACCAATTTCACATTCAAACCTTTTTTAAATTTCACTGGCAGGCTCTCTACTGCAGTCTATGGGTTTTGGATGGTGGAAGATTGTCCATCAGGTAGGATCTTTCTGTGGGAGAAGGGTGGATTTTTTGAGTTGCCAACATACTCCTGGTGGTTTGATCATGTGACATTTGGACATGTGACAATCTGGTCACATGATACTTGAGATGGTGTGGATGACTGGGCACTTCAGAAGATCAAGCTGCCAATGTCTCCACTGTGAACAAAAAGTTGTGGCCATATATGGTAGATTGTTGGAGAAAGCAGTTTTCAGGAGCCACCTAATGACATTAATGGAAAGATATGAAGGAAGGAAGGAAGAAAGAGACTGACCTCAGGATGTCCCAAGAAACACTTCACCACCAATGAAATACTTTGAAAGTATATTCACTGTTGTAATGCAGCAGTCAAATTGCACACAGCAAACTCCCAAAAATGCGTTGAATTCTAGCAAGCCTGGATTTTATTGTTGGCCTTAGGCTAACTCAATTTTCTGCAAGAGTTGGAAAAAAAATTAAGATTCCAAATGATAATAAAATGTCTGCAAAATATTTCTGAAATTTATTGAAATTCCACATTTTCATTGAATGCAGTGATACAACTACCCACTTGCAGGCTTTCTTGGCTTTGCTCCTTATCTCCAGAATACAGCAACTAAAAACATTCAGAGCAACAGCCTCTTGTTAAACATTTATCAACACTTCCTTTGTAAATGAATCTCTGCATTGTTATCATTTAAATGCTTAGGTTTCCCCCTGTAACTACGGATACTGTTTCCTACAGAAACATCTCACTGGAGCAAACCCTTGGAAATACCAACGATCCAAAAATACTGAAGTCATTGGTTCTCATTAGTATTCTCCTCAAATTCTGCCAAGCGATATGTACAGCTGCATATGAAAGAAGAGGTTTGTCCATTATTCTCTGCTGAACTCCCAAGCCACGATTTACATGGTTATGCATGTGTCATTTTACTCCAAAATAATTTGGCGCACTTTGTTTTTTTATTGCGGCTTGTAATTATATGCTTTAGGATATGGAGAGAGCACAAAATTTACTTGCCAAAATTGACAGGGCTACTTTCTCCATTCTACAGGTGCTTCAGTATGATTTGCTCTATGATTACAATGTTTTGTTTAAATGAGTATAATGGTGGGGGGGGGTGCATAGAGGGGAGTTTGTGGTAGTGGGGAGGTGGAGGACACCTTGAAATAGTTACATAGAAGCCTTGTTCTTGGACTCGGACAATAAATTGAAAGGCGACAATGTGCCTTGTGTTTGGCTGCTGTCAGTTTGTGGAAAAATCTTCAGTTGCATTTTCTGTTGAAAATTTTAATTTTATAAATTTCATTGTAATTAAAGAAAAGCAGCCTCTTCTTTACATGATAATATAACTCACATATTTGTTTGCATTAGGATCTGCTCCTACTGCCATTTTGATTTTCCAAAGCATCTCGCAACATGCCCTGTTTGTTAGTTTATTTCCACCTTCATCCTTCTGCTTGAATAGGGGGCACAGCGACAAATCACTGGGAGTGTGAATTGTTAAGGGGGGGGGTGCGGTTAGACAGGAAAGTGGAGTTGAGGCCACAGTTAAATTAGCTGTGATCTTATCGAATGGCGGAGCAGGCTCGAGGGGCCGAATGGCATAATCTTGCTCGTCGTTCTTGTGTTCTTGTTTTTGTGTTCACTGTGCCGTGTTCAACAAGGCATCTGGGAACTTGGTGAATGACAGGACCAATCAAAAATTGCTTAACCATTAAAACTTAAGGGTTTAGAAATGATGGAAAGGGAAATAGGGTGAATTAGAATTAGGTCAGACACAGGAAATAAAGAGAGCAAAAGAAATATTGGATTAGTGGAAACAGGAAAAAGGGACAGGAATGAAAAGAAAGAATTTTAAAAAAGGAAGATTTGACATCAAGCTACATAAGGAGCTATCAGGTCAAAAGGCAAAAGCAAGGTTAAAGAGTGAGGTTTTAAACAGCATCTTAAAGAAAGAAAAGGAGGCACAAGGGCTTAAGGACGGAATTCAAGAATTTAAGGCCTGGATCATTGAAGGCACAGCCACCAACGGTAAAGCAGTTAAGATCAGGAATGTTCAAACGGTCAGAATTAGATGAGCATAGGTATCTTGGAGGGTTGTGTGGAGCTGGAGAAGATCACAGAGGTAGGGAGGTATGAGCCAATGGGAGGCAGGGGGTGGTGGTGGGTCAGATTTGAAACCAAAAATGAGAATTTTAAAATCGGAGCATTGCTTGACTGGGAGCCAATGTAGGTCAAAGAGCACAGGGTTGATGGGTAAACAGGCAGCAGAACTTTGAATCACTCACGTTTACAGGGGGTGGAATATGAAAGGCCAGCCAGGAGTGCATTGGAATAATCAAGTCAAGTCTAGAGATACGAAGGACATGCATGAAGGTTTCAACAGTAGGGGGCTGAGGCACAAAGGTGGAAACAGGAAGTCTTTAGTGATGACACAGATATATGGTCAGAAGCTTATATTGGGGTCAAGTATGACCCTGAGGTTGTAAATAGTTTAGTTCAGTCTCAGGCAATTGCCAGGGAGAGCGATAGTGTGGGTAGCTAGCAAATGAAGTTTGTAGTGTATTTGTAGCACCACCTCCAAATTCCCCTCCAAGTCATACATCATACAGTCTGGGAAATATATCACCATTCTTTTACTGTCGCTGGGTTAACATCCTGGACAGCCTTCCGAACAGCACCCCAGGTGTACCTACACCACATTGAGTGCAGCAATTCAAGAAGGCAGCTCACCATCACCTACTAAGGGCCAACTAAAAATGAGCAACAAATGCTGGATTTGCTAACAATAGACACATCCTCGAACAAGTAAAAAATCTGGAATAAATTGCTCAAAATTCTATTTATGATTTGATGGAACAAGTATTCACTCTTAGTTATGTTCCAAGGAACTATAGTTGTTATTTCAACAATACAAAACAATGAAACATAATTTCCATTACACTGTTGATAAATGGCCATTTTCTGCGAATTAACAATACAGCATTCAACAGAAAGAATGTACAAAATAAGTGAATGTATCTTCATTAAAAAATTCTAAATAAACTGGAAGTAAATGTGGTACATGTTTATTTGGAGTTAAGATTACTTTTTTCTCAAAGTCTGGCTACTCTTTGGAATGTTTTATAAGCCTGGAAATGACTAACAGCAATGTTATTGTATCAATTCCTCTCTGTTATTTCACTGGAGGTGTCAAGTCATTTAGTATAAGCAGGTCAACATCTTAATTAAATAACAGAGAGAAAGAAAAAAATACTTGCATTTATAAGGTGCCTTTCATGGCCTCAGGATGTCCCAGGGCACTATACAGCCAATTAAATACTTTTTGAAGTGTCTTCACTTTTTTAGTGTGGAAGCAATTTGCACACAGCAAACTCCCACAAACAGCAATGTGATAATAATCAGTTAATCTGTTTTTCTGATGTTGATTGAGGAACAAATATTGACCAGGACACCCCCCTGCTCTTCTTCAAAACAGTGCCAAGGGCTCTTTCACATCCACCTGTGAAGGCAGACAGGGTTCCTATTTAATGTCTTACCTGAAAGAAGGCACTTCAGACAGTGTAGCACATCCTTAGCACTGCACCAGTTATCAGCCTAGATTTTTGTACTTAAATCTCTGGATTGGACAATCTCTTACTCAGAAGTAAGAGTGCTACCAACTGAGTTGTAACTAGATAAGGGAGTACCTATGGATGTTAGCTATGTGGACTTCCAGAAGCAAAGTGACAAGATTCACACAAGAGACTATTCGAAAAAAAATGAAGAGCATGGAATTGGAGGCAATCTATTGACATTGGTTAGGAAGTAGGAACAGATAATAGGTATAATTGGTATGTACTCAAATTGACAGCATGTCTCTACTTGTGTCCCCCAGAGATATGTACTGGGGCTTCAGCTTTTCACCATATTTATCAATGACTAGAATGAAGGCATCGAGTGTATCCAAGTTTATTGGCAATGCTAAGTCAGGTGATACAGTGGATGGAAGCTTGTTGAGGGTCTTATCTGCTGATTGGCGAGCCAGCGAGAGACCTACACTGCCTCTTTTCGGAAAGGCTCATCGAACCACACGCCAATCAAGTAGTGTGGAGGTCAGCAGCAGGCGCGGAATCAAGACTCCAGGGACGGAAGTCTCTCCTACCGAGATGTCCCAGCCAACCAGAAGCTGGCAGCTCTTGTGCTCAGCTGCACCACTGGGGAGGCCGTGGCTGCTGCCAGAACAACAGGCACTGGAGGCCCAGGATCGCAGAGCAACACAGGCCAAAGGTAAGTAATGTGGGCGATGGGGGTAGGTTCGCCGGTGCAGGGGATGGGCAGGAAGGGCAGTGGGGTAGCACTCAACTGGCAGGACCTGAAAATCCTGGCCTCTATTTTCTGATGGCGGGATAAACTGTTGGGATTTTGTTCTCCTGACTTTCAAGGCGTGTTAAAGGCAGGTGGAGTTTCCCAAGGAACAATGTTGGGAATCCCATTTGCATGCAGTAGCATCTCACGCATTCTCATTAAAAGAGCACCTCACCAGAATTAAGTTCACCCTCCAAATTAAGTTCTCCGCCATCAAGAATTTAGAACGTTCAGTTTTAGGACTCTATATAAGTGGTGTGCACATGGTGAGCTTCACTTCTTCCATGACTTTGAGGTCCATAGGTGTTGCTTTCTCCTTCTTGGGGACCTCACATAGCTTCACTCAAGTGCCATTAGCAAACACTGTGCCAAGGCTGGACTCGGGATGCAGGCGAAGACTGTAAGGTGAGGAGTAGGGTGGAAGGGTAGAGCGAAGGCTGGACAGGGAAGGCAGGCTTATGGGGGAAGGGTGGGGAGTGTGCTCAGGGAAGGGGGGACAGAGTGTCTTAGAGGGTGAGGTTGGCGGTATTGACAATGGAGTCCTGGGGGGAGAACGCGTGGTACTGATGATAGGAACCAGAGTGGGGGATGGATTGCAGTAGGGTGGCAGTTCCGGTGTGGGAGTCTGGTAGGTGAAGGTCTCATTGGATGGGTCACGGAAGGGGACAAGACATGTGGCTCAGATAATGGGAGCGGGTAGGGTCAGGGCGGGCATGCGGATAGTGATGGGTGTCGGCTCTGAGGGGAGAAAAGACTTGTGGAGGTGGATCATGAAAGGGTCCAGGGTAATGGTGAGGTGGAGGTGGGGGCTAGGTTCAAGGATGACAGAAGGGAGAGGAATGGTGATATTGTGGGTCAAGGGTGATGGGGGTAGGTTGGTGGGTGACAGGGCGAGGGTGGTGGAGCGCGTTTGAAAGGTGATGTGCACCATTTTCCAAACTGACCTTGTCCACACAGTTAGCCAGTCAGTGAGATCCTTTGAGATGGGTGGAGGGTCATTTTGGGTGGGTGGCATTTAAGGTTGGCACAAATGGCTGGCTAAAGGGACACCCTAATAATTATGAGGCAACTGGATGTCAAAGATGCTCAGCTGTGTTCTCCTCTCTATGGTGAAGCCCACATTGCAACAGGTTTGTTCCTGACTCATGGGTCTCATAATATTGAGACCTCAGTAAGGTGTGGAGCTACTATTCATTCTGCACCATTTGCCATTGGCTGCAGTCAGAGGCAGGGGCAAAGGGAGGGAGGATGCCCCCAAGGGGTATGGCTGGTGGACGGCAGCCAATTTGTGACTCCAAACCTCCATCCTCCAGGGTGAATGGTCGCGGCTGACAAAGGATCATGTGGTTAGTCTTTCTGTGCTGCCAAGGCAGTGGTCTCTCTATAGAGTTTCGAGGGTAGTGGAGACAAACAGAAAAGTGTCTGCTTGAGGTTTCTTGTACATGGCTTTCATCACCCTGATCAAAAAGCATTGTCTCCATAAGCATTGATGTGTGAACAGGAGGAACACCCATCTCTGATCCTCCAGGATATTCTTTACCTGGAAGGGGTGGGGGGTGGGGGGAATGCTATGTCCAGATGGAGGCCAGGTGAAGGGCTTAGCACTTGCCAGCTGGCTTTGAGATGGAGGGAAATCTGTAAAGGACATGCTCACTTAATATAGCATTTCAATTCATTCACACATCCACTGAGGTGTCAAAGATGCAGGCTGCAGGCAACCCTGCCTTGATAATGGCTCTCACCCAGATGAGGAGAAGGAGGGCCTGTTGCTGGTTGACACAGGGCCACAAGGAGCAAGGGCCAGAGCAGCAAAAAGCAATGGGGCCTCTATAAGGTCAAGAGGCTGGCAAACATGGACCACTGCAATAGCGAGCATTGGCCTGACCATGGGTGTATCGCCGATGGTTCTCTTATGTAGGGTTGAACGAAAGGCAATGCCGGAGGTACCCTCATATATCCCAGGATGTGATTGCTCATATCTACCAGCTTCTCCAGTGTAAGCTGCAGCCACAAGGACTCTGTAGGAGTAGTGCGGAGCTCCTGGCCTGCAGTGAGTGAATGTCCGTCCAGGTGCTCTCTAAAAAATGGCGCCAGGATTTTCGATGCCATGGGGTAAGTGTGCGGCAGGCGACTTCCTGCCCATCCCACCATGGAATTCGCTGAGCTCCTCCCTGATGCACAACTAGTGAGCTGAAAAGTGGAAGATCACATGTGTTCACTCACCCCGCCGCCCAACAGGAATCATGCTGACTTTCCCGCCCGTCACTGGACTTAGGCCAGGATTTTCCGGTCCCACTGAAAGTCAATGGACTTTTGACTGGCCCGCAGGATCCATGGCAGGACCAACCACGAGGGATCCAGCGGGCCAGTCAAAAGCCCATTGACTTTCGGTGCAGTCCGAAAATCCCGGCCTTAGTCTTCAAAGCTAAGAGAAATAGACCGGAGTATTTTCTAAATGGTGAGAAGCAATGAACTGGAGGAACAGAAAGATTTAGAGATCCATGTGCATAAATCACTGTAAACTAGTTGGCAGGTTAAAAATAATAATAATTAAAAACATAATGGAATATTAGCCTTTATGTCAAGGGGTCTAGAATACAAAAGAGTGGAAGATATGCTGAGTTGTATGAAGCATTGGCTGGACCCCATTTAGCTCATGCCACCACACCTCCTTGGAGTGAGTGCAGAATCGATTCACCAGTATGATACTGGGGCTTAAAGGGTTACGTTATCAGGACAGATTGCATAGTCCAGATTTGTTTTATTTCCTTGAGTATACAGTGGTAGATTAAGGGGTGAGCAAATTGAAGTCTTTAAGATGATTGAAGGATTCGGTAGAGTAGATAGAGAGAAGCTATTTCGTCTGCTGGGAGAGTACAGAACAAAGGGGTATAACCTCCCTTTGAATTAGAGCTAAGCTGTTCAGGAGTGATGTCAGGAAGAACTTCTTCACAAAATAGTGGGAATCTGGAACATTCTGCCCCCACCCCTACTTCCCACAATAAAAGGCAGAAGGTCAATTGAAAATTTCTAAACTGAGACTGATAGATCTTTGCTGGGTGAAGCTATAAGGGCTATAGAACTGAGGCGGGTAAATGGAACTAAGATATAGATCGGTCATGACCATGGAACAGGCTTGAAGGTCCAGTTGGCCTCTTCTTGCTCTTATGTTTAAAAAAGATTCAGATAGTTTCCTTAAAGAAGAAAATAGTAAAGGGCATGAGGAATGAGCAGGAGAGTGGGATTAGTAGAGGTGGCTCATTTAGAGAAATGCACCAGCACAAGCTGGATGGGTCAAATGGCCTCTTTTTTAAGGAAACATTCTGTAGTCCTGTACAAATGACCAAATTACCCTCATCTCCACACATATTGAGCATTTTCACTCCTGCTTTCTAGCAATGTGAACATCATGCTTAACATTTTAATTAATTTTGTGTTTCTTTGTTCCTGATCTAATACGGGACGAGGAAAAAAACACGGGGCGGAATTTTACAGCTGTGGGATTTTACGTTCCCGCCGACATCAGCGGAGTTTAGAATGGCTCGCTGCATTTTATGGCCTCGTCCCCACCACGCTGGGGCTGTAAAATTCTGGCCGTGCATGCTCAATGGTGAAAACTGGATTTTCTTTCATTAAAATAATGATCCTAACTCTCTGTCTCAGTTTAATAGTTCAGGCACGGATCTAAACTGATTTGTGATTTTCTTGCAAAGATTTGTCCAGGAAATATATTAAACAAATGCTTGATTTTTACTGAATGATCACTATGCTTTGGGACATAGCAGCATCTCAGAAACCCGATCAAATGGGTATTCAAGTGACTTTGTAACGTAAAAATAGCAATGTACCACACTTTCCTCACAAAGCAGTGATAACTCATTCATTTGTGTTCTGTAACACCAGAAGTAATAAAACACACATCACAATCAGTCTCAGGCACAGTTAAATTAAAAAGTAGTCAGCCTGAAGCACTCATTGGCTTTTCAGTGCCCTTGCCTGAATGTCAAAGTTGCTGGTATCTGGCAGAAAAAGAGGTCATTGATTCACCTCTGTCATAATCACGGACAAATTGGTAAAAGCCTTAACTGCATTCATTGAGCAGGAGAGCCTTCATTTGACTTTAGAACAGATGATTCATTTAGTTTTTACACCCTGACACTACCAGGAAATTGTGTAACTTGAAATCTGTGAAGATGTTTGGGAGTCAGATTTTCTGACATGAATATTTTAACATGTTAACACTTCCTTTTCATCATTTTTTGTGCAAAAAGTAGGGAATGATATCATGCTTTAATGAGGCTACTGTCAGAAGCTGGCAGCTTGGGTGTCTCAGGAGGTTCTTTGAATCTGTCTGTGTTGATTTGATGCATACTGCTTGTAAAGGTTCAAAACAAAGTCTAGTTTGATGCATCTCTCAGGATCAGGTTGCATAGGAAGTCGATTAGTTTAAGAAGAACTTAGTCATGTTTTATAGGTAAATTAGGACTTGCCTTTCATTTTTTATGTAGCCACCTCCAGCCCTACAATCTTCTGAGATCCCTGTACTCCTTCAATCTTAACCTCCTGTGCATCTCTTATTTTAATTGCTTCATTATTGGCGGCCGTGCCTTCAGCTGCCTGAGCGCTAAACTTTGGAATTGCATTCCAGAATGTCTCTCCATCTGATGCTCCTTAAAACGTACCCTTTTGACCAAGCTTTAGTCAATGGTACCACTATCTCCTTATGTTGCTCAGTATTAAATCCTGTTTGATAATAACTCATGTGAAGCACCTTGAGGTGTTCTGTTATGTTGAAGGCGCCACATAAATGCTGTTGTTCATTGTTGTGGGTGAAGGAATTATTGTGCGATACAGATTTGCAATGCACTTTGTGAATTTTATTTCAATACTTCCTCAGTTTATTACTGAGAACCAAGATAATATGTCTTTTTTATTTTGTATGCGACTCATACATTTTCTCAGGAGGTGACTTGACACATCTCATGCAAAAATACAAATCTAAAAATACATGCAGGAAAGATGTGAAGGCATTAGAGAGAGTGCAGAAAAGATTCATGAAAATGGTTCCAGAGATGAAGAACTTCAGTTACGTAGATAGATTGAAGAGGTTGGGACTGTTTTCCTTTGAGAAGAGAAGGTTGAGAGGAGATTTGATAGAGGTATACAAAATCATGAGGGGTCTGGACAGAGTAAATGGAGAAAAACTATTCCCATTGGTGGAAGGATTGAGAACAGGAGGGCACAGATTTAAGGTAATTGGCAATAGAAACAATGGAGGCACTAGGACAAGCTTTTTCATGCAGCAAGTGATTGGGATCTGGAATGGACTGAATGAGAATGTGGAGGAGATAGGTTCAATCGAGGTTTTTAAGAGGGGATTGATTATTGCCTGAGAAGAAAGAATGTGCAGTGTTACGGAGAGAAGGCTGGTGAGTGGCACATGGTAAATTGCTCCTTTGGAGAGCCAGTGAGGTCAAATGGCCTCCTTCTATGCTGTAATCATTCTGTGATTCTGTGATACTGTAGTGATTGTGGGTAAAACCTTACCTACTGTTTTGGGGGTCACATGATTGTACTGACGAATCAGCCCTAAGTGTGGGTAAACTTAAGGGTGGAATTTTTCTCATCGTGAACCTGGTTCAAACATGTAGCTTCTTCAAGCGCTCTGTAAATAAAGCTATCTGTTTCAAGTAAGAAGCCTGTCTGGTACACCAAGTTTATTGCATTTGGCAGTGAGGATAAATAACTCCGATGTTGCACCTTGCCTCGTGAATGTGAGTACATCAATTCTTAAGGAAAGAAAGAAAAGTATACGCATCAGTCATGCCACTCTTTGGCAGAATTTACCCTTATGACTCATCCATGGAAGACTGGAGCCAGTACATAGAGCGCTTAGGTTTTTATTTTGTGGCAAATGAAATAAGAGCAGAGGAGAAGCAGAAAGCAATTATTTTAAGTGTCTGTGTGGGAGCAAGACATATAACCTCATTCATAGTCCGATGGCCCCGAACGCGCCAAATTCTAAATCTTTTAATGAGCTGGTGGACCTCGTGAAGACACATTTTCAGCCGAAGCCATCGGTAATTATGCAGAGATTTAAACTCCACTCCAGAGTAAGGGCCCCGAGTGAGTCAATCGCAACTTATATCATGAAGTTGAAACAGCTGATGGAGCACTGCGACTTCGGAGATACACTCAATGACATGTTGTGAGATTGTTTTGTTTGTGGCGTACACAACGACGCCATTCAGTGCTGTTTACTTGCAGAAGTTAAGATTGATCTGAAGCGCGCCATGGAACTAGCGCTAGCAATGGAGAGTGTTGAGAGGGACTCGCAGGCTTTGCAGAGTGTGCAACATGGTGTTGTTCTTCAGTTGGGGCTGGAACCTACTGCCGGGCATGGTGCAAAAACCAGAGAGACAGCTGCGAAGTGGAAGATGGTCTATACTGCTTGAAAAACGAAAATCCACAGTGGAAGCATCTCACCAGTGATTCAGAAATTAATTTGTTACCGATGTAGGGGTAACCATGTACCAGAAACTTGTAGATTTAAAGAGGCAGAATGCCACTAGTGTCGTAAAAAACGGCATATAATAAAACAATGCAGGGCGAAGTCGAGACAGCCAATCACACAGCAAGCCAAGGTGATTGAAGTGCACAATATAACTGAACCACAAGCTGCTGATCCTGATATCTATTCCCTATACAATGTCAAAGCAGTAAAAACTGAACCAATCACCGTCACCCTTCATGTGAATGGGAAGCTGCTAGTCATGGAGATAGACATAAGAGCATCAACCACGGTGGTGGGAGAACACACATTTAAGTACCTAAGTGAAGGTACCCAGCCACTGAATCTGGAGCAAACTACGGCTCAGCTGAAAACAAAGAAGTCTTTGTAAAAGTCAAGAAGCTATTACACTCATCATGTCTGCTAGTACATTATGACCCACCAAAAGAATTAGTATCAACCTGTGATGCATCTCCCTACAGTGTGGGAGCGGTATTGTCACACAGGATGGAAGAAGGTTCCGAAAGGCCAATAGGATATGTCTCCAGAGTCCTCTCTACAGTTGAGAAGGGTCATTCACAACTTAAAAAAGGTTTATCCACAATATTTGGAGTAAAGAAATTCCATCAATATCTGCATGATCAACATTTCACCCATAGTGTCAGATCATAAGTCACTAATGGGTTTACTTAGTGAAGATAAAGCAATTCGGCCGATAACCTCTGCCAGAATTCAATGATGGGCCTTGATTTTGTTGGCATATGAGTACACCTTTATGCATCATCCGGGTGTGCATATAGCAAATGCAGATGCCCTCAGTTGTCTTTCGTTACCAGATAGCATCGCACATGCTCCAGCACCACAAAAAGTTGTACTTCTGTTGAATTTCTTGGACTCTTCGCCAACCTATGCAAAGCAAATAAAGAATTGGACAAACCAGGATCCAATTTTATCAAAAGCCCAAGACCAGGTATTGCAAGGGTGGTCGAATGCACCAGTCTCTGAAGAGATAAGACCGTAAAACTGAGTTAAGTTGTCAAGATGGAATCTTGTTGTGGGGAGCAAGAGTCATCGTCCTATCGCAAGGAAGAGAACTGCTCTTGACAGAGCTGCATAGTGTGCATCCAGATATTTCAAAGATGAAGATGCTTGCGCGAAGCTATGTCTGGTGGCCAGGTATAGACAGTGATATAGAAAAATGGTTAAACACTGTCTCCAGTGTCAGCAACAACAGAAGTTGCCCATTTCAGCTCCAGTGGGAGTGGCCTGGTCGACCCTGGGTTAAGACTACACATAGTCTATGTTGGTCCATTTTAGGTACCATGTTTTTATTGATCATTGATGCACATTCTAAGTGGATGGATGTGTATGATGATAGATCACCGACATCATGTGCAACTATTTAGGTTTAGAGGGTGCCGGCCTGCTCTCAGGGCCATGCTGTGTGGCAATGACACCTTCCTCGGCCTGTGCAGCTGGAGCTGCTGAGGCCACATTTGCCACTTACTGTATGATTTGGTGCCAAGGGGACATGGAGGGCATCCACTGCCAATGGCTGTGAAAGTGACTGCGCCACTCAATTTCTATGCCAGTGGCTCCTTTCAGGGCTCCACAGGTGACCTCAGTGGGATATCACAAGCCTCCACTCACAAATGCATTCATGAGGTCACGGATGCCATCTTCTCAAGGGCACACAACTTTGTGCATTTCGCCCGGCACCAGGACAGCCAGGATACAAGGGCAATTGGATTCTCCCAGATCTCGTGACTCCCACAGGTGTAGGGCGTGATTGACTGCACCCATCTGGTGCTCAGGTTTCCGTCGCTACATACAGTGAACTACATCAACTGCAAGGGATTCCACTCACTGAATGTGCAGCTGGTACACGACGCCTACATCTTCCAGGGTCCACAGATGTTGCAGGGATAGATCTCCGGGGCCAAGGGCTACCCGCAGAGGGCGTGGCTGATGACACTCGTGCGGCGGCCTCAGACTGCATCAGAGCGATGGTATAATGAGGCTCATGCTGCAACTCGCAACTTGGTGGAGCATGA
The DNA here is from genome assembly GCF_964194155.1 of Cetorhinus maximus. Lineage (NCBI taxonomy): Eukaryota > Metazoa > Chordata > Chondrichthyes > Lamniformes > Cetorhinidae > Cetorhinus > Cetorhinus maximus. The sequence goes on from NC_135887.1 coordinate 122,702,917, forward strand.
TGCTGAAAATGAGGTTATGGTGCCTGGACCGGTCTGGTGGAGCCCTGCGATATGGTCCACAGAGGGTCGTTGTCTGCTGCACCCTTTACAGCCTAGCACTGCAATGGGGAGACGAGCTGGCTGAGGAGATGGAGGAGCTGCACATCTCCTCTGATGAGGAGGACACTGATGGTGGTGAAGCTGAGGAGGTCCTCGGAGGCAACGATGACAGGGATGAGACCCTCTCACTGGCTAGATGAGGCAGGCGTGCTCGGAGGCCTTCAAAGGAGGATGATGACGACATGCAGTGAGGTGACCCCATAGATCCTCACATCGCATTTGTGAACGTGAATTGCTGGCTTATGGCAGTGCGAATACCCTCTGTGAGAATGCTCCTGTCACGGAGATGCAGTGGAGGCCCTAATAGTCACTCGATTGCAGGAGGATGATGACGACATGCAGTGAGTACACTCCATAAATCTTCACATTGCCTCTGTGAATGTCTGACTTCTGTCTGGTTGAGGGCAGCTCACTTGCGCTCTCTGACCAGGGTCATATCATAGAGACGCAGCCATAAAATTTTAGAAGTTCTGATGCTTTGTCTGCCTTTAGCACCTGAGCCCTTCAGGAGCTGCAGCACAGCATCAGTGGTCACAAATGCTGAAGAGATGGGGGACAACCCCTCCTTAAAGGTGCTGAGAGAACATCGAGAGAATGAGAGAACTCTGTGGCACATGCCCACTACATTCTGGCAGCAATGACAAGCACTGCCGAGGTGCAGGCATCAGTAATGTTTCCAGGGAGTGTGAGGCTGGACCATCACTTTGGTCTGAAGGCTGCACAGAGAACAGGGAAGAGGCTCTAGACTGAGATACCTGCCTTTTATCTTGTGCAGAAACGTTTCACATCTGAGTGACAAGAACACTGCTCATCAGAACAAGGAGCCACAGGCAGGGAGACATTCTTGGGAAGTTTATTGGCAATAGTGAACAGTATGTACAAGTGACTAACACTCATGCCCAGGCTGTGCAACTAATTCTCCTTAACTTTCCTAACCCTGCCACTACGTCTTGTTGCTCCCCGGACATCCACAGCGGAGGTGGAGGGATCCTGCTGACTGTGACGTACTGTCTATGATAACTTTGGCGGGCATCCTCTGGAGGGCCAAGATTTATAGGGCGCGGGCCTGCTTTCGGTGTCCTGCTGTGTGGCAATGGCACCCTCCTCGGCTTGTGCAGCTGAAGCTGCTGAGGTCACAGGAAGAAGGGAGTCAGATTGGCTGGACTCTCTCGGAGTCACCTCGATCGATGGGCCTGGACTGTGCACCTGCTGATCCTCCACCCTATGGGTGCCCAGGGGCCCCAAGTCTGACTCCTTGAGGAGCAGGGATAGCTGGAGTGAGATCGAGCTGCCCTGCACCCCTCTTGTGTACACACTGTTGGAGGCCAACTATGGCATCAGCGATGGAGTTGAGCCCGAGCTGCAGTGCAGGAGCAATTCCTGAACCAAGGACTCCATGGCAGCTGCCATCCTACCAGCGTTGACCTCGGTGCATTGGCATGTCAGCGCAATCACCTCAGCCTGAAGGTGGACAGACTCCTCCATTGTGCCTTGCAACCTGAGGAGTGCAGCGGACATCCCTTCCTGATGTTCCCGATCTTTCCTTTGCAGCTGCAGCAACTGTGACGTGACCGAGTCCAGAGGCTCATCATCTGACTCAGACTCAGCAATCTTCTGGCCTCCAGCAGCCCTCCGAGTGCCAGACACCTGGGAAGTCCCTGCTGCTGCTTGCTGTTGACCAGGCAGTGCGCTGTACTCACAAGATTGTGATCCTGGGGCTACTCTAAAGCTAGGTCCCACCGAGGAGTGTGTCTCTGCGCTGGTGGAGGGTGTGGGCAAGCGCTGTGATGGGACTTCAGGGAGGGTGCCTCCATATTCCTCTACAGAGGTTTCTTCGGGGCTTGCTTGGAGGCCCTGGGTCATGGACTCTGTCGGCTGATTGGCAGATGTGCCTGCGAAAGCAAGGGGAGATAATTAGTGCATGGCAGTGGCCTGTGAAACAGGACACATCACTCACTGCATGGTTATCTGATGGATGTTGCACTGATGAATCCTCACTTCATAAAGCAGCACCAACCTCACCGTCAGCGCAGGACCGGTCCAGATCATGGCTGTCCAGCTGGGTGGCATGAGGACGTTGATTTCAGGCATTCTACCACCGGTCTGCGACCTCTCCCTGTTGTTGTGTGCCAGCTTGTCCTGCATAGAGATGGAGAAATTATAAGCAAGATGCCTGCCAGGCCAGATAATAAGTATGCCTGGTCTGTGTGGGTGGTGAGTGGTCCCATTGATGGGATGAGGACAATGACGGTGTGCGGGAGAGTGAATGGTGATGTCCCTTGAACTGGCAGAGAATGAGGACCCTGTGGATGTGTGATGGGTTTGTGAGTGTGTGAGTTGAGGGTGATGATACCCTGGTGGAACGGAGGAGATCATTCATCCTCTTGCAGCACTGCGTGGCTGTCCTCTTCTGAAGGGCATTGGCGCTGACCACCACTGTCACCGCCTCCCAAGCTGGATTAGTCATATTGCTGCTCATCCTGCAGCCAGAGCCAGAATACAGGACATCCCGGTGGGCCTCCACGGCATCCAGCAGTCACTCGAGGGACCCGTCATTGGAGCGGGGGGGCTGCGGTCTTTTTACCTTTGCTGGCCATGTCTTCTGTGCAGCAGTGGTGAGCTGGAAGCAATGAGTGCTGTGCTTGTGGCAGGACTTTAAACATGGCGCCCGGCGTGAGGGTGATGGCTGGCTGGCGAATGAGAGTCTGCCCACCATGGAAATGGCATGTTTCCCGGGAGTGCATAAATAATGAGGCGGGTTTGAGACGATACGGTGTGAAAACCCGCCATCGCGGCCGGCGGGTAAAACATCGTTTTACCCTCCTGCTACTGCACTTAGGGCAAATCTGGGAAAATTCAGCCCTTGGTCACTAGGCCAGGTTATCCAGTCCTGTAATCATTTAAAGTAAATAATCTAAAATTTGACTTCCTGCCTGTTGTATTCCTGTTGTTTTATCTTTCCAATGTCTTCCTACACTGCCCTCTCATATATATTGGTTAGGCTGAGTGCCATTTTATGTGAGTTCCTATCATTAGGACCACAGCTGTACTATGACTAGGTGAGTCACATTTATTCTTATTACAGGAATACCGGCATTTTATGTTTGGATAGAGATTTATGGCCTTGCCCGTGTCTGCTCTTGGCTCCTTTTCTGCTTTTCCTCCTTAAGGCAGTATCCATGCAACCAGGATATCACCCTCAGTCAATCAGTGACAGTGTAACCCATTTAACATGCTTCCACTTTGCTTCTCCTTGGTTCTTTACAGCAGTTTTTCAGCAGGCACAAATTAAAACTCTGTAAAGACAGGTGAAGACTATGCAAAAACCAGCTCAAACTGAATGGGGTGAGAGGATTTGCAAAAAGACAATGACGCTGAAGGTACGTTTGTGTAGCACCTTTCATAACATTACGAAGTCCCACTGTGCTATACAGTTAACGAATTATCTTTCCAAGTGTAATCACCGTTGTAATGTAGGAAGCAAAGCAGTGCGGGGGTGGGGGGGGCAGGGTCGGTGGGGGGGCACAGATAGTGTCACTGGACTAGTTATCCAGAGGTCCAGGTTAATGCTCTGTGGACATGGGTTCAGATCCCACCATGGCAATTGGTGGAATTTAAATTCAGTTAATAAATCTATGAGTAAAAAGCTAGTCTCAGTAATTGTGACCATGAAACTATTTCTATAACAACCCATCTAGTTCACTAATATCCTTTAGGGAAGAGAATCCGCCAACCTTATCTGGTCTGGCCTACATGTGACTCCAGACCCACAGCAATGTGGTTGAATCTTAAGTGCCCCCTGAAATAGCCTAGCAATCCACTCAGTTGTACCAAATCGCTGTTAAGCATAAAAGAAATAAAACTGGACATACCACCCCACATCAACCTAGGCACTGGAAACAACAACAGCAAACCCAGCCCTGGTGACTCTGCAAAGTCCTCCTTCCTAACTCCTGGGGGCTTGTACCAAAATTGGGAGAGCTGTCTCACAGACTAGTCAAGCAGCATCCTGACATAGTCATACTCATGGAATCACACCTCACAGACAATGTCCCAGGACCCAAAATCATCATCATGGGTATATCTTGTCCCACCAGCAGGACAGACAGTGGCGGTACAGTGGTATACATTCAGGAGTGAAGTCTCATGGCATCAGGTCAAACAGACAAGGAAATTGCAGATGCATCTGTCCATGACAGTGTTGGTAGGAGTGACCACTGCACAGTCCTTGTGGAGATGAAGTCCCTCCTTCACATTGAGGGTTCCCTCCATCGTGTTGTGTGGCTCTACCACTGTGCTAAATGGGATAGATTTTGAACAGATCTAGCAACTCAAGGCTGGGCATCCATGAGGCGCTGTGGGCCATCAGCAGCAGCAGAATTATATTCAACCACGATCTTTAGCTTCATGCCCCAGCATATCCCTCACTCTGCCATTTCCATCAAGCCAGGGGATCAGCCCAGGTTCAGTGAAGAATGCAGGAGGGCATGACAGGAGCAGCAACAGGCATACCTAAAAATGAGGTGTCAACCTGGTGAAGCTACAACACAGGACAACTTGCATGCCAAACAGCATATGCAGCATGCGATAGACAGGGCTAAGCGATCCCACGACCAACGAATCAGATCTAAACTCTGCAATCCTTCCACATCCAGTTGTGAATGGTGGCAGACAATTAAACAACTCACTGGAGGAGGAAGCTCCACAAATATCCCCATCCTCAATGATGGGGGAGCCCAGCACATCAATGCAAAAGAGAAGCATTTGCTACAATCTTCAGCCAGAAGTGCTGGGTGAATAATTCATCTCAGCCTTCACCGAGGGTTCCAGTATCACAGATGCCAGTCTTCAGCCAATTTGATTCACTCCATGTGATATCAAGAAACACTTGAAGGCACTGGATACTGCAAAGGCTATGGGCCCTAACAACATTCCAGCAATAGTACAGAAGACTTGTTGCACCCCTAGCCTGCTGTTCCAGTACAGCTACAACACTGACATCTACCCAGCAATGTGGAAAATTGCCCAGGTATGTCCTGTACCCAAAAAGCAGGACAAATCCAACCCGGTGAATTACCACCCTAATCTACTTAGCAAAGTAATGGAAGAGGTCATCGACAGTGCTATCAGGTGGCACTTATCCAGCAATAACCTGCTCACTGATACTCAGTTTGGGTTCTGCCAGGGCCACGAAACTCCTGATCTTCTTTTAGGCTTAGTTCAAATATGGACAAAGGAATTGAACAGAAGTGAGGTGAGAGTTGTTGTCCTTGATATCAAGGCAGCATTTGACTGAGTGAGGCATCAAGGAGCCCCAGCGAAACTGAAGTCAATAGCAATCAGGGGGAAAACTCTCCACTGGTTGGAGTCAAAGGATAACAAAGGAAGATGGCTGTGGTTGTTGGAGGTCAATCATCTCAGTCCTGGGACATCACTGCAGGAGTTCCTCAGGGTAGTGTCCTAGGCCCAACCATCTTCAGCGGCATCACCTTCCCTCCATCATAAGGTCAGAAGTGGGGATATTCACTGATGATTGTACAATGTTCAACACCATTCACGACTCCTCAGATACTGAAGCAGTCCATGTCCAAATGCAGCAAAATGTGGACAATATTCAGGTTTGGGCTGATAAGTAGCAAGGAACATTTCTGCCACACAACTGCCAGGCAGTACCATCTCCAACAAGAGAGAATCTAATCATGTACCTTTGACATTCAATGTCATTACCATCACTGAAACCCCCAGTATCAACATCCTGGGAATTACCATTGATCAGAAACTGAACTGAACTAGCCACATAAATACTGCGGCTACAAGAGGCTGTGAATTCTGCAGAGAGTAACTCACCTCCTGACTCCCCAAAGCCTGTCCACCATCTACAAGGCACAAATCAGGAGTGTAATGGAATATCTCCACTTGCCTGAATGAGTGCAGCTCCAACAACACTCAAGAAGCTCAACATCATCCAGGACAAAGTAACCCGCTTGATTGGCTCCCCATCCACCACCTTAAACAATCAATCCCTCCTCCACCGATGCACAGTGGCAGCAGTGTGCACCAACTACAAGATGTGCTGCAACAACTCACCTAGGCTCGCTCGACAGCACCTTCCAAATCTACAACCTCGACCACCTCGGAGGACAAGTGTAGCAGATGCATGGGAACACTATGGCATGCAAGTTCCCCTCCAAGCCACACACCATCCTGACTTGGAGCTATATCACCGATCCTTCACTGTTGCTGGGTTAAATTACTGGAACCCCCTACCTAACAGCACTGTGGGTGTACCTACACCAAATGGACTGTAGCGGTTCAAGAAGCTGCCTCACCACCACCTTTTCTAGGGAAATTAGACATGTGCAATAAATGCTGGCCTAGCCAGCGACGCCCACATCCCATGAACGAATAAGTAAAAAAAAGTCAGTGTGTTCACAGCAAGCTCCTAGATGGTCTGTTTTAGCGTTTTTGGTTGAGTAAGAAACGCTGGCCAGTATACAGGGATAAATTCCTCTGATCTTCTTTGAATACTGCTGAGAGATATGCTCATCCACCTAATGGGCAGATAGTGTCTCGGTTTAAAATCTGATTTGAAAGGCACACTTCTAACAGTGCAGAATTCTCTCAGTATTACACTAGGAACATGAAACTGGGTTTTATGTCCTAGTCTTTGGAGTAGGATTCAAATTAACTGCATCAGAGACAATTGTACTACAGACTAAGCCAAAAGCAAAATACTGTGGAAGCTGAAAATCTGAAATAAAAGCAAAAAATGCTGGAAAAACTTAGCAGGCCTGGCAGCATCTGTGGAGAGGGAAACAGAGGTAACATTTTGAGTCCATATGACTCTTCTTCAGAGCTAAAGAGTAGAAATATGATGGATTTTATAGTTTAAGAGTGGGTGGAGCAATTGGAGCAAGATGGAAGGTCAGGGATAGGTGGGAGCTAAAGTGAGATTGACAAAGATGTCATGGACACAAGATAAAGCAAGTGTTAATGGTAGTGGTAATACTAAAGAAGGTGCTGATAGTGGCATAAGGTAAGAGCAGGATTTGTTAACAGCAGAACAAGGGTGCTGTGAGAGCACAACATAGAAACCAGTGACAGATGGTCCTGTGGGGTTGGGGGGTGGGAAAAAAGCATAAAAATAAATAAATAAAAATAAATAATTAAAAATTAAAATTAAAACGAAATAAATTGGATTAAAAAAGGGATAAAGATGGAGGAGAGAGTTCATGGTCTGAAGTTGTTGAGCTCAATATTAAGTCCAGAAGGCTGTAAAGTGCCTAATCGGAAGATGAGGTGCTGTTCTTCCAGTTTGCGTTGGGCTTCACTGGAACAGTGCAGTAGGCCAAGGACAGACATGTGGGCATGAGAGCAAGATGGTGTGTTGAAATGGCAAGCAACAGGAAGGTCTAGGTCACGATTGTAGATTGAATGAAGGTGTTCTGCAAAGCGGTCACCCAGTCTTCATTTAGTCTCCCCAGTGTTGAGGAGACTTCACTGGGAGCAACGACTACAGGCCACCAAAATGAAGGAAGTGCAAGTGAAGTGCTGCCTCCCCTGAAAGGAGTGCTTGGGACTTGGATGGTGAGGAGGGAGAAAGTAAAGGGGCATGTGTTGCTACTTCTGCTATTGCTAGGAAGGTGCCATTGGAAGGGGATGAGGAATTAGAAGTAATGGAGGAATGGACCAGGGTGTCACGGAGGGAATGGTTCCTACGGAATGCTGATGGCGGGGGGTTGAGGGATAGATGTGTTTAGTGGTGGCATCTTGCTGGAGTTGGCGGAGGATGATCCTTTGAATGCGGAGGCTGGTGGGGTGAAAAGTGAGGACAAGGGGGGCCCTATCATGGTTCTGGGAGGGAGAGGGAGGGGTGAGGGCAGAGGTGCGGCAAATGGGTCGGACATGGTTGAGGGCTGTGTCGACCACAGTTGGGGTGGGGGACCTCGGTTAAGGAAAAAGGAAGGCATGTCAGAAGCATCATTTTGGAAAATGGCATCATCTGAACAGATGCGACGGAGGCGGAGGAACTGAGAAAATTGGGTGGAGTCCTTACAGGAAACAGGGTGTGAGGAGCTGTAGCTGAGGTCGCTGTGGGAGTCGGTGGGCTTGTAATGAATATTGGTAGACAGTGTATCAACAGAAATGGAGACAGAGAAGTCAAGGAACGGGAGGGAAGTGTCGAAGTTGGACCATGTGAAGATGATGGAGGGGTGGAAATTGGAAGCAAAATTGATAAATTTTTCCAGGTCCAGATGAGAGCATGAAGGGGCACCGAAACAGTCATCAATGTACCGAAAAAATAAGCCGAGGGAGAGGGCCTGAGTCGGACTGGATCAAGGAATATTCCACTAACCCCACAAAAAGATGGCATAACTGGGGCCCATAGCCACACCTTTTATTTGGAGGAAGTGAGACAAGTTAAAGGAGAAATTGTTCAGTTAGAGAACAAGTTCAGCCAGGCAGAGGAGAGTGGTGGTGGATGGGGATTGTTTTGGCCTCTGTTCAGGGAAGAAATGGAGAGCCCTCAGCCTATCCTGGTGGGAGATGGAGGTGTAGAGGGATTGGACGTCCATGGTGAAGAGGAGATGGTTAGGGCCAGGAAACTGGAAATTGTTGATATGACGTAGGGCAACAGAGGAATCGCAAATGTAAATGGGAAAAGACTGGACAAGCGGAGAGAGAATGGAGTCAACAAAGGAAGAAATGAGTTCCATGGGGCAGGAACAGGCTGACATGATGGGTCTACTGGGACAGTCCTGTTTGTAGATTTTGGGAAGGAGGTAGAAGCGGGCTGTGCAGGGTTGGGAGACTATGAGGTTGGAAGCTGTGGAAGGAAGATCTCCAGAAGAGATGAGGTCAGTGAGAGTCCTGGAAATGATGGCTTGATGTTTGGTGGTGGGGCCATGGTCCAAGGGAAGGTAGGAGGAAATGTCTGAGAGTTGGCGCTCAGCCTCTGCAAGGTAGAGGTCAGTATGCCAGACAACAACAGCACCACCCATATCGGCAGGTTTGATAACAAAGTCAGGGTTGGACCTGAGAGAACGGAGTGCAGCAAGTTCAGAAGGAGACAGTTTGGAGTGAGTGACAGGAGCAGAGGAATTAAGACAGCCGATGTCATGCCGACAGTTCTCAATGAAAAGATCAAAAGCAGGTAGGAGACCAGAGACCACTGAGTTATGCACAGCTGAAACTTAGAATGAAAAGTGGGGTTGTTTAGAAACATTTCAAAGTGATACCATAAAATCCTTATTATTTGGCATGCGCATGAAATGGGTAATGCTGGTTAATCAAAAATGGCACTGAACAGAGAGTTCCATTTACCAATGGAATGCAGTGTAATATTGTAGCATGAACTAATATGCAAGTACTCAGGAAGCAAAGAACAGTATTCTTTTTACTCCTAATCTTGTTACATTAAAACATAAATTTAAGTATAAAATAATACAGGTACGGATTCCGGATAACTTCATAACTGCTTCCGGATGGTAAAGTGACGATTCATATTCAGAGAACATCAGAAACTCCAGTTAGCAAAGAATTCCGGTTGGTAGAGTGCCGGATAACACAAAATTTACTGTGATAAAAGCAAAAAACTGCGGGTGCTGGAAATCCAAAGCAAAAATAAAAATAAAAATACCTGGAAAAACTCAGCAGGTCTGGCAGCATCTGTGGAGAGGAATACAGTTAACGTTTCGAGTCCATATGACTCTTCAACAGAACTAAGTAAAAATAGAAGAGAGGTGAAATTTACAAAATTTACTGTATTTGGGGCTCCACATTGATGGTCTGACATCTCTGGTCACTTTTTATTTTGAAACTTCTAAATTATTCAGAGGAAGCTTCCACCTTGTGATACCGTCTCGTCCTCCAACCTATATGAGCATCAGCCTCCTCATGGGGATGCCCCCCCCGCCACCCCCCCAGAGCCTCGTATACTCCGATTGGCTCCCCCAGCTGCAGAGCCTCCCGCCATTCTTAACAGGATGGGGCTCCTGGAGGCTGCCTCTTAATTGGCTAACTCTTTGTGACTCCTTGAAAATCTCCCTTAGGATTACGCTGCTGGCATTTTCAGGTTCCCGACCCGCATTTCACCCCAACAACGGGATCAGGACCCAGGAACAAAAATCCAGCCCTTGATTTCAGTACTGGGTGCTCGTGTTTATACAATTTACATAAATGGTTTTATCGGACTGTGTCCACCATCAGCTACAGGACTCAGCACCTCATGCTCTCTCCGTGTACTCCATATAGTCTATGCCTGCAGTAGAAAGGAGGAATTGGTTCAAGGTACAAGAATACCAAATTTGTTCAAAATTAAGTTGGAAATCAATTTGTGCAGTTCAGTTTCGGTGATAGAACAGAAACATAGCAATTACTAGATGAAGCATAGCCCAAGGTCCATCTGGTTCACCTTCTATCATTATGCGAGTCACTTGATACAGTAATAATGGAGTCGTTGGCTGATCATAGCAATCAATCTCTATCAGTTAATCTACAGCAGACTGTGACATGATTCAAGGGAAACCCCAGGTGGGGAACTTTGAGAACCATAAGTCCAAAGTCACCTTTTTCTTCCCAAACATGCTACACTCACCCCATATCTTTTCTCAAATTAGTGTATCCTAGTGCATGGGCTGTTTCCATGATTAACGTAGAGGAATAAATTACAGCATCAAATGATGATGTGAGTGTGGAGGGGGCAACGGCATGGGAGGTGGAGGGGCGGTAGAGAATGAATAATTCTGATCTCATGTCTGCAATCTTGTGCTTTGGGGCACTGTAGGCAGCCATGATTAAATGGAATTGAGAGACTCAGTGACATGCAGACCAGATTGCATGCTGTGTTCTTTTAAACCGACTCCCAGTTCAGATACATTTTTAACAGTGATTCCTCAGAATATGATATCTCAGGGATGTGAACAAATTCTTCCAAGCATAAATGCATTGGCTTAAACCCAAATCCTTCATTGCCGTCTCTCCAACCCAATGTAACATGATTGATAGGCAGAGTAATACTGGCAAGAAAACATTCATGCAGCAAAAACGGAAACAGCAAAGGCCAGGCAGCCTCTATGGACAGAACGGATGAATTGTTATTTCAGATGTGGACCCTCCACCCACCCCCGCCTCCCCTCTCTCACTCCACCTTTGTCAGATTGTGCAGTTTGTGTTTTAGATTTCCAGTCTCTACAGTTTTCTGTCTTTCAGTACATTTTCGGCAGTCGAATTTTGTGCAAAATAACTTCAATTTTATTGTGCTGTTAGCCAGATGAAAGTCTCTGCATGCTCATGGTAGCAGCAGGATAACCTTAGTCCCATTATCTGCAGCTAAATTCTCCATGATCAGCCCGTGACCACGCAGGAAATGCCCTTTTTTTCAATACCTTCTTGCGCCAATAATTAATTTTCTCTCTGGCATTCCGAAACTATTCTTGTGTGGCGATGGAAGCATATACTGGGAACACATTCAATTCACATCAATTTGGGAGGGAGGAGGACTGGTGCAGAGCTTAGCTCCATCAATTGGAAGTAATTAGATGTTTCTGGCTAAGGCATTCAAATTGTGCTGAGGGCAAAATACAAGAAAACATTTTATAGGGAAATGTAAATCAGGGAAAAGGAAGTAATTATGAAATTATTGAAATTTTTATGCACATGTAAATCAAAATTTAAACTTTCTTCTAGTAAAACCAGTGAAACAGCCTATATGTTGAGGCATTTGTAACTGTGCCTTGTTACTGCAATGATTTAATATGGCACCACACTCATTAGCTTTACTGATTGCTGCTTAGTAATGACCAATAATATGAAGGTGATCACTTCCAGATTGCTTTTGACCTTTTCAACAACTCCTTCAACATTGTCTAAGTAACTGTGTCTCACATTTTTTCCAATGTATAGAACCTTGCACTTATATTTGCCATAGGTCTCGCTGCTTGCACAGATTTCATCTATTTGCTATGACATCACCTAATCACCACCATAATTAATGTGAAGGTTGCTAAAAGTCAAGCGAACTTAATGACTGAAGGTTGAGAGCTCATTACAAGCCTTATTTTTCATGAGTGATTCAGGGTTGGCACAGACAATTCCGGTCAGAGTCTTGCCCGTGAAGATTGAGGCTGGGATATTGCAATAATAGTTTATTAATAATTGAGGTGAGAAGTGCAACAGCATAAAGCAGGCTGAATGGTCAGAATCATTATTGGAATTTTTTGCTGAGTGTCTCAGGATAGAACTTCTGCCGGTGATTAGCAAGTTCCTCTTCCTACAAAGATGACTTTATGTTCAATGAAATCACACACACAGGACCTGTTATAAGCAAGGTGAAACTGAATGCACACATTGTTGAAACTGCCAGAACAGGGTGGAATATTTAAGGTGCAGTCTGATTAGACATTATAAAGTTCAGTCACTATCTTCCCTTACTTATATTTTACAGCTCTATGTTTTTTTCTGTTTTAACTATGTGAGAAAGAAGAAGAAAGAAAGATTTGCTTATGTAGCACCTTTCATGACTTCAGGATGTCCAAAAGTGCTTTACAGTCAATGAAGCAGTTTTGAACTCTTTCTGTTTCACCATTTCCAGCAGTTTTTCAGCAGGTACAATTTAAAACAAACTGCAGACCTAACAGTCATTAGAATTCCATTTGTGGTGAGTGAAAACCAGGGCCAGGGAGAGAAATCACGGACGCTGGTGCTGCTCCTGTTTACGGGCCCCTTATCCCCACCTCCCCACTTTAACCTCTCTGCCCCCCCTGCCCCCCAGTCACGCATGATATTTTTTCCCCTTTCAAGATTCACCAATCAGCTCAGCAAAAAAAAAATTACAGACAGGTCCTGGCAAAGTTGGCATCTGGTTACAAATATCATCCGATTTATATGCAGCATGGGTTATTAATATTAAGAGCAGTGACGACATAATGCAGTGTTAGTTTGCGTGCAGCCTATAGGTGATCCCACTGTGATTACTAAACAAACCAGAAAGTACAAATTTTACTTTAACAGCATCATGTAATATTGTTAATTTGACAGGAAAATATCCCATTAGTTATTTATAGCACTGTGCAGATGATACCACTGATTTCAGTGACTGCCTCAGCTCTCATTAACATGTTCTGCACATTGCACCATATGGACACGATGACAGTAAATTCATATTTGTGGAAAGATTCAATACTTGCAACCCAGATAAACTGCACAAGATCTTTTCCATTCTGTAGAAGTAGAAGAGGACTTTCTTCTGCCTGGGTGCATGATGTTATTCAATATAATTATTTCATGTAAGGGGTGTAATTGGATTTTATTTTATCAGTAATCTCACAGGGTAGAAAGACCAAACGATTCCTGAGCAACAAAGTGGAATGATTGAACAACATAGGCCTTCTCTGTCAGTGAGAAGTGTTGGACCCCTCAGGTGTCTCTGTGGGGCATATCTTATAAGAGGCTGGAAGACAAAGACAGAATGGTTCTCAATTGTATGTGTTTTCTTGATCAGCAAGTCTGAAGACTCTGCTGATTGCTGCTTCTCACTTCAATACATTTTCAATATCTGTTATGCAATACAACTTTATCACGATATTTCAATACCTCAAAAAGCTCATAAAAAGCACCAAGATAGAGTGGGATAGTAGGTAAGTAGATAAAAGGACGAGATTGAAGTCGATGGATAAGACTCTTGAGAATCATGTGCAGTGTAAAATAGGTTATTGATTCGCAATGAGTCCATTATGCACTCCTGTCCTGGCAATTTCATCCCACAATGCCTACTCACGGTAAACTTCCATTAGCAACAAAATAAACAGAACTCCAGCCGTGATTCCATCCTCTGTTTGCAAGATAATTATGGGTGACAAAGTCCATCTAGCTCAACTCATCCCATCCATCCCGGAATGACATACAAACATAAGTATTAGGGAGCAGGAGTAGGCCATTCAGCTCCCTGAGCCTGCTCTGCCATTTGATAGCATTGCCTACACTACACCAGTAACTACAACTCAAAAGTACTTAATTGGCTGTAAAGTGATTTGGGACATTATGAAAGGTGCTGTATAAATGTAAGTTTTGTCGTCCTTTCATTACATCTGCATGCGGCTTGCAGAGTGATTTTAGCAATGATGAAATTGGAGGCCCAATGCTGATTCTCTCAGGATATTTAATCACAGAGCAATCAACTGATGTTTGGAAAGTGGCTGCAAAGAAATCACTACATTCACAAAACAATTCAACTCTGTAGCTAAACTCACCCCCAACCCTACTCCAACCTCGCCTCAACACCCCCTGCAACCCCCCTAACCTCCCCCCAATCCCCACTCCAACTCCCCTCCAACCACCCATCTTTCCATCCCCCCCCAAACTCCCCCCAAGCCTCTGCCTAACCACCCCAACCCCTCCTCCAATCTCCCTCCTAACATCCCCCAAAACCCATTCCACCTCCCCACTAACCAGCCCCCACTAATGTCCCCCCAACCCGCTCCAACCTGCCCACCCCCAACACACACACAATACAGTGTCTAATTGTTTGTAAACTTATAGGGATTTCACTTGCCATTTTTGAATGGAAAGTTGTGCTGCTGCTGAACTTCGGGCAGTTTCACAGTTTTCTGGCAGGCTTTTCATAAAAAGAAATGGAATCCTGAAGCTGCCTGAGGGTCGGAAGCAGCCACCCAGCAACTAGTGAAACTGACCTGACACTGACAGACCATCTGTAAAAAAAAATTGGAACCTTCAGCCTGACAGTTCGGAATTTTTTAAACTGGTCTTTAAGGTCTGAAGCTCACGCTGGATGACTTGAGAATCCTGTTTAAAGCACTGAGCCCATGCCTCCCACCCTTGCCCATGGGCCTGGGTGTTTGGCCCCATTTGCAACCCCTCCCCCAGGCCCTGGTGAAAACGAGTCTGACCTGAAGGCAGCGAGAGAATGTGCCTGTAGAGAATGACAATACAAGAATGAAAGACGCACATTTCTACATAGCCTTCACAATCTCAGGATGTCACAAAGCACTTTACAACCAATGAAGCATTTTTGAAGTGTAGTCTTGGTTGTAGTGTGGGAAATGATGGGGCCTTGCTGTGTGAAAATTGATTGCCATATTTCAGCAATGTGCTAATGAAGGGATAATCTATTTCTGTGTTGTTGGTTCAAAGTACTATTGGGTTGGTTGGCTGATGCTTTGCGTTGGTCAGACATGGTTAGCTTCAAGTGTACTAAGACTCCTAGGTTTCTTTCAACTTCATCTGTAACTGTTTCAATACTGTTCATGAAGTAAAGACTCTTTGTCCTTCTCATGTGTAGCACTTGTCTACATGAATTTCCATCTGATTGTACTTGATTTGACTTTAGCTTTGTTTGAGGAGGGCATGTTGTTCTGATCTTCTCTTGTGAGTACAAGGAGGAAGTATTCACAATATTCACTATTTAATACTCATCCTCAGTTTTGAACACTTTTGTATCTTTTATGGTTCTGCTCAGCTGACAATAAGAGGGATAAGGAATTTCAGTCACGTGGGGAGATATAAGGAAAGTCATGCTAAACCTTTATAAATCACTTGTTAAGCTCAGCTGGAGTATTATGTCCAATTCTATGTCCAATAAAGTGTCCAATACTTTAGGAAGGATGTCAAGACCTTGCACAAGAGCATGGAGGAGATTTACTTGAATGGTACCAGGAATATAGGACTTCAGTTATGTGGGGAGACTAGAGAAGCTGGGATTTTTCACCTTAGAGCAGAGACGGTTAACTGAAGATTTAACATAGTTGTTCAAAAGTAGGTGTGTTTTTGATAGAGTAAATAAGGAGAAACTTATGCCACTTGGGGGAAACTAGAGGGTACTGATTTAAGAAAGTTGACATAAGAACCAGAGGGGTGATAAGGAGAATTTGTTGTTTACACATCAAGTTGTCATGATCTGGAATGCACTTTCTGAAAGCGTGGTGGAAGAAGATTCAATATGTAGGGATTTGGACTTTATATTAAACACCAGAGGAAGAAAATTCTTGTTGAGAAATAACCTTATTGGCATAATTTAGAATGCAAACTAACAAGGTTTATTGGACAACAAAGATTAATACTTAACATTCCACTGGTCGAGGCATTGATACACAAGATCAACTGGTCGGTTTGTCATTCCGTGGATCCTGGAACTTCTGGGGTCTTCTTTTCTTGATTCCTTGAACCTGGTCTCTTGATTCACGACATCCTTCGAGATTTTCACTTAATCAACTTGATTCTAACATACATACAAATCCCTTTAGTGTTAAGATTTCAACTCTAGTGGATCTTTTTCTGTCTCTCTCTGGTGGAGACAGTTTTCTAACAAAGAATATTCACTTTCTCTTAAGGCAATTACCTTCAGGCCTAATAATGGATTCTAATACTGATCTGGGTTCATACCCAACCTAAGACGATTGCTTTAGTCATTTCTGGGTTTTTACGGCAACGCCCATGCTATGACAATTACCTGTCCACTGGCACTGTCCCACGCAAGTGCTAACTCCCTAGCAGGTGCTCTGCTACTAACCCCTAACTTTGTCTCCCAACAAATGCCCCTGGCAAGTGTCCAGAGATGAATGCTATTCCTCGTTAAGTGCAAAAAACCCCAACGATGCTTCTCTTTCTTACGTCCTTTTTGTAGACAGGTTTTCCAACACCCACCCCAAGTATGTGAACCTGTGTCAACGCCAACACAACTAACAACTTCTGAACAAATATTTGCAATTCTTGACCAATGGGAAGAGTGCTCCTGGCTTCCCTACAACAAACTACCTTAATTTGTATCTTTTGACCAGAAGACATGGTACATCTAGCTCTCAGCCCATTCTTCTAGCCAACCAGCATTGGAGCCTTAGCTTCTTTTTATTGCTAATGCTAGACTCACTGGAGTCCTAATATGAAAATGTGCCCCCAACTACTAACTCAGTTCACTCCTTTTTTCTCCTTAAAGCTACATCACAGTATTTGGCACTTAAAAAGATGGCAAATTTAAGGCTTCTTAACAACAACCCAATAATATATACAAATTAGGACTTTTCATCAACAAATATATGTACAGTAGAATTTAATCATTTAAGCCTTATTAATTACACAAATGTACCAGTGAGGTGAAGTTAAACAAATAGTAACTTCAGAGGGGAATTGGATATACATATTGTGCTTGAAAAGAAAAAAAATGAAGTGCAATGGGGAAAGAGCAGAGGAGGGGTAGTGTAAGTAACATATCTTTTTATTTCTGTTGGATGGTTGTAAAGAACATATATTTTCATTTTCTGTTGCACTGTGGATTAGAATTACAATGGCTGCAGGTTGAAAGACATGTCCACTGGGACAAGATGAGAGATATATATACAATGTCACAGTCATGGAAGAGTGTGCCATGAATGACAGGATGGTGCCAGAAAGGAGTCCTGGACCAAGGGAACTGCCTGGCAACAGCATTTTAATAGGCTCCTGACCAGGTGACCAGGGTTTGTGTGAAGAGCAGTGCAGCTGAATAGCCCCTAGCCTGAAAAGAACAAGACCTAAAACCTCTTTCTCGTGTGAGTGGAAGATTCCAGTAATTCCACAATAAACTAGCTGGCTTTTAATCCTCATATCTCTATAACCTGCTCTCTCTGAAAACCCCTGTCAAGAGGCAAAGGGGAAAATCACTGATAGAGACATTGAAAGGCAAGGGCTCAACCAGTGAACCAAATATCAAAAGTGCTGGAAGACCACCTTGTGTCATCAACAAGAACTCAAAGGAATTTGGAAGACATCAATCAAAATCAACCCATTGAATCCTGTACTCCGGAATTGGTACTATTGAACTGTTTTATCCCACCCTTAAACTCCATGTTTTTGTGTGTCTTGTTTGTCTTGTATGTGTGTGTATAGGGATTTAAGAAGGGGTAGAGTTTAGGTTATAGTGTTAGAAATTAGCAGTTCACATTTCTTTCTTTTGCCACTGGTTAACGACAGTTTGTTCAGTAGTCATTTACTTATTAATTTTACAAACCTGGTGCTTGTATTCTGTTAACCTAAATTAAACAGTTAGGTAGAAATGGGGCAATCTGGTGGTTTGAACAAACTTTTTCACACTTGTCGCGGCTTGGGGAACAGTGGGGCTTAATATTACCCCAGTGAGTCATGACAATAGGTCTTTCAAAAACCCAGCATGGGCACAAGGGGTAGAATGGCCTTCAGTGCTGTAAGATTCTATGATCCTCCTAGAATGAGGTATGCAGGAGTTTTGCCATTTGCACTAGTTCATCCTGTAAAAAGAACAGATGAGTCGCTGTTACTTGACTGACTGAAGTGAAATTAGGTGGTTACTCAGCAATCAATCACTTACAAACATATTATTGTAAAAGAATAAGCCATTGTTTTTTGAGAGTGGAATTTGCGCCATTAATCAGCAACAATATTCATTTTGGCGCAATTAAGTGGACTTAAAGATTCCTGCAGACCTACTTGTGCAACTCTGTGTCAACTAACAATGACTGTTAATGACTGGCAATGACTGGCTAGTTCATACTGGAGAACCCTACCTTGAAATGCAAGGTAATTCTAGAATCTAATCATCAAAATCATACCAACAGTAGTTCAACGTTTTAAAATGCACACAAAAAGGCTTCTATTTGTTTCCACAAACATTGGTCTTTATAAGCTCACAGTGATAAGCTTCACCCCTTGTACATTGAGATGGACAGCAATGAAAAGTTTGAAAGTCAGTCATTAGGTCACTCAAGCACTTTTGAAAAGTTCAGTGTTACATTTGATTCTACATTGTGCCTGGAACTATAAAATATATGAGAACTGAATTTTACCTTCTAGAGTTTATTGAGAGCATTATCAAAAGGAAAAGAATGAAATCTGACTGGTCCGATCAAGCAATGGAGTACCCTTCCCATAAATGGTCTGTAACCAGAGATTAAAGTTACAGCAAGGCAGAAACATCTGCATGCATTTTGAGGAAAAAATGTTGTGCCTGTCCTCTTGTTTAGTCTCTGTGATATAAACTGGAAGATATCCTCGGGGATATAACCCTTACAGTTTCCATCTGTACTAATTGTTGCAATATTGTATTTCACACCATTATTTAAAGCATGGTTGGCAGGCATTAAAGCTGCAGCACACCATCACAAAGTCGACATGAGAAATGAGTCATACAATGTCTTGTTAATGTACAGTTTTGTCAAAGCTAGAGGTTGTCCTAACTATCAGTTATTTAGATGGAGAGGAAGAGATTTACAATGGCCGGAATTTTCCCATAATGAAACTAAGTGCGGTGGTGGGCAGTTTCGGCAGTGCCCAGCCTGCTGTCCATAATGGTGGCAACTCATGGGCAATTCTGTGCTTGGAACCTCATTAATTATGCAGAGGCACATATGAGTCTGAATGACCTGGCGGGTCGGGAGCTGATTCATCCGCCCACCGTCAGCTGGCGGGTTTGAAGATCCTGGCGCCATATTTAAAGGTCTGTCCAACGCACCATCTCACTCTCTCCAGCCCACCAGAGATGTCTGGCAGCCAGAAGAGGAAGGCTGAGAGCCTGAACAGGAAGGCAGCACCCTGCTTCACGCACCAGGCCCTCCAGGCCTTAATCAGAGGGGTCCAGGCACATAGGCAAGTGCTCTATCCCAGGGATGGCTGCAGGAAGCACAGCAGCCACACCTCCCCAGCTTGGGAGGCCGTCATGGGGCAGATCAGTATGGCTGGCACCCGTGCCTGAAGTGCCACCCAGTGCAGGAAGAGGATGAATGATCTCATCTGCCCCACCAGGGTAGGTCATCCTTCAACACCCTCCAATGTCAAACTCTCATCATGGCATCATGCACTCAAATGACTACTACCTTCAGGGGTCTCACGCAACCATTAGTGGGGGACACAAATCGACACTCATTCTCTCACTGAGACGTTCACATCACCACCAACCCAGCTATCATGTTGCTAACACTCCATCCTCTGGCCCTTCTGGGGAGGGCTCACCATACACAGGTGACAAGCATCTCACCCAACCTCTGCTCCAACTCTTCTCATCATATGTCTTTCTTTTATCTTCATACAAGCCAAGCTGGTGCACGACAGGTGTGAGAGAGTGCAGACCCGGGGAGGGACGGCAGACATCATCGTCTTCATTGAGTTTGAGGAGGCTGCAGCTGGGCTGGCTGGGGAGGACAGGGATTGCTCCTGTGGGGAAGGGGAGATCGGCCTCTCCCACCAACCCAGGTCACAGCTCCATCACCTCATCAAATCCTGACATTCACACTGAGTCACGTGCAGTCTTATCTAGCTCATGCTCATTAACTGGGCACCTGCACATCGAGGCCCCAAACCAGTCCAGCACCACCAGTGCGAGCCCACAGGCTTCATCCGAGGAGGAAGCTCCGGAAGAACCGTCACAGTACTCACACGTACCCTCCACCAGCTCAGAGACACACATGTTGGTGGAGCACAGATGTAGATCAGGCTCGGGCTCACATTCTGGGGAACACCTCACTGACACGTTATTGCAGCAGTCAAAAAGCAGGGACAGCCCAGATCTCCGGCGCTTGAAGGGCTACTGGAGACCAGCCACCTGCTTGGTCGGAGTCAGATGATGAGCCTCTGGAAGCAGCCGCCAAATCTATGTTGGAGATGCAATGACAGGTGGCGGAACATCAGGCAAAGATTCGGCCTTCACTCAGCAGGCTACAGCGAATGATGGAGGAGTCCGTCCACGTTCTGTCCAATGTCATGGCTCCGACATGCGAGCGCCTTGAGGTCACCATGGGAAGGCTGGCAACCACCATGGAGACCTTGGTCCAGCAGGTCTTGCTGAATTTGCACTCGGCCTTGCACTCCATGGCCACACACCATGGTGGGCACCATCAGGATGTAGGCGACATGGGGACAAGGCTCCTTGACCCCCCTCTAGGTGCAGCATCTCCTGCAGGAGTCAGGGCAGGGCCCTTGGACACCCACAGGGAGGATGAGTGTCAGCCAGACACCCCTCAGGACACTCCAAGAGTGTGCAGCCGCTCACAGCCCCCTCTGCTTGTGACACCATCCACTCCAGCTTCTCAGGCTGCCAAAGGTGCTTCTGCCTCTGAGCACGTGACCCTTATCAGACTGGGTCCTGGAGGCCTTGGGCCACCAGAGGACGTTCGCCAAGGTCATCACAGACATCAGGACGTAGCAGTCAGAAGACTGCCTCCACCTCTGCTGCAGATGTTGGGGCTGCACCCAAGCGTTGCACTCAAGTTAGGAAAATTAAGAAAAATTGAAACAAAAACAGAAAATGCTGTAAAAACTCAGCAGGTCTAACAGCATCTGTGGAGAGAAAAAAAGCAGAGTTAACGTTTCGAGTCCATATGATTGATGTCACTTTTGGGTCACAGACATGTAAATAAATTACACTTTTGTTAATACATTTGATGGTTATGTGAATGTTCCTGTTAACTGAATGTGCTGTGATTTTGTACTTTGGAATCCTCTCATTTCGAGGTTTAGCCTTCCTCCCACTCAGTGATCATGACCCACCGTGAGATTCACATTCCTGTGATGTCAACCTCAGTTGAACTAGTATCCACACCCCTTATGCAATATAGAGGAGATGTATTTAAATCTTTATTGGAAGTGTGTGATGTAACTGTTTCTAACTCTTCTTCCTCAGAGAACACCATTGATTGAGGGCAGCTCATCAGTATTGATAATCTAGTGACACTTGAGTCTCCTCAGTGGTAGTGGCAGAAGACAAGACATGCATGGGAGGAGGAGATCCCGAACCATGTCCACATCTCAGATGTGGCAGTGTTGCATCATTAGACGGCGGCGAAGGCTTCAAGTCTTCTCTCGCATCGCTCTTGTTCCTAAGTGTACTCAGTTCCCAGAGTGAGCTCACTCACAGGGCCCCATGGACCAAAGCAAAGATCATGGCCTGGTTATTCATGAGGCAATGCAGGATTTGTTCTCGCTGCGAGTGGGTGGACATCCCCTGAGTTGAAAGAAGATGGCATTGAGGGCTGCGAGATATTTGGCCATATTCCCTCACTTGACTTTACTTTTCCTGGAACTTGTCAGTGATTAATGTATCACGGAGATGTCTCCCAAGTCTTCCTTCCTCCATGGCATGATCACGCTCATACTGACCCTCAGCAGCCTCCTGAGGTTCCTGGGCCTCCAGATCTTCATCCTCCAATGAGCTCTCATCCTCCTCCAGGTCATCCCCTGGCAGGGAGTCACCTCTTTGCATAGCCAGATTGTGAAGGGCGTAAAACACTGCAATGATGAGGGAAACCCTGTCGGGAGTGTATTGGAGTGAGCCACCTGAGTGGTCCAAGCATCTGAAATGCATCTTCAGAAGCCCTATGGTCTGCTCTATAAGGGATTGTGTGGAGTGGTGAGCAGCGTTGTGCCTCTCCTTGGAACGACTCTGAGGGCAGTGCACTGGTGTCATCAATCAGCGTTTCAGTGGGCGTCCCTTATCCCCAAGCAGCCATCCCTGTAGACATGATGGCCCCTCAAAAATCTCAGGCACCTGGGAGTGACTCAAGATGTAGGAGTCATAGCAACAGGGTACTGTGCACAAACGTGCAGTATATGCTTCCAGTGATCACACACCAGTTGTAAATTGATGGAATGGCAGCCCTTGCAGTTTATAAGCGTTAGAGCCTGCTGCCATGGAGCCCGTATAGCCACATGGGTGCAGTCTATTTCACCCTGAACTCTTGGGAAGCCTGAGATTACGGCGGAGCTGGCGAATCTCACAGCCTGGCTATCTTCGTCCAGAACAAACCTGTTATAATGATGGGCCTTCTTGTAAAGGGCATCTGTGATCTTCTTTATGCATCAATGTGTTGCGGACTGAGACATGCCACACAGGTTGCCTGTTGATCCTTGGAAAGAGGCCAAGAAATTGAGTGCTGTGGTCACCTTTAAAGCCACTGGCAGGGGATACCCTCCAACTCCACATGGCGTCAGGTCTTCATGAAAAATGTGACACATGTGATGTACCAGATTTCGGGACAAGCGCAGACATGCACAGCATTGCCTCTCACTCATCTGCAAATAAATTCTTGGACAATAAACCCTAGGTCTGGCGAATCACCCCCGTTGTCTGGGTCTCTCCTCCTGACCCTCCTATCCATGCTGTGGCTCCGCTTGACTATGTCCCTCCTTCTGGAGCTGCGCATGGAGTCACCTCTCCCTCCTTCACCTCTCCCTCTTTTGCTTCCTCCACTGCATTAGGACCCTGACAAAAGCAGCATTGAGCCCTGGATCCATATCTGCTTTTGCCTTCTATCTGAAAGGAAACATTGTGGACATTAATGATTCAAGGGGCAAGAAAGTGAAGCCCAGAGGTTGACACATTTGGAGACTGTAAAAGTCCATAGTTTTTACTGCCCCACTTGCATGGTGGCTGATGCTGCCTTGCCCCTGAGACATTAGCACACACATCGATGTGACCAAGATGGCATCACAGATGTAACACCTTGAGCCCTATGTGGGATGCTAAAGTTTAATTGAGATGAGTGACCCAACCTAGATCTGTGCTCCAATCTCTGATGTGGCATATTTATGACCAATCAGTTGCTCATGGTCAATGAGTGGATGCCCTTTGTCCCATTAGGAGTATCACATCTGGTAAACATGTGGCAGGCCTTCATTGATAGAATACCATATATGGTACAGCTGTGTCTCCCTCACTATTGCTACATTCCCAAATTCTACATTCCTATGTATTACTGTTGAGATGCAGTGACTGTGATGTGTAACCACTGAGTTCTGAGTAGCCCTTTAACTGAGCTAATGAAGCCATTGGCTTTCAGTGGCTTTCATCACGAGGAGGTATCCCTCCTGGCTGTGGTGGGGAAGAGACCTCCTTGTGGAATGTGCCTTTACAAAGAAGGTCTGGAGAGAGATGCAGTGGTTTTTGTCAAGCTTCATCCCAAACAGTTCCATAACACAGGACTCTGTGCTCTTCGGGCTGTTTCCCAGGGACACACACTGAGACAAATATCAACCGCAGCTGACAGATCATCAGCTCGGTGACAGATGCTCTTTGGTCTGCCCAAAACTTGCTGGTCGTCCAGGGCAAAGAGTTGCCCCCGATCGATGTTGTAGACTGGCACGTTCCAAAGTCCAGAACTACATGCTGAGGCATGCATTAAAGCTTGGGGCAGCCACCGCAAAGGCGCAATGGGGAAAGGTCCCTGTCTAAAACCTTTCAGCCATAGTGCATCGAGGGTCTAGGAATTGTATAGACCCCTCAGGCTGTATGACTCACATTGAATGCATGCATTGAATATTACATGTACCATAATTGTATTGAAGCACCTCAGAGTGCAACATGATCTGTGTAGACAACTTAAACACCATTGCGCTGTCTGACTGTCTGTTATGACCATTTTGAAATGTCTGTAATGTTCATTGATTTTATAGAAGCATCTCAGGGTGTGACATGATCTGTGACATGATCTGTAGGAACACTTGAACATTATTGCACTTTTTGTGATGGCCATTTTGAAATGTTTTGTAATGTTCTTTCAGATATTTTATGAATAAAGTATATTTTTGCAAAAAAGAAGTATTCCTCTTTTCTTGCTAAGCAGACTGCTGCTCACTCCTGCGGCAAAAAAAGGTTAGAGGGCGACCCCAGAAAGGCCCCATAGTGTTTGCCCTTCCCTCTCACTGCCATTCTATAGCCTTCCCTCCCCATTGTCCCCATAGTGCTCGCTCTTCCCTCTCACTGCCACTCCACAGCCTTCCCTCCTCATTGCCCCCATCGTGTTTGCCCTTTCCTCTCACTGCCATTCCACCGCATTCCCTCCCCGTTGCCCCCATAGTGTTCGTCAACCTGACCCTCGCCTCACAGCCCACGCACGGTTGAAGTGCTAGTCTCTGAAAGTGGAGGCCTGCATGAGTACCACAGCACAGTGATGTTCCACAGGACAATGAAAGCAAAGAGAACGAGCAGTCCAACCCCATAACCCCAACAGAGTGGCATTCATTGCAACAAGACTGGCGCAGTGCTATGGCTGGCATGTTCAACTCAACTTGAAGTTAACAGCGAGCTGAGGCCCGACTTGTGCACGTCACCCTTTTTCAAACAGATTTGAGGCTGACGTAATTTGCCATTGGCATGATGAAAGATTAGGAGGCGTGGCAAGATTCCGGCAAGCAGCTGTTTTAATGAGTCTTCATGACATGTTAATGAATGTAAATAGCGTTCGCGCCACTAGTCAGCGGGATAACCGGCCCACTGTGAACACACTGTCGGGAGAATAGCGACTTGTTTTTAGTGACGGCAGATGTGTGGCTTTTTGCGCGCCGCTGGGTTCTCTGCTCCCGGCCGCCACAAAGCCCACCATAGGCGGATGGGAAAATTCCGGCCAATGTTTTTTAGTAGTCTCAGTTGGCGTGTGGAAAGTATTAACCAAGGAGTGGAGAGTAACAGTGAGACTGAAAGGATTAATATGCACATAAACAAAACTGTTTGCAGTTAAATAGTCAATGTATGCCTTTCAATATATTGTATTGCATATGGATTACTTAAGATATATGGCACAGAAACAGGCCATTTGGCCCAGTCAGTCCATGTCACTCCCATCTTTTCACATCTAAATGCTTTCGAGGGCTGCACAATTGCTGCTTAGGCAGGAACCTGGGCTCACTGAGCACCTCATACCGAAACTGGGTCTTGGCACATTTTCCATACATTCCTTTCTGCCTTGTAGCTGCTACATTCATAAAGGATTTATTTAGACTCATTTATTCCCTTTTCCCTCATATGCTTGTCTATCCTATTCACTTCAATCACTCCCTGTGGGAGCGAGTTCCACATTCTTGGTGTGGTATTTTAAGAAATTGAACCTTGAGAAATTTCAACAAAGCACAGACAAAATATTCTGCCACATCTATGCAACCAGATCCCACACCATACAAAATGAAAGTCCACAATTCTTTCCCTGGTTGCATCTGCATGTTTCCCATTTGAAGACATCACCACATATTGGGGTACATGATCCAGTACTTTGAGTTCGACAGACTTGGTTCAGTAGGTAGCATTCTGAGCTCTGAGTGAGAAGATCGTGAGTTCAAGTCCTATTTTAGGGACTTAAGCACACACTCCAGGCTGACCCTTCAACACAGTACTGACGGCGAATAGCTGCTGTCCAAAAGCAAAGGAAAGGAAATAAGAGAGAACCAACAGAGAACAAAACAAACCAGCAAAGAAACATGAAGTAAAATGGGGCAGAGGTTCTGATCTAAAATTGTTGAACTCAGGGTTGAGTCCAGAAGGCTGTAAAGTGTCCAGTCAAATGTTGAGGTGCTGTTTCTTGAGCATTTTTTATATTCATTCATGGGATGTGGGCTTCACAGGCCCATCCCTAGTTGCCCTTGAGAAAGTGGTGCTGAGCTGCCTTCTTGAAACACTGCAATACCTGTGGCGTAGGTACATCCGCAGTGCTGTTAGGGAGGAAGTTCCAGGATTTTGACCCAGTGACGGTGAAAGAACAGCGATATATTTCCAAGTCAGGGTGGTGAGTGACTTGGAGGGAAACTTCCACATAGTGGTGTTCCCATCTGTCTGCTGCCCTTGTCTTCTAGATGGAAGTGGTTGTGGGTTTGGAAGGTGCTGTCTCAGGAGCCTTGGTGAATTCCTGCAGTGCATCTTGTAGATGGTACACACTGTTGCTACTGTGCGTCGGTGGTGGAGGGAGTGAATGTTTGTGGATGCAGTGCCAATTGAGTCGGCTGCTTTGTCCTGGACGGTGTCAAGCTTCTTGAGTATTATGGGAGCTGCACTCATCCAGGCAAGCAGGGAGTATTCCATCACACTCCTGACTTGTACTTTGTAGATGGTGGATAGGCTTTGAAGAGTCAGGAGTTGAGTTACTCACCGCAGGATTCCTAGCCTCTGACCTGCTCTTGTAGCCGCAGTATTTATATGACAAGTCCAGTTCAGTTTCTGTTCAATGGTAACCCCCAGGATGTTGAAAGTGGGGGATTCAGTGATGGTAATGCCATTGAATGTCAAGGGGTGATGATTAAATTCTTTCTTGTTGGAGATGGTCATTGCCTGGCACTTGCGTGGCACGAATGTTACTTAGCACTTGTCAGCCCAAGCCTGGATATTGTCCAGGTCTTGCTGCATTTGGACATGGACTGCTTCAGTACCTGAGGAGTCGCGAATGGTGCTGACCATTCTGCAATCGTCAACCAACATCCCCACTTCCGACCTTATGATGGAAGGAAGGTCATTGATGAAGCAGCTGAAGGTGGTTGGGCTGAGGACACTACCCTGAGGAACTCCTGCAGTGATGTCCTGGAGCTGAGATGTCTGACCTCCAACAACCATAACCATCTTCCTTTGTGCTAGGTATGACTCCAACCAGTGGAGGGCTTTCCCCCTGATTCTCATTGACTCCAGTTTTGCTCTGGCTCCTTGATACCACATTTCATCAAATGCGGCCTTGATGTCAAGGGCAATCACTCTCACCTTGGGAGTTCAGCTCTTTTGTCCATGTTTGAATCAAGGCTGTAATGAGGTTAGGAGCTGAGTGGCCCTGGCGAAACACAAACTGGGCATCAGTGAGCAGGTTATTGCTAAACAAGTGCCACTTTATAGCACTATTGATCACCCCTTCCATTACTTTACTGATGATTGAGAGTAGACTGATGGGGCGGTAATTGGCTGGGTGGGATTTGCCCTGCTTTTTGAGTACAGGACATATCTGGGCAATTTTCCACATAGCTGGGTAGATGCCAGTGTTGTGGCCGTACTGGAACAGCTTGATTAGGGGCACGGCAAGTTCTGCAGCACAAGTCTTCAGTACTAATGCCGAAATATAGTCAGGGCCCATAGCCTTTGCAATATCCAGTACCTTCAGCCATTCCTTTATATCACATGGTGAAATCAAATTGGTTGAAGACTGGCATCTGTGAAGCTGGGGACCTCCAGAGGAGGCAGAAATGGATCATCCACCCGGCACTTCTGGCTGAAGATTGTAATGAATGCTTCAGCCTTACCTTTTGCACTGATGTGCTGGGCTCTGCCATCATTGAGGATGGGGATATTTGTGGAGCCTCCTCCTCCAGTGAGTTGTTTAATTGTCCACCACCATTCACGACTGGATGTAGCAGGACTGCAGAGCTTAGATCTGATCTGATGGTTGTGGGATCGCCTAGCCCTGTCTATCACATTCTGCTTATGCTGTTTGGCATGCAAGCAGTCCTGCATTATAGCTTCACCAGGTTGACACCTCATTTTTAGGTATGCCTGGTGCTGCTCCTGGCATGACCTCCTGCACTCTTCATTGAACCAGGGTTGATCACCTGGCTTGCTGGTAATGGCGGAGTGGGGTAAATGTCGGGCCATGAGGTTACAAATTGTGTTCAAGTACAATTCTGTTGCTGCTGATGGCCCACAGCGCCTCGTGGATGCCCAGTCTTGAGTTGCTACATCTGTTTGAAATCTATCCCATTTAGCACGTTGGTAGTGCCACACAACACGATGGAGGATATCCTCAATGTGAAGGTGGGACTTCATCTTCACAACAACTGTGCAATGGTCAGTCCTACCAATACTGTCATGAACAGATGCATCTGTGGCAGGCAGGTTGGTGAGGATGAGGTGAAGCATGTTTTTCCCTCTTGTTGGTTCCCTCATCATCTGCCACAGACCCAGTCTAGCAGCTATGTCCTCCAGGACTCGGCCAGCTTGGTCAGTAGTGGTGCTACCGAGACACTCTTGGCGGTGGACATTGAAGTCCCCCATCCAGAGTACATTCTGCGCCTTTTCCACCCTTAGTGCTTCCTCCAAGCCGTGTTCAACATGGAGGAGCACTGATTCATCAACTGAGGGAGGGCAGTATGTGGTAATCAGCAGGAGATTTCCTTGCCCATGTTTGACTTGATGCCATGAGACTTCATGGGGTCCAGAGTCGATGTTGAGGACTCCTAGGGCAACTCCCTCCCGACTGTGTACCACTGTGCCGCCACCTCTGCTGGGTCTGTCCTGCCAGTGGGACAGGATATACCCAGGGATGATGATGGTGGTGTCTGGAACATTTTCTGCTAGGTATGTTTCCGTGAGTATGTCAAGCTGTTGCTTCACTAGTCTGTGAGACGGCTCTCCCAATTTTGGCACTAGCGCCCAGATGTTAGTAAAGAGGACTTTGCAGGGTAGACAGGGCTGAGTCTGCCGCTGTCGTTTCTGTGCCTAGGTCGATGCCGAGCTTCACTGGAATGCTGTAGCAGGCCAAGAACAGCAAAATCAGAGTGGGACTAAGGTAGATAATTAAAATGACAGGCATCTGAAATCTCAGGATTACACTTACAGACTGAATGAAGGTATTCTGCAAAACTCTAACCCAATCTGTGTTTGGTCTCCCCAGTATAGAGGAGACCACATTGTGAGCAGCGAATACAGTATGTTAGATTGAAAGAAGTGCATGTATATTGCTGTTTCACCTGGACACTTTGGGGCAATGGGCAGTGAGAAGGGAGGAGGTAAAAGGACAGGTGTTGCATCTCCTACGCTTGCGTGATAAGGTGCTGTGTGAAGGGGAGAGGATGTTGAATATGATTGAGGAGTGGACCAGGGTGTCACGGAGGGAATAGTTCCTCCAGAATGCTGAAAGGGCAAGGGAGGGGAAAGTAGTGGCAGAAATGGTGGAGGGTGATCTGTTGAATATGGAGGCTGGTGGGCTGAAAGCTGAGTACAAAGGGAACCCAAAGGGAATATACAAAGGAAATGTTTCTAGGGGGGTGGAGAAGGCGCAAGAGCAGAAGTGAGTGAAGTTAAATGGAAACCCTGTCAAGCACAGATCAAAATAAACTCACCAGTTTTATTGACATCGATCTGGTTTGACCATCTGTTTTCTGTTATTTAAACTGTATACTGCAACGTGAGTCTGAAATCAAACTTTCCTGGAAGTAGTAAGTATTGCTCTAAGTGCATTGTAGAGACATTCAAAAATGCATAAATGATGCATAAATGAGATTCTTATAGTACTGTATACAAAAGCTGACAAAAGCTACAACACGATTTTTCTCACTCATATTTTTACGCGATGTGCCGTGCTGCTTGTTATCCAATGCATGCAATCACAGTCCTAGTTCAAATTCTGTAGAATGGGAACAGCTGCTGAAATCATTCAACATGATTTGAAATAGAACACAGATCGTTGCTTTCGAGGGCTGCATAATTGCTGCCTAGACAGGAACCTGGGCTCATTGAGCACCTCATACCCACACTGGGTCTAGGCACATTTTCCATACATTCCTTCCTGCCTTGTGGCTGCTACATACATAAAGGATTTTTCTCTTTCAAAGCTAAAGTGAAATGAAACTTTTTGTCTTCGTTCCCTGCGGCTGTTTTCTCAAACCCTCTCATCGTTTGAGCTGATAAAACTCCTGTGCTCGGTTTAGAAATGTCAAGTTCTTTTAAAACTGCTCTTGTTACTGGGCTATGGAAAGAATGTGATAAAATTGGTTAAGCGTTGCTCGGAAACAGCAGTGGCATAAAGACGTTATGAATTTAAGCAAGCTGTGCAGTATTTATTTAGCTGCAGTATATTTCCCAGCTTAAGCCCCAGGCAATCTAGAAATACCGTTCCCCCCTCAATTTTCCCAGCCTCTGACCTCCTCAGTTGTCGCCTACATAAGTTGAAACATGTTTTGCAGCTTAGAGGGGGGTCAAATTTTCCCCGCAGGACAATTCTGAGCATATCATATATCTTGGGGAAGGGGGGAAAGTATGTTCATGCACTAATACCTCCCCACCCCCACTCCTCTTTTAATAGTCTCTCATTTACTTCATTTTCAAAAAAAAAATCTAAACTCAAAATAACAGAGCCTTGCCAAATCCTGATAAGGCTCTGTATTTTCTTTCTGTGCAAATTTTTTCATGTTCATTGAGGTGAAGGATATAAATGCGCTTTATTCTGGTCAGCATCAGACACAGCACGGATACAGAGTAAATATCATGTTTACACCTTCCAGGGCTGGGACTGGAGACTTCAAAACATGCAGGCTAATAGGATGAATAACTTGAGGCAAAGACCCGTTCCTACATCTGAATGTAGGCTAAACTGACATTGGGCCTCAGGCCTCATTTAAATTACACCAACAAGCTGTGGACATCAAATCGATCTGCTTCAGACGTGGTTCATGGGCGCCTGCTTTTTTGCTAATACCAACACGGCGAGTGGCATACTTCAGGCTCATAATGTGCGTGTGCTTCCTGCCTGTAATACTGGGGGCTGAGGAGACTGCTTAGTGCCCCAAAAAGCGGGTGCTGTGCAGTGAAATATCTAGTGCCTTATCAGCCTTGTTGTTGTAAAGATCCTATGTAAACTGAACTTGGGTAGTTTCAATCCATTAGCTCTTACTCTGTCTCAACACTCTTGTCTCACAGCCCCAACCTCAGGAGCACTGATCGCTGCTTAAGTGTTCTATTACTCACACCAGTTATTATGTGGTTACCCTGAGGGAGGTTGACTATTTTCTACTAATTAGTACCAAATTTGGACAGTTTTATGCCAGACACCTGATTGACTTGCAAATAGTGGTTAGTAATTACATGTGCCTTTGTAAATATTTACATCCAATTTGAATAATATTATAATATTATTTCTTTGTGCTCTACTTTTAGAATCTCTACTAGTTTTGCACGTAACACAATTGCGCACAAAGGGGAAGAAATTGACCTTAGTTGTGTTGATCATCTGGGTAGAAAATGGGGGCATAAGAGGATCGATTATAGGACACAATGTTCCATGTGAGATCTACGCCAGCTTTAGGTGTTCTTCCCAGGAGGAACAGGAGTGCTCCACAGCGCAGGCTGTGGACAGCTATGCCTAGCCCTGCACCACCCGCCCCCTCCACACCCCCATCACCGCACCCCACCTGGCAACCCGTTCTCCTTACTCCCATTCCCAGGGCTAACTTAAGGGTCACTACTGGTGAGGGAAAGGGCCCAAAAAAGGCCTGGAGTGGCCAGTGAGCTGTCTCTGGGATCATCAGCTCACCGCAATCAGTCTCCTCGCACACGTCAACTGTTATTCATCCGGAAACAGGCACCCAGTTTTTACGCAGATATTTTGTGCAGTCTTGTGCTTGCACTCAACAGGAGGGAAATCTGTGCTGGTATTTTTCAACAACTGAAGCTTTAAGTATAGGAAGGAACAAAATCTGTAGCACTTGGGGTGTGATCCGCAACTGGCAGGATGCACCTAGTTACCAGGAGATGAGTCTTTTGAGATGCTGTGAGTAACACAGCATTTAAGAGCATCAGGAGGTCTTCTGCAAATTGTGAGAACAGAGAGAAGGTGCATTCAAAGGGAAGCAGGATAAACACCCGAGGGAGAAAGGAATATAAGGAGTATGCTGATTGAATTAGATGAAGAAGGTGGGAAGAACTCAATGTAGGGGATAAACATCAGCTTGGACTAGTTGGGCCAAATAGCCTGTTTCTCTGCTGTAAATACTATGTAAAGATGGATCATAAATTGGACTTCTTACATCCCCAGGATATCCCAAAAGGCTTCCCAGTCAATGCGGAATTAATTTGGAAGTGTAGTCACTGTGGTTTTCCCAGGTTAAAAAAAATATGGCAAGAACAAGTGAAATTTGAAGCAAGACATTTAGTTTAAGACAGCTCAGGAAGTTGCTTGTTGCATTATAAAGTTCGGCTGTAGTGGTCAACTGTAGTTAATCACCAACAGCTTTTCTTAATGCACATCTGATAAGTCCAGTTGCAAGCCAACTTAAAATGGACAATCTAAGTTCATATAAACATTTTGATCTTCTTATAGAGAGAGTGAGGATTGTGTTCTGTCGCGGCTGTTGTATTGTACAGTTTTCACCATACTGCATGATGTCAGCATTGTAAGTTTAGATTCCTAAAGGACACGAGGGAAAATTACAGCTCCCGAAAGCAGCCCATGATAAATTAATTTCGAAACAGCGGATGTAGTACTCTTCTGGGTCCCGGATAAATGCCTTTCAATCAAAATTTGATCTGAGTGGATTACAGTGTAAGATAAATTAAATCTTAATTCAAACTGTCTGTCAGACCCAAAACCATAGAATACACTTTTCTGGCTATAGCCATGCTGGCAGACTGCTTGCTGAGCATTCAGTAGATGAGCCTTAACTTCCTTCAGCTAAACATCTCAAAGACCAAAGCGATTGTCTGTGGCACCTACCACAAGTCCCGTATGTTTGCTACCAACTCCAACCTCTTGCCCAGCCTTTTGCTCAGATTGTTCATAATCTTAGCCTCCTGTTTGACTTTGAGCTGAATTTCTGACCCCACAATCAGAAAGACTGCCTGCCACCACCTCCATACTCTCACATGCCTCCAACTTCACCTCAGCCCATATGCTGCTGGAGCCTTCACCCATGCCTGTGCCATTTCCATATTTGATTGCTCCAATGTTCCTGTGGCTCGTTTCTCAGTTTGCATAAACTTCAACTCATGCAAAACTCTGTTGCCCACGTCCTATCCCAGATCAAGTCATACTTGTCCAGTACTCTTGTCCTTGCTGTTGTACACTAGGTCCTGGTCCCCTAAGGCCTCAAATTTAAAATTTTTATCCTTGTGCCTTCAAACCCCTCCATGGCCTTACCCCTTTATAACCTCCTCAGACATTCAACTCCACCCCATCCCTCCCCACTATCTGACACAGGAGTGTTGTACATCCTGCGGCTTTGTCCCAAGACTGAGATCTATGCCTTCAAGCTGTCCAGGCCCCACACTTTGGAATTCACTCCCTAAACCCCTTCAGTTCTTTCTCCTCCTTTAAACTCTCATTGAATCTCACCTCGTTGACCAAACCTTTGGTAACAGTTCCCAATCTCTCCTTTGGCATCAGTTTCTTCACACTTCTGGAAGGCACTTTAGGATTTTCTTTACTTTAAAGGAGTTGTGCAAGATGACATAGAACTTGTAGAAATGTAGTAAACTGTGATGAGATTAATGGTAGCCTTCAGGACATCATAGACAACCTGGTGAAATGAGCAGGCACCAGAGATGAAATTTAATGCAGGAAAGTATGAACTGATGCATTTTGAAAGGAAGAATAAGAGGCAATATAAACCAAAGAGTACAATTTTAAAAGGATCCAGTGTTGCTATGACATCAATAATGGGAAATATGTCTGTCATTGATACTTTATTTGAATACATTTACCTGCTGTTGATGGCCACCTGTAAGCTCCAGCTGGCCGCTGGAGGGAACCGACTGAAAGGGCCCCGAGCGCTATTTTCTATCCCTGCCCAATGGAATTTCAGCAGGAAAGGAAGTCTGTCATTTTGTCCCTGCAATCTTCTCCAGCCACATATTAATTCCTGAATTCTTCCTTTCTCTGACTATGGCCTTTTTTGTGCCCCCTTCGATTTTCCCACTACTGATGGAAGTAACTTCATCCACCTCATTATCTTTCAACATTCTCTTGGCTGAGATTTTGGAGCCCCACAACCTGTTTCCTTGAACCTTTATGATATATCCTGACACATTAATAAAATATAATTCTATATAAGTAATGTCTTCTGAAGGTACATGCTCTGAATCTAGAGTCTCCAGTATGACCTACACATGGAGAATAAATTGAGACATTATATATGTAGTTATTGCACTTGATCATATTAATAATTTGGAGCATCATGTAACAACATGTAGAGAAATAAATGATCTCTCACATTGGGTACATGACTGCACTTAAGCAATTATGAATAACAATTAGAGGCAGCAATATTGTATAAGTAATTTTACTCATGCATGTTGATAAATAGAATAAGAATGAATATTACAATTATGAGAAGGAGAGATATGCATAAGTATACATTACTACACTGTATTGAAAGTATTTTTAAAATAAAATAGTAATAGAAACATACATATTGTAGACACTATTTAAAATGCCTGCTCATTTACTGACAGTGTTAGATACAGATGTTATGCTTAGTCTGCACTGCATGCTGTTAAATTAAAAGCCTAGCCAAATTAACAGTGACAAGTTAATCCTCAATGAACAATTTGTGCTAACATTTGAACATGTTATTATACTTCACAGATAATCAAAGGGTGTTGCTGTACTGCTAGGCTTAATTATTAATTTGCTCAGACCTATGTAAACACTGTAAATTGATTCGTTGATAAGGGGTTGTTTCAAACTTTGAGATGACCTTGCTTTTTCATATTCCAGAAAACTGATTATTTCTTAAATTACTTTTGCAACTGTTGAAGGTAGATTGAGGTACCTCAGCGCCTAAGATCATTGAATTTGCTTTAAACATCCAACTTTAAATCTGATGGTGTGTGCTGTGTATTATCTCATACAGGCTATGGTGCTTAGTTATGAACAGGTTACTTGATGGGTGGTTGCGTGGGAAGTAAACCATGGCTTGTATTGGAACTAAGAGTTCAAAATTGAAGTATGCATGAATGGATTATAGGCTCAAATCACAAAGTATGCTTATTACTTCAGAAACACTGCTGAGTCATCTATGATATTTTTAGCACGTTTAAAGTTTCTAAATTATATTTACACCACTTCTCAGATGGAGCACTGGAGACAAATTGGCAATGTGACCAGGATAGGGTGTTTGATCTGTAAATTGGACAGAATGCAGAAGCTTTGTCAATAGCAAACTACTAGAGATGCTGGAAATCTGAAATATAAACAGAAAATGCTGGAAATACTCAGCAGGTCAGGCAGCATCTGTGGAGAAAATAACAGAGTTAATGAGGAGGGACTATTCTCACCTTCGACTCTGGTGAAATGGCGGGAGCATTTTCGGGTTGGGAAACCAATGCACTGACTCGCATGCCTGGTCGTTGCTCTTCCCCAGAGTAAACTAATTATCATCCCGCCTCTCTGTTTCCCGACTAATGGGGGAGGAAGGGCAAGATGATGCACCCATTTTGTCAACGAAAGAATCTCTAAGTAAAGGGACCATGGGCATGGGTTACTAGGGCTCATCAGCACTTTGACTTTTGAGGCTGCAGCAACCACAGGAATAGAGAGGTGACTCTTTTCTGGAAGTCCTGCTGGGGGATCTGAGGGTCTGCAATGAGGTGAACTCTCCCAAAAACAGGAGGAAGAGGACAACCTCTCCAACTGAGTAGGCATGGATGGAAGTGACCGAGGAAGTAAACAGTGGAAGTGTGGTGCCTCCAACCTGAGTCTGGGGTCTCGCTGCCTTCTACCTGGATCTTGATGACCATTTCCTCTGCCCTGTGGAGGGGCTTGAGGAGAAGGCAACTGGTGCTTCTGCTGGTGCTGTTCCTACTGCTGCTGGAACTGACAGCGGTGGTGTGGTCCCTGCTCTTGTCCCTCAGCAGAGGTGGAAGGTGGAACTGTATAAGCTGCTTCCATGCTGTCCTGAAGGCTGTCGGCAGGGAAGTGCAGGTGAAGGCGAGTGGAGTGTGAAACATGTGAAATGCCTTCCAAGAAGTTGGTAATCACCTGTCAAGCAGTGAAAGTACTAAGAGAAGAAATGTTTTGAACAGCAGTCCCTCAGTGACCATGGTTGGAGCTCTTCAGTGGAGCTGAAGCGTTCCCAGCTTGTCAGTTTCACTAATGAAGCTCCTCCACTGTACACCCGCCTCTGGCGAGTTGCCGACAGGTCGGCAAATAGGTCCTTTGGCTGGAAAATCTAGGATTCAGGGCTAAAAAACGATCTTAATTGCCATCTTAACTGCCTTAACCACTTCACCATTAATTAGCTGACAGATCCAAGGGGGAAAAAAGCAAAAAACTGCAGATGCTGGAAATCCAAAACAAATCTGCAGCAAATTTGAAAAAAAAACACTGCAAAGCTAATTAATAAATTAATTAACTAAGTAGAGATGGCTGGGCAGGTGATGTGCTGTATGATATGGGAGCTGGCAGATCCCATTGCGAGCCGCAATGACCACATCTGCAGCGTGTTGGTTGCTGGAGGAACTCCGGCTCAGAATTGATGAGCTGGAGTCCGAGCTCCGGATGCTGCGGTACATCTGGGAGGGGGAGAGTTACCTGGACGCTTTGTTTCAGGAGGTGGTCACACCCGGTAGATTAAGTACCTCAAATTCGGTCAGTGGTCAGGGCCAGCAGGGTGTGACTGCAAGTGAGGCAGGTAGAGGGACCCTGTGTTCAGGAACAGAGGAGCCTCAGCTCTTGACCTTGTCCAACAGGTACGAGGTACTTGCTCCCTGTGTGGATGAGGAACAGGGCTGTAGGGAGGATGAGCCAGCTGACCGCGGCACCGTGGCACAGGAGGTCATTCAAGAGGGGGGAGCAAAAAGACAAGTGGTAGTTGTAGGGGATTCTATAATTAGTGGAATTGATAGCATCCTGTGTAAGCAGGATCGAGAGTCCCGCATGGTATGTTGCCTGCCTGGCGGCAGAGTGAGGGACATCTCTGGCCGGCTTGAAAGGATATTGGAGAGGGAGGGGGAGAATCCAGTTGTTGTGGTCCACGTCAGGACAAATAACATAGATAAGACTAGGAAAGAGGACCTGTTTGGGGATTATCAGGAACTAGGAATTAAATTAAAGAACAGGTCCTCAAGGGTTATAATCTCCGGATTACTACCCGAGCCACGTGCAAATTGGCATAGGGACACGAGAATAAGGGAAGTAAAGACGTGGCTAAAGGAGTGGTGCGGGAAAGAGGGGTTCCATTTTGTGGGGCACTGGCATCAGTATTGGAACAGGAGGGGTCTGTACCGTTGGGACAGTCTCCACCTGAACCGATCTGGGACCAATGTTCTAGCGCAAAGGGTAAATAGGGTGGTCAACAGGAATTTAAACTAGAAAGTGGGGGGGAAGGGAAGGGCAAAACTCCAAGAATGACTAATGGGAAACAAAGCAGCAGGTTAGCATGTGGTGGGGTGGATTCAACTTCATGGAAAATTATGAAAAAACTGAAAAGAAAGGGGAGCCCAGGAGAGGCTATTAAAGTCTCCAGAACAAAAATAGGACTGAGTGTTTGGAAAGAGCTAGGAATCTAACTTGAAGCACACAGATAAAGGGACGACAATGAGAAAGGGGGCGGGAAATACAGGACTGAAGGTGTTGTATCTGAATGCACACAGTTTACGAAATAAGGCAAATGAGGCTTGCGGCACAGATTGAAATTGGCAGGTATGATGTGGTGGGCATCACGGAGACATGGCTGCAAGGGGATCAGGACTGGGAGCTAAATATCCAAGGATATACATCCTATGGAAAAGATAGGCAGCTTGGCAGAGGGGGTGGGGTTGCTTTGTTAGTGTGAAATGAAATTAAATCGATAGCAAGGAACGACGTAGGGTCAGATGATGTAGAATCTGTGTGGGTAGAGTTGAGGAACTGCAAAGGTAAAAATACCATAATGGGAGTTATGTACAGGCCTCTGAACAGTATTCAGGATGTGGGGCACAAGATACACCAGGAGATAAAAAAGACATGTAAGAAAGGCAAGGTTACAGTGATCATGGGGGATTTCAATTTGCAGGTAGACTGGGAAAATCAGGTTGGTAGTGGATCCCAAGAAAAGGAATTTGTGGAATGTCTCCGAGATGGCTTTTTGGAGCAGCTTGTGGTAGAGCCCACTAGGGAACAGGCAATTCTAGATTTAGTGATGTGTAATGAGGCAGATTTGATAAAGGAGCTTAAGGTGAAGGAACCCTTAGGAAGAAGTGACCATAATATGATAGAATTTACCCTGCAATTTGAGAGGAAAAAACTGGAATCAGATGTAACGGTATTACAGTTGAATAAAGGCAACTACAGAGACATGAGGGAGGAGCTGGCCAGAATTGATTGAGCCTAGCAGGAAAGACAGTGGAACAGCAATGGCAGGAGTTTCTGGGAGTAATTTGGGAGACACAGCAAAAATTCATCCCTAGGAAGAAGAAGCATACTAAAGGGAGGACGAGACAACCATGGCTGACAAGGGAAGTCAGGGACAGCATAAAAGTTAAAGAGAAAGCATACAATGCGGCGAAGAGCAGTGGAAAGCCTGGGGAATAGGAAGCCTACAAAGACCAACAGAGGACAACTAAAAAAGAAATAAGGAGGGAGAAGATTAAATATGAGGGTAAACTAGCCAGTAATATAAAAGAAGATTGCAAGAGATTTTTTAGATATATAAAGGGTAAGAGAGGGGAAAAAGTGGACATTGGGCCGCTGGAACATGGCGCTGGAGAAGTAGTAGTGGGGAACAAAGAAATGGCGGAGGAACTGAATAGGTACTTTGCGTCAGTCTTCACGGTGGAAGACACGAGTAACATCCCCAAAGTTCAAGAGAGTTGGGGGGCAGAGGTGAGTATGGTGGCCATTACCAAGGAGAAGGTGTAGGAAAACTGAAAGGGCTGAAGGCGGATAAATCACCTGGACCAGATGGATTACACCCCAGAGTTCTGAAGGAGATAGTTGAAGAGATAGTGGAGGCGTAAGTGGTGATCTTTCAGGAATCACCGGAGTCAGGGAGGGTCTCAGAGGACTGGAAAATCGCTAATGTAACCCCCCTGTTTAAGAAGGGAGTGAGGCAAAAGACTGAAAATTACAGGCCGATTAGCCTGACCTCGGTCGTTGGTAAGATTTTAGAGTCCATTATTAAGAACGAGATTTCAGAATACTTGGAAGTGCATGGTAAAATAGGGCAAAGTCAGCATGGTTTCATCAAGGGGAGGTCATGCCTGACAAATCTGTTAGAATTCTTTGAGGAGGTAACGAGCAGGTTAGACAAAGGAGAGCCAATGGATGTTATCTACTTGGAATTCCAGAAGGCCTTTGACAAAGTGCCGCACAGGAGGCTGCTCAGTAAGATAAGAGCCCATGGTGTCAGAAGCAAGGTACTAGCATGGATAGAAGATTGGTTGTCTGGCAGGAGGCAGAGAGTGGGGATAAGGGGGTCCTTCTCAGGATAGCGGCCAGTGACTAGTGGAGTTCCACAGGGGTCAGTGTTGGGACCACAACTTTTCACTTTATACATTAATGATCTAGATGAAGGAACTGAGGGCATTCTGGCTAAGTTTGCAGATGATACAAAGATAGGTGGAGGGACAGGTAGTATTGAGGAGGCTGCAGAAGGATTTAGACAGGTTAGGAGAATG
The DNA here is from genome assembly GCF_964194155.1 of Cetorhinus maximus. Taxonomy (NCBI): domain Eukaryota; kingdom Metazoa; phylum Chordata; class Chondrichthyes; order Lamniformes; family Cetorhinidae; genus Cetorhinus; species Cetorhinus maximus. Next base: position 122,743,076 of record NC_135887.1, read on the forward strand.
GGCAAAGAAGTGGCAGATGGAATACAACGTGGGGAAGTGTGAGGTCATGCACTTTGGTAGGAAGAATAAAGGCATAGACTATTTTCTAAATGGGGAGAGAATTCCAAAATCTGGAGTGCAAAGGGACTTGGGAGTCCTAGTCCAGGATTCTCTTAAGGTTAACTTGCAGGTTGAGTCAGTAGTTAGGAAGGCAAATGCAATGTTGGCATTTATTTCGAGAGGACTAGAATATAAAAGCAGGAATGTGCTGCTGAGGCTTTATAAGGCTCTGGTCAGACCTCTTTTAGAATATTGTGAGCAATTTTGGGCCCCGTATCTCAGGAAGGATGTGCTGGTCCTGGAGAGGGTCCAGAGGGGGTTCACGAGAATGATCCCAGGAATGAAAGGCTTAACGTATGAGGGATGTTTGAGGACTCTGGGTCTATACTCGATGGAGTTTAGAAAGGTGAGGGGGGATCTGATTGAAACTTACAGAATACTGAAAGGCCTGGATAGAGTGGACGTGGGGAAGATGTTTCCATTGGTAGGAGAGAATAGGACCCGAGGGCACAGCCTCAGAGTAAAGGGAAGACCTTTTCGAACAGAGATGAGGATAAACTTATTTAGCCAGAGAGTGGTGAATCTCTGGAATTCATTGCCACAGAAGGCTGTGGAGGCCAGGTCACTGAATGTATTTAAGACCGAGATAGATAGGTTCTTGATTGGTAAGGGGATCAAAGGTTACGGGGAGAAGGCGGGAGAATGGGGTTGAGAAACTTATCAGCCATGATTGAATGGCGGAGCAGACTCGATGGGCCGAATGGCCTAATTTCTGCTCCTATGTCTTATGGTCTTATGGTCTTCCAAACCCACAAATCCACAGTGGTTGTGGATAAGGATAAGGGAAGTAGATACATTGGGACACTACTACCTGCAAGATCCCCTCCAAGCCACTCACCATCCTGACTTGGAAATATATCGCCGTTCCTTCATTGTCCTGGGTCAAAATCCTGGAACTCCCTCCCTAACAGCACTGTGGGTGTACCTACACCACATGGACTTCAAGGAGGCAGCTCATCACCACCTTCTCAAGGGCAATTAGGGGTGTGCAATAGTCCAAATCCTGTGTTGGAGGGAGTAAATGTTTGTGGATGGGGTGCCATTCAAGTGGGCTGCTTTGGCCTGGATGGTGTCAAGCTACTTGAATGTTGTTAGAGCTGCATTCATCCAGGCAAGTGGATACTATTCCATCACACTCCTGACTTGTGCCTTGTAGATGGCGGACAGGCTTTGGGGAGTCAGGAGCTGAGTAACACATTGCAGGGCTCCTAGCCTCTGACCTGCTCTTGTAGCCACAGTATTTATATGGCAGTCCAGTTCAGTTTCTGGTCAATAGTAACTGCCAGGAAGTTGATAGTGGGAGATTCAGTGATGGTAATGCCATTGAACATCAAGGGGTGATGGTTGGATTCTCCCTTGTTGGAGATGGGCATTGCCTGGCACTTGTGTGACACGAATGTTACTTGCCACTTGTCAGCCCAAGCCTGGATATTGTCCAGGTCTTGCTGCATTTGGACATGGACTGCTTCAGTATCTGAGGAGTCACAAAAGGTGCTGAACATTGTGCAATCATTAGCGAGCATCCCCACTTTTGACCTTATGATGGAAGGTCATTGATGAAGCAGCTGAAGATAGTTAGGCCTAGGAGACGCTACCCTGAGGAACTCCTGCAGTGATGTCCAGGAACTGGGATGATTGGCCTCTAATAACCACAATCATCTTCCTTTGTTCTAGGTATGACTCCAACCAGCGGAGAGTTTTCCCTCCCATTCCCACTGACTCTAGTTTTGCTAGGGTTCCTTGATACCACACTCGGTCAAATGCTGCCTTGATGTCAAGGGCAGTCACTCTCATCTCACCTCACCTCGGGAGTTCAGCTCTTTGGTCCATGTTTGAACCAAGGCTGTAATGAGGTCAGGAGCTGAGTGGCCCTGGTGGAACCCAAACTGTGTGTCAGTGAGCAGGTTATTGCTAAATAAATGCTGCTTGATAGCACTGTTGATGAGCCCTTCCATCATTTTACTGATGATGGAGAGTAGGGTGATGGGGCGGTAATTGGCTGGGTTGGATTTGTTCTGTGTTTGTGTACAAGACATACCTGGGCAATTTTCCACATAGCCAGGTAGATGCCAGTGTTGTAGCTGTACTGGAGCAGCTTGGCTAGGGGCACAACAAGTTCTGGAGCACAAGTCTTCAGTACTGTTGCTAGAATATTGTCAGAGCCCATATCCTTTGCAGTATCCAGTGCCTTCAGCCATTTCTTGATATCACGTTGAGTGAATTGAATTGGCTGAAGACTAGCATCTGTGATGCTGGTGACCTCCAGACAAGGCAGAGATGGATCATCCACTCCGCACTTCTGGCTGAAGATTGTTGCAAATGCCTTACCTTTTGCGGTTGTGCTGGGCATCATTTGGAATATTTGTTGAGCCTCCTCCTCCAGTGAGTTGTTTAATTGTCCACCACCATTCATGACTGGATTGCAGAGCTTAGCTCTGATCTGTTGGATGTGGAATTGCTTAGCTCTGTCGATCACTTGCTGCTTATGCTACTTGGCATGCAAATAGTCCTATGTTGTAGCTTCACCAGGTTGACACCTCATTGCATGCCCTCCTGTGCACTTCATTGAACAAGGGTTGATCCCCTGGCTAGATGATAATGGTGGAGTGGGGATATGCTCGGCCATGAGGTTACAGATTGTGGTTGAGTACAATTCTGCAGCCTCTGATGACCCACAGCACCTCATAATTGCCCAATCTTGAGTTGTTAGTTCTGTTCAGAATCTATCCTATTTAGCATGGTAGTAGTGCCACACAACATGATGAAGGGTATCTTCAATGTGAAGAGGCGACTTTAGCTCCACTGTAGCTGTGCGGTAGTCATGGACAAATCATCTACGGCAGGCAGGTTGATGAGGATGAGGTTCATGTTTATCCCTCTTGCTGGTTCTCTCACCACCTGCCGCAGATTCGGTCTAGCAGCTATGTCCTTTAGGTCTTGGTCAGTAGTGGTGCTGCCGAGCTACTCTTGGTGAAGGACATTGAAGTCCCGCAACCAGTATCCATTGCCTTTGCCACCCTCAGTGCTTCCTCTAAGTGGTGTTAGAAGATTAATCTGCTGGGGGGATTGGGGTTTGAGGGGGGGTAGAATTGTGTGGCATGTGGTAATTAGCGGGAGGCTTCCTTGCCCACATCTGACCTGATGGAGTCGATATTGAGGACTCCCAGGGCAACTCTCTCCTGACTTATTTTTAATATTCGTTCATGGGATATGGGCGTTGCTGGCTAGGTCTAATTGTCTTTGTTCAGAGACCATTAAGAGTCAGCCACAGGAGTCACATATAGGACCAGGTAAGGACAGCAGGTTTCCTTCCCCTAAAGGGCATTAGTGAAACAGATGGGTTTTTACAACAATCAAACTTTTCATTCAAGATTTTTTAAAAATTGAATTCAAATTTTACCATCTGGTGGGATCATCCCCAGATCGTTACCCTGGATTAGCAGTCCAGTGACAATACCACGACACCATAACCTCACCCTTGACAGTTCTTTATTCTGTAACTTTTGGTCTGGAATATATAGTGGGGAATGTCTTATGTCTCTAACGTTAGTTCAAACAAACATCAGGGCTCTGCGCAGCGGCTAGAAATTTCATACCACCCAGATCAAACTGATGCACTGTGAAACTCCATAACCATTTCATCCATAAATCTTAGTCATGTATAGAATTTTTAAATATTTGTTTTTGGGACACGATTGTCACTGGCAAGGCATGCATTTATTGCTCGTCCCTAATTGCCCTTGAGGAGGTGGTGGTGAGCAGCCTTTTTGAATTGCTGCAGTCCATGTGATGCAGGTACACTCAGAGTGCTGTTAGGGAGGGAGTTCCAGGATTTTGACACAGCGAAAGTGAAGGAACGGTGATATTGTTCCAAGTCAGGATGAGGAGTGGCTTGGAGGGGAACTTGCAGGTGATGTTCCCATTTGTCTGCTGCCCTTGTCCTTCTAGATGGTACTGGTTGTTGGTTTGGAAAGTGCTGCTGAAGGAGCCAAGTTGCTGCAGTGCATCTTGTAGGTGGTATAGACTGCTCCCACTGTAGGCTGATGGTGTAGGTGATGGATGGAGTGCCGATCAAAGTACACTTTGTCTTGGATGGTGTTGAGCTTTTTGGGTATTGTTGGAGCTGCTCTCACTCAGTCAAGTGGAGAGCTTTCCATCACGCTCCTGACTTGTCACTTGTAGATGTTTGACAGACTTTGGGGAGTCAGGTGAGTTACCCACTGTAGAATATCCAACTTCTGATCTCCTCTTCTAGGCACAGCATTTATATGGCTGGACCAGTTATGTTACTGGTCAATGGTGACTCCCAGGATGTTGATGATGGCGGAACTCAGCAATGGTAATGCCAATGAATGTCAAGGAGAAATGGTTGGATTTTCTTTTGTTGGGGAGGTCATTGCCTGGCACTTGTCTGGCATGAACATCACTTGTCATTTATTTAGCCCAAGCCTGAATGTTGTTCAGGTCTTGCTGTATGCATGCACAGACTGCTTCATTATCTGATCAGTTGTGAATGTAACTGAACACTGTGCAATAATCAGCAATCATCTACACTTGTGACCTTGTGATGGACGATATAGCTGAAGGTGGCTTGGCTGAAGACACTACCCTGAGGAACTCCCTCAGGAAGGAATACATTTTGGGAAAGATGATTTAATTCCTTGTGGACCAATGCCATCTTAATTATTATCTAAACATTTGTACAATTAATAGCTTTGCATGTTTTAATCCTTCTGTGCAATTAACTCACCTGTAAGTAAATCCACTTGCTTTACCATGAATGCAATGGCCTGATGTTGTGGCATTTACCACCTTTTGGAGAAGACCGGAGAAATTAGCAGGCATCCCATGTGAAAGCTTCTAGCATACAGGGGGAATTGTAAGGCCAGGGATGCATTAGCTGACTCAAGGCATGCATAAAGGCGCAAATATTAACTTATAGCAAGCACACTCAGTCTGCTAATAGAAACAGTTTCTGCTGTAAGCCTAAGGTAAAAATGTTGGGAGAAAGCCTAACCTTAACAATGAGTGATGAATGGAGGTGGGACCAGCATTCTGAGTACAGTAGTGGCATTTAATCATTGATGCATACATGGCATAATTGGATGAGTCAATCTGTGGTTAAAACTAGTGTCAATTTAAAAATAACACACAGGAAGAAACAACCCACAATAAACCTACACATGGGACCCAAGTTTTATGTATCAGAACAATTCAGAAAAGTAGAAATTTTTATTTTTGGAAAGGGGAAAATAACAACCTGCATTTATATTGTACCTTTAACGTGGTAAAACGTTCCAAGGCGCTTCACTGGATTATCAAACAAAATTTGACACTGAGTCATCTCAGGAGATATTAGGACAGGTAAGGTAGGTTTTAAAGAGCATCTTAAAGGAGGTGGAGAAATGGGGAGAGGGGAGGGAATTCCAGAGCCTGGGGTTCACACTGGATTATCCATTCCCCTGGAAATTGAAATTTAATCTAATAGATTAATAGGATGAATGTGTCTATTTTCTAACCATAAATACTGTCAGGAGTTAGTTTGTAGAGCCTCATCCCTGTGCCAGCAGTGGATAGTGCAAATTTATTTACCCAGCACTATTTGACATAAAACAGTGAAATCACTCAAATAGACTACAGGATGGCTGGTGTAGGGCTGGACAATGTCACTGATTAAGGGAGGTGCTCAATTCGAACACGTGTATCCAAAAGTAGTAAAAATGTCAGATCTCAAGCTCTGACGTCCTTCACTTGCAAGTCTGAAAGACATTGTTAAATATGTGGAAAACTGTTCCATGCCCTAGAATAAACATCCCTTCATTGTCATGAGTACAAAGTCTTTATTAACAGAGAAAAAAAGAGAAAGAACGCAGAGGATGGAAAGTCTGCCTTTCTGGTGGTTTGACTAGTTAGTACGGTGAGTAATTGAGCAGTCAGCCCCAGAAGGGAACTAGTCTGTGCTGAATCAACTGATCTCAGCTGGAGTAGGTTGTAGGTTTGGGTTAGATCACTGGGGTGTATTGAAACTTTCCAGGATCCGCTAAATAAGGTGAACAGGGCCCATTGCTGTGATGACACTGCTCATGCATATGCGGTTGGCCATCCCAGTTACTGGTGTCCTGATGGCAGAAATGCCAAACACCAGGCGATGTGTCCAGCACAGACTAGCCAGCAAACAGCAGAGAGAGAGAGAATAAACCCTGAAACACTCGGCATTGTGAATGATGGAGGATTACACCTGACGTGTTACCTGTACTTCCAACTAGAGCTACCAGAGCCTAATCTCATTCTAGGAAGAGTAGGAAGATGTAGTGCAATGAAGTACACAGGGATGTTGCTGAATCTGTAGGCTTATCTTTCAGCGGAAGGGAAGCTAAAAGTTTTTGCATCATCAATCACATCAGGCAACCATGGCAAAATTTCATGCCAGCTTTTTTAACACAACAGTGATGAACTTTACATTCACTAATATAAATGTGCAATGTTAGTTGTACTATAATTTAGATGGGGGTCCGTGATGACTAATCCACTTAATAAAGGGCCCGTCAACCAAAAAAGTTAGAGAACCACTGGGTTAGACAGAGTGGAAGCAACAAAAAAAGATTGCATTTATATAGTGCCTTCAATAGAAGGTAACATCGTCAGGCACTTCACAAATGCAAATAGGCAAGCAGTCATTGAGACTTCAAGAGGATTGACCAAAAGACCTGACAAAATTATAGATTTAGAGAATGTTTCTACTTGGAGAGAGGAGGGGTCCAAAGATTTTGGAATGAGTTTCAGAGATCGAGGATAAGGCACTTGAAAACACTGCCATCAACGTTGGGGCAAAAGGGAATGCACAAAAGGTCAGAGCTAGAGGGCTGAAGAGTTTGGGTGGGAAAATATAAGGCTGAAGGATGTTCATGAGATAGCGTGGGGCAAGCCTACAGAATCAGAGAATAGTGCAGCACTAAAGGACACCATTGGGCATACCGAGTCTGCACCAGTTCGTTTGAGGAGCAATCTTTCTCCGAGTATTTATTCTTTTGAAGGCTACTACTGAATCTGCATCCATCAGGCGGTGCACTCCAAATCTTAACTATTCATTGTGTGAAAAGGTTTTTCCTCATGTTGTCTCTGGCTCTTTTGCCAATCAATCACCTTAGATTTGTGCCCTTTGATCCTTGACCCTTCAGCCACTGGAAACAGTTTCTCTGTTCTATCTAAATTCCTCTATCAAACCTCCTTTTAGCCTTTCTTTGCTATAAGGAGGACAACCCCAGCTTTTTTGGTCTATCCACGCAAACAGTAATTCCTCCCTCCCTGGAACAATTCTGGTAAATCTCTTCCATACCTTCACATCTTTCCTAAAGCGCAGTGCCCAGAATTAACACTCACTGAGGGAGGCAGTGGCACAGTGGTATTATCACTGGCCTAATAATCTAGAGCCACAGGGCAATGCTCTGGCACCCAGGTTCAAATTCATGGCAGATTGCGAAACTTGAATTCAATTAAAAAATCTGGAAATAAAAGCCTGATGATGACCATGAAACCAGTGTTGGATAAACCCATCTGGTTCACTTATGCCTTCTGTGACTCAGACTCTCAAATGGCCTAGCAAGCCACTCAGTTCTCAAAGGCAATAAATGCTGGCCTAGCCAGTGACGTCCCCATCCTATGAACGAATAATAAAAAAAAACCCTCCTGAATCAGTGCTCTATAGAGGTTTAACGTATATACTGTGAAAGAATTTGAATGATTTAACACGGAGGTGGTCGGGGAGCGATGCAAGCAGCCACATCTTGCACACTGGTTTCAGCTGTAACCGTACAGCCACTCCAACTCAGATCTGTGGTGTTGGGGTGGAGCAGTTGCAAACTCATGACCCTTTCAATAACAAGTCAGCATCTTTCCTTTCATAACATGTTTCAATTATGAAATGAATTGATTAAACATTGAAAAAGGCTTTGCTGTTATCATGCAAGGCACTGGCCAAATCTTGTGCAACAAAAATGAAGCACGTCTTCGGTTTTACAATTGTAACGCCAAGGGAACGCATTCACTCTTAGTTTTTACATTTCAGAAAAGTACCTCATTGGCTGTAAAGCCCTCTGAAACATCCTGAGGTATAAACACTAGCCTGAGTTATGGTCACTGTTCTGATCAGAAAAATCTAAGCCAGAGTTTATCATCAGTCACTTGATGCAAACGTGAGTATTTAGTGTCCATCTCCAAAGCTTGCAGACAACCCATGCACATTCTAACAAATGCATGCTGTGATATTTGCCTGTGTGTATGACTGTCAATTACTTCTGAACGTAGCTACTGAAGTTCAGAAAGCTCAGGCAACTGTTTTCCTAGAATATTTAATAAACTCAACCAGTTTAGTTACATCAGATCAGTAGGAAACTGCAGAAAAATCAGTTTGATTACTTTAGCTCCACAAATGAAAAGATACCAAGCAAAGAATACTGCGTGCATAAAGTGTCATGCCCAGTAAAGGCATGTAATGTTCATAACTTTAAACAGGGACGGTATTCAGTATAGAATTTTCTGGAACTGACTCTTCTTTTAAGAAATTGACATTAAAAGGTAGCTAAGATAGCTGAAGGTCAGGTGACTTTTGCAATTTCTGCCCAGACTACCTCAAGTCTCTGGAAAGTTCCTACCTGAATATTGTGTGTGTGGAGTGCCTTCCCCTTAAATGGATGTACCAAGACAAAAACCATCTGTGGAATTTACACCTTTGATTATTTGCGGACTTACCCAAAACTCAAAATCTATAGATTCTGTGACTTCCTGTGTCTGAGCTTGATTTTTAGCAAAAGAAGGCTGCAGAAGCCAGTTGGAAGTAGGTGTGCACAAATCCCCATCCATTCTCTATTGTATGGCAATGCTGCTAGCTTTAAACCATTCTGGATGGGCAATACAAGTATTGATCTTGTGAGCAAAAGCCGTCTTCAGACAATGAACCTTATACATCCCCAGGACCAGAGGAAACTCAAGTCAGTCCACACAGAAAACCAACTGCAGAAACAGCAGCAGCTGAAAAAAGCAGCAACATCTGTGTCTTTTAAGAAACCTGGAGAGTACAATATCTTAAAGTCTCCCAGTCTCTTTCCTTTTCAAGTCCACCAATACAGAAACTTGACCTCCTGGTAAAAAAAACTACAAGTAATTAACTTTGATGCCCGCTAACAATTCATCTCTTTGAGGGAATCCTGCAATAATCCTAATTTACAACTCCAGCTATTTGAATCCACCTCGACTACCCCTCAAGAGTGAAAACACTTTCAATGGACCTACATTGCATGTTTCCTTCTTAATATGAGTCAAACCCGTGAAATCTGAACGGTCCTTTTTTTGTAAACTTGGTAAAAGTACATTATCCTCCTTAACTGTATTTTCGTTGTGCCTGTGTGTGTTTTTTTGAAATTCATTCATGGGACGTGGATGTCGCTGGCTAGGCCAACATTTATTTCCCATCCCTAATTGCCCTCGAGGTGGTGGTGGTGAGCTGCCTTTTTGAACCGCTGTAGCCCATGTGGTGTAGGTACACCCAGAGTGCTGTTAGGGAGTTCCAGGATTTTGACCCAGTGACAGTGAGGGAACGGCGATATATTTCCAAGTCAGGATGGTGAGTGGCTTGGAGAATTTCCAGGCGGTGGTGTCCGTGTATGTGTGTGTGCGTGTGAGTGAGAGAGAGTCAGAGTGAGTGACATCACGTTAGTCTTTCAGGGTGAACGTGTGAATATATAATCTTCTTTATATAAACCCACAAAAAACTTACTGCCGGTTACTCAAATTGGCCATATGCCAAAGGGTTAAGACATCTTCCATTTCAAAAACAGTGATTACGGACAACCAGGGAAGAGATCAAGGTTCCAGCAGTGTGTTCTCATCCCTGTTGTAACAAAAGACCAATTCAAAATAATAGCTCAGCATCTTTTTATAAACTCTTTTGTTCAAGGGACTGGTTACTATTGTAAATGCAATATGCTTGTGTTTATTATATTGGGTTTATATGGTTAGTAATTTATCCATGGTTCAAAAATGCACTTGAAGTCTTTCCTCCCTTTTCCTTGCCTCTGAAATTGCTTAAAAACCCATTACATCGGCAAAATTAACCAGTTCTGACGAAGGTTCATCAATCTGAAATCTTAACTGTTTCTTGCTCCACAGATGCTGCCTTGGCCTGCTGAGTATTTCCAGCATTTTCAGTTTATGTAATCTTGATTATGTAATGACATTGTCTAAAATACTGTCTTTTGGATGAGATGTTAAACAGAATCTTCTTCTGCCTCTCTCTCTCTCATGTGGATTTAAAACCCCCATGCCACTGTTTGAAAAAGAACAGGTGAGTTCTCCAGATGCCTTAGCCTATATTTATCCCTTGACTAACACTCCAAAACAGATTAGCTGGGTCACTTATCTCATAGTGCTTAGCAGGAGCTTGCCATACACAAACTGGCTGCTGTATTTGCCTATATAAAAATAGGGACTATATTTCAAAAGTAATTAAATTACTAAAAAGCAATTTTGGATGCCCTGAAATCATGAAAGATACTACAGAAATGCAAGTTCCTTCCTGTATGTTTGCAAAAAACACACATTTGTTGGAAGTCACTGCACCACTCCCCTCCTCTGGGACCTGATGAATGATAAACCTTTCAGTAGAAACAGCCTTGCTTAGGCCAGCATCTACAGCTCTATTCTGACTGGAAAGGAAGGCTAGCAGAGGAGGAGATATGGAGAGAAAATATGGCTATTGAGTATTCACATACCTGAGCTACAGTCCTGGAAGGTGGAGGCAGGAGGGAAGCTAGCAATCAATATCATTGTTGATGTCATCTTAAGAAGTCAAGGTGCAGGCACAACAGAATCAACCTCGCATTTCTGGCAACTTGCGCCATACCTGATTTAAGAGAGCTTTGTAGTCAGCAACTGCTAAAACCAGAAAGGGCTCATGATTCAATCTTTTCAATTCATCACCTTAGTAATCAGGTACAAATCATTTGTACTACCAGTTTATATCACTGATGTCCTCATTTAGTCACATGGAAGCTCCCTTCAGCAGGGATAAAAACAAATAGTTCAGTGCTTTATAGTTGGTGATTTATCAAGGAAATAAAGTCTTCTACAATTTATTTAAAAATGCGATTAATAATTTGGTTTGAACAATATAAATTGAGAAGGGTTCTAAGACAATCCCAAAGTTTATCTGTGTTCTTTTTGCCCACAAAATTCCAAAACAGTCTGAGAAACATTATTCCAAGTGTAGTTTTAAACCTTATCGAGGGTGCATTCACACTATGACCCTGTGGTGACATGATTTTGCTTTTCACCAGTCTTGCAGTTACAGTGCAGCCTGAACGTGCAAATAAAAGCCTGACCTGGAGGAAGCAGTCACTCTGCTTTGCGCCAGAGGCAGTTTGGGTCCTCACACCCAATTTACAATCCATGAGGTTAACACTGGTGTGAAGTCTAAACCACTGCAACAAGGCTATAGAGTGAACGCACCCTTTTTCAGATGAACATGCAGCAAGCCTTCGAATTCTGAATGCCACTAGCAACCAGAAATTCAGTCATTTTCTACAAAGACTAAACTCTGAAGGTGATGGCTGACAAAAGCTTGACAGCGATTACAGAATTAGGAAAAGGTCACCAGATGGGAGAGGCAGCAAATTTACATTTCAAAAGGGACTGAAATATTTACTTTGGATTTTTGTGACATACAATGTGATAATAGTCTGTGCTCTCAGCTGAAAAGTCAACCATTCTTGTATACCTCTTCCACAGAATCTGCTACCATGTTAAGTTTGCAGCCCCTTAGGGTTGTTATCAGTGCTTCCACAGTAGCTTCTTTTCCTTTTGTTTTCTGCCATTCTATCAGAGCTTGCAGGATCTGTTCCCTCATGTTGCGTGGATGTTTATATTCAATCTGCTGAAGCAGTGCTTCTTTGTGCCCGAGTTTCCTTGCGAGCATCCGCCAATCTTTTCCAACCTCATTACAAATGACTTCAAACGCAATGTTCAGACGCTCTAGAAAAAAAAAATGAATAGTTAAAACGAAGCTCAGTTTTGAACGAGAAGTTGTGAATTCAAACTCAGCACCAGCTGTCAGCTTCTTATTCATCTACGAGATTAGCATTGGTGCAAAGCAGTGGAAATCAACAGCCAAGGCCCAAACTAATGTCACAACAAAATGCAGGAGAATCCCTCCTCTCAAGAGTCTTACCTTGTTCATCATAACAACAACGTGCAGTTATTAGTAAAATGCCCAAAGTTGTTTCACAGGATATCAATGAACAAAATTTGACAACGAGCCACATAAAGAAAAAGTCTTGCATTTATGTAGTGCTTTTCACAGCCACCAGATGTCTCAAAAGCGCTTTACAGCCAAAGTAGTACTTTTTGAAGTGTAGTCACTGCTATAATATAGGAAACGTGGCAGCCAATTTGCACACGGTTATCTCCCACAAACAGCAACGTGATAATGGCCAGATAATCTCTTTTCTGAGGTGTTGATTGACGGATGAATATTAGGCAGGACACCGGGGTAACTCCCCCAGGTCTTCTTTGAAATAGCGCCGTAGCATCTTTTACATGTGCCTGAGCAGGCAATGGGGCCTCAGTTTAATATCTCATCCGGAAGACAGCACACCCTCAGTACTGCACTGGAATGTCAGCCTTGATTTTTGTGCTTAAGCCCTGGAGTGGGACTTACCCAGCACCTTATGATTCAGAGGTGACATGTGCTCCAAAGGAGGCACATACTCATCCAGTTCCCTTTTGAAAGCATCTAAGCTACATGCCTCAACCAAATCCTGTGGTAGTGTGTTCCATGTTCTTACCACTCTCTGAATAAAGACATCTCCTTATTTACCTGTTGGATTTATTAGTAACTATCTTGTAGTTACGACCCCCAAGTTTTGGATTCTCCCACAAATGGAAACATTCTCTCCAAAATAATCCTGTCCAACCCATTCATAATTCTGAGAATCCTCCATCAGGTCTCCTTGAAATGTCTTTTCTAAAGAAAAATGCTCTAATCTGCTCAATCTTTCTGTACTTGAGCTAACATTCTTGTAGGGCTGGAGGAGGTTTCAGAGATAGGGAAAGGCAAGGCATTGGAGTGATTTGAAAACAAGGATGAGAATTTTAAGGTGTTACCAGACCAGGAGCTAACGTAGGTCAGCGAGCACAAGCCATGATGGGTGGGGCTAATCTGGATTTGCACTGCAAAGAAACTGCAGCATCAATGCAAAGCAAAGCTGTTTGTAACAAGTCTACAGTAATGGTGTAAATACACCAGTAATTCCACCCACTTCCCCCTTTTTAAACCTCTCCTGGCAGATTATGTGACTGGTGAGGATTAATGAGGGCAATGGTATATAAAAGTCACACAATGCCAATATTGGAGAGTTTTAATGAACCAGCTGCTTTATTTTCTCATTCATGTTCATCTCTGTACATTGTGAGCTCAATTCAATCATTTGTCCCACAGATTGACTTCATCTTGCTCATCTAACCTACAGAGACCGGCCCAATTCCTACCTCGTCTCAAAGACGAACCAAACTTCCATCCCAACATCAGCATTGGATGGGTGGGTGCCATCCGTGGATGACATTTTATTTCTTATCCAAGTAGCATGGAACAATTGTCTCTATCTATATCTTATCCTATAATGTTCAACATTATGCCATGTCGGATTTCTATCCAAGCCTTTTAATTTTGAAAGTGTTAAAAATATCACAGCAGTTATTACCTCTGCTGGTAGTCCGAGCCACTACCCTGAGGAGACAAACAAGGCTGACATTAATTAATTTAATACTGACATTCCATAATTCTGCATTTTACTTACATGAACATTATCAATGCTTCTCAGAATTGACAAGACCTGGATCACTTATACCTTCCCCTGACACGCAATCTTTTCTTCAGCTTTGGGTTTCTCACTCCGTAACTTAAGAAAGAAAGAAATTGCAACTTTCACCACCTCAGGACAACACAAAGTGCTTTATAGGCAATAAAACACTCTGAGAACGTAGGGAATTTTATCAATTCACTGGCTAGGCCAACCTTTATTATCCATTCTTAATTGGTCTTGAGAAGGTGGTGGCGAGCTGCCTTCTTGAACTGCTGCAGTCCGTGATGTAGGTACATCCACAGGGCTGTCAAGGAGGGAGTTCCAGGATTTTTACCCGGCGACAGTGAAGGAACTGTATATATTTCCAAGTCTGGACGATGAGTGGCTTGGAGGGGAACTTTCAGGTGGTGCTGTTCCCCTGTGTCTGCTGCCCTTGTCCTTCTAGATGGTAGTGATTGTGGGTTTGGAAGGTGATGTTGAAGAAGCTTTGGTGAGTTTCTGCAGTGCATTTTGTAGATGGTATGTGCGTCGGTGGCGGAGGGAGTGAATATTTGTGAATGGGGTGCCAATCAAGTGGGCTGCTTTGTTCTGGATGGTGTCAAGCTTCCTGAGTGTTGTTGGAGCTGCACTCCTCCATGCAAGCGGAGAGTATTCCATCACACTCCTGACTTGTGCCTTGCAGATGGCGGACAGGCTTTAGGGAGTCAAGTAGTGAGTTACTCACCGCAGGATTCCTAGCCTCTGACCTGTTGTAGCCACATTTATATGGCTAGTCCAGTTCAGTTCTGGTCAATAGTAATCCCCAGGATGTTGATGGTGGGGGGATTCAGCAACGTTGATGTCACTGAATGTCAAGTGGTGATGGTTGGATTCTCTCTTGTTGGAGATGGTCACTGCCTGGCACTTGTGTGGCACGAATGTCACTTGCCACTTGTCAGCCCAAGCCTGGAAATTGTCCAGGTCTTGCTGCATTTGGACATGGACTATTTCAGTGTCTGAGGAGTTGTGAATGGTGAACGTTGTGCAATCATCAGCAAACATCCCTGCTTCTGACCTTATGATGAAAGGGAAGTCATTGATGAAGCAGCTGAAGATGGATGGGCTGAGGACACTACCGAGGAACTCATGCTGTGATGTCCTGGAACTGAGATGATTGACCTCAAACAACCACAACCATCTTCCTCTGTGCTAGGTATGACTCCAACAGCAGAGAGTTTTCTCCCTGATGCCCATTGACTCCAGTTTTGCTAGGGCTCCTTGATGCCACACACTCAGTCAAATGCTGCTTTGATGCCAAGAGCAATCACCCTAACCCCTGGAGTTCAACTCTTTTGACCATAATTGAAACATAGCTGTAATGAGATCAGGAGTTGAGCTGGCCTGGCGGAACCCAAACTGAGCGCCAGTGAGCAGGTTATTGCTAAGCAAGCGCCACCTGATAGCACTGTTGATGACCCCTTCCATCATTTTACGGGTGATGGAAAGTGGACTGGTGGGGTGGTAAGTGGCCAGGTTGGATTTGTCCTGCTTTTTGTGTACAGGCCACACCTGGGCAATTTTCCACATTGCCAGGTAGATGCCAGTGTTGTAGCTGTACTGGAACAGCTTAGCTAGGGGCATGGCAAGCTCTGGAGCTCAAGTCTTCAATACTATTGCTGGAATATTGTCAGGGGCCCATAGCCTTTGCAGTATCCAGTACCTTTAGCCATTACTTGATATCACGTGGAGTGAACGAAATTG
Organism: Cetorhinus maximus; assembly: GCF_964194155.1. NCBI lineage: Eukaryota > Metazoa > Chordata > Chondrichthyes > Lamniformes > Cetorhinidae > Cetorhinus > Cetorhinus maximus. The sequence continues at coordinate 122,758,768 of NC_135887.1, forward strand.
GTTGAAAACTGACACCTGAGATGCTGGGGGCCTCTGGAGTGGGCCGAGATGGATCATCCATTTGACACTTCTGGTTGAAGATTATTTCAAATGCTTCAGCCTTACCTTTTGCAGTGATGTGCTGGGCTCCCCCATCATTGAGGATGGGGATATTTGTGAAGCCTCTTCCTCTAGTGGGTTATTTAATTGCCCACCGGATGTGGCAGGACTGCAGAGCTTAGGTCTGATCCGTTGGTTGTGGGATCGCTTAGCTCTGTTTGGCAACCAAGTAGTCCTGTGTTATAGCTTTACCAGGTTGACAACTCATTTTTAGGTATACCTGGTACTGCTCCTGGCATGCTCTCCTGCACTCTTCATTGAACCAGAGTTGATCCCTTGGCTTAGTGGTAATGGTAGAGTGGGGGATATGCCAGGCTATGAGATTACAGGTTGGGGTTGAGTGCCATTCTGCTGCTAATGGCCCACAGCGCCTCATGGATGTCTAGTCTTGAGTTGCTAGACCTGTTCGAAATCTATCCCACTTAACACAGTGGTAGTGCCACACATGATGGAGGGTATCCTCAATACAAAGATGTGACTATGTCTCCACAATGACTGTGCGATAGTCACTCGTACCAATACTGTCATGGACAGATAGATGAAGATGAGGTCAAGTATGTTTTTCCCTCTTGTTGGTTCTGTCACCAACTGCCGCACACCCAGTCTAGCAGCTATGCCCTTTTGGACTCAGCTAACTCAGTCTGTAGTGGTACTATCGAGCTACTCGGTGATGGATATTGAAGTCCTCGTTGCAACAGCCCATTTGCAGACAGCAGGATCCTATAAATAACAATGAAATAATAAACTGATAATGTGTTTTAGTGGTCATTCGCAGGACAAATCTTGAAGCGTTTGCTGGGAGAACTCCCCTGCTCTCCTTTGATAGTATCATGGGATCTCTTACATCCATATTGAAGACAGGCAGGATCTAGCCTTAACTTCTCATCCACAAGCTGGCATCTCCAACAGTGCAAAATGAAAGCACCAGCACAGATGTGCTCAAATCTCTGGGGTGAAACCTGAACCCACAAGCTTGACCCTGACATATGCGAGCTCCAAATCCCAAAATCGCCCCATCTGGTCCTCCCCGAAACCAACCCACTTGCAGTTAAACTGAATCATTGAATGTTACAGCACAGAAGGAGACCATCCAGCTCATTGTGCCTTTGTGTCAGTTCTTCAAAAGTCTTTAATGTGGTAAAACATCCCAAGGCACTTCACGAGAGCGTTTCCAACCAATTTTGATGGTCTCTTGGATGTAGAATGCCCCTCAGCAGCACAGTACATGAAACGCAGCCTCAACAAGATTCAACTCACTTGTCCTGGCCAATAGATGCAGCCCTTCGCTTGATCAGCCCTGTTAACGACCTGCCTTGTATAAAGCAGGGTTGTGCAGTGTTTTATTATGGAGATGTCTCACCCCCTCCCCCACTCCCTCCTTTTAAAAAGTTAGCTCAAACCCCCCCTTTTACCTGAGCCAGCTCCCATTTCACACACAGGTTGCTGCAGGTCTCCTCCATTCTCCCTCTGGAAAGCCAGGAGTTTATTCAGGAGGTCGGGCCGTCTGATCTGCTCCAAGAGCTTGGACAGGACGTTGGTGTCTTCAGAGGAGAGCAGGTTCAGCTCCTCCAGCTGCTGGAATAGCTTGATCCCGCTGTCAATGTTCTCCAGCTTCCTCTTCCCAATCTCATCCTTACACAGAAACCTCAGGGACTCCAGGTTCTCTTTGGACAGGTTCTGAGAGATGTCGTTGAGCAGGATATTGAAACTCATCCCCAAATCACCCGCCATGGCTCCCTGTACAGGGAGGGAGGAAGGGACCCTCCAGGTAACAACTCCCCAAAGGCTGAGCCCACAGCCGGGGTGGGGGGTGCCCAATCCCCAATCCTCAACCAGGTCCCGAGACTCCAATTCCCCGAATCTGTGATAAATGGCCGCCGGGTCCACTTCCCGCTCACTCGCATTCACTTCCGGTAGCTCCGGCTCCCGCGAGCGCCCCACCTACCGGCCGGGAGTGATATTGCCCCTACCGGCTAGGCGGTCACATTGCCCCTACCGGCCAGGCGGTCACATTGCCCCTACCGGCCAGGCGGTCACATTGCCCCTACCGGCCAGGCGGTCACATTGCCCCTACCGGCCGGGAGTAACATTGCTCCCCTACCGGCCGGGAGTAATATTGCCCCTACCGGCCAGGCGGTCACATTGCCCCTACCGGCCAGGCGGTCACATTGCCCCTACCGGCTAGGAGTAACATTGCCCCTACCGGCCAGGCGGTCACATTGCCCCTACCGGCCGGGAGTAACATTGCCCCTACCGACTAGGAGTAATATTGCCCCTACCGGCAGGAGTAACGTTGCTCCTACCGGCCAGGCGGTCACATTGCCCCTAGCGACTGAGCGTTGACATTGCCTCTAGCGGCCGTGAGGTTACGTTGAGTCTCACACCTGGCAGAGAAAAGGGATGACTTTAGGTTTGGGAGATATGTCAGTCTTCTAAAGTTATGACTTATTTCCCCTCTATGTTGCACACTTAAAAAATACATCCCGTTTGCGCTTCATCCTTCCTGGATGTGGCTTTTCACACTGGTCTGCTGTAAATTTAATCTCCCATTGTTTTGTCCAGAGGTTTTCTGCCTGATTTCCTGGCCAAAATTTATCTCGAAATGCACATCACAAAAACAGATTATTTGATCAATTTCATATTCCTGTTTGTGGGAGTTTGCTGTATACACATTGGTTGATGAGTTTCCTCATATATAACCTATGATATATATGCAGGCCATCCTGCGGTCATGCAAGGTGCTATATAAATGCAAGTGTTTCTTTATACTTTGTTAATAGGAACAAGAGTAGGTTGTTCGGCATTTTGAACTTGTCCCGCTATTCAATTCGATCATGGCTGATGTGTATTATAACTCCATTTACCCACTCCCCTTACTAACCTTACCTAACAAAAACCTAACAATCTCAGTGTTGAAATTTTCAATTGACATTGCCTCAACAGCTTTTCAGGGACAGAGTGTTTAATTCACTCTTTATGTGAAGAAATGCTTCCTGATATCTTCCATAGCATCACCCCTCCCGATTTCTTTCTCTTGAGCATCCCCGATTTTAATCGCTCCATCATTGGTGGCCATGACTGTGAGGTTTTTGGGACTAGAAACAGCTAGGGATAGGCCAGAGTTAAAAGCGCATGAGCAACATGGATCCTTTTATTAAAACAGCCTCTTCAAACTCCTGCTTCTGCTTGTAGACTCCCTTTGCTGGTACAATTCTGTGTGGTAGTATGGTAGCTTTAGGTGAACAAAATATATACATTGCACTTTTCAAAACATTAATATGCTACATTCCCCCCTTCTTAATAAATGAGAGACATAGCATGTTTCAATAATTCTTTTCCAAAGTCTAAACAATAAACTTAAGCATAACCTGAATATTTAATTTAATACATATTCTAACTTTTGTATTAATTTAACCATGCACTCAGTTATATACAATGAGATGAAAGATTTGTTCATCAACTGAAAATAGTTCACTTCGTGGCATAATCACTTAAGTATCTTAAGACTCTTCTCTCACCAATTGGATATTGTCTAATCTCAGGTGTGGTCTGTTTTGACTTGTTCTTCATCTAAGATGTTGATGTTGGAATTGGATTCAATGCTTACGACTGCATTTTCAGTGCTTTGAAGAACAATGTGTTCTGTGTGATGAGAACCATGCTTAGCAGTGATCATTAATCCTGTGTTAGTCACAACAAATTGTTGGATGTCATAGGTGGTTGTTTGCTTTCCAACATGACCATCACATTTCAAAGGACTTTATCTCTTGGCTTTAGTGGCTTGGCTCTGATTTACAAGTTTTGCTCTACATTTACTTTCATGCAATCCTTCTGTTCTCTATCACATTCGTGTACATGTTGATCATTAGATCCACAATGTAGCTCAGGAAGATGTCTGTGCAAAGCATGTGCAAAGATGAATGTAGCTGGGGGCTTTCCAGTCGTCAAGTGAGGAGTCGCTCTGTAATTGCAAAGAAAGCAATACAGTCCCTGCTTCCATGACTTGCTCTCAGCTGGAGCTGAATGTGTCACTTTTTTCAAGGGATGCATAAATCTCTGGACTTCTCCATTAGCTCTTGGCCAATGGGTAATGGGTTTTCATTGAGTGAAGTCTAGATAATTTGCAAATTTACTGAACTCATCCCCGTGAATGGGGGTCCGTTGTTACTTCTCACCGTTTGAGGATTTCAAACAAATCCAAAATCTGGTCAAGCTTTGGGATGACTCCTTTCACTGAAGTAGACTTAACTATTTCCATAACTGGGAATCTATTGCAGTTATCAGTGACAAGAAGCAGGTGTCCACCACTGGGCAAATCTGCGAAGTCAACACTAACCTCAATCCATCTTCCTGGAGGTAGTTCAGACATCTTGATAAGGTCACGAGGATTTGATGTTGTGGTTGCTTTATACGGCAAACACTGAGGGATTTTGTGTTCTACCAGACGGTTAATTCCTGGGAACCATACCTTTTCCCTACGGAGTTGTTTGGCTTAGATAATTCCCCAGTGACCTTCATTTGCTATATCAACAACACATTCCCTCATTGATTGTGCAATGACAATGCAGTTGTTGTGTAACACGAGATCAGATGTAATTGTAATGGTGAGCTCATTTCGAACATTGTGAAGGCCTTGTAGCGTGTGAGTGATTTATTTTGTAAACACTATTTCAATCACGTCTTTCCAGTTTCATGATTCCAAAGCCGTCTTAACTTGTTTTGTTGCTGCTTTGATGTTAACTAGTTTTAATCGCTTTGGAATTGCAATTAGGCTTACATGGTTAAGATGTTGTTCGGCAACTTTTTGCTAACGCCTAGTAGGACTGACTTGGCTATGGACGTCGTAAAAGATAGTCTGCTGGGTTGAACTTGCCTGGCTAATACTCAACATGGAACTCATCCTCTTGTAGTTTGCAGATCCAACGTTTTACTCGGGTAGATGGTTTGCCATGTGGGTTCTTCAACAAGCTTACTCGTGAAAGCAAAATACTGCAGATGCAGGAAATCTGAAATAAAAACAAAAAATGCTGGAAAAAACTGTGACGGTCTGGCAGAATCTGTGGAGAGAGAAATAGAATGAATGTTTCGAGTCCGTGTGACTCTTCTTCAGAGTGGTTATGACTTCAAACTTGCTTCCATACCAATAAAGGTGAAAATGTTAGATACTCTGTGTGATTGAGAGTGTTTTTCTCCCTCCGTTTGCAAATAACGTTGCTGTACTAGTGTTAGCAATCGGCTTGCCATCACAACAGTTGATGGATTACCCACCTTGTCTTTCTGCATGAGAACAGCACCTAAGCCAATTGGGCTCGCATCCATGACTAGCTGGGTGGTTTTTGTAAGGGTTGAAATAGGCATTTGTGCAATTTACTGATAACTGTTGTTTGATCAAATGGGCAGATAAGTGGCAGATGGAATTTAACCCTGAAAAGTGTGAGGTGATACACTTTGGAAGGAGTAATTTGACAAGGAAGTATTCAATGAATGGCATGACACTAGGAAGTTCTGAGGAACAAAGGAACCTTGGCGTGTGTGTCCATAGATCTCTGAAGGCTAGGGTGGGGTGGGGCGGGGGGGCGCATGTTAGTGGGATGGTGAAAAAGGCATATGGGACACTTGCCTTTATCAATTGAGGCATAGATTACAAAAGTAGGGAGGTCATGTTGGAGTTGTAAAGAACCTTGGTGAGGCCACAGCTGGAGTACTGTGTGCAGTTCTGGTCGCCACATTATAGGAAGGATGTGATTGCACTGGAAGGGGTGCAGAGGAGATTCACCAGGATGTTGCCTGGGATGAAACATTTAAATTATGAAGAGAAGTTGGATAGACTTGGGTTGTTTTTGTTGGAACAGAGAAGACTGAGGGGCGACCTGATCGAGGTGTACAAGATTATGAGGGACATGGACAGGGTGGATAGGGAGCAGCTGTTTCCCTTAGTTGAAGGGTCAGTCACGAGGGGGCATAAGTTCAAGATGAGGGGCAGGAGGTTTAGGGGGGATGTGAGGAAAAACTTTTTTACCCAGAGGGTGGTGACGGTCTGGAATGCACTGCCTGGGAGGGTAGTGGAGGCGGGTTGCCTCACATCCTTTAAAAAGTACCTTAATGAGCACCTGGCAAGTCATAACATTCAAGACTATGGGCCAAGTGTTGGTAAATGGGATTAGGTAGGTAGGTCAGGTGTTTCTCACATGTCGGTACAGACTTGATAAGCCGAAGGGTCTCTTCTGCACTGTGTGATTCTGTGATTCTGTGATCTGGTGCATGGCCTCTTTTTGTGATGTAGTTCCCTCCCACTTGGTGGTCTCTTTACTCAGATAGTGTAGGAGGTGCAGATAGTGTAACGAAGTCAGGAATGAAGTAACTACAGTATGTGAAGAGTCATAGCAGACTCCGGACGTCCTGCACATTTGCAGGATCTGCAGAGTTCGCTTTAACTTTCCGTGAATCGAGTGATACTCCTTCACCGCTGAAGACATGGCTGAAGAATTCGACTCTGCTTTCATTGAACAAGCACTTGTCTTTGTCCAAGGTGAAGTTACGTTCTCTAAGATGTTGTAGGCATGTAGGCATGTCTCGAGTTCACTTTCAGTGTGAATATCACTGATGTTCAGCGTGCCTTCAAGTCCTTAAAGCACAGACTGAACCATATGCTGAAATACCTCGCTACTGAATTGACTCCGAAGTTAAGCCTCTTGTATTGGTGGGGGTCTGATGGAACTGGAGAAAACTGTAAGATACCTCAATTCTTCTGCAAGCTCGATTTGATGGTAGCCTGCATTGAGGTCAAGTTTAGCAAAGTGTCCATGACAGTATAGGTAGGAGTGACCACTGCACAATCATTGTGGAGGCGAAGTCCGGCTTCACATTGAAGATACCCTCCCTCGTGTTGTGTGGCACTACCACCGTGCTAAATGGGATAGATTTCGATCAGATCTAGCAACTCAAGACTGGGCATCCATGAGGCGTTGTGGGTCATCAGCAGCAGCAGAATTGTACTCGAGCACAATTTGTAGCCTCCTGGCCCGGTATATCCCCCACTCTACCATTACCATCAAGCCAGGGGATCAACGCTGGTTCAATGAAGAGTGCAGGAGGGCATGCCAGGAGCAGCATCAGGCACACCTAAAAATGAGGTGTCAACCTGGTGAAGCTACAATACAGAACTACTTGCATGCCAAACCGCATAAGCAGCAAGTGTTAGACAGGGCTAAGCGATCCCACAACCAACGGATCAGATCTAAGCTCTGCAGTCCTCCAAATCCAGTTGTGAATGGTGGTGGACAATTAAACAACTCACTGGAGGAGGATGCTTCACAAATATCCCCATCCTCAATTATGGAGGAGCCCAGCACAGCAGTGCAAAAGATAAGGCTGAAGCATTTACTACAATCTTCAGCCAGAAGCGCCGAGTGGATGATCCATCTCGGCCTCCTCCAGAGGCCCCCAGCATCATAGATGCCAGTCTTCAGCCAATTCAATTCACTCAACGTGATATCAAGAAATGGCTGAAGGCACTGAATACTGCAAAGGCTATAGGCCCTGACAACATTCCAGCAATAGTACTGAAGACTTGTGCTCCAGAACTTGCTGTGCTCCTAGGCAAGCTGTTCCAGTACAGCTACAACACTGGCATCTACCTGGCTATGTGGAAAATTGCCCAGGTATGTCCTGTAGACAAATCCAATCCGGCCAGTTAATGCCCCATCAGTCAACTCTCCATCATGAGTAAAGTAATGGAAGGGGTCATCAATAGTGCTATCAAGCAGCACTTGCTTTGCAATAACTTGCTCACAGATGCCCACTTTGGGTTCTGCCAGGGCCACTCAGCTCCTGACCTCAATACAGCTTTGGTTCAAACATAGACAAAAGTGCTGAACGCCTCAAGTGAGGTGAGAGTGACTGCCCTTGACATCAAGGCAGCATTTGACCAAGTATGGCATCAAGGAGCCCTAGCAAAACTAGAATCAATGGGAATCAGCGGGAAAACTCTCCGCTGGTTGGAGTCACAAAGGAAGATGGCTGTAGTTGTTGGAGGTCAGTCATCTCAGCTCCAGGACATCACTGCAGGAGTTCCTCAGGGTAGTGTCCTTGGCCCAATCATCTTCAGCTGCTTCATCAATGACCTTCCTTCCATCATAAGGTCAGAAGTGTGTATGTTCGCCGATGATTGCACAATGTTCAGCACCATTCGTGACTCCTCAGATACTGAAGCAGTCCATGTCCAAATGCAGCAAGACCTGGACAATATCCAGGCTTGGGCTGACAAGTGGCAAGTAACATTTGCGCCACACAAGTGCCAGACAATGACCATCTCCAACAAGAGAGAATTCAACCATTGCCCTTTGATGTTCAATGGCATTACCATCATTGAATCCTCCACTATTAACATCCTGGGGGGTTACCATTGACCAGAAACTGAACTGAACTAGTCATATAAATACTGTGGCTACAAGAGCAGGTCAGTTGCTAGGAATCCCACAGCGAGTAACTCACCTTCTGACTCCCCAAAGCCCGTCCACCATCTACAAGGCACAAGTCAGGAGTGTGATGGAATACTCTCCACTTGCCTGGATGAGTGCAGCTCCCACAACACTCAAGAAGCTTGACACCATCCAGGACAAAGCAGCCCACTTGATTGGCACCACATCCACAAACATTCACTCCCTCCACCACTGACACAAAGCAGCAGTAGCAGTGCGTACCATCTACAAGATGCACTGCAGGAATTCACCAAGGCTCATTTGGCAGCACCTTCCAAACTCATGATCACTACTATCTAGAAGGAGGCGCACAGCAGATAGATGTGAACACAACCACCTGGAAGTTCTCCTCCAAGTCACCCACCATCCTGACTTCAAAATATATCGCCGTTTCTTTACTGTTGCTGGGTCAAAATCCTGGAACTCCCTTCCTAAAAGCACTTTGGGTGTACCTATACCACATGGACTGCAGTGGCTCAAGAAGGCAGCTCACCACTACCTTCTCAAAGGCAACTAGAGATGGGTAATAAATTCTGGCCCAGCCAGCGAAGCCCACATCCCGTGAATGAATTTTTTAAAATTAGCGCATTAGACAGGGATGACCTCAGTTCAAGAAAACAGAATGTAGAAGCAGTTTGGGTTGAGATAAGAACCAATAAAGGCAAAAAGTCACTTGTGGATGTGGTGTACAGGCCCCCTAATTATTACTACAGGGTAGGACAGAGTATAAAGGATGAAATAATGGGAGCTTGTCAGAAAGGTACAGCAATAATCATGGGGGATTTTAATCTATATATGGACTGGAAAAATCAGATGGACAAAGGTAGCCTAGATGAAGATTTCATAGAATATTTTCAGGATAGTTTCTTGCAACAGCATGTTCTGGAGCCAACCAGAGAGAAGGCTATACTAAACCTGGTACTGTGCAACGAGATGGGATTAATTGATAACTTCATAGTGAAAGTACCCCTAGGTAGCAGCGATCCCATAATATGATTGAATTTTACATTCAGTTTGAGGGAGAGAAGAGTGGGTCCAGGACTAGTACTTCAAACTTAAATAAAGGCAATAATGAGGGCACGAAAGCAGCACTAGCTAAAGTGAACTGGCAAATGATGTTAATACACTAATACACTACAGTGTCTTCAGTTCCTTAGGCCCTAAGCTCTGAAATACCCTCCCTAAACTTATTTATTCATCTCTAAAGTGCTTTCCTCCTTTAAGACACTCCTTGAAACCTACCTCTTTGACCAAGCTTTTGGTCACCTGAACTAATATTCCCCTACGTGGTTCAGTGTTGTATTTTGCTTTGTAATGCTCTAATGAAGCACCCTTGGACACTATATTATGCTAAAGGTTCTATATAAATTTAAGTTGTTGTTAAGCAATGAAATTTCATTGAACACTACTGCATGGCAAAATATCATGTGAAATGTCTGAATGATCTTGTGAATTGTGTTTCTGAGGGATGGGAGTAAGGGAGTTTAAGTCTTGAAGATAATGGTGCAGAGCATGTCACTCAGTATCAGTCCTGTGCATGCAGCAGTGATTGGTTATAGAAAGGAACTGAAGCCTAAGGGCAAATCTGTCTTCACAAGCGGGGTATATGCTGCACAACAAAGGAAAGAACAAGAGAAAGAAAGAAAAGAAACTCTCTCTCTCTCTCTCTCTCTTACAGGAGATTGCATATCAATTACCAGTCAGATTCAGGCAAATATAAGAGTGAGACTTAGTATAATACCAATTTCCCAGAGATCAAAGGAGATGAGGTTAACAGAGCAGCTAATTCTATTACACACTACACAAAGGATCCAGAAGGTACAGATAGCTCCTTCACTGATGAGCATTCATGCCTCTGACATCTCAGAAGGTTAACCCCACCCCACCAGAGCAAAGCGATGTGACCAGCTCATCCACACCAGCTCATTGGTAACAGTTTTCTAAAGAGCCTGATTGCAAATTAATTTTAGCAATTTATATCAATCTGAGACACTACCAGCTTTTTAATCATCAAGCAGTTAGTGCAAAATCACTATGAAATCACTAAACTGCCTTTGTAACCTTCTTTAAAATTAACTTAACATATTTACTAATTATTTACATACTCAATATTTAAGTTTAACCACTCTTAACTATTATTTCAAAGGTTAATAGAACAACTGTCAGTTCATATATATAAAAGCAAAATACTGCGGATGCTGGAAATCTAGAACAAAAACAAAAATACCTGGAAAAACTCAGCAGGTCTGACAGCATCTGCGGAGAGGGACACAGTTGACGCTTCGAGTCCGTATGACTCTTCATCAGAACTAAGACATATAGAAATGAGATGAAATATAAGCTGGTAGAAGGGGGTGGGACAGGAGAGCTCGATAGGGGGCCAGTGATAGGTGGAGGCCAAGAAGAGTCTGCCAAAGATGTCATAGACAAGAGGACAAAGGGGTGTTGACGGTGGTGATATTATTTAAAGGATGTGCTAATGGGGACATTAAGGGAAGCAAGCTAGTGGCAGATGGCCCTAGTGTGGGTGGGGTGAGGGGAAGGGATCAAAATGGGCTAAAAGGTGGAGATGGAACAATAGATCAAAATAAATTTAAAAATAGGAGGGAAAGAAAAAGAATATAGTTGTAAAAAAATTATAAATTATTGGAAAAAGGGGGATCGGAAAGGGGGTGGGGATAGAGGAGAGAGTTCATGATCTGAAATTGTTGAACTCAATATTAAGTTCGGAAGACTGTAGAGTGCCTAGTCGGAAGATGAGGTGCTGTTCCTCCAGTTTGCATTGAGCTTCACTGGAACATTGCAGCAGGCCAAGGATGCACATGTGGGCATGAGAACAGGGTGGAGTGTTGAAATGGCAAGCAACAGGGAGGCCTGGGTCATGCAAAGTGGTCACCCAGTCTGATTTTGGTCTCTCCAATGTAGAGGAGACTGTCAGTTCATGATTGTTGTCTGATTTTTTTAATAATTGACAAGAAAATGTTAACCCATTCACTCAGTAGCTTGTGTGAAGCTGTGTAGGAGGTTGACAGTGTAAATTCTAATCTGATCCAACTGGCTGATTAACAGTTTGGTGAGACAAATGTAGACATCATTTACTCCCAGTAAACCCCAGATTGCCTCTCACTGAGGAATGAAAGCAACATGGGTTAAGGATTCTTCTGGTATTTGTGATCAATGTTCTTGCCAGGTTATTGGTCTCAGTTCTTACATATCGGTATCTCCCCATAAATACTTAATATGCGCACCTGAATTAAAATAAAATCTTTTAAAAAGATTGAAATTAGATGCAGGGATTTTTTTTAAATCGTTCATGGGATGTGGGCATTGCTGGCTAGGCCAGCATTTTTTACCCATCCATAATTTCCCTTTTAGAGGACACGTAAGAGTCAACCACATTGCTGTGGGTTTGGAGTCACATGTAGGCCTTGAGGCTTGACAATTCCTCCACATCTCGGTCTGGCACATTTGGAGGAATGGTAGACTCAGTTGCATGGGCCCGCATGGGCCCCAGCTATGCCTGTCTCTTTATGGGGTATGTGGAACATTCCTTGTTCCAGTCCTACTCCGGCCCCCTCCCACAACTCTTTCACCGGTACATCGATGATTACTTCGGTGCTATTTCATGCTCTCGTCTGGACCTGGAAAAATTTATTAATTTTGCTTCCAATCTCCACCCCTCCATCATTTTCACATGGTCCATCTCTGACACTTCTCTTCCCTTCCTTGACCTCACTGTCTTAATTTCTGATGATAGACTGTCCACCAATATCCATTACAAGCCTACCGACTTCCACAGCTACCTCGACTACAGCTCCTCACACCCTGCTTCCTGTAAAGACTCCATCCCATTCTCTCAGTTCCTTTGCCTCCGTCGCATCTGTTCTGATGACGCTACCTTCAAAAACAGCTCCTCTGACATGTCCTCCTTCTCCCTTAACCGAGGTTTTCCATCCACGGTCGTTGACAGGGCCCTCAACCGTGTCCGGCCCATATCCCGCGCATCCTCCCTCACGCCTTCTCCTCCTTCCCAGAAACATGATAGGGTCCCCCTTGTCCTCACTTATCACCCCACCAGCCTCCGCATTCAAAGGATCATCCTCCGCCATTTCCGCCAACTCCAGCATGATGCCACCACCAAACACATCTTCCCTTCACCCCCCCTGACGGCATTCCGTAGGGATCGTTCCCTCCGGGACACCCTGGTCCACTCCTCCATCACCCCCTACTCCTCAACCCCCACCTATGCCCACGCAGAAGATGCAACACCTGCCCTTTCACTTCCTCTCTCCTCACCGTCCAAGGGCCCAAACACTCCTTTCAAGTGAAGCAGCATTTCACTTGCATTTCCCCTAACTTAGTCTACTGCATTCGTTGCTCCCAATGCGGTCTCCTCTACATTGGAGAGACCAAACGCAAACTGGGCGACCGTTTTGCAGAACACCTGCAGTCTGTCCGCAAGAAAGACCCAAACCTCCCTGTCGCTTGCCATTTTAACACTCCACCCTGTTCTCTTGCCCACATGTCTGTCCTTGGCTTGCTGCATTGTTCCAGTGAAGCCCAACGCAAACTGGAGGAACAGCACCTCATCTTCCGACTAGGCACTTTACAGCCTTCCGGGCTGAATATTGAATTCAACAACTTTAGATCTTAAACTCCCCCTCCCCCCATCCCCACCACTTTTCTCCCCCCCCCTTTTTTTTTTCAATAATTTATATAGATTCTTCTTTCCCCACCTGTTTCCATTATTTTTTAAATCTAAAACTAAAACCTTGTTAGTCTTTTCCACCCCACCCCCACTAGAGCTGTACTTTGAGTGTCCTGTCTTCCATTCTTAATTAGCACTTTTCTTAGACAAATATCACCACCTTCAACACCTCTTTGATCCTTTTGTCTGTGACATCTTTTGATTATCTGCTCCTATCACTGCTTGCTTATCTCCACAATCACCACACCCTCAACTTCTCTCTTCCCCCCCCGCCCCCCCCCCCACCTTAAACCAGCTTACATTTCACCCTTCTCCTAACTATGCTTCAGTTCTGCCGAAGGGCCGTGAAGGCTCGAAACATTAACTGATTTCTTCTCCACCGATGCTGCCAGACCTGCTGAGTTTTTCCAGGTAATTTTGTTTTTGTTTTGGATTTCCAGCATCCGCAGTAGCTTTTAGCTCAGTTGCTTTGAGTTGACTTTGTCTGTTGTACTCTGTGTTTCTGGTACTTGGTTGTCTTCATTTGATTCGCTTTTTGCACTCCTTTGAGTTGCGTTTCTCTTTATCGACAACCTGTCTGCTTTGATCAGATACTGTGGGTTTGTCCCATTCCTTCTGAAGGGAATGTTCACTCCATTCATTCCTAAAATGGGCTTGAAGTTTCTTTTCCTGTGGGGTCTGCCATGTTCTTGCTGGACATTGACACTTTGCAAATGGAACCTTCATTTCCATTTGTTTCACAATTTCAGCCAAATATTGTTTGCTGTTTTACTTTCAAAGCATTTTGCAAGCTTAAGAATCTTTTCATTCAGCTCAGCAACTACTCTGGTGGGTTCAGTTGTCCTTGTCTCAGAGTTATCTGTGAAATCCTTATACACACTTATCAACCTTACCTGGGTATTCAGCTCCTTCTGGAGGTTTTTTCCCATGGCCACTGGCTGCTCTTTAGATTCTTTCAATTCACTCATTAGATTGTCAATCTGTTTCTTAGAATTTTGTTTTTCGACTTTTAAAGTCCAGATTTGGTCTTCCATGCTACTCATCTCATTTTTCATTTTCTTCAGATTGGATCGAAATTCAAGAACTTCATTGTTCTTTTCATGATGAAGTTCCAACATTTCATCAAACTCAAGTTCCATACGTTCTCTTCACTGGTTCTCTACACTGACCGGTTTTTCCTTAGCAGAGTCTAATTTGTGCATGCTATCCTGTGCTATGGTGAAATCAAACACCTCGGAGACTCAGGTATGGTTTTTGATCGTTTATTCAAGCGAACACAGGGAGAGCCTGCCTTAGTCAATCCAATCCAAGTCAGTACTCTGCCCTCTGAGTTGTTACATTGTCTTTTATACAGTTAGTCACTGTCCTTTCGTGACTGCAGGTGTGCTCTTGGTCACATAGGCTCACAATATATCACAATAGGTATAGCATTTCAGGTCAACTGTCCCGTCCTGCTGTGTACCTTGGCATTCCAATGTCTTGTCATTCCAACCTCGTTACCTACAATTGCTGTCAAAATAAGTGCTAAGTGTTGTAGATCTCCTGTCTCATCTTACTTAGCATTCTAATGACTGACATCTATCTCCTCTAATCACTGGGTTCACACCTGTTGTGAGCTAGCCTGGACTAGTTTTTGCTCTGTCCTTTGTCTAGGTGAACATATGTCAAGTATCCCAGCAGCTTCGGCTTTACAGGCTCTTACCTAATACCTTTTCATGGCTAAAACTGCTACTGGCTAAAACTACTACAGCTGTCATACTACGCTACCAAACACCTAGGTTACCCTTGCTAACAAATGAAAAACATCTTGTACACTCTAACACCTGCAAGCTCACATTCCTCAATTTTACTCCTGCTAGCTGTATCTGAGACTCCTCACGCTGCTTTGTGACAACTTCTATTTTTCCTTGCAACTGTTCAACTTTTTCTTGACATTCTTGGCTCTTGATTTTGATTTCAGCCATGTCATTTTCAAACAACTCAATGGTTCTCAGTAGAAAAAAGCATCCAGGGCTTTTTCTTAAACAAAAACAGAAAATGCTGGAAAAACTCATGGGTCTAGCAGCATCTGTGGAGAGAGAAACAGAGTTAATGTTTCGAGTCCATATGACCCTTTTTCTTTTCCGTTCTGATGAAGAGTCATACGGACTCGAAACGTCAACTGTGCACCTCTGCGCAGATACTGTCAGGCTTGCTGAGTTTTTCCAGCTATTTTTATTTTTGTTTTTGTTTCAGATTTCCAGCATCCGCAGTATTTTTCTTTTTTCTTTGTCTAGTTCCTTGAGCTTTAGTGTCGGATTTACATTTTCCAATCTCATTCCTGTCTTTTCTTTCTCTGTCTGCAACAGAGCTTTATCCTTGTCCTTCATTTCGGTTTCACGGTTGGCCAGGTCTGTCTCAGGCAAAGTCTTAACTTGTTTCAGTTCTGTAATTGTGCTACTCATGGCTTCATTGTCCACTCGCAGCTCAAAAAGTCCCAAGGCTTTTCCTTTCAATGCTTCCTCTTTTCCATTCAGCTGGTTCTTCAGCTCTTCAACATCTTTCTTGTACCTTTTGGCTTCTTCCTGGAATATAGAACCTTGCTGAGTCTTCTTTATCAATTGGTTCTTCAGTTTGTTCAAAGTGCTTTTAAACTCATTATGTTTTTCTTTGTAATTTTCTAGAGAAACAAGCTTTGTCCTCAGGGATCCTTGTAATGGGTGAAGATCCTTCAACAGGTTTTCCTTTTCTTTGAAAAGCTTGAATTCTTTATCTTGAGTTTTATTGTAATTCAGCAAAGTGTCCTTAAGTTTCTTCTGCTGTTTTTCCATTCTATTGTTTAAGACAGTTTTCATTTACTCATGCTGCTGGAGGGTTAGGTACTCCTTTTGCAATTGACCTTGAAGGACAATCAGCTGTTCTCTCAACTATTTATTTTCTTGTTGACCTCTTGCCAATTCACTGTACTTCAGTGCATTGCTTTGTTGCTACTGATAGTTCCAATGCAGCTTTTTCTGACGTAATATTCAACATCTGTTTTAGCTCCTCATTTTTTCCAATAGCTACAGATTGATTCTTAAGACTGTCTTTCTGGGGCACAACTTCTTTGTGTGCTCTTTCTGCCTGCTGTTTTGGCTGGCAGTACATCTAGTTGAGTTTCCCGAATTCCTGCTTTGATTTGTGGAATTGAGGGTCATTATTTCCTCCTGGTACCTTTGTGTTCTCTCTGAAATTTGTGTGTGCAAATCTCAAACAGCTTGGTTCATTGAAGACTGTTGTGTATCGTGCATTTTCAAAGATATATACCCAGTTTGAATCTCATCTCAAATCTTCCTGTTTAACTTTGATTCAAACATTTTCTGACTTTGTTTCTGCTTCTTCTTTGCCTTTGTAGCTTTTTCTTTGCCGTTCACTACCAGCTGCTGGAACAGTTCTGGAAACATGTCTGTGTCTTTGAAATTTGGGACTTCTGTCTTGGGCTCCCCAAAAAGATGGATTCCTGGGACTTCCAGAAAGTTCTATGCCTCTCTGGTGGCCTGCTGAGGTTTGTTCAGGGACTGTCTTTCGTTTTTTTGTTGCTTTGCAAGTGGCTTTCTTTGCATCTCTTTAAGCTCTGCATGGTCCTCAACTTGAAGATTAAAATATTCGTCAAAGGCATTTAATATTTCACTGAAGCTGAGGTCTTATCAATGTGCCGCGTTAGGATTATTTTGTCAGCAAATTCACCGAACAAGTGTAAAAAGGTATTAATCTGGACTTGTTCAAAATTTGTGCTTAGACCTGATGCACTCCGATAATTTAAAAATTCCCTTCTGCAAGTCTCTCACCCTTGGGCCTGGTTTAGCCCTTGCCTTAACCAAAATGAGTCTGGTGGTCTTAATTTTCTGTCCATGGCTGTTTATTCGTTCTTGTAGTTACTGCTTTAAATGTTGTTGCCCCTTCAAGGCTGTCTAACCATTTTCTTCACTTCAGGATGGCTTGGCAGCTGTTGGTTTTCTCTCTCTGTGATTTTTCCGGGGTTTTTTCCAGTTTGCCAGGATCCCTCTGTAATTGTAATTTTTAACCTTGCAGAAAGTTGTAGCAATTTCTTTCTTTTCTTGCTTTAATTCTGCAGGCTTCTCTCTGCTCCGTTTGCCTTTTTTTTCTAAGTTTTATTTTTGCACACTTCAGTTCAGCCACCTGGTGTTATGGTGGCGGTTGGCATTGCAGCTTTCCCCCAGATGAATTATGGATATGCTGAGTCCTGAGATTGCCGTCTGTTTTAAAAACCTAAATACTGCTTTATTTTTGGATTTTGCTTCTTGTGATTTAACCAGGTCTATGGATTCTGCCTCACTCAGGTACTTTTCTTCCTCAACACAGTGGATTCTTCTTTACAGTAGATTCTCCTTTTGTCAGCCTTTCACCTTTCTTGTTGAAATTTGCACAGCCTTTTTGTTTTATGATCAGGCCAGGTTCCTTGACTCTGCCTTTTTATTTCAGATCTGGCAATAGACCTCCATGCGCCTCCATGGACCTCCAATGGTCTGTAATGGAGCTTTTTATTTAGGCACTGTCCAACTGTGTCTTCAATTTTTCTTTTTAGGCAGTCTCCAACTGTGTTTTCAATGTAGGTGTACTTCTCCCAGGTCAGGCTTCTATTCCCTCTGTTTTTCATACCTTGGGATTCTGGGGCTCGTCTCTGCTTTGAGGTTCAGGGTTTATTTATTTATCTGCCACCACATTGTAAAAGTTCGCTTAGTCTCTCACTGAGAGCTCTTGAGACTTGTATGCTTAAACATGAACCACTTATTGTTAACCCATAACTATGTACATATCCCAGATACTGCCATGCATGGATGCTGCCTCCTTCTATACTCTACTCCCAAAGTCTACTATCATGTGACTCTATACATCATGGGCTTTACTATGCTCCAGTCCCACATTAACCCTTGCTCTGCCAAACACCTTGGGTTGAATTTTTTGCCTGTCGGGCGGGCGGGCCCGACCCAATCTCCGGTGGGCGGGGAGCTGATCCCCGCCTAAGAAGCGGGCCCCGCCGCTATTTTAAGTGGGCGAGCCAATTAAGGCATGCCCAGTGGGACATCCGCTGGGAAGCGCTATGCGTTTCCTGTGCGGGCGGGGGGGGGATTCCCCAAATGCGAGAGTGTGCTCTTTCGCGCATGCGCACAGAAGAGCGCACATCTCCCTGAGGCTAAGTGCTGCCTCAGGGAGATCGGCTGAAAGGTTTTCAAACTCTAAAAATAGAAAAATAAAAAAATCGTTAACATGTCCCCCTCATGTGACAATATCACACGATATGGGACATGTTAATAAATTTCATAAAAACTTTAATAAACTTTTTAAAAACAGACATGAAACCTCATCCTGCCGCTGGATGAGGTTTCATGTTTTTTCTATTCCCCACCGGGGCTCCTGGCCTGCCCGCCAGCCTTAAGGTTGGACGAGCAGGTCCTTTTATTGTTTTAATTATCATGTCAATGGCCTCAATTGGCCATTGACAGGTCGGTGGGCGGACAGCTGATTTCGCTGCGCCCCCGCCTTCCTGAATATTTAAATGGGGTAGGATGATGTCAGGGGTTCCCCCCGATGTCATCCCGCGTCATTTTCGCGTCGGCGAGCGGCCACCGCCCCCTGCTTGCCGACGGAAAAATTCAGCCCCTTTAAATTACAATGGCATGCTGCTACCATATAAAACACTTCCTGTTTTTATTTCCGGTTTTCAGTGGGCCAGCTTTGGCGGTCAGCTGCTAAGTGACGGTGCTTGCTGCTGACCGTGAAGGGAGGTGCCCAAAAAGATCTAGTGATCTCCGAAATGTGGATTAGCCTTTTTCCAATATCAGGTTGAATCTGGCACCAGGGTATCTCCAGGCGTCCAGCAACAGTGATGTCATCAAGTAGGTTAAGCAGCCAATCAGATTAAAGAATTCTCACAGACAGTAAACCAGGGAGTAAAATGCACTGATTATTTTTCACACATTATTTTAGAGTCAGAAATATTAACAAATTTTATATCCTTTGTTGTATGAGAAAAGTGTGGAATTTTTATCATAATTGGAAAAAAATAACATTTCACAAACATAAAATTAGTTTCCCAGAGCCAAAAATCTAAACTGTTTCTGTTTTGCAGCAGTTATGACTTAGTCTGCTTTAAAAATCCAGTTGCACTTCATTAATAAGGTACAATGTTTTCAGTTTTTTTTAACAGTGATTTTACAGCATAAAAAGGGAAATTATCAGATCAGCGATTTCTAAAGATTGCTGACCATGGAGGCTTGAACAATGCACTCTGTTGAGGAGCAGGGAATCACTGACAATGAATTCTGGGCTTCAGCATTAACTGTGCATGTGCAGATGCCAGAAGTTGCTATCAATTTCGTAGATGTAATGATGACAAGCGCTGACAGTTTTGTCATCACAACCATAAAATCAGGGCCAATGTTAGAAGGAGATCCTTCAGCTCCCAAGCTCCAGTACTCTGTAATTCTCTTTCTAACACCTCTCTCCCTATCATTAAAATCTTCCTGAAACTCTAATTCTTTGACTGTAGCCTTAGTAATTTCCCATCTCCTTTATCACTACCTGAGAGATTTTTAAAAATTCTTTCACGGGATGTGTGCATCGCTGGCTAAGCCAGCATTTATTGCCTAAGTGCCCTTGAGAAGGTGGTGGTGAGCTGCCTTCTTGAACTGCAGCAGTCCCTGTGGTGTGGGTACATCCACAGTGCTGTTAGGAAGGGAGTTCCAGGATTTTGACCCAGTGACACTGAAGCAATAGTGATACAGTCCCAAGTCAGGATGGTATGACTTGGAGGGGAGCTTGCAGGTGGTGGTGTTCCCATGTATCTATGCCCTTGTTCTTCTAGGTGGTAGAGGCCATGGGTTTGGAAGGTGCTATCGAAGGAGTGAGTTGCTGTGGTGCATCCTGTAGTTGGCAAACACTGCTGCCACATCGGTGCTGGAGGGAGTGAATGTTTAAGGCGGTTTTCGGGCTGCCAGTCAAGAGGCTACTTTGTCCTGGATGGTGTAAAGCTTCTTGAGTGTTGTTGGAACTGCAATCCTCCAGGCAAGTGGAGAATATTCCATCACACTCCTGTAGGTAGTGCCTTGTAGATGGTGGACAGGCTTTTGGGAGTCAGGAGGTGAGTTACTCACTGCAGATTTCCTAGCCTCTGACCTGCTCTTTTAGCCACAGTATTTATATGACTGGTCCAGTTCTGTTTCTGATCAATGGTCACTCCCAGAATGTTGATAGTGGGAGATTCAGTGACGGCAATGCCATTGAATGTCAAGGGGCAATGGTTAGATTCTCTCTTGATGGAGATGGTCATTGCCTGGCACTTGTGTGGCGTGAATGTTTCTTGCCATTTGTCAGCCCAAGGCTGGATATTGTCCAGGTCTTGCTGCATTTGGACATGGACTGCTTCAGTACCGGAGGAGTTGCAAATGTTTCTGAACATTGTGCAATCATCAGCGAACATCCCCACTTCTGACCTTATGATAGAAGGATTGTCATTGATAAAGCAGCTGAAGGTGGTTGGGCCTAGGACACTGCCCTGAGGAACTCCTGCAGTGATGTCCTGGAGCTGAGATGATTAAGACGCTTTTCCGTCAGACGTGGCAAGTACAACAGCAACAACAACTTACATTTATACTATGGGCCGTAACTTCCATGGAGTGACAATCACAGTTGGATTGCCACTCTGCTCCTAGTTACTTCCCCTGAAATGCAGTCACACATTTCTCGCACAACATTCCGAATCAGGCTGAGTGAGAAAGGTGCATGGCAGTGGGTTCCTGAGGCCTTGTGTCAAGGAGAGCTGAGTCAGAGTTAAATAAGACATGCCCCCTTTTTTATGACATAACTGTTGTAAAGCAGGTAGTTTTAAAAGTTTAGCCACTTTGAGAAGCCAGGGAGTAGAAGATAAGTATATAAGGTAAGTGGGCAGGATTGGGAAGTGGGGTAGGGTGGATCACGGCAGGGTGGGTTTGGGTGGTCAGGGTTTGGGGTGACCATTAGGGGGGATCAGCTGGTCAGGGGGCAGGGGTGGTCAGTGTGGGGTTTGGGTGGTCATTGGGGGAATGGTCAGTGGCAGAGAGGGGTCAGGTGGTCAGAAGTGAGGTTGGGTGGTCAGTGTAAGATGTGGTCAGTGGGGGGTGGGTCAGGTGGTCTGGGGGGTAGTCAGTGGGGGGATGGTCGGGTGGTCAGAGTGTGCTGGGGTAGTCTGGGGGTGGGTAGTCGGAGCTTCGGGGTGGTAGTTGGGGGTTTAGGGAGTAGTCAGGGAATGGGGAGGGTAGTCGGGTGGGTGGGGAGGGCAGTCAGGGAGGGGGAGGTAATTGGGGGTAGAGGGTTGTTGGGGGTTGTGGAGAAGCCAAGAGGGTAGGGCCTTAGTTGGCAGGTCTGTGGGGGGGTCAGGAGGTGGGGATGAAGTTCTATGGCAGGTTGGGGAGTAGTCAGGGAGTAAGGGGCATAGTGGGAGGGGGCAGGTAGCAGTCACGGGGTTCCATCGAGGGTTAGGGGGTGGACGGAGTCCCATAAATGTTCGGGTGGGTCAGTTCTACAGTTACCCAGAAGTTAAAAGGCTGGATTTTCATGGAGTTGGAGAGACACGGTGGAGGGGTGAAAATGGCAGCTGGGACCCTATTCCAGGATTCCCGACCCCATTCCCAGGTTCCAATTTTCAGGAGTGCCTTTTAAGGGTGTGGGCTTGCTCGTGTTGTGAGCCCATGCCCTTCACTCATGTCTTGGCCAGCTCCATTGCAGGGATAGGCATGTCCTAGTCTTCCATAATTTTCATGGATCCAGGTCAGGTTTTCAAAGTCAGGGTACACAGCACAAGGGTTGTAGTGAACCATAGTCTTCATGAGGGAATTCTGTGAAGGGTAAGTTCAAAAGGTCCTCCTCTTGCCCTTCCATGCCAAGCTATGGCATTTCAATGGCCATTCTTCCGCTATACACTGTATAGTAGCTATGAACCATATAGTGATAATAGGATGTGTTAAAAAAAGCCATTCATTGATAACTTTCCACTTTCTTAAACATAACTGCTTTTTACTAAAGGTCAATAGGAGTATCAATCATCCAGACCCTTTAAAGTATCAATTGTTGAAACCACAAGCATCTGAAACCTCTATCTTGTGTAAATATACATTGTGAAATTGACAGCAGAGAACCAGAGCTTTCAATCAAGAAATGGTTTTCCTGGGCTCAGGTGTTTCAGTATTCTAATGGATTTCTGGGCTCTCAGTCAAGCCTCATTATACTTTCTTGGTTGAGAGCTCAGCACCCCATGCCCAGCAGAGGGTCTGCTTGTGGCAAAGGCCACCACCCCCACAAGAAGAATCCCCTAACCATCCACACCGACACCCCCCCTCCCTGGGGCCTGGCTGACTGGAGGATGCTTCCCCAATTTCCTGAGTTCCAAGGCCTCCATGGTTGCTCCTCATCCTGGGCTCCCTGCAGCCCCAGAAGTGGCCACCAGTACTGGTGGCGCTGCTGGGTCTGAAGTGTTGCTGGCCTCCGGTTGGCCAGCAGCTCTTGGAGGTAAGATCCTTGTCTTGAAGGCCTTGGGAACTCTGACAACAGGCAGGTAAATGTCTGATTGGGAATGAATCCCATAGAGGCTCCTGGAACTGGCCGCTTGACTTACACCCCCAACACCAAGTTAAACATTCACTCCCTCCATCACTGATGCACAGTGGCAGCAGCATGTACATCTGCAAGATGCACTGCAGCAACTCACCAAGGATCCTTCGACAGCACCTTCCAAAGTTGTGACTTCTACCGCCTAAAGGACAAAAGCAGCAGATGCATGGGAATACCACCACCTGCAATTTCCTCTCCAAGCCACACACCATCTTGACTTGGAAATACATTACCGTTCCTTCACTGTTGCTGGGCCAAAATCCTGGAACTCCCACCCTAACAGCATTGTGGGTGTACCTACACCACGTGGACAGCAGCGGTTCAAGAAGATGGCTCACCACAGCCTTCTCATGCTGGCCTAACCAGCAAAGTCCAAATCCTGTGGACAAATAAATTAAGAAATTGGCAGTGAGAGATAGATCATCCTTGACCTAACTAAATGGCAGAACAGGGCTTGAGGTGCTCAATGGCCTGCTCCTGTGTCTATCCACTGCCCTTCCCTCTACCCTCTGATTTGGTCCACTCTGGCTTTCCTGTCCCTTATCAATTCTGAAGCAAATGTCTCAACCGGGGATGTCAACATTCATTTATTCTCCTTTATTAGCTGCTGCGTGTTTATCGATCCAAACAGTTTTTAGCTTATAAAAAGTTTTTAAACTCTCCAGCAGATGGTGGAGATGCCTCAGAAATGTAAAAGGAGATTTGCAATTCATAATTCACCAATAATGCACTTGGCAAGAGCAATAGTTCCTTTTTGGATGTTCGCTGCATCGTTGCAGTGCAAGAATTAGAGCTAATTTTCAGATAATCCTGGATCTGTGTTTCAGAAAATGAATTCTGGAAATACCAGAAATTATAACGCAGAGTTTTGTTTCTGTCCTAAGCCAAATGTGCTTCCAATTCCAGCAGTCTATGACAGCTGGCTTTAGTGTATTAGGTCATATTTGGTAAAAACTGTTTAATGCTAGTATATTTTACATTACACCTAGTTCTGCTTATGGCCTACTTTATTTAAGAAATATCACTTATGGCATAAACTGTGTTGTAAACATTCTATGATTCTGTTACATCAATGATTTATATTTAATTGAGCAAAAACATTTAGCAATATGTTGTTGCATTAAAATGTACATTCACTCTGTTGTGTGATTTAACATTTTTTAAACAGCTGTGTTTACATTTTTATTCCTTCCAAGTTTTCCTCTTCCCCTCTGAAAGTGTTCATTCCCAGCTGGAGCGCAGACACCAGTTACCCTTTGGTACATTATTTAAATGGCTATTTTTACATGTGAGTCAAATAATGTCCATTGGTGAGTGTGACAATGAAAACTTTGCATTCGTAATTTTGCAAAGCTTGTTTATTTTGCCAAATATTCTAAGTGATTGGAGGTGATATAGGACTGGATTTTCAATTGCCTATGGGGTTGAGGTCGTGTTCTGAAAATAAAAATGTCAGCCTTTTAATATCTCCGTTAATGTTAAGTGGAGATGCTTTTTGAAGATACAATTTCTATTTTTTCTTTTTCTGGCTGGATTTTAAAAGACTGAGACCCTATACAGACAATGATAAAACTGCCCAGACTGCTGCATTACAAACAATTTCACATTCCACCAAGTGGGATGAAGACAGACACATAACCTCCTGAGGGGCATGAAAGACCCCATCCCTTGTCAATTCACACCAGCCTGAGACTTTTCAAATGTTTCCAAGATGAGACATCAAAATACCTTTACCTGTTCTGAAACAATAACTGCAGCAGACATGAACTAATAGAATTTCTCTGGAATATACAACCAACAAGGTACTTCAAAGGCTTTACCAAGCAGAAGAGGGGAGAAAAAAGACAATGCTGTAATGAACACAGGCTGATTGAAGCTGTGTGCTCTCTCTCTCTCTCTTCGATGTGCTGTGCCCAGTTTACGAAGTAACCATCCTGAGAAGAAAAATTGACTGTGAACCAAGATCTTTTCAAAAAACATGGAAATCTGCTCCATACAATTATACAGGAGGACAGCTGAACAAAACCGCTGCAACATGGAATCACCACGTCGAGACCCGTCAAGGGACAACTAACAGTACACTCCTTTGTTTTATCTTTCATGAAATGTAAAAAATCCTATAAGCCTATCCTCTTACTCTGCCATCTGCACTGGTGTGTTTGTGTGTGTGGGCCCAGATCAATGTGTGAGACCATATGAATGGTGGTTGTGTTTTACCTAGTTTTTTTTTAGCTTGGGGAATAGTTTCAATAAACTTATATTGTTCTTTGTTTAATCTAAAAAAAAACCTGTCTGAATAATTATTTACAATCTGAAAGTGTAAATAGCGGGGTTCTAACAGAATTGGCAAAGCACATCCTCTCTAAATTCTCTAAAAGACCCTGTTATGGTCAGAGCTGGAGTGGGAGAATAAGGGAATCAGTTCACCCCTCCGCACATGGCCGTAACAGTTACACTGATATTTCTAAAGGGAGGGCAGGGATCCAGCAACCTGCACACCTCCAACTAACTTTCTGTTAAGCTAAGAGTTTGTTAACAGGCTGAAGAGGGACAGAACCAAATTTTCAAAGTTAATAACAGGAAGAGTGAACGGCCCGGGGCGCATTAGTGCACAGCTGTTGGGAGCACAGTGGGAAGCCATTATTGATCGCAGCTGCTGATGAAAAATCTTGTATGAGAAAGGAATGGTCGAACTGAGATGCTTATGCAACGGCACAAAGTTGCCATCACTTGAGCAGAGCAGCTTGAGCGCTTGAGGAGTGAGTATTTGGCACTTATACGGACGGTGATGTTGTTGGCACTCTGCTCTCCTGCCTGCTCCATTCCTCCGGGCAATGGCAAGCCCAGTAATAGCTGACATCTGTTTTTCAGAATCGCCCTACATCAAGGGTTCCTGCCACTATTTGGATAACCAGCTCGCATCCAGGTCGATTAGGGCCTTTCCCCTGAAAAATCGTGTGGCATCGTTGACACTGACGCGGCATGGGGCGTGGGGCGGGGAGCTGGAACTGATCGGGCTGTCTGGTTCCCGAGCCCAGATTGAAAATCCATCCCACTGCCTCTTTCATTCAGAAAACAAAAATAACAATATCAAAAATGAGTAACTTAAAAGGAAGGAAATCCTGGAAGGGCTGTACCATCGTTCAAGTATGGAAAGTCAATCGGTGTAAGAAGTCTTGAATTTAAACATGGTACATAATGGAAGTTTCTGAGCATTACAAATAATGGTGAAGAAAACCTCTCATTTCGTTTCATTTCCTTGTGTTCTGGATTAATAATTCTCAGGATAAAACCCAACCCTTAGGCACAAATTGTAAAATTTCTATTAATAAATCAGATCTGATTATTCTGTCTGTTAATGTATTATTTATATTAATTTTGTTCATCTACAAATATAGCCCATAGTTGCCATGTAAATGCGCCTTTAGGAGAATCAAAGAAACAAATGGGGAGCAAAGCTAGGTACCATTTCTCTCCTCTTATAGCTTACTGCAAATAGCAGGACTAATAGAGGTGTCCATCTGGATATACAAAGCCACCTCCTCTGATATTAAAAACAAAAACAGAATTACCTGGAAAAACTCAGCAGGTCTGGCAGCATCGGCGGAGAAGAAAAGACCTGCTGAGTTTTTTCCAGGTAATTCTGTTTTTGTTTTGGATTTCCAGCATCCACAGTAGTTTTTTGTTTTTCCTCAGATATTAATGCCAGCAACAGTGCAACTTCTGTCAGTGCTGCCAATAGCAAATCTAGCTCTGCCTGGCAGGGTGATAATCACGTTCTCCATCACAAAAGACCTCCTGTGGTTTGGTGAATTTGAGATTAATCTTTGGTATTCAAGAAATTCAGCCACAGCCTGTGCCATTCAAAGTGCTGCATGTGAAGAGCCATGATTGTGAGTGCGATTTGACCCCAGCTCCATGCACTGCTGTTTCTTCAGCTCACCATAAACAAAATGTTCTTCATCAATGAAAAATTTCTTATCTCAGCCCTCTGACCACACGGGCAGCTTTTTGACATTTTAGTATTGTAATTTAATATTGTTCTGTGCTGCTGATTCCCGAGGAGCTGATAGCAAATAGTATGAAGCCAACAGCACCATTTCACAAACATTTAGAATATTCTTAGCCAGAACTATTTGATTTTGGGCTGTGCTTCAGTTACTAATTACAAGTATATGTTCATAAGTTGATATTTATCCCTTCATTAGCATCACTAAAATTGGGTTGTCTGGTCATTATCACATTGCTGTTTGTGGGAGCCTGCTGTGCACAAATTGGCTGCTGTGTTTTCCAGAGTACAACTGTGCCTACACTTCAAAAGTGTTGGCTGTCCTGAAGTCATGAAAAGTGCGATAGAAATACAAGCCTGTCTTTTTGTAATCATTTCTGTGCTTAATGCTTATGTCAAACAGGGACAATTTGAAACTCACTTGTTTTCTTAGTCCATGACAAAGGTTGGGTTCACAAGTAACTTGGGTTCCTGGCACTAAAAGAAAACTTCGACTGATATCTGTATGAGGAGGATCTGGTACCCAAATGATTAATATGAGATTGAGTGCAATACTGCCCATATGGTGCTGTAAGAAAGCATATGGCTGAGGACTAGGGCCAGTCTAGAGATGAGTCGCAATGTGTAAGGATCTAGTATGGAGTCCTCTCCATACCTACTGTAAATATGTGCAGAGTTAAGTATTATTATAAAGACATCCTTGTAACTTATACAAATCTATTTCATGGTGTCCAAGCAGTATCCTTCAAGTGTAGTGACGATAGAATATATCATGGTACCAGTGATAGGATTCATCAATATCCTTAGCCTCTGAAGGTGGATCTGCAAACCATTTGATGGCCCAGGGCCTAGGAAGCCTTAACTCCTAGGCCTCATTGAAATAATTATTGGACAATCGCCTGGATCTCACAGGAATGATGAGGTGGCCAGGGGGTGGGATTCTATCTCCAGGAATTCATGAGAACGATCACTAGGAAAAGGTAAGTGTGTAAGTGCTGTGGGGAGAGATGGCCCTGAGGTAATGGCAGTCAGGGGGTAAAGAGAAGATAAGGCTAGGAGGAGGTCAAAGATTTCCTTATGGGTCCTGAAGTGACATTAAAATCATGTCTCTTGCTTTTCATTGTGATATTAAGATTAAACACAATAAAGTTGCAAATATACAAGTTATGCAAAAAGATGGGAACAAAATTGAAGCCATTTTTCTAGTGAATGACAGTGAAAACTTGGAGTCAGTTGTTGCTCAGTTGGCAGCGCTCCCATCTCTGAGTCAGAAGCTTCTGGTTCAAGTCCCACTCCAAAGTCTAGGCCAATACTTCAGTACAGGGCTGAGGGAGAATTGCATTATTAGAACTGCCCTTCTACCTCATCAGGTGGACGTAAAAGATTTTTAGAAAAAAGCTGGGGAAATCTGCCCGGTGTCCTGGCCAATATTTATCCCTCATTCAACATCACTGGGACAGTTTATTTGAATATTATCACATTGCTGTTTGTGGGATCTGGCTGTGCACAAATTGGATGCCGATTTTCCTAAGTCATAACAGTGAATACACTTTAGAAGTAATTTATTTTTCCATTCATTCACAGGACATGAGCATTGCTAGCAAGGCAAGCATTTGTTGCCTATCTCCAATTGCCCTTGAGAATGTGGTGATGAACCATCTTGCTGAATTGTAGCAGCCCAAATGGTGTGGATGTCCTTCTCAGTGTTTGAGGTCACAGGTTTGGAAGGTGCTGTTGAAAGGGGCTTGCTAAGTTGCTGCTGTGCATCTTGTAGATGGTACACACTGTTGCCACTGTGCATCAGTGGTGAAGGGAATGAATGTTTAAGTTGGTGAGTGTTGACCAAGTGGGCTGCTTTTTTTTTAAAAGATCATGCTGAGCTCCCTGAATGCTGTTGGAGCTGTATTCATCTAGGCAAGTGGAGAATATCCCATCATAATCCTGACTTGTGTCTTGTAGATGTTGGAGAGGCTATGAGGAGTCAGGAGGCGAGTTACTTGCTGCAGACTTCCCAGCCTCTTACCTACTCTTGCAGCCACATTATTTATATTAATGGTTCAGTGTTTCTGGTCAATGGTAACCCCCAGGAAGTTGATGGTGGGGGAATTCAAATGTCAAAAGTAAATGGTTAGATTTTCTCTTGTTGGAGATGGTCATTGCCTGACACTTGTGTGGCGTGAATGTTACTTGCCACTTATCAGCCCAAGCCTGAATGTTGTCCAAGTCTTGCTGCATGTTGGCACAGACTGCTTCAGCATTTACAGTATTGAGAATAGTCCTCAACACAGTGCACACAACAGCGAACATACACACTTATGATGGTGGGAAGGCCATTGATGAAACAGCTGAAGATGGTTGAGGCTAGGACATTACCTGAAAAACTCCTGCAGCGGTATTCTGGGATTGAGAGGATTGGCCTCCAGCAACCACAACCATCTTCCTTTGTGCGAGGTATGACTCCACCCAATGGCGATTTTCCCCTTTATTTCCATTGACTCCAGTTTTGCTAGGGCTCCTTGACGCCATACTCAGTCAAATGCTGCACTGATGCCAAGGGCATCAAGTTCAGCTCTTTTGTCCATGTTTGGAACAGGGCTATAATGAGCTCTAGAGTTGAATGCCCTGGTGGAACCCAAACTGAGCACCGGTGAGCAGATTATTACTGATTAAGTGCCACTCAATAGCACTGTTGATGACATCTCCCAACAATTTGCTGCTTATTGAGAGTGAACTCATGGGGTGGTAATTGGTGGGATTGGATTTGTTCTGCTTTTTATTGGGCAGGACATACCTGGGCAATTTTCTGCATTGTTGATAGATGTCAGTATTATAACTGCCCTAACGCAGCTTAGTTAGGGGCTGGGCTAGCTCTGGAGCACTGGTCTTCAATACTACAGCTAGGATATTGTCATTGCTCAGTCTTTGCATTCAGCCATTTCTTAAAAGCACATGGGGTGAATCGAATTGACTGGAGTCTGGCAACTGTGATGTTGAGGAACCTCAAGGGTGTCAGGAGGAGACTGACATATATTAACCACTTGTCACTTCTGGCTGAAGGTGTTTGCAGATGCATCAGTCTTGTCTTTTGCACTGATGTGCTGAACTCCACTATCATGGAGAATGTGGATGATTGCGGAGCCTTTGTCTCTGATTAGTTGTTTAACTGTCCACCATCATTCATGACTGGATTTGGCAGGACTGTACAGCCTGTGGGATTGCTTAACTCTGTTCTATAGCATACTGCTTCCACTTTTTATTATGCATCCTATGCAATCCTGTGCTGTGGCTTCACCACATTGGCACCTCATTTTTAGGTATGCCTGGTGCTACTCCTGGCATGCTTTCTTGCACTTCTTATTGAACTAGGATGGTTTCCCTGATTTGTTGGTAATGGTGAAGGGGATATCAAGTTACAGATTGTGGTCGAGTACAATTCTGCTGCTTTTGTTGGCTCACAGTAACTCATGAATGCTTAGCTTTGAGCTGCTGGATCTGTTCTAAATCTATCCCAACAACACAATGGAGAGTATCCTAAGTGTGAGGATGGGACTTCTTCACCAGAACTGTGTGGTGTTCACTCCTACCAATACGGTCATTGCATCTGGAATAGTTAGGTCGGTGAGGATAAGGTCCAGTGGGTTTAACCCTCTAGTTGGTTCTCTCACCACCTGCCACAGGCCCAGCCTGTCAGCTATGTCTTCAGAACTTGGCCAGCTCGGTCAGTGGTGGTGCTACCGAGCCACTCCTGGTGATGGAAACTGAGTCCCCCACCAAGAATACCTACTGTACTTCTTACACCCCTCAAAGCTTCTCCCAAGTGGTGTTCAACATGGATTCATCAGCCGAGGGTGGGTGGTAATCAGCAGGAGGTTTCCTTGCCTGTGTTTTCCCTGTTACCCTGAGACTTCATTAGGTCTGGGGTCAATGTTGAGTAATCCAAGGACCACTGCCTCCAGACCGCATCTCTGGTGGTTATGTCCAGGGATGGGGAAGGAGGAATCTGGGTTGTTGGTTGTCAGGTATGATTCAGTCAGTATGACTATATCAGGTTGTTGCTTGACTAGTCTGTGGTACAGCTCTCCAATTTTGGCACAGGTCCTCAGATATTAGTGAGCAGGACTTTGCAGGGTTGACTGGGCAGGGCAGGCCTTAGTCATTTCTGGTGCCTAGGTCAATGGTCCATTCAGTTTTTAATTGATTCATACAATTGAGTGGCTTGCTAGTCTGGAGTCACATGTAGGCCGGATCATGTAATTTCAGCAGATTCCCTTCCCTGAGTGTAACTAGTTAACCAGATGGGTTTTTACAACAACATTACTAATGCTAGCTTTTTAATTCCAGATTTATTAATTAAATTCCACCAGTTGCCATGGTGAGATTTGAACTCCAGTCTCTACAGCCTCCATCCAGGCCTGTGGATTACTAATCCACCATGCGACCATCCCCACTGATATTGGCTATAGAGCACTTTCGGATGTTGAGGTTGTGTAAAGTGTTATACGAAAGCAAGTCTTCTCTGGAATTGCTAAATTAAGTAACGAGACTTATACAGAAAGACATTCAAATCAACCCCACCTACCCAAAATGAAATCAGGCTTGGATAAATATATACAATGCTCCCCAAAAGACTCAGGGACACATACATTGGTTTGGCACTCTGGAGGTGGGACCTCCGCCCTCTGCCTGAATAACTGTCTGAAATGGCGAATCTGAAAATCAAATAGGGCATGAGACTGACTTGGCAGCAGGATCTAATCTGGCAGAAGGCATAAAATATTATATTTTACAGTAAACCAGAGGCAATCACTGATACTCAAATGAGCCACTGGCAGAAACAATTGGACACAGTGGCATCCAAATGTATAATTTTATATTTGCCTTAGATATCGGCTGTTATTCTTGAAATGTCCTTATTGAACAGGATACCAGGTACCGTTATACTACAATCAGTGCAACTAGATGTAGAAGCTCTTTGACTCTGGCATTACCGATGCAGAAAGTGAAAGAAAGTATTACAAAACATAAATTTAGCCACTCCTCTGGGTATTGTTTTCAAGGAACTTTATCAGGCGCCAGGCTTGACAGTGAATAAGGAGTCTGAAACACACTAGGTACAAGTATTATTGTTTAACCAAGACAGATCTTTGATGGAATTCAAATTATTAAAGACTCAGTGAAACTTCAGAGGGCTCT
This sequence comes from Cetorhinus maximus, assembly GCF_964194155.1. Classification (NCBI taxonomy): domain Eukaryota; kingdom Metazoa; phylum Chordata; class Chondrichthyes; order Lamniformes; family Cetorhinidae; genus Cetorhinus; species Cetorhinus maximus. The sequence continues at coordinate 122,790,881 of NC_135887.1, forward strand.
GCATAATGTCACTCGTCAACTTGCTATTGTACTGTAAATTTCAGCTCAACTTGTTCTAAAAATGTAATGACAAAGAACACAGATACTAGGGGAGGGGATAGGCAAACACTAGGATCCACAAGAACTAGCTGCAATGTTTTGAAAAAGCATTGCTTCTTAGATTGTGGCAGCTTCAAAGCATCGACTTCAAAAGCGGAAGTTGATTTAAAAATGCTATACAAAAGATGAATTATTACAAACAAGGAGGAAATCTTAGACAGTTGTGGTCTGTTAACAAGCAATGCTGCTTTATTTCATAAAATGGTAGGCGTGTTTTTATTTAGGTTGCTCTGGTGACTCAGTTGGTAGATACACCACCCCACGTGGACCAATTGTCCTGACCAGGCTTTACAGCATTTGGTCCAACTGGTTTATGAGGGTGTTTATGCGCCACATGGGATTGGATGAACTGGAGTGGGAGGAGGCTTATCAGTATTTCCTCCTATTCTTTTCACCTCCAATTACTTATCTAGGTTCCCCTTAAACGCATCTATGCTCTGAGCCTCAGTTACTCCTTGTGGCAGCAAGTTGCACATTTTAATCTTCCTTTTGGTAAAGAAAGTTCTCCTGAATTCCTTTTTGATTTATTTGTGACTCTCTTATATTTATGGCTCTCTAGTTTTTGTTAGGACGTGGCAGATGATGAGTGCCAAGCAGATCAAATCCACGAGGGAAACTTGATCACACAGTCACAACTGTTTTGCAATTTGTATTTTATTTCGAGATGTGTACCCTGAATTTAGAAGTAATAAGACTACCACGACTTCAGAGGTTTTTAAAAAGCTAAATTAAAAATTTGTTAACAAAAGAAAAGGTTTCAAGCACATACATAGGTCTACAAATTACTACTATAATAAATCCTAAAACCCTTCATTAATCTGGCTCCTAGTTACACCTCTGTTAAGGCAACAGTAAAAACAAATAGATTTAAACAGACCCAGGCAAAACCATACAATACCCTGGACAGTCGAATTCAAAGTGAGTTTTCTTAGCTTTGATTCTGGTAAAAAGCAACTTGATGCACAGAGGCTGGAGGCATTTCACACTTGTTAGATCTTAGAATACCTTCTCCTTTTACACATAGCCTCTCTCCTTTATACGTGTTTTCCCTTTTTAATGCAAATTCTATTATTCCGACGTGTCTTTGGAACTTTACCTTTCTCATAATATAAATCTTTCATAGTACTAATTTTAACAGTATCCTTTGGGAATAATAAACACTGTTTGGCTTAGCTTCTTCTGGCTATATATAACATCTTACCATCTCTTTAAAATTTAAACTTACCTAATTTATCTAAAAATGCAAATTTTCCTTACATCACACATTCTAAAACTTAAGCCATGTTTACGTATTTAGCATTTCAAACCTAGCTTCCTTTTGATAACTCAAAGCATCCAGACTAGCTGTCTCTAATTCAATTAAATCCCACACACACAGAGAAACTATCCAAACCCCATTATTAGCCTATCTTTACAATAAATCACAATGATATTATGAGAATTATTACATTTTCATGAGACTTTGGATTTACCAACAATTTTAAACATTTTTTCTATATCTACCCTCTCAAAATCCTTCATAACAAAAAAAAACTTCTATCAGATCATGTGTCGAACTTTTCTCAAAGAGAAAAGACCCCCAGGCTGTCAAATCTTTCCTGATAGTTATAAGCTCTCAACTGTGGTACAATCCATATGTTTTTTGCACCTTCACCAGTTTGTCTATATCCTTCTTGTAAAATGGAGACCAGAACTGTGCACAGATCTCCAGGTTTGAATCCTAGCCTGAGCTGAGCTGTCTAATGCCAATTGGGGATAGTACTAGAGATGCTGCAAAGAGAAAGAAACTCACAAGTAATAGAATTAGAATGACATAGATCATACAGCTTGCAAATAGGTCATTCAGTCCAGCATGTATGTGCTGGTGTTTATACTCCACACAAGTCTCCTCCCTGTCTGTCTTTCAGCATACCTTTCTATTTCCTTTTCTCTCATGTACTCATCTGGGCTGCTTTTGAAAGCATCTGAACCATTTACCTCAACCAATATCTATGGTCGTGAGCTCCACATCCTAAACACTCTGAAAGATATCTCCTTATTTCTCTATTGGACTTATCCTGTATTTATGGTTCTGAGTTTTGGATTCTCCCAGGAGTGGAAACATTTTCTCCATATCTACCCTGTCCAGGATGTGTTCTATCAAGTCTATTTTAAGTCTCTTTTCTAAATAAAAAGTTCCAACCTCTCCTATCATTTCCGATAGATATAACCTCAGTTGCCAGCTCCTGTTTCCTTTTATTTCTTGCTAAAATAACTAAACCTCTACCTGAACTGTGCAAAAGGTGTGCAGGGAGGTCCGTGTATGAATTTGTGTCCTAAGATTGGTAGGAATGTACAGGCTCAGGGGATTGGAACTCTACTGTGTCATTACATGGAATTGCAGGATTGCCTGAATGCCAAATTCCAAATGTGGTTGGCCTCCACAGTATATTATTCTACTGCTCACAAGTGTATTATTTTCAGAATCAAAATAAAACAGGAAAAACAGAAAAGAAATACAGAACATTTGACTATAGCTTCAGGGAATTACATTGGCTCCAAATAAATGTGCTCTAGGTTTTCTGCTTGCCTGATGTGAGTCTCTTAATATCTTTGTAGCTATGCTGTATTCAGAAGCTACACGCTGCTATCTGGGCAGAATAGCTGCCCGCCATAGAGGAAGGGCAGAAATAGAAATTAATTGAGTACTTGACCTCAAGGCACTGGATGTCTCAGTAGTCAACTGAAGAACAGTGAGTTGCAGGAGCAGACAACCTTCCTATATCTTAGGTTAGATGGCACTGGATGGGAGTATCCTGTTGAATGTCCAACCAGACTTCAGATATGGAGATCTGGTTCCCAGGGCTGTCTAGTGGAGGTTTCGAACCCCGCACCTTCTGACTCAGATGTGGGAATGCACCCACTAAGCCAAAGGCCCACTGCATTGCTTATTTTAAAGCAACTGTGGTGCGCAATGACATAGTATTATTCTGCAGCTGAGCTGTTAATACATGTAACATGCTACATTTTTAAGAAGGTCGAAATACTCTAAACAGATATATCCAAAAGTTAGTTAGAGAGTAACCTTCGTGTGTTTAGTTTGGCAGATGGGTTTAAAGGTGTAGCCAATTCTGAACGGAATCAGAAAGGATTAAACTCTCATTAGAATTTCCTCCCTTGATTTAATTCTATAATCGAAATAAATAATTTGCTAAATATGAAGTATAATGGATACAGGGTTATTAATATTAGATTAAAAATGTGCAAGTATTTTCAGGATATAGAACATGGATATAGGTGCCATTGCTTAGAAAAATTTAACATATATGTGCATGGTTGCATATGTTCTATGAAGTAACAGTTAACATCACTGGCTGCTCCAAGATCAGGAAAAAACCAGCAGGAATTGATTGACTATTCAAAATATTTCTCAAATTTGTTTCGCACCTGGATGATTTGTAGTTGTGCAAAGGCAAAATTATAAAATTTTTCCACACCTGTTCTGTTCCACAATACTACATAATGTAAAATTGCTACCATTATAAAACGCGATTCCTCGAGAATTCCGCAGGAGAACCACTAGTAGTATAAAAAGAACAGACCAAGTTTAATTTATAGCACAGGAAATAGAAAATAAAATAAAAATGTGATAGTGCAGCCAAGGAGAGACTGTGTGAAAGAAAGTCAGACAAATGTCATGCTAGCAGTCTTAACAAAATCAATTTAAGCAAGTGTTTAGGTAATGCAAACCTTCTAGTCACAGCATTACATCTCTCACAGGGTCTATAAACTGGGGCACAGATCAAGCCCATTGTTTGCTCAGTCAACTGCATTTATTAGATATCCTGTTAAGCTGAGTTCAAATGAACAGTTGACAATGAACAGAAGGAATCAGAAACGATCCAATTCTCTTCCCTTGATTTCATTATAAATTAAATAATTTGCCAATGGTGAAGTATCAGAATGGGTATATCATTATTAATTTTAGATAGAAGATGTTTAAGCATATTCCAGACAGATTGTTACAGGAAATACTGCTGAGAAAAAATTAAAATGCATGCGTACAGTTGCATATATTCTGTGAAGCAACCCTTAAGTAAAAATGATTGCGACAGATTTCAAAATTAAACTCCGGAGATGTTTAGTCACTTTAACCTTTAGGATAGGCATTCCTTCACTAAGTCACTTTTGTAGGCATGCCAGGAGAGTGAAGTGGGTTTGAGGTCGCAAGAATTCAAGCGCCATACATCTAAAACGTGGTCGTTACTCTTGCTCCATAAACTCTGGGACGTGTGGCTGTTGAGGTTAAGTCAAACCATTTGAGGTCTAGCATTCATTCCTCTCCTGGAGGGACAATCCACCAAGGGCTATAACTTAGCTTAACATTTTGCAGGAATTTTCACATTGGATATATTTCTCTTTATTTTCCTTTTCCTTCCTCCTTCTCTGAAATTATTGACTTCTTTGCTGGGCTGTGATTCCATGCTTTCTTTGCTACTTCAGTCAATAGGTCATTGCTTGTACCTATACCGAGATGAGAAGTGTAGGCATTCCTCCAAACAGTGCCTATTTTAAAGGTTAAAGTGACTAAACATCTCTGGAGGTTAATTTTGAAATCTATCGCGATAATTTTTACTTAAGGGTTGCTTCACAGAATATATGCAACTGTGCACATGCATTTTAAATTTTTCTAAGCAGTATTTCCTGTAACAATAATCTGTCTAGAATATGCTTAAGCGTCTTTTAGTGAGTGCTAGTAGTCCATGCACATGTCCACCAGGGGTCACTGGAGAGCAACCAGGAGTGGGAATCCTGCCGGCTTTTACTCCCACCCGCTGAAGGTAATGCAGTACCCCAGCCCGGAACTTCATACAAATCAGCAATGACCACGAATTGTATCTTTTTGGGCAGCATGGTTTAGGTGCCAGCTCTTACAAGCATTGAGAAAACGAATCAAATCACAGGTGACTTTCTCAGGTTGTATCGTAAAAGTTCATTTGGTCTCTCACTAAGAAGTCTTGAGAATTGTATGTTTAAACATGAACCATAGAAAAGTTACAGTGCAGAAGGAGGCTATTCGGCCCATATTGTCTATGCCAGCCTGAGGACACCCAGGTGCCCTTTCCCATTTATTATTAACCCATAACTATGTACATATCCCAGGTACTGCCATGCATGGAAGATGTCTCCATGGTGGTTCCTTCTAGACTCTACTCCCAAAGTCTACTATCATGTGACTCTACTCCCAAAGTCTACTATCATGTGACTTTACTCCCAAAGTCTACTATCATGTGACTCTATACATCATACCACGGGCAGGATGATGCGCCCGTCCCACATTAACCCTTGCTCTGCCGAACACCTTTTGTATTACAATGGGCATGCTGTTACCATATATAACAAATTGCAGGTGTGTGTTTGTGCCCATACTCGTGACTGATGACCATGTCTTCTTACCTTAACTTTGACTGACGTCTCAACAGTCATTTAAAGGTCAGTTGCTGGCTCCAGACCTCCATCAATGTCTAGATTTTCTGTTGTGCTTTTTGCCCAACACAGCTGGTGGTGGGTAGAATTCCATTAAGGCTGTAACATTTGCGTGCTGAAAGCTCCACATATTATGGGGTGTCCAATTTTGTATTGAACAATCGAAAAAAAACATTCCATTGCTGAATTTGGTCTTCATTTGGTCACGATTAAAAAGTAGAAATCCAGTCTTAAAATCATCGCATCGTTGGCTTGAACGTATGATAACCCTAAATGTTTAGAGCTGCTCTACATGAAATAGTCCTGTGGTTTGTAAGTGGTTAACATTTAAGCGTATGTGAAGGGAGGAGTCCTAAACCTTGAACATAGCAGGTTATTCAATGTGTCTAATGTGGTAAATGCCAGAGATGGAAGCAAAGATTATTTTTGAAGAAACCTTTCCTTCTCTGTCCCAGTCAGATCGCCTTCAGGAAAATGCTTCATGAAGACCATTTCTCCTAATGGCATTTCACACAATGGGCTCATATGTGAAAAGTGGCCGATAATAACTAAAATAAAAAGCAAAATATTTCAGATGCTGGGAGATCTGAAATAAAAACAAAGTGCTGGAAAACCTCAGCAGGTCTGGTAGCACCTGTGGCAAGAGAAACAGAGTTAACCTTTGAAGTCCAATATGACTGTTCTTCAGAGTTCTGAAGATCATATTGGACTCAAAACATTAACTCTGCTTCTCTCTCCACATGTGCTGCCGGACCTGGAGGTTTTCCAGCACTTTCAGTTTTTATTCTAGATAATAACTGTCAATATTTACTTACATGTCACCTAGCTGTGTAGGAGGAAACAATTTTATGGGCTGCCCTCGTGCTGTGGATAAAGTCAAGTATAGTAACAAATGTAATTTCAAACTGAGATCTCTCTTTCCTCTTACTCTTTGTACTGTGACAACTACTACCAGGATTCTACAAAATGAGTGGAGGAAGGAACAATGCTGATCTATAAGTTCTTGAATCCTGTCACTGGACAAGAGGGAAATGTGCATCATGAAATACAGTGGGAAAGCCATTTTGATTAGGATTAGGATTGGCTAGTAGCACTCTTGCCTTGGAGTCAGAAGGCCCTGTGTTTAAGCTTCAGGACTGGAGACCATAATCTAGACAGATGCTTGAGTGCAATATAGGGAGGGTGCTGCATTGTCAGAGGTGCTATCTTTCAGGTGAGGCCCCATTGCCTTCTCATGCCACTAGCTGAAAAGCAATGTGGGAAGTGCCCTGGTTAACATTCATCCCATAACCTGCACTACTAAAAAGGTTTTCTGATCATTTATCTCATTCTTATTTGATGGACCATGCTGCTGTGTTTGCCTGGATTGCAACAGAATCTACACTCGAGCACTTCATGGCTTTTTAAATGGTAGCATGCAGAGAATGTGGAAAACTTCTCTTCGCAATTGAAATTGTAACAGACCTAGAGGATCAGACACTCCTTTAGAATTCAGTTCCTATGTGCCGAGGCTATTGAAACATCAACTGCAAAAAGCAGCCCAATTGCGTTGAGCAATGCAGGTCAAAAGGTTAGTAGTATAAAGATAAAAGTAAAATACTGAAGATGCTGGAAATCGGAAATAAAAACAGGAAATGCTGGTAAAACTCAGGTCTGGCAGCATCTGTGGAGAGAGAAACAGAGTTAACGTTTTCAGTCCGTATGACTCTCCTTCAGAGTTTCTTTAGCTCTGAAGAAGAGTTTCATATGGACTCAACTTTAACTCTGTTTCTCTCTCCACAGATGCTGCCAGACCTGAGTTTTATCAGCATTTTCTGTTTTTATTTTAGGTTAGTAGTACTGTTCAATTGCCTTTGGAGATCAAGAAATGAAGTTTGAAGAACTTCCTTTTAAGATTAAATAAATTAGATAAACAATGACTAGTAGTTATATAATGGCAATTAATGTAATAAAACATCCCAAGGTGCTTCAAAGGAATGATTTAAAACAAAAGTTGACACCTAGCCACAGAAATGAGAGATTAGGGTTTTGAGTATTGTCTTAAAGGGAGGAAAGGAGGAAGAGGTTTAGGGAGGGAATTCCAGAGCTTAGGGCCTAGGCACCTGAAGGCATGGCCATCAATGGTGGATAATTAAAATTGAGGATGCTCAGAAGGCTAGAATTGGATAAGCATAGATATCTTGGAGGATTGAGAGGCTGCAAGAGATTACGGAGATGGGGAGGAGTGAGGTTATGGAGGGATTTGAAAACAAGGATTAGAATTTTAAAAATTGGGCATTGCTTTACTGGAAGCCAATGTCAGTCAATGAGTAGAGGTGATGGGTGAACAGGATTTGGTGTGAGGTAGGACAAGGGCAGCAATATTTGGATGACATCCAAAGATAATCAGTTTACAAAGGGTAGAACATGGGAGGATGGCCAGAGTTATGTTGGAATATCCAAGTCCTGAGGTAACAAAGGTATGGATGATTATTTCAGCAGATGAGGAGTTGAGGGAGGGGTGGAATTACACTGCCTCAGTGATGGCACAGACATGTCAGAAATTTATCTCATGGTCAAATATGACCCCAAAGATGTGAATAGTCTAGTTCAGCCTTGGTCAGTTGCCAAGGTGAGAGATGGAGTCAATAGCTAGGGACCAGAGTTTGTGGCAGGGACTGAAAATAATGGCTTCAGTCTGCCCTATATTTAGTCAGAGGAAATTTCTGCTTTTCTGACATCCAGTACTGGATGTGCAGCCGGACAATCCAGAAACACAGTAAAGTGGTCAAGAGATGTGTTGGTGAGGTAGAGATGGGTGTCCTTAATATACATGCTGTAACAAACGCTATATTTTTGGATGATGTCACCGAAGGGCAGCATATAGATGAGAACTAAGAGGCGGCAAAGGATAGATCTTCGGGGGACGCCAGAGATAACTGCGGAAATGGGAAAGGAATCTTTTGATGGTGATTCTCTAGCTACAATTAAGTAAAAAGGAGCCAGGTGAGTGCAGTCCCACCCAGCTGGACGACATTGGAGAGGTATTGGAGGAGAATTGTGTAGTCAACTGTGTCAAGACTGCAGACAGGTCAAGAACAACGAGGAGAGATAGATTGTCTTCACAACGGCGATTAAAAGCCCATGATTGGAATATTTTGTTGTTAGGTTAACAATTTCCTGTTGGTTTTTGGTTACAGGAGTGTGAGTACAGTCCATCTGTAACTAGTTATGTAACTGAATTAGCAATACTGTGGAAATGCTGTATTACCTAATTTAATTTTTTCCGGTTAATCTTGGGATGTGGATATCACTGGCAAGGGCAGCTTTTACTACCCATCATTAGTAGCCCTGGGAAGGTGCTGGTGGCCCTTCTTCGTAAACCAAATCAGTTTGATTCCACTTGATCAGCCATTTCAGAGCAATAAAGAACCAATCACACTGGTATCAGGCTAAAGTTAGAGGCCAGACCAGGTAAGGATAACAAATTTCATCCCCTAAAGGACACTAATGAACAAATTATGTTCTAACAGCTTAATGGTCATTTTTTTTTCGTGGATACCATTTAAAAAATTTCCAGTTTAAAAAAAATGAATTCAAATTCTCAAACTGCAATGGTGAGGTTTGAATTTACATTCTCTGTTCTCAGGATTGCTCCCAGGCCTCTGTTTTAACAATCTAGCAACAGAAGCCTACTGCTCTACTGTATCTAATGATGTAAGAAAGTGTTGCATGTTCATTATTTTGATTAAAAAAAGGTTGTACTTGCTGCATGTTTAGGCATTATGAAATAAAGCAGCATAATTATTTGCATTTAGCCTTTTCTCATCATGTACTTGCTTGGTCCATTTTGAAGAAATTGTATCAGTATATCTGTAAAGAACATCCATTTCATACCACAACCAAGAACCTCCTGGATAATGCTACCAGAGTTATCTATCGGGGAGTACAGGCAGCTCCCAACATGTCAAATGCTTATGGGAGTGCCTAGCGCAGCTGTATGAGAAAATATTGAAGGCAAAACCTAAGCTCATAATATATGTAATGCAGGTAATCTGCTATCCTTATCCAGCCTGGTACATGAGTCTTTCAACTGGTACCTTCCATTCAAGTCAAAATCAATGTCAAATAAACCAGGTTTACAACTTGATAAAGAGGGAACTACACCACCTGCATGTTTGCCTCCAAGTAACACACCGCCCTGACTTGGAATTGTATTGCCATTTCTTCCCACTCACTGGGTCAAAATTCTGGAACTCCTTCCCTTAATGAACTGTGTTGTACCTACAGCAGTTCAAGGCAGCACCACCTTCTCAAGCGCAATTAAGGATAGACAACAAATGCTGGCCTTGCCATCGATACCCTCATCCCAATAACAAATAAAAAGTGCCGTGGGATAGGATATTGCTTAGACATTGGCACCAGAGGGACTGCAATGGTCTTTTCTAGCCCTATATTCTTATCAGTATTGGCTGAAGGATAAATTTGTCCTGGTGGAGCTGGCACCACCATCAGCACTAGTTAAAGAGCTGGGCGTTTCAGTTGGTATATCCAGTATTGGCATCCAGTTTTGTAATAATGACAGATGGTTGCAACCCTGAGGATTCCTCGCACAATGAGAATTTGCAGTACTCCTGATGCAACAGAAACCACTCTACCTTTTAAAAAAATGTGGAATATCAGATTGGTCAGTGTGGGGTAGACTCAGGTACTGACTTGAATTGAAGCTAAGTCGCTGTCCCTGGGTAACTTTGTAGTAAAATTAGCCTTTCAGCAAATCTAATCACATCACACTCTTGTTGATTTTGTTGTAAGCTTCACACCTCTAGATGGTGAGAAGGGTGATTGTTCCTGGACAGCATCCATAGATATCATATTCAGCACAACTTTTGAAAGGGAGAGAAGAACAAGTTGATGGAAGCAAATCAGTGTGGGTTCTGATGGCTAAAGACTCTATAATTGTTGCCCAAAGCAAAAATCAAGAGGAAAGTTTGGTGGAGCTATTTTTCCACCCGCCCCCCCTCCCCAAGTTTTGGAGATGCAGGACTCTCTTTTTTAAGGAGAAACAGTTACAAAACCTGAACAACACACGAATATTATGACCAAATAATGTTAAAGCTTAAATCAGGACTAAATCCTCTGGAATATGATTGTGCAGACAAGAGGGGAGAAAATGCAAGAACACACCCAGAAAATATCCTGATTTAACGTGGGTTGGAGGGGGGTCATTTCAGAAACAAGGAATTAAATTCCTGAAAGGACAATGATTTTCCCCTGTTGAGATGATGGCTGATTCTATTCGTAGGTGGAGATTGAAATGCACAGAGGAATAGAATTAAGGATAAATGAATTATAACTAGAGAATGATTTGCGATGTGTTGGCAGAATTTAACGTCCTGACACGGGTCCTATCCACTGGTGGGATACCAGCGTCACTTATGTGGGAGATGCCCGAGAGGCACTTAACTGGCCAGCGTTGGGTCTTTCCTGGGATTTCTGCCCCTGAGAGCTGCTGGCCAATTGGAGGTTGGAAGCTCTCCATTGCTTGCAGTTCCATGGAAATGGTGGCTGGTGCTGGTAGTGCTCCAGGGTCTTCACCAGGGATCACTGCTTGTTCCCTGTAATCAAGCAAGTGAGGGTGCGATGGGTAGGTGGGTGGGGGGGTGGGCAGTGGGGTGATTATGGAGAGGGGTGTGAGGGGTGCGGGGTGGTCAGAGTCTCTCAGTGGTCACCCCCCCTTGGTGCCGTGTGCCTGGATTGGGCTCAAATCTCTTTGAAAGAGGGACCCCCGCCTCGAAGGCCGTAGGCAAACCCGACAGGGAGGCACAGAAAAGCCATGCCTTTCTCATTTAATCCCTGAGCCAACACTAAATTTCAGTGGGCTCTGGGATAACTGGTGTCAATTGGCTCAATAATAAGACTAATTGACATCCAGCTGCGAGTGGGTGAGTTTCCCACATTGGCCTGTTCCCACCTCCAACTTAATCGTCCTGCCACTGGGAAGCTATCATGCAGCTTCATCCATGATTAAATGGTCTCGGCTGCCGCGACGGGCTGGATTAAATTCTATCCGTTGTCACTCATTAAAAGCATGTGCCCTATTGGAGGGGGGAAGAAGTGAATATGAAGCGTTTGTACAAGGTGTGCAGCAAAACAGAACAGGATAAAGGACATCTTAGATTAAAAACCCTAAAACTGAACTTTATTTGTTCTAGCATATTTTCATTATTCATATCATTACTTTGTATAGTTGTATAAAGATAAAATTATATGTCAAAATCATTAGAGTACCACTACAGTGGAATCCTGCCAAATAGCATGGAGCAGGATAAGAAAATAGTTGCTCATAAGTAGACTGCCTTTCAATAGAATTGGTTACATTATTGGTACACTGATTATGTAAGGAACAATTTTAGGACATGGTAACAAGTTGAACACAATATTGGCAACTATCAATTCAGATTGGGTTAATAAATGTATACTAGTGCTTCTTTAACAGGATATTATTTCAACATATCATCAAATTTATGATTACAGTTCAGCTGCAAACGAGAGTGCTTAGTAACCTTTTCTGGGCCACAGATAGTTTTTACACAAAAATGTTTTAACAGAATGAGAGACTTGAGTTTTCAGAATTCTGAGATGTTAGCTGGTTTCCTCTGTTTTCACAATTCTCGATATGCATTTGCACAGGTTTTACAGTCAACACGCCAAGTGCGAACTGGAAACAAAATTTCAGTACACAAATTATTTAGATTCTTGTTTAACGAATGACAAGATTTTTTTTCCACCCCCCCCCCCCCCCCCCAAAATCTATTGTGGGCAGCGAGGATCTAAATAAAATTGTTTGCAAAGGGGTAAAATTTGTGTGAGCAAAATATGAAAGACATACATTTCAATAACCATGTCCCAACTGTACTCCTTAAATGAATAGAAATATGTTAAAATAAAACATAATTGGTAGCAACATCACTTTCAGGAGTATGATCTAGAAATTAATGAGAAAGGGCTCTCTGGTCTCAATTCTTTGTTTTATGAACTATAAAAGAGCTTACAGAGCAATATGTTCCAGCAGAATGTAAACCAGAATCCACAGCCTCCATCAGAACAGTAAACTGGCATCCAAACTTCTGTTCAGTTTTACACTTAACAAGCAGTTACTGTGATTACAGTATAATAATCCTCCCCTTTTACAGTACTCTGCAGAACTTTTAAAGTCCCCCTCTTTTTTTAATAACATGCTTCAGAATCTTGCTCAAATAAAAGGAGAACTTAAATCTATTTAAAACAGTAAATTTTACCCATTTACTTGCAAACAGTCCTTCAAACTGCGCACCAATATGCAGGAGAAATGCTGCCTGTGACATCCCTTACTCAATGCATTCTCAAATAGACCACACTGGTCTAGCTGACTTGTCACATTGATGTTTTTGAATAGTAGTTTGGCAATTTCAATTAAAAAATCAAAATATAGTTTAAGGGAGTTTCTTTCCTTTTCTAAAATAGAAATTCTGCCAATTGCTAGGTTTTGCCATTTTGAACAATCAGCTCACCATTCACTTTGGGCATGTTTAATTTTGGGTTGGGTGATGCTTTCTCATACTTTATCATTTCGAATTTGCTCATTTCTTTTCTCCAATAGTCTCTCCTGTTCAGAGGAGCTTCCAAGCAATAAAAGAATGGCTTAAGGTGGAAGACATTAGCCTCATCAACAGCAAAATTATGCACTGAAAATTGACACAACACACATGCTATACATGTATTAAAAGAGTTCCCGTTCCCACTACCTGGGTTTTAAACCAAAAAAAAAGCTTCAAATATATGAGGGACATGCTCCCCCTGTAACGTTAACTGGTTTATTGAAGGGGGTGGGGGGGAGGGGAGAAGAGAAAAGAAATCCAATCAAGCAATTTGCAATTTGACGAAAAAATACACAAATGAACAGAGCAGCCAAATATAGAGAAACAGAGTAAATGAAAGGTAAAGGAAAAGCAGCTCTATTTTCTGACTTCTAGAGCTTCAAGGCATATTTGTAGTTTTGTGCAAAATCATGTCCATAGCAGTGCAAATGAATGGATCTCCTGTGGTGGTCAGAATGAAAACAGGTCGCAGGGAGGTTGCACCTACGCTGTACCCGACAGTAGGCAGTACAAGCTGATGCCATGCCAAGCATTCAGGATGGGCAAAGCTCAAGGAGGTGGTCTTGGACAGCAAAGGCTTTCTGGCGTGGGACTGACACTAACAGTCGCACCATGCACAAGTTGTCTCAACCTATTTTTCATGGCTGCCAGCTAAGCTGAAATGAAGGCTGTTGTCTTTGACCTCCACTTTTAAGTTCAATTGTCAGTCTGCTAATATATGGGTAATGTCTTGTGTTTGGATATTAATGAAAATTAGATTACTTTACTGGGACAATTGAAATGAATGCATTGCAAACAAATCAATGACAGATGGAGATGTGATTTATAACTTGTGAGGAGGTTTGAAATACAGTCTCTGGGAAATGTACTAAAGGATGGCACAATTTCTAACCATTCCCACTTTTGTCTAGTTTGGTGTAAAATCTGACCTTCTGAACCCTTTCTAAGCAGACAATCCCGAAACAAGACTGCTTCTATGTAAGAGGACATATTCTGGTAATCCAGAGATCCTCTCAGGGAAGTCTTCTATCACTTATTCTCTTTTGTGGAGGGAAAAATAGGATATTGATAACACATTATACCAGAGACTGTGCTTAAGAATATGCTGAAAGCTACAAGAATTAAAATTATTCCTTTCAAATCTGGATAAGTAATTTTTATGCCTGTATAAAATGATCTAGTGGAGGAGAGGATTATTTGTACATCCAAGGGTAAAGGAAGATGCATTTTCCAGTGAGCTATTTACCACATTTCTTGGTCTGGACCAGCTTAATATATTAATAATTATGGTTCATAACGGACTCAGTCTGCTTATGAAAATCACAGACTCACTGCGAATATGAGAAAGGTGTTGAGAAAAGGCCAAATTGGGCATTCATTTAAGATTTATTAGTTTCAGGATGTTGTTTATCCAGAAGGAAATGTAGGTGTTAAATGTTACCAAGTACCTATTTAGCTTTAGTAGTGGCTGGCATGTGGGGAACTCATGGGCTGCTGCATTCCCAGAATTTACATTGGTAAAGACCATTTAGAAATGACACTACAGAGGTGGGTCACAGATAATAGAGACAAAAATCAGCAAACTTCTGCCTGAGATTCTGGACAGAAGAGGCATATGAACATGGGAAAAAATATAAAAGTTGGGGAAAAATAATATCTGGAGACTACACTTGACTCTATGGTGGGTAATTACTCAGAATGCATTATATGAAGGAAGTTCTATACAACCGACGTACAGTGTTACATATGGCAATCCTCTAAATAGTGAAAATCATCCTGTTAAAGTGGATTATGTTCTGCTTTGAAGTCATATTTTTTTAGTGATAATCCAATTACAAGAGAGAAGTGTTAAAACACTAAAGTGCTCATTACTTAAAATTTGCTAGTTTTCAGAATTGAAACGTGAAATGTGGTCGATTTCAAACACTGACAATAAAGTAGCTTTTAAGAAATCTGAAATGACACTTAACTAATTTGGTGCCTACAGCTTTACCTTACAATTGTGGGAGGTGGGTTTGTGGGGAGTTAACGGCACTGTCAATGGCACCATCTTAAACAGTTATGAGACATGTAAGAAACGAATTGCAACTATAGTCTGAGTTTCATTAGTGATGTGTAGGAGAGAGAGAGAAAGTTAGAGAAAGACAGAAGGGAAGAAGAGAAAATTGAGAGAAAGGGAGAGAGATAGACCTTCCATCTCTGTGTCTTTGTCTATCAAAGGATGAACGGATAGTCTTTTGCTTTAGACAATTTAGTTTCCTGTATCAGAACAGCAACATCCAGAAGGTCTACTGGATGCCATTCTGTCTTAATTTGAAATGGGATCCTAAAACGTGTCCCCACTATTTTTTGTTGTAGAAACAATTCTTAGAATTTGGGACTCCACCAGGAATTAATCCCCTTTATTCAGCCAATCATATTATTGAATGCTAGTAACCTATCTACTCATAAGTTAGTAAATGGTTTATACATCAATCAGGGTCCAGCTGGCATTTATAAAAGTTAAGGTGCATGATTGGAAGCTAACTACATAATTGAAATCTCCTACTAAGGCCCCTTTGTGAAAACCATCAGATGGCAAGTTTCGTTACCACAAAAAGGAAATTGTGCTTGTAAAACATCCTGGCATTGGTGAGCACGACAATCAAGTTAGCTGGCTCCTTCGTAAAACTAGCTAACGATGGGCTGCTTCTATATGCCCAATTTAAGATGCTCAAATGGGTGAAGCCAAAAGGACAGCATTGCTATGGAAGGTATTCCAGGATTTTCCATTGATTACATAAATGCTCAAACTACCAGTTGGATAATGTGTTCAGATTAGCAAAGCTGATATTGCAATTAATTTGGATTAATACAATCCGCTACTACAGCAATAATTTACAAATTCCTGATTGCTATTGCTTTGCCCACATTTGCTTCCCTCAAAACCACATTATCCAAAACAGACACCCCTTTCATAACATAGGCAATGTGTTCTTAACCGATGGCAACCTTGGTTTAAAGTGAAGTTGTTTTGTTTGTTCACATTTAAAATAGAATATAATAGAATAGAACATTTTAAACTGGGGGCGGGGGAGGGGTGAAATCTGCCTTTACCCAAACAGCCAAGAAAACAAAAAGGGAGACTCAGATAATAACTAACCATAAATATGTATAATAAAAAAAAGTTCATTTTAATTGTGGCAAAAAAAATAGCTCAAAAGGAAACTGTTGCCATCATCGCTAAGAATTATTTTCCAAGCTAACAGCTAAGCTTGATTGTACTGTTACTTAGGAAATGGAAAATATCTGAAAAAGCATTCCTGTGGAATACGAAACAGTGACACTCCCTGCATTGCACTGTGTAAAAATATAACTATTTTTAACAGTCAAATCATGGTCCACCTCATCTGTAAAGGAAGTCGTTCTTGCATCAACATTTTCAAAATGGCAACATGAGCAGCAGCAAAATTGGAGCCATCCACCATAGGTGCGGTTAGCACAGATCAGATATTTGCTGCTCCTTTTTAAGTGACGCCTTGCCATATTGTGGAATGCCCCAGCTAAAGAAACTTAAGTTTACTTTAAAGCATCAGTTTCTAAATAACTTCCGGTCCTGCGTTTATAAGCTGGGAGCGGGAAGAATCTGCGCCGTCCGTGCAGTTTTCAACTGGCTCCTCGTTTTCCTTGGGGCTTTCGTCGATGTTTTCCTCTTTCCGCTCTTTCTCTTGGGAAGATAGCACCTCCACGATATGCAGTTTGGTCTGCTCTTCTTTCAGGAAGAGATCCACCAATAATGACTTTTCTTTCGACATGCGCTCACTGATTTCCTTTGGAATGTCTGGGATCAGCCAGTCCACAAAATCACTCATAAACATAACTAGGTTCTGTAAAGACACAGAGGGGTGGTTAGTGAAACAATACAGGAAGAGAGCTGACATCAAGTTCAGGAATATTAGACAGCTTGAGGAGATTTCTGAGAGATCAGAAAATAGGTTTGCACATCCCCATCAATTTAAGCTCAACAAAACCTGCTGACATATAAGTGCTCTTAGAGTCAGAGAGGCCTACAGCACAGAAAAAGGCCCTTTGGCCCATCAAGTCTGCGCCGGTCAAGTACCTAACTATTCTAATCCCATTTTCCAGCACTAGGCCCATAGCCTTGTATGCCATGGCATCGCAAGTGCACATCCAAATACTTCTTAAATGTTATGAGGGTTTCTGCCTCTACCACCTTTTAAGGCAATGAGTTCCAGATTCCCACCACCCTCTGGGTGAAAGAATACTTCCTCACATCTCCTCTAAACCTCCTGCCCCTCACCTTAAATCTATGCCCTCTGGTTAGTGATCCCTCCACCAAGGGGCAAAGTTCCTTCCTGTCTACCTTATCTATGCCCCTCATAATTCTATACACCTCAATCATGTCCCCCCTCAATCTCCTCTGTTCCAGGGAAAATAACCCGAGTCTATCCAATCTCTCCTCATAACTAAAACTCTCCAGCCCAGGCAACATCCTGGTAAGTCTCCTTTGCACCCTCTCTAGTGCAATCACATCCTTCCAATAATGCAGATTCCAGAATTGCATGCAATACTCTAGCTGTGGCCTAACCAGCATTTTATACAATTCCAGCATAATCTCCCTACTCTTATATTCTATGTCTCGGCTAATAAAGGCAAGTATCCCATTTGCCTTCTTAACCACCCTATCTACCTGTCCCGCTACCTTAAGGGACCGGTGGTCATGCACACCAAGGTCCCTCTGATCCTCGATACTTCCCAGGGTCCTACCATTCATCATGTATTCCCATGCCTTGTTTGTCCTGCCCAAATGCATCACCTCACACTTATCCGGATTAAATTCCATTTCCCACTGATCCGCCCATCTATATCCTCCTGTAATCTAAGGCTATCCATCTCACTATTTACCACCCCACCAAATTTACCTACATATCTGCTCTTCTATTTCTCTCTGACTGTTTGGGGGCCTATCGTACACTCCCAGCAATGTGATTGTTCCTTTTTTGTTTTTCAGTTCTACCCATATAGCTTCATTTGAGGAGCCTTCTAAGATGTCATCCCTCCTTACTGCTGTAATTGACTCCTTGATCAATATTGCGATACCCCCTCCTCTTTTACCTCCTTCCCTGTCTCGTCTGAAGACCCTATATCCTGGAATTTTGAGCTGCCAATCCTGCCCCTCTCTCAACCATGTCTCTGTGACAGCAATGACATCATACTTCCATATGTTAATCTGTGCCCTCAACACATCTGCCTTATTTGTCAGACTCCTTGCATTAAAATAAATACCATCCAACCTTGCCAAACTCCCTTGTGCCTTAACTGGCCTATAATTTCTATGCCTTCCAGACTCACTTGCTCTCTTTTCTAATTTTGGCTGTGCATCTCCCCGTGCTGAACCTCCTCTCAGGATCCCATCCCCCTGCCAAGTTAGTTTAAACCCTCCCAACAGCACTCGCAAACCTCCCCGCAAGGATGTTGGTCCCATTCTGGTTCAGGTGCAACCCGTCCGCTTTGTGCAGGTCCCACCACCCCCAGAAACAGACCCAATGTCCCAGACATCTAAAGCCCTCCCTCCTGTATCATCTCTCCAGCCACACATTCATCTGGACTAACCTCCTATTTCTATACTCACTAGCGTGTGGCACTGGAAGTAATCCAGAGATTACTACCTTTGAGGCCCTGATTTTTAATCTGTTTCCTAGCTCCCTAAATTCTGCTTGCAGGACCTCATCCCTCTTTCTACCTATGTTGTTGGTACCAATATGTACCATGATCTCTGTCTGTTTGCCCTCCCCCTTTCTAATGCCCTGCAGCCGTTCAGTGACATCCTTGACCCTGGCACCAGGGAGGCAACATACAACCCTGGAGACATGTCTGCAGCTGCAGAAATGCCTGTCTATTCCCCTTACTATTGGGTCACCTACCACTATTGCTCTTCCCCTCTTTTTCCTCCCCCCCTGTGCAGCTGAGCCACTCACAGTGCCATGAGCGTGGCTGCACTCCCCAGAGGAACTGTCATTCCCACCGTTTTCCAACACAGAAAAACGGTTCTCGAGTGAGATGCATCCTGGGGATTTCCTGACTACCTGCCTGACACCTTTCTTCTGACTGATGGCCACCCATTCCCTCTGTCTGCACTTCCGTAAGCTGTGGGGCGATGAAGTCTAAAAATGTGCTATCCACGAAACTCAGCCTCGCGGATGCACCTCAGCGCCTCCAGCTGCCGCTCAAGCTCCGAAACTCGGAGCTCAAGTAGCTGCAGCTGGTGGCACTTCCTGCACACGTGGTCAGTCAGGGCGCAAGGAGCGTCTAGGACTTCCCACATGTTGCAGTTGGTACATAACATGGGACTGAGCTGCCATGCCTCTAGTTGAAAAAAAGCACCTTACTTTACGTTAAATGCAGTAAAAAAAAGTTCAATTAAAACTAGAACTCTTACCTTTCCTTAGCGTAATCTATTTTAAACTGGAGAAAAACACTTACCCACTACTCACCAATCAGCTCTCACCTTTGTGCTAACATCACTTTTTGAAGCTTCCCCGCACTCGCGCTGGTTCTGATCTCTCCGCCGCTCTCTCGCGCTGTCTTGTGATGTCACTCTTGTTATTTTCAACAAGAACTGACTGCAGGACACTCTTCCCAGACTGCTTCACCGTGATGTTGACTACAGGATACTCTTCCCAGACTGCTTCACCGCGATGCTGACTGCAGGATACTCTTCCCAGACTGCTTCACCGCGATGCTGACTGCAGGATACTCTTCCCAGACTGCTTCACCGCGATGCTGACTGCAGGATACTCTTCTCAGACAGCTTCACCGCGATGCTGACTGCAGGATACTCTTCCCAGACTGCTTCACCGCGATGCTGACTGCAGGATACTCTTCCCAAACTGCTTCACCACGATGCTGCCTGCAGGATACTCTTCCCAGACTGCTTCACCACGATGCTGACTGCAGGATACTCTTCCCAGACTTCAATTTCTTAACACTAAAATGCTTTGGGTGCAATTGTCCCAGATTTGCACTAAGTGTGGTGGTGGGGGGGGGGTAAAATGATGTTTTACACACCGGCCACGATGGTGCGTTTTCACGCCGCATTGTCCCAAACCTGTCACATTATTTATGCACCCCCGGGAAACACACCGTTTCCATGGCAGCCGAGCTCTCATTTGCCCGCCTGCCATCACCCCGCCGGGCGCCATATTTAAAGTCCAGCCGTAAGCACACCTCAGTGGTTCCAGACCACCAATACTGCATGGAAGATATGACCCTGAAACTGAAGGAGACGGCAGACCCCAGGTTCAGCAACATGTCCGGTGAGCTCTTTTTGGATGCCGTGGAGGCTTGCCGGGATGTTCTCGACACCCACTCTGGCCGCAGGACTAGTAGCAATAGCATTAACCTGGCCTGAGAGGTGGTGGTCAGCGCCAAAGCCCTTCAAAAGAGGATAGCCACCCAGTGCCTCAAGAGGATGAATAGTCTCCCCTGTTCTGTCAGGGTAAGTCACTCTTCTCATCACTCTCAACTCTCACACTCACCAACACATCACACATCCACAGGGCCCTCACTCACTGCCGGTTAAGGGACATCATCATTCACCCTCTCACATTCACCGTCATTCTCATCCTGTCCATGGGACCACTCACCACCCACACAGGCTAGTCATACTTATCACCTGGCCTGGCAGGCTTCCTGCTTACACTTGCTCCATTTCTATTCATGCAGGACAAGTCGGTGCACAAGAGGGAGAGGTCGCAGACCGGTGGCGGAATGCCCGAAATCAAGGTCGTCATGAATTTTGAAAACAGAGCCATCCAGCTGGCCGGCGAGGATCTGGACCAGTCCTGTGCTGACGGTGAGGTGGGTGGTGCTCTACCAAGTGAGGATCCAGCAGTGCAACATCCATTAGATAACCATGCAGTGAGTGATGTGTCCTGTTTCACAGGCCACTGCCATGCACTCACCTTGCTATCTCACCTTGCTTTCGCAGGCACATCTGCCAAACAGCCGACAGAGTCCATGACCCAGGGCCTCCAATCAAGACCTGATGAAACCTCCGAAGAGGAATCCGAAGGCACCCTCCTTGAAATCCCACCACAGCGCTCACCCACACCCTCCACCAGCACAGAGACACACACCTTGGTGGGGCCTAGCTTTAGAATAGCCCCGGGATCACAATCTGGTGAGCATGTTGCACTGTCTGATCCACAGCAGGTGGAGGCAAGGACTTCCCAGGCTTCTGGCACTCGGAGGACTGCTGGAGGCCAGAGCTTTGCTGAGTCCGAGTCAGATGACAAGCCTCTGGACTCGGCCCTGTCACAGATGCTGGAGCTGCAAAAGCAAGCTCGGGAACATCAGGAAGGGATGTCCGCTGCACTCCTTAGATTGCAAGGCATGATGGGGAAGTCCGTCCACCTTCAGCCTGAGGTGATAGCATCGGCATGCCAACACAATGAGGTCAACACTGGTAGGATGGCGGCTGCCTTGGAGACCTTGGTCCAGGACTTGCTCCTGCACTGCAGCGCGGGCTCAACTCCATCGCTGACGTCATAGTTGGCCTCCAACAGTGTGTACACGAGAGGGGTGTCGGTTGGCTCGATCTCACTCCAGCTACCCCTGCTCCTCAAGGAGTCAGCCTGGCGCCCCCAGGCACCCATAAGGAGGAGGATCGGCAGGTGCACACGCTGGGCCCATCCACCCAGGTGACTCCGAGAGTGTCCGGCCCATCCAATTCCCCCCTTCCTGTGAAAGTTAAGGAGAATTAGTTGCACCACCTGGGAACGAGTGTTAATCACATGTATGTACTGTTCACTATTGTCAATAAACTCCCAAGAATGTCTCCCTGCCAATGGCTCCTTGTTCTGATGAGCACTGTTCTTGTCACTCAGATGTGAAACCTTTCTGCACAAGATAAAGGCAGGTGTCTCAGTCCAGGGCCTCTTCCCTGTTCTCTGTGCAGCCTTCAGACCAAAGTGATGGCCCAGCCTCACACTCCCTGGAAACATTACTGATGCCTGCACCTCAGCAGTGCTGGTCATTGCTGCCAGAATGTAGCGGGGAGGCACCACAGATTTCCGTCATTCTCTCTGTGTGCTCTCAGCACCTTTAAGCTGGGGCTGCCCCCATCTCTTCAGCATCTGTGACCACTGATGCTCCTGAAGGGTTCAGGTGCTGAAGGCAGACAAAGGATCTGGTGCTTTTAAAGTTTCATGGCTGTGAGATGAGGACGTGCAAGATTCTGAGGGGGCTTGACAGGGTAGATGTTGAGATGTTTCCACTAATGTGGGAATCTCGAACTAGGGGACATAGTTGCAGAATAAGGGGACACTCATTTAAAACTGAGAACTGAAGGAATTTCTTCTCAGAGGGTAGTGAATGTCTGGAATTCTCTACCCCAGAGACTTGTGGAGGCTAGATCACTGAAAGTATTTAAAGAGGAGGTAGATAGATTTTTGAAATATCGGGGAGTTGAGGTCTATGAGGAGCTGGCACGAAAGAGGAGTCGAGGCCTGGGGCAGATCAGCCATGATCTTACTGAATGTGGGGCAGGCTTGAGGGGCAGAATGGCCTACCCTTGCTCCTATTTCTTATGTTCTTAAGTGTCTCTTATGATATGACGCTGATCAGAGAGTGCAAGTGATCTGCCCTCGGCCAGACAGGAATCAGGCATTCTCAGAGGCTATGTGAAGATTGATGGAGTGCCCTCACTGCATATCATCCTCCTCCTGCAATCGAGTGACTATTACAGCCTCCACTGCATCTCCATGACAGCAGCATTCTCAGATGGTATTTGCGCTGCCATAAGCCAGACTGGAGTCAAACGTTCACAAATGCAATGTGAGGATCAATAGTGTCTCCTCACTGCATGTCATCAACATCCCTGACAAATCTAGCAGCTATGAGGCCACCCAAGCGTGCCTGCCTTGTCTTGCCAATGTGAGAGCCTTATCCCTGTCATTATCGCCTCCAAGGACCTCCTCACCCTCATTCCCGTCGGTGTCCTCCTCATCGGAGAAGTGCAGCTCCTCCATCTCCTCCTCATCCGACTCGTCTCCCCGTTGGAGTGCCAGGTTGAAAAGGGCGCAGATGATGACGATGCACGAGATCCTCTGTGGACTATATTGCAGGGCTCCACCAGACCGGTCCAGGCACCGGAACCTCATCTTCAGCATCTCGATGGTCTGCTCCACTAGTTGCGAGCTGGAGCATGAGCCTCATTATGCCGTCGCTCTGCTGTAGTCTGAGGCCGCCGCATGGGTGCCATCAGCC
This sequence comes from Cetorhinus maximus, assembly GCF_964194155.1. Lineage (NCBI taxonomy): Eukaryota > Metazoa > Chordata > Chondrichthyes > Lamniformes > Cetorhinidae > Cetorhinus > Cetorhinus maximus. The sequence goes on from NC_135887.1 coordinate 122,814,334, forward strand.
ACGGCTGTGTGGGTAGCCGCTCATCTCCGAGGGCCTTCCCTGCAGCTTCTGTGCACCCTGGAAGACTCCAGGGATCTGTGACCGACTGAGGGTGTAGTTGTCATGCATGTTCCTTGGAAACCATGCGCACACCTGCAGGATGCATTTCTGGTGGTCGCACACCAGCTGCACATTCAGTGAGTGGAACCCCTTGTGGTTGATGCAGTCCACCATTTTTGTGACAGAGATCTTAGTGCCACATAAGTACAGTCGCTTGCACTCTTGCCCTGCGGGAAACCCAAGATCTGGGCGAACCCAATGGCTCTTGCATCCTGGCTATCCTGGTCCTGGGTGAAATGCACAGAGTTGTGTGCCCTCGCAAAGTTGGCATCCTTGACCTCAGATGCATTTGTGGGCAGAGGCTTGTGAGATCCCACAGAGGTCACCTGTGGAGCCCTGAAAGGAGCCACTGGCATTGAAATTGAGCGCCGCCGTCACTTTCACAGCCACTGGCAGTGGATGTCCTCCATGTCCCCATGGTGCTAAATCCTGCAGTAGCTGGCAGATGTGACCGACCATTTCCCTAGACATGTGCAGTCTTTGGTGACGCTGGTTCCCAGTTATCTGCAGGAATGAAAGGCGGCGCCTATAGACCCTGGGTGTCACTAGGCGCCGACCTATGACGGCTCACTGTGGCTCTGGCATGGCGTGTGGGAGCCCCAGCCACCCCTTCCTCCTGAGGTTGCTGCTCAGCCAGGAGCCTCAGCTTTCTCTTCCATTGTCTTTGTGCTCTGTAGGCCTCAGGCATACAGTTAGTTCACCAAGCTCCGTGATCCTAATGTACTCCTCCTCCAGGATGAAAGACGGAGTCACGTGGTTAGCATTGGTGAACTAAGAACCTGTCCTGGTTAAGTGTGACGGCCCCATAACACTTCCTGGAGGGGGGGAAACGCAGCCCGCTGGTGGGCTGAGCTGACAATCGCCAACTGGTTTACTGCTGTCGTAAAAGCGACCGCGCCACATTGTCCGCTCGCGCCACCGCTCACACCTGATGCCAACTGTCATGGAAAATTCCGCCCTTTCAGTGCCTCTACGGAGGTTATTTAGAAAAGCTGTACCACTAAAATTAAAGTCATGTAAACTAAAAGTAAATCTCTGTAACTTTGTTTATGGTAATTCAAGATGTTATTAGGTATTAAATAAAAAAAATGAGAATTGGGGGAGTTAAAGACTGAGGTGGGAATTGAATAGAGCAAATAACAAGAGGCATCACAGAGTTAAACAGTGGGAGAGTGATTGAAAAGAAAACTAAAGCAGGGTTGTTTGAAGAAAAATTGTTTAAATTGTTGGGTGGGGGGTGGGGTTAAAACATTTAAGTATGTACAAGAGTGGGGGAGAAAATATTAGGTGGACAAAAATCTGAGTGGGTCAGATATGTAGTTGGAGCTGGTGTATAAGGACAAAGAGGAGGTGAAAATTATATGGCGAGAGCGACTTGGGAATGATGCAGGAAACATCAGGAACAAAATCGGGGTGGGACTGGAATGGTGAGGATATGGGGCTGAGAGAAGAGCTTGTAGATTTCAGTATGCGGCTGAACCATTGGGCCAGTAACAGCCCTTGAGCAGGACTGGCTCCCACATTGCAAAGCGATGTGACAGGGTGGCGAATGGGGCTGGCGTGAAAATCCCAGCTGGAGACAAAACAGAGGGAAAGAGGGAAAGTTTTAGAAATTTAGAATGAAGTAAGAGATCATTGTCCCTGTGCTGACTCATTACCAGAGCAATCCAAAACTAATCCTACTCTCTTCCTTATCGCCCTGTATTTTCTATTTCTTCAAATATTCATGCTATGGTCTTTGCTGCAACCAATCCCCATGGCAAAGTACTCCATGTACCAACAACTCCCTACAGAAAGATATTTTTCCTAACCTCTTTCCTCATTCTTTTGATACAGATTTTAAATTGATTGTTCATCGCCATGGATTCCCTAGTCAGGGTAAAATAATATTCACTCTCATCAAAGCCCTTCATTATAATTTTTTAACAAAAAGAATCAATTTCTTCTTGACCTCCTTTGCTTCAGAAAAAAATTCCCTTTATTTTAAGTCTTCCTTCATAGCTACATAATGCTTAAACCCTGGCATCATCCTGGTGAATCTGTTTTTTTAAAAAAGAAATCATGTATAGGATCTGGGCATCACTGGCAAGGCCAGCATTTATTGTTCATCCCTGAATGCCCTGAGAAGGTGGTGAGGAACCACCTTCTTTACAACTGAGTGCGTTGCTAGGCCATATCAAAGGACAGTTCAGAGTCTAGCATATTGCTGTGGGTCTGGAGCCACATATAGGCCAGACCAGGCAAGAACGGCAGATTTCCTTCCCTAAATGACATTGGTGAACTCGATGGGTTTTTACAACACTGCAGTTGTTACATGGCCACCATTACTGACACTAGCTTTTTATTCCAAATATTTTTAAATTAAACGAATTTAAATTCCTCAGCTGCCGTTGTAGGTTTTGAACTCATGTCTCTAGATCATTAATCCAGACCTCTGATTAATAGTCTGTTGACATAACCATTATGCTACCATTCCCATGCACTCTACTTTAATATCCCTTGTGTACTAGGCTGCTTAAGACTGCAATATTTTCACTGTGGTCCAACATTTTGTGTAAATCCTTCATACCCTCTACTGCATGTCCCCATTTATGAAATTCAAAACATTGCTGATACTTTTTTTTATGGCTCTGTCCATACTGGCAGAGGATTATTTAATTGAACTTCTAGATCTCTATTCCCTTCAGTATTATTCCAGAGAGAGTATACTGCAACATTTTTATCTCACATTTATTCAAATTAATTTGCATTTAACACCTACCTTCATTCTGCTATCCAAGTTACTCAAAAAATATTAAAATATAGCAATCACTATACAAATGAAGTAAATAATTACAGGGGGACTGGGTGCAATGTGCCTAAAGACACCAACAAAGTGGAACAGTCCAGGGACAGGTAATCCCTCTCAAATGTGGGGCTGCACGGCTCTGGAGAAAAGATAATGGCGCTGTCCACCATTTTGGCCGGTGACCTGGGTGATGAGACACAGCTACTGTCACTGTTGTCACACTACTGTGAAGTTCTTGGTAAGAAACAGTAAAAGATTCAGTAAGAAGCAGATCTGCCGCACGTGCTGCTAAAACACGGATTCCTTTATTCCGCATCTAGACTCCCTCTGCTGGGCCGCGGGTATGATAGGTAGCCTTAAGGTGGACAAAACGCACAATGCAATTTTAAATACACTGTATCCTTCCGCTTCTTAGTAAATGTAAGGCATAGCGCGTTTTAACGGACAGAATTTTGCTCTCGGCGTGCGGGATCAGTGGGGGCAGACAGGGAGCCGACCGCAGCCCGTGATTGGCAGCGCTCCGCAATCTTACGAGGATGGGGCAATTAAGGCCTGCCCAGCATGATAGGCGAGCAGCAGCGCTGAGCATTGCCGGTGCAGGTGGTGGAGGGGGGAGGGGGGGAGGGAGTGTGAGCAGGCCTAGTGCGAACTTCACGCATGCGCGCAAGAGTGTGCAGAATAATCTCCCTGATTCGGGAGATGAAGACTTTTCAAATACATTAATAAAGAGCAGAAAAATGTAAGGACACATGCCCCCTCTGTCACATGAGCAGGGGCATGTTTTTAATTAAAAAATAAAGTTTTTATTTTATTTGTATTTGCTTTTGGAAACCTCATCCCGCCGGCTCCGGCATATGCCCGCTGACCGAACTGTCGCGCAACTGTGCGTTGACGTCAGCACGCTCGGCTGATGTCATCGCGTGTCATTTCACGCTCGGTTGGGCGCGCACCCACCCGCCGAGCTAAAAATTCTGCCCCATGGTTTGTTTCCAAAAAGTGTGAACTGGACCTATGCTGTAAACGTGGAGGTGCAGGCCATCCTTTCGGGGTCCAGCACTGAGTGTGATCAGCCAATAGGGACAGTGCTTCAAACCACTTACCTGGAAAATGATGACAAAAGCCAATCTGGCTGCTAAGACAGACCAGAATTCCTTTGACAGATCATATGGTTGAGAAGACCATGGAGGTTCTCTGTAGTCTTTGTACCTGTGAAGATATGATTTTAAACATCAAATACTGAACAATGAAATCATACGAGGGTGAGAACATTGCTTATAACAACTGTATTCTTGATAGCAGCAAAGGTCTATAATAACTATTTAAAAGGACATATTGGGATTTGATTAATAAGGAACCTGCATCTGATTTACATGCGAGTAAATAGTCCTGTTTTTATTCTCCTATGGAATACATCTCAAATTGAAGAGGTTGGACAGGAAGGCTAAAATTGATTATTTTCTTTATGATTGCATTTCTAATAATTACATTTCTTTAGGAAATTAATCCATAAATATTGGTCATCTAAACTTGAATCTCATTTACGGATACCACTTTCTTTTAACTACACTCCTATGCCTTAAACTAGGACTTCAGAGCAGTCAGAATGTGCATCCTTTTATATTGGACAGAATACATTAGCCCACTTGTATAAAACAGGCAATTGAATTAGTCACTTTTGATTCAGTGCTTTGGATTAGAGGTCAAATTGTTTCATTAACTTGCAATCTGTTCACAGGAAATGATAACAGTAACAAGGCTGTTGCTCAGAGATGGTGAATTATCAACTGGCTTGATAAATCACATTAGAGAGCATCAAGGATCAATCATTTAAAATAATATACTGCATGGTATAGACACGAGTTGCAGGTAGGTTAGGTGAGTTAGGGGGTGCCAGATCCCTTAAAAGACCATTAGTGAACCAGTTTTCAAATGACAGAAGAGCAGTTTTAAAAATGGGTTCCAGCAGACAAATCACCAGACTTAGTAAATTCAATTCACAGATTGTCTGTCACTTACTAGTCAAGTATCATAATCAGTATTCTAACAATTGTTTCATAATCCCTTATACATTCAATCGAGATTTCCAAAGCTGTAAGTCATAATAAACTAAAATTTGAGCTGTTTTAATTGTGCTTGCCCAACACAGCTAATGTTTAAAGCAAGTATCTTTGACCAATATAAAAAAAGGATGGTTCAGATTGATTCAAGTTAATGAATAATTCATTAACTTTGCTTTATTATATTCTGTATTATAAATTTGTAGGATCTTCGTTTCGAGATGTGAATTGCAAAAGGGAAACTTTGCTCTGAAGAGGTTCAAGTAACAAGAGAGAAATTCTACCTGCAGATCTCAACCTTGTATCCGAGTGCCATTGGTTCAAGGGGCTCTGATCCTGCCTCGAAGTGGCTGACATTGAAGTAGGACAAGGTATTATTGGTGAACCCATGCAATGTGCGGTCTGGGCTGTACAAGTACATGAAGACGAGGCGTGGAATGAAGCCAGAGGTGAAAGAGATCACAAATGCCTGCACAATGAAAATGAACAATTGAATGCTGTTGTTTTGCCATTTATGATCAAATAAAAAAGTGGATGAAAACTGAATGAATGAAGACAGACCGAAAAAAACTCCTCAAGTTCATGAACCAAGTATAAATTGTAAATAACAAAATGACCGAGAATACTTAAAACATGGATAGTCAATCTAGATGCTAGACATTACAGGTAAAGTATGAGGAACCTAGAACATGGGGGCTCACTCAGGATAAGAGGTTAATCATTTAGGACCGAGATAAGGATCTTCTGCACTCAGTTGTGAATCTTCTCTATCCCAGACCCTTGTGGATGTGCCAGTGACGAGCACATTCAAGGTCGAGATGCATTGATTTTTGGTCCCTCAGAGAAACCAGGCACATGGGAAGCAGGTGGAAAGAGTTGAATTGAGGTAGAACATCAGCCACAATAGTATTGAATGTCGGAGCAGACTCAAGGGGCCATATGATCTTCTCTGCTGCTCTTACTCCTCAAATTCTTGTCAAATGTCTAGCCATACATGATCAAACAACTTGGTACTACCAAATCAGATCCAGGAAGAATGAGATAAATATTTTGCCATTTAAATTCAACATTCAGCCAGATTTAGACATCTTCACGTGACCATAATTTACACAAGATTTGGTGATTGTATATCAGCCTATCCAAGTAGTCAAACAGGAGTACAGCCAAAATGTTTAACTTGGCAAGAAATATCAGGGGGTTAACAACAACAGAGCAGTCCTGTCAAAAGGAAACAAATTGAGCCTCAATGCAGAAGTGAAAGCTTATATCCTAAGATGGCATTGTGGAAATCAAAGCCTTCTTGAGTGCTAACAATCCACACAACCCTCACTAAAATCGTATTAAAAATGGAGTCTTTTATCACAAGATTATCTAGCCAAAGTACTATCTTCTTTCCAACGTAGTTCAGCCTTCATATGTAAATAAACGTGTGGTCATCCAAAATGGACAAGAAAAATCCAAACAGAAACTCTGTCACAAACCATGTGCTACATGGGGTTTTGTACCTGGTGACAAAACCATGCTGGTGACAGGCTCCCTTCTCTGAAGGCCACTGGGGAACCATGTGATTTTTAACAACATTATTCTGACAACTTTCCAAAGTGGGAGAGAGTGAGTCGTGGAGGCTGGAGGAGGGGGGGGGGTGGGGAAAGAGAGAGAGAGAGAGAATAGCGAGGCACAAAGGCGGAGGGGGGACAGGGCAGAATGAGGTGCAAATGATAGCGGGAAACTGGGCAACGTGAGGCCCAGAGAAAGAGGGAATGAGGCAGAATGAGGCGCGGATATGAAGGCAGAGAGCAAGGTGCAGCAGAGGAGGGAAGGTGAGGTATAGAGGAGGGGGAGACTGATCAGGAGGCAGTGTGTGCCTGGCGCAGAGAAGTGCGAGGGGGAGGCACAGAGGAGGGCACGAGGGGGTGGGAGGATCAAGATGCGGGGATTGCAAAGTATAGCTCATACAAGCAGATTAAGGTAATCATTATTGTTATAGTATAGCAATTTCAACCCAATGTTTTGAAACCATATAATTACAGCAAAAGCATGAGATTAATTATCAAGTACAAATTGTCTGACTGTCAAGGTAACAGGTCTTTCTATTCACTTAAACTTGTGCAAGTTCTCTGCACATATCTCTGGTTAAATAAATGGACAGCATACCAGATAATCAGCGTAAAAGGTTTAAGGAGCCCATTCCCTCCAGATATAAGTATTTAAATCTCTCTCTTTGGCTGGCAGTGCGCAAGGAGCTACATCTGCTCCTTGTGGTCATGACAGAGATATCTCAAATATCATTTACTGCACAAGAAACACCTGTATTCCCGAGCTAACAGGATTAATTATTCCTCACCAGGTTTATATTTTTACTGATTCAGAACGATTTTGAGAGATTGCTACATAGCAATGCCAGTGTTCTTGTTGTATCACAGATTCCCTTTGGGTAGACGATAGTAGAGTATAGAACGTGAATAAGCTGTAAGATTTTAATCTCTTACCATGGAGTGAGGTGAAGCAAAGAACTTCTCTATGCTGTCACCATCTTAGACCAGACCCCCAAGTTTTTGTCAGGATCCGGTTAGGAACCAATAACGTTTTGTTTAAAGTAGACAAAGTTTGAGATTCGAGATATTTGCTCAGAGAATAAAGCCACAAGATTCCACAGGTTTTGAACAATCAAAAATAAACTAATATACAAAAAGGTCAGAAAGATAAAACAATTTACAATATCTGTCTTATACTCTAACTTTCAGGGTAAATAGGAGGTACATGTGAATTAACAGGCAAAATGTGGTTGAATACACAACACTGCACAATAAATGGCAGATGCAACCAAGACAGGGTCCATGGATTTCTCAACAACCCACCCAGACATCAGTAAAACCGAATCAACCAATCTCACGACTTGGTCTCTCTCACTAGGGATTCCAGTCTTCATCTTTGAAGGCCTGACCTGCTCTCCAAAAGTCGCTCCAACTTGCATGGCATCAACAACAGCTCACCTCGTAGGGTTTCAATGTCATTTCCTGAGATTCCATTCCCCTGGATTCCTGAGCATGCACTCAAGCACTAACTCACAAGCACAACTTCAGCTCTTTGGCCATACCAAGCAGAATCCGACTGCTCCAAAGGTGTAGCTTTGCCCAAATGACCCACAGCATGGAGTCCCCAAACTCTGGCTACCTTCTTGGATCTTCAGGGCTTCTCCCAAGCCTTCACCACTTAAAGTCTGCTATCCACAGCCCTTTTCCTGCTTGGAGTCTATTTCTCTGCTCCTCTCCTTCTGACTCATCTGGGACCTTTTCCTGTCCCTGTCCCCTCTTTGGACTCTTCTTTTGGGACCTCTCCCCTTCCTGGGACATTTGCCAGCTATGGCACTCCACAGGACCTGGGCTTTTGCACCATTTTCCTTCCTGCACAGGTGCGCTGGGCCCACGGAATGTAAACTTTGCAGAACTGAACAATGTGGAGTCCGTCCCTGGTCTGTACATGCACAAAAGCTCCAAGGTACGCTAGGAGTTGAATTTCTCGACCTCCATTCAATGAGGTAAGAGTAGTTTTCATTACAATGCACCGTCACGGTCTTTCCCTCGATTCGAGGATAATGTTTACTCAGGGTCGTGAGTTCCTGCCATGGGTCTTCACGTGACTGAATAGGCCCATTCTCGATCCACAGGTCTTTGGGCACAAGGGGCAGGATATCCCACAGGGTAGTGGGATCCAGAGTGCAGGATTTGCTTCCTTTTCTTTCCTTCTCTGCTGCAGCTCTGACTCATCATTAAGACATTGTGACTCAAAGTGTGGTATTGCTTGATGAGCAAGTCATAGCCATTTTGAATGATTGGTAGCAAGCTTCTCCCAGTCATTAACGTCAATGCTGCTAAGCTTCAAGGAGAGCTTCAGTGTGTCTTTGAAGCTTTTTCTTTGTCCTATCCTGGAACGTTGACCATTTGTGTAGAGTTTTGATCCCCTTATCCAAGGAAGGAGGTACTTGCCTTAGAGGCAGTTCAGTGGAGGTTCACCAGACTAATCCCTGGGATGGCAGGATTGTCTTGAGGAGAGATCAAGGAAACTCGGCCTGTATTCTCTAACTTTGATGAAGGAGAGGTGATCTCATTGAAACTTACAAAATTCATATAGGGTGTGACAGGGTAGATGTGCATAGGGTGTTTCCTCTGGCTGGTGAGTCTAGAACCAGGAGACATAACCTCAGGATAAGGGGCAGGCCATTTAATTCTGAGGAGGAGGAGGAGGAATTCCTTCACTCAGAGGATGGTGAATTTTTGGAATTCCCTGCCCCAGAGAGCTATGGAATCGCAATCATTGAGCATGTTCAAGACAGAAATTGATAGATTTCTGGTTACTAATGACATCAAGGGATATAGGGATAGTGAGATGATCAGCCATGATGTGTTCGAATGGTGGAGCAGGCTCGACAGGCCGAATGGCCTACTGCATCTCGTGTGTTCTTATTTGAGAGCTGAGACAACAGTACCTGTCGGGGAGATGCTTTTCAGCCATCTAGACACGGTGTCCAATCTATCAGAATTGGTTTTTGTACTGCCTGAATGCTTATGGACCTGACCTCAAGAAGGACACCAGTGTTTGTTTGACAGTCCTCCCATTGAATCCCGAGGATACGGGGGAGACACTGCTGTTGGAATTTCTCCAGCACTCCTGTGTTACTGATACACAGTCCAGGTCTCAGTGTAGTACAGGAGTGTGGTGACAACTGCTCTGCACACTAGGACTTTTGTTGACTTGCAGAGATTTTGCATTAAAACACTCGCTGCCATAATTTGTAGAAGGCTGAGGTGGCACAGCTGATTTGGTATTGGATCTCCTCATCAATGGTGGCCTTTTGAGGGAGGTAGTTGCCAAGGTATGGGAAGTGCTCAGCATATTCCAGGGTCTCTTCTTCAACATATATGGGAGGTGGAATATTTGGCTGACCAGGTGTGGGTTGATATGAGTTTCGTTTTGCTAATATTTAAGGTCAGGCTGAGTTGCTTGTATGCAGAATTGAAGAGAAGAACCCTAGCTGGAAAATCTGGTGCAGAGTGGGCAATGACACTGCAGTCGTCCACAAACTGTTCATCATATATGTCTACGGTGGTCAGTTTAGATTTGGCACGAAGGCAACTAAGGTTAGAGAGTCTTCCATCTAGATGGTATTTAGTACTGACACCAGAGGGCAGTTGATCTTTGATGTGGTGAATAGCCACTGTCAGGTAGACTCCATACTGTTTACAATCGATCACAGCCTTGCTCGATTCCGATCTGGATTTTGAAGGCATCTTTTCTCCCATTCAACACAGTTACGATCATATCGTCATAGGATGACTGCATGGACTGTAGTCACTGTCGTAATGTAGGAAATGTGGTGACCAGTTTGTGCACTTCAAGCTCTCAAAGAGTAATGTACTAATGACCAGATAGCTCTTTTCATGATGTCAGTTGAGGGATAAATATTGGCCAGGATACCAGGAAGAACTCCCCTGCTCTTCTTCAAATAGTGCAATGGGGCCTTTTATGTCATGCCAAAAGGGTAGATGGGGCCTTGGTTTAATATTTCATCCAAAGCACCTCAGACAATGCAACACTTCCTCAGTACTGCACTGCAGTATCAGGTTAGATTATGTGCTTGAGTCTCTGGGGTGGGACTTAAACCCATAACCTTCTGACTCAGCAGAACTCACTACCAACTGAGCCAATAAGAAACTGATTTGCACACACGAGAACATGTCCAAATATTTTGTTCAGAGATAAAAATTCACCAGGACACTGGTGAGAACCTCCCTTTACTACTTTGAAATAATGCCAGGGGATCTTCTCACATTCACCCGAAACAGCCTTGATTTAAGGGGTTGGATTTTCAAATGCTGTTGGGGTTGGGACCAGATGTGGGTGCGATTTAAAAATCACGATCCTGCAGGTTGTCGCAGGAGCCCGACATCTCTGCGATTGTCTAAAGATTTCAAAGTGCTGGTGGTGGGGCGTGGGGGCTGGGGGGAGGGGTGGGTGCAGGGTTAAGGGGAGGGAGCAGGGGGAAGGCATGGCCTCCAATTAATAACCCATTAAGCTCCCTCAGGAGGGTTTTTAAGAGGCCAGGAAGGGGTGAGGGGGGCTTTTCAAAGTGCAAACAGGTGAACCTTAATCTGGTGCATGTTAGTGCCCAGCTGTCAGGTTTATTGCAGATGCCTCTGAAAGTTTCTTTTCATTTGTTGAAAGCTGTCATTTCATGGACCAATTCAAGTGCAGTATCTTTATTTTGCCTTAGAGTCACTTTCCTCTGTGAAAGCACTGCTGTTCCTCTGAGGAGCTGCCTGCTCTACTCAGCAAGGTAACGGCAGGCCCCATCATGGCTGCTGTCCATCTTTGCTGCTGGCGCCAGGCAGGCAGCTCCCACTTCCTGGAGATACTCAGCACCGTTACTTGGGCACTGAGCTTGCTTGCTACCCCATTAGGGCATATACATTTAAAAATAGCCTCATGTGAGTGACACAGTTGAAGCGAAGAGTTGGGACCTGGAATTGACCGGGTGTTGGGTTCCCAATCCTGCTTTGAAAATCCTGCCCAACATCTCATCCTAAAGATGGCATCACTGACAATGTAGTGCATTCTCAGTACCACATGGAGGCGCCAATCTAGATTTGGTGCTTAAGTCTCTGGAGTGGGATTTGAACCCACAGCCTTCCAATTCAGAGGTAAGTGTGCTGCCAAGGCTGGCACCTTTTATGTAGCCACAAAGCGAAGATACATTTATGAATAACGGAGTTTCCAGTTTAATTAACTACAGATATTATACATTCAAAAACATATACATTGCCTTAATTTGGCTGCTAAAGCTCACTGCGCCAGTATGATATTGTGACTAGGTTCACATATTCTTTCACAAGCTGAATTAAAGGCGCTGCTATTTAACATCTGAAGGTTTGTGCGTCAGTTTACCAGGAAAAAGAAATAATCATTTGACATTTCAGCAAAGGGATAGATCATTTTTCATGCTTGTTTGAATGACAGGAGAGGCCACATCTTCAGGACCACCTGGAACAGCTGTATGCAACATTAGTAAGAAATTTAATCTCATGCCCTATCAATAACAGCACGATGAGAAAAAGGACCAACAAAGGACCACGTAGTTTATCTTCTACTACCCAGGTAGTTGCATGATACAGCAATGATGGAGTTGCTGTCTAATCATAGCAATTGATCGCTACTGCTTAATTTGCAACAGATCCAGAAATGAGGCAAGGAATACTCAGTTGTGAAGAGCTTTGGCAACAGATCCAAAGTCAGCTGCTCCTCCGAAATATGCTGCACTTACCACACATCAGTCTCAAATTACTCATACGCAGCACCCTAAAATATTACCTCCTGAAATAAACCTATCTAATTTAACTATAACCCGATTAGCACAAATGTTTTAGTGATGCCCTCAATTTTAGATAAGGCTTAAGCCCAGCGACGCACCCAATGTAGGTGACAAGAGCAGAGAGAGATGGGAGCTGGTTTCCACTCAATGGCTGTGCATTAAACTGTCACTGACTTGCATACAAATTGGGGAGGCACCCTGTAATGTAGCTGAATTGCCCAAGCTGTGCTCCAGCTGCGTAGAGTCCATTTGGAACAGGCACAGAAGTTTTTTTTTCTGCCCCTCTTGCACCTTATTTCTGGATTGGAAAATTGCCTGGCAGATAACTAACTGGCAGGCAGAAAATCTAATAGTGGCTTCTAGAGTGCAATACCCTGGAACCAATGGGCATTATGAGTGATGCACTCGGAACACTGGATAATAATTCAACGACACTAGTCTTGTGGTATCTGGTGATATCGGCTTGTTTGTGCTTAAGTAAACAGAGCCAGCATGGTATTACAGTGTGGGGCATATTACTTTCCCCACCATGTTAAATAGAACTAGTTCTTTCACCTGTAATATTGAGATGTGGACTTATTCATGAACAAGAATTGGTGGGAGGGTTGGGTGGGGGTTGTGGGGGGCAGGGAGAAAGAGGTTGTTCATCACTCCAAAAAATTGTTTCTTTCTTAATTCAAATCCAACTTCCATTACAGTACTGGTGCATTTCAAAGACTGCCTTCCTACCTCACAAACAAGAGTTCTTTCCCCCTTATTTGATCTCCGTCTGTCTGGTTCATCACTGAATGTCCCTATGGCACCTTTCCCTGCCAGCAATGAGAGATGTGGCTTTCAAAGTAGACTTCAATTGGCTCATCTCCTTGACTAGTTCCACTTGTCTGAAGGGTTTGGAGAGGAATTTCCCAGATTTTATTCTCGCAATTTTATTTTTCACTTCTCCCAAATAATCAGAGTTTTGGGTGGGGGGGGGGGGGCATATTAATTATGACGATGCACAAATCGTCACTGTCCTATGGGTTAGCTGGGTGAACCAGAGGTTCTTTTCCAGTCCATCATTTTTCATATGTTTTGTCTTCCAATAGCTTCCCATTCTAATTATTCAGCTGAACCACTGACATTTGTCCATGGGATGTGCATGTTGCTGGCAAGATCAACATTTGTTGCTCATTCTCAAATGTTCTTTAAAAGGTGGTGAGCTACCTTCTTCAACCACTGCAGTCCATGTGGAGTAAGTACACCCGTACTGTTGGTTTGGGAGCGAGTTGCCAGATTTTGGCCCAGAGACAGGGAAGGAAGAACAATATATCATTCTAATTCAGGAGGTTGGGGAGGGGTTGGGGAGCGGGGTGGAGGGAAGGAAACCCAAAGGAAATGATGTTCCCATGAGTCTACTACCCTTGTTCTTCTCAGTGGCCGAGGTCACCGGTTTGGATCGCTTGCACCTACCAACTGCTACATCCAAGCTTGCAGCTCAATGTGAGTGCAGATTGACTATTGCACATTGTATAGTGAGTCACCTCACTCACTGTCGTTCCATTTGTAGTGTGCACTCTCTGCCCTGTCACATGAGTCCTACTGAGCTCAGTTGGAGCAGAGGTCTAGAGATAGGCACTCTGATAAAATTCTGATGTCTATGAACGTGTTGTTGAACATAATTATGAAACAAGATTTTTTTCAGCCATGAATACAAAACAGCTCCAAATTGTTTCTGCTTAAAAAGGTGTCTAGTTTAAGGGACGATTCACATAACCTTGAGCTGTCCTCTCTTTGGTCAGTTCTCTGAAATCTTCCTGTAAAGTGGAGGGGGTGGGGGGGGGGATGAACTGTTGAGATGAATTCTGCACGATTGGTCAAACATTGCTCTATCCAGCATAAAACCCAGTGGATGATCTGAAAGTTCAAATGTTGAAGTTCTTTAAAAATGAACACTTAATTCAATCCACTGTGCTTATAGAATTCTAGATTTCCTATACTGAATGCAAACAAAAAGAATTGAAAGTTAGTTCAAACAAGTCAATTATGACAGTAAGCTAATGGTTGGAGCAAGATTTCCATTCATCTTTTGTCTCTTACTTTTGGATCCTACATTGTTTTGCCAATTTTTTTTTCAATTTAATGGAAATAAATACAGCACAACATTTTACAGAGGATATATGGCACAGAAACAGGACATTTGGCCCAGCCATTCCACACAAGCTCCATTTGAGCCTCCTCCTGTATTTCATCATCTAACACTATCACCATAACCCTCTATTTCCTCGTTTGCTAATATGGTCTTCACTTAAATGTCTCTATTAGTGTTTGCCTCAACCACTCCCAATGGTCATGAGCTCCACATTCTCATCAAGAAGTGTCTCCTGAGTGCCCAGTTGGATTTCTTGGTGGCTATCTTACATTGATGGCCGCTCCTTCCCCACAAGTTCACTAAAAAAAAAACTTTCATAATATTGATAGCCTTTATTAGGTCACTCTCAGCCTTCTCTTTTCAAGAGGCAAGGGACCCAGCTTGTATAACCATGCATTTCTGCTAACTCTTTTGTAAATCTCTTTTACACCCTTCAAAATCTGGACAGAACAGGTAGGGAGAAATTGTTCCCATTGACAGGAGGGTCGAGAACCAAAGGACACTAATTTAAGATATTAGCAAGAGAAGCAGAGGTAAACCTTTTTATGCAGTGAATGGCTAGGATCTTGAATGTACTGCCTGCGAGTGCAGTGGTTGCAGACTCTAACCAGTTTTCAAAGGAGAATTGGATTATTATCCAAAAAGAAAATTGCAGGGCTACAGGGAAAAGGCAGGGGAGTGGGGCTAGCTCGGTTGCTCTTAAAAGAGCCTGCATGGACATGGTGGGCTAAATGACCTCCGTGCCTCCATTTCCTTTCTACAATATGGCGACCATAACTGTACACAGCTTTCAAAGTGTAGTTTAACCAAGGTTTGATTCATGTTTCAGCATATCTTCTCTACTTTTCATATCTATCCCTCTACAAAAAAAACCAAGCCATGGAGTTCATGTCCTTATTAACTTCTGCCACTAAATTTATTGATTTGATAGCACAAATAAAGGAGTAGGATGTAATAGCAATTATAGATACAGAAGGTTGTAAAGTGACCACGGCTGGGACTGTGGATATTTAAGGGTATTTGACATTTCAGATGGACAAGTAAAGAAAAGGAGATGAGATAGCTCTGTTAATAAAGAATGAGGTCAGTATAATTGTGAGAAATAATTTTGGTTCGGAAGATCAAGATATAGATCAATTTGGGTAGAGGTAAGAAGCAGAAAAGGCAGGAAGTCACTGGTAGGAGCAATTTATAGGCCCCTAACAGTAGCTACACTGTGGGGAAGTGTATAAATCAATAATAGGGGTTTGTAAGAAAGGTGCTGCAATAATTTTGGGCAATTTTCATCTTCATTTGGATTAGATGAATCAAATTGGCTAAAGTAGCCTGGAGGATGAGTTCATAGAGTGCATTCAGCACAGTTTCTTAGAATAATACACTCGAACCAATCAGGGAAAAAGCTATTGTAGACTTGGTAATGTACAATGAGACAGGATTAATTAATGACCTCATAGTAAAAGATTCTCTGGGTTGAAATGATCATAACATGATAGAATTTCACATTCATTTTGAAGGTGAGAAATGTGGGTCCATAGCTAGGGTCTTAAACTTAAGTAAGGGCAATTACGAGGGTATGAATACAGTGGACTGGGGATGAAGTGGACTGGGAAAAGAGGTTAAAAGGTAAGATGGTAGAGAAGCAGTGGAAAACATTTAAGGAGATATTTCATAACTGAAAGATATTCCCATGGGAAAGAGAGACTAAGAGAAGGATGAACTATCCATGGTTAACTAAGGAAGGCAAGGATGGTATCAAATTGAAAGAAAAGATATACAATGTCACAAAGATTAGTGGTAGCCCAGAGAATTGGGAAAATTTTTAAAAACCTGCATATGACGACTAAAAATGGATGGTTGGTGGGGGAGAAATTAGAATATGAGAAAGCTAGCAAGAAATATAAAAACAAACAATAAAAGCTTCTACAGGTATATAAAAAGGAAGAGAATAGCTGAAGTGAATATTGGTATCTTAGAGGGCAAGACTGGGGAATTACTAATGGGAAAGGGAAATGGCAAAAACTTTGAACAAATGTTTTGTATCTTTCTTTCCAGCAGAAGACAAAAAGCATCCCAAGAATAGGAGAAAAACAGCAGCAAAAGAGAGTGAGGAACTTAAAATAATTACTAGAGAAAGAATACTAAGAAATCTAATGGAACTGAAGACTGGCAAGTCCCTTGGCCTTGATTATAATATTCCCATATTCTGCAAATGTCCCAGAAGATTAGAGGGAGACAGAAAGTGTGAAACTTTAGGCTAGTTAGTCTAACATCTGTCGTTGGGAAAATGCTAGAATCCATTATTCAGGAGCTAGTAGCAGAACATTTAGAAAGTCATAATACGATCAGGCAGAGTCAAAATGATTTTGTGAAAGGGAAATAGTGCTTGACAAATTTATTATAGTTCTTTGAAGATGTACTAAGCAGGGTGGTAAAGATATAGTGTATTTGGATTAGCATAAGGCATTCGATAAAGTGACTCTTAAAAAGGTTACTGCACTAGATAAGAGCTAATGGTGTTGTGGGTGATGTATTATCATGAATGGAAGATGGGTCATATTCAGGTTAGCAAGCTGTAACTAGAGGGGTGCCACAGGGATCAGAGGTGGGGGCTCATATTTATGATCAACATTAATGACTTGGATGAGGGATTGACTGCATTGTAGCCAAATTTGCTGACAATACCAAGATAGGCAGGAAAGTAATTTGAGAGGAGGATATGAAGAGTCTGCAAAAGGATATAGGTAGATTAAGTGGGCAAAGATTTGGTAGATGCAGTATGATGTGGGAAAATGTGAGGTTGTCCACTTTGGCAGGAAAAGGAGAAAAACGGATTACCTAAATGGAGTGTGTGTACAGAATGCTGTGGTAGAAAGGGATCTAGGTGTCCTTGTACATGAGTCACAAAAATTTAACATACAGGTACAGCAAGTAATTAGGAAGACAAGTGGAATGTTGGCTTTATTGCAAGAGGGTGGAGTGTAAATGTAGGGATGTCTCGTTACAACTGTGCAGATCATTTAGAAAGCTGTACCTAGAGCATAGCATACACTTTAGGTCTCCTTACTTGAGGGATATACTTGCAATGGAACCAGTCTAGAGAAGGCTCACTCGGTTGATTCCTGGGATAAAGAGGTTGCCTTATGAGTAAAGGCTGGGCCCCTACTCAGTGGAGTTCAGAAGAATGAAAGGTGATCTTATTGAAACTTAAGATTCTGAGGGAACTTGACAGGGTAGATGCTGAGGGGATGTTTTCCTTGTGGGGGAACCAAGAACTAGGGACACAATATTGCAGCATTTGATCAGTACTGCACTGGAATATCAGCAGAGATTCTGTGCTGAAGTCTCTGGAGTGGGCCTTGAACCCACAAGCATCTAACTCAGAGGCAAGAATGCTACTAACTGTACTACAGCTGGCATTTAATTTTTTTAAAACTCATTTATGGGCTGTGGGCATCGCATTTATGTCCATCCCTAATTGCCTTTGAGCAGGTGGTGGTGAGCTGCCTTCTTGAACTGCTGCAGTTAATAAGAACATCACATAAGAACATAGGAAATAGGAGAAGTAGGCCATTCGGCCCCTCAAGCCTGCCCCGCCTTTCAATAAGATCACGGCTAACCTGCCCCAGGCCTCAATTCCTCCTTTTTGCCAGTTTTTCATAGCCCTCAACTCCTCGATATTTCAAAAATCTATCTACCTCCTCTTTAAATATTTTCAGTGATCTGGCCTCCACAACTCTCTGGGGTAGAGAATTCCAGACATTCACTACCCTCAGAAGAAATTCCTTCGCATCTCAGTTTTAAATGAATGTCCCTTTATTCTGTAACTATGTCCCCTAGTTTGAGATTCCCCCACTAGTGGAAACATCTGATCAACATCTACCTTGTCAAGGCCCCCTCAAAGTTCAATAAGGTCACTCCACATTCTTCTAAGCTCTAATGAATAAACGCCTAACTTGTTTGGCCGTTCTTGATAAGTCAACCCCTTCATCCGAGGAATCAGCCTAGTGAGTTTCTTTTGAACTGCCTCCATTGCCAGTATATCCTTTCTTAAATACGGGGACCAAAAATGTACACAGTACTCCAGGTGCAGCCTCACCAACACCCTGTACAGTTGTAACAAGACTTCCCTATTTTTAAACTCCAACCCCCTAGCAATACAAGCCAAAATTCCATTTGCCTTCTTAATTGCTTGCTGCACCTGCATGCTGACTTTTTGTGTTTCATGCACAAGAACACCCAGATCCCTCTGTACTGCACTTCTTTGGAGTCTCCATTTAAATAATAGTCTTCCTTTCAATTCTCCCTACAAAGAGCATGACTTCACACTTTCCTACATTAAACTCCATCTGCCAAATTTTTGGCCACTCACTCAACCTATCTATATCCCCTTGCAGATTCCTTATGTCCTCACGGTAATAAATGCGGCCCGAGCTAGTGACGCCCACATCCCACGAACATATATAAAAAAAAAAATCATAACATGCCTTCCCCACCTATTTTTGTATCATCAGCAAATTTGGATACATTACACTCTGCCCCCTCCTCTAAGTCATTAATATAGATAGTAAATAATTGAGGCCCTAGGACTGATCCTTGTGGCACTCCACTAGTTATGTCTTCCCAACCTGAAAAAGACCCATTAATCCCGACTCTGTCTCCTGTGTGTTAACCAATCCTCAATCCATGCCAATACATTACCCCCAATACCGTGAGCTCCTATCTTGTGCAATAACCTTTTATGTGGCACCTTATCGAATGCCTTCTGGAAGTCCGAATACACTACATCTACCGGTTCCCCTTTATCAATTCTGCTCGTTATATCCTCAAAGAACTTTAGCAAATTTGTCAAACATTATTTCCCGTTCACAAAACCATGTTGACTCTGCTTGATTGTGTTAAGCTTTTCTAAATGTCCTATTTCTTCCTTAATAATTAACTCCAGCATTTTCCCAATGACAGATGTTAGGTTGACTAGCCAATAGTTTCCTGCTTTTTGTCTCCCTCCCTTCTTGAACAGGGATGTCACATTAACGGTTTTCCAATCCGCTGGGACCCACCCGGAATCCAGAGAGTTCTGGAATATTTCAACCAAAGCCACGACTATCTCTGCAGCCACTTCCTTTAAAACCCTTGGATGCAGGCCATCAGGTCCTGGTGACTTGTCTGCCTTTAGTCCCATTAGTTTATCAAATATTTTGTCTCTCGTGATAGAGACTGTTACAAGATCTTTCCTCCCATTAGCTCCTTGCTTATCTGATATCTTTCGGATGTTTATAGTGTACTCCACCGTGAAGACCGATGCAAATTTAAAATTTTTTATTATTCATTCACAGGACATGGGCTTCGCTGGCTGGGCCAGCATTTATTGCCCATCCCTAGTTGCCCTTGAGAAGGTGGTGGTAAGCTTTAAACGAGCGGTTTAAATTATCTGCCACTTCCCTGTTCCTTGTTATCAATTCTCGAGTCGCATCCTCCAAGGGTTCCCCGCTCACTTTAGCCACTCTCTCTTTATATACCCGTAGAAGCTCTTGTTGCTTATTTTTATATTTCTTGCCAATTTACTTTTATAATCAATTTTCTTCCTCTTTATCAACTTTTTAGTCATCCGGTGTTGGTTCCTAAAGAATTCCCAATCCTCTGGCCTACCACTATTTTTTGCCACATTGTATGCCTTAGTTTTTGATTGGATACTCTCCTTGACAACCTTTGTTAACTACGGGTGGTTCATCCTTCTCATCCAGTCCTCCTTTTAGACCGAGATAAATTTTTGCTGAGTGTTATGAAATATCTGCTTAAATATCTGCCACCGCTCATCCACTGGCCTTCCCTTTAGTCTATATTCCCAGCCCACTTTAGACAACTCTTTCTTCATAACTTAAATAAAGGCAATTAGAGGTAAGTTGAGGACATTGGTGTGAGGCCCGCGTTGCTCGCCCTCAAAATAGAATCTGAAATTCTACCATGTTGTGATCGATACCCCCTAGAAGATCCTTAACTACGATATCGCTTATTGATCCCACCTCATTACACATTACTAGGTCTAAAATAGCCTGTTCCTGGGTAGGTTCTGCAAAGTATTGCTCTAAGAAACAATCCCTGATGCAATCTAAAATTCGTCTTCCATGTTACCCCTGCCAATCTGATTTGTTCAGTTAAAATCACCCATGACAATTGTAGCGCCCTTCTTACATGCCTCCATTATTTCCCGATTTATACTTTGTCCTACAGTGAGGCAACTCTTCAGGGGCCTATATACGACACCCATCCATGACTTCTTCCCCTTTCTATTCCTTACTTCCACCCCAACCGATTCCACATCACAATCTATTACACCTGTATCACTACTCACCACCGCATTGATACCTTCCTTTATTAACAAAGCTACCCCACCTCCTTTTCCTTTGTGCCTATTTTTCCAGAATGTCGAACACCCTTGAATATTGAGTTCCTATGGCTTGGACACCTTGCAACCATGTCTCTATAATAGGTATCATCTCTAACAGCTATCAAGTCATATTCATTTATATCTATTTGTGCCGTCAACTCATCTTGTTACAAATGCCGCGTGCATTTGGATAAAGAGCCTTAAACTTTGACAATTTACCATTAATATTCATTCTGGTTCTGATTTCTGCTGCAGTTTTCTGCTTATACTTTCTGCCTCTTCTGGTCATACTTTGATTATTGTTCGCCTCTTCACTACCCTGCGCCTCTGCGCTCTTATTTCTTTTTGATTTTTTAAACTTCCCTTCAATTGAACCCTCCCCTCCACCAATTAGTTTCAAGTCTAACCTACAACCCTAGTTATACAATTGCCCAGGATACGGGTCCCAGCAGTTTTCAAATGAAGCCCGTCCCAACAGAACAGCGCTCCCTCCTTTCCCAGTACCAGTGCCCCATGAATCTGAACCCATTTCTCCCACACCAATCTTTGAGCCACACATTTACCTCTCCAGTTTTATTTATCCTATGCCAATTTTCATGTGGCTTAGGTAGTAATCCTAAATTGTGGTTCTGTTTTTTAATTTCAATTTAATAGTAGAATATATAAGTGTATTTATATTAGTAAACAATGGTCAGTCAACTACGCTGAAAACAGAATGTCTGTTCTCTTGCTATTTGTGGAGTTTGTGTCCTTTCCAATAAAGCCTTGCTGAATTGCAGCTGTTTGGCTTGTGGTGTGGTGGTGACGGTGGAAAAGAGGAAAAACAATTATAGGTCACTCCAGTCATGACTGACTTTTCATGCTTGTCACATTGGAAAGCACATTCAGGATAAATATGGTATTTCCCTTGATAGGCAGTATTTCAGTAGAAAATAAAAGCATTAAAATCAACTTTATTAAAAACAATTTTCTGAGCGTACCAGTAAAAATACTCTCCCCTCCCTCATCACTACACCCTACAATGCAAGTGACAGAATATTAGGAAGGAAGGGAAATGGCTGCAACTGAAGCTCTGATGAGCTCCTATCACACTGCATCTTCAGTGTAATTACTTGTTTCCATGTGCAAGTCATATTTTGGAGTCTTCAACTTTTTTTTTTAAAGAGGGTGGGGGGGGGGCGGGGGGCTGTGCCAACTTTTGCAGGTTGCATCCAGTCAATAGACAGAGACTTATAAGCTGGTTAAGCAGATCACAACATGTTACATCGTTATCAGATGATTTGGCCATTATTAAACCACTGCCTGCACTTGATCTCAACCCAATCAAGTGATTCTGTACAATTTAACTGATTCAAACATCATTTTGTGGGCCAAAGAATGTCGGCTGAGTTTTACAAATGAGATCAGCAGAAACCGTTAACCATTTCTTGCTCACCCAGTCAAATGCAGAAGTGTTTTCAATGGTAAACATTGCTCAGGGTTCAGTTAGTAACCAGACCTACTGGAGAATTTTCATGATTCTGGGTAGGGAGTTGGTTGGGGGCAGGGGCAAAGCCTGCTCCCATTGCTTTTTATTGGGTAGATTTGCAGAGAGGAAGGAGTGCGAGAAAACTCGTAAAAAGAGGCGCAGGAAAATTATAACTATCCAAATCCCCCACACCTCTCTCAAAACCAAACAAACTATATTTTACCACAAAAGTATTACTTCAACTCTTCTGGGAACTGTGTATAAAAAGTAAATCAAAATTGAAGGAGAAGAGGAAAAGAAAGGAGAATATGACTGAAAGAAACATTAACAGGAACATTTTAATTTTCCAGACTTCTGTGTTTAAGAGCTACCCTTGCCCTTATTCAACCTCCAGCTGCTTCTTTCATGGGCCTCTGATCATTTTGGCATTTTGATCTATGGCTGCCTTGACTTGGCTCCGACCTAAAGGCCCACGTTTTGAGACAGCTAGCAGAGACATGAGTCAAGGAAAGAGGGAACCAACAATGTTCCAAAGGATTTGGCACTTTTCCCAAAGGAAGAGAAAGGGTCAGAAAGCCAGCTTTGTTCCGTTCTCATTAGAAATCTTGATTTAGAAGGAAAAAAAAACACACAGCTGCACAAAGCCAATTTCCTTGGAAACATTTCCCTTGTCTACTTGAGTATTTTGTGGTCTGGAATTCTACTGAGTTGCAAGACAACAAATTTCTAGAATGATCATCCACCTACTGAAGCTTCAAAGAAAAGAATCAAATGTTGCACATGCTCTTTCCTCCACTCCTTTTCAAAATTCTTCACAGAAGCTGCCAACACAATGAGACAGCACTATAATCTTCACCTTCTTCATTCCCCACAGGAGTGCCTTGAGGGGTTCTCGTTTCTGAATTTGCCAATTAGTCTGGTCTCACCTGCCTCCATGGGATATTTTGCCACAACTAGGTGGCTTTGCACAATGAACCATTTGTGACTTGATCAATAGTGAAGATATCTAGACTTCCATGCAATTTGGCTGGGATGGGCTTCTGGTGCCTGACGTACCGAGTTGTTCGAAATTGTAAACTGGCTGTAACTCCAAATCAGAACAATAACACCAGCTCAAAATGATATACAATCAGGCAGCTCTCCATTGTCCTTAGCTGTATCATGTGTCCAGTTTCATATTAACATTCTCCCATTATATACAAGAGCCCAAAAATGCAAAACAACTTTACTAAAGGTGCGAACACTGTATATTGAACATTTGAAGAAAAAACACAAAAAGCCAACAGCAGTACTTTCATGTGCTAATTTCCATCCACAAAAGAAACCTTCAGTATGGCACAATGAACTTGCAAGCACGCTAATACCTGATGTGCCGTTAAAACCTAACACCAGCAACTGATGCCCCTCGTGTCTGCAATGCCTATAGGCCATGACAACCTAACTGTCATGAAACTAGTTGCAATGTGCAGCAATGGCATATTTACAAACATAAATTTTAGGCAGGTTCTCATGTTAACTAAACCATCAACCGTTCATTGAATAAACAGATCACCATATGGCTTGCTCTATATATTAATACAATCTTTGGGTCAATTCATTCATGTAACAAGTTATGCTGTTGAACTCATTATTTTTCATCACACCAGTTCGTGTAGCACCTCTATTTGTAAACATCGTTCCGATTTTTAAACTTTAAGATGGTTATGTTCAAAAACCCTGCCTAGGAGGCAGAAATTGACTTGACTTTGACCAACAGCTATGAGGTACTTGCTACATGTGTAGATGGGGACAAGAACTGTAGGGTGGATGTGCAAGCTGACCATGGCACCATGGTTCAGAATGCCATTCAAATGGGGGGAATGAAAAGAAAAGTGGTAGTTAATAGGGAACTGTATATTCAGTGGGGGGGGATACACACTGTTCTCTGCAGCCAGAGCCAGAAGTTCTGAAGGTTGCGTTGCCTGCCCAGTGCCAGGGTTAAGGACATCTTCCCATGGCTAGAGATGACTTTGGAGTGGGATGGGGAGGATCCAGTTGTCCAGAAGCCCATGTGGAAACCAACAACATAAATAGAACTAGGAATGATGCTCTGCTGAGAGTTTTTGAGGAGTTAAAACACAGAATCTCAAAGATAGCAATCCTTGGATTGTTAACTGGGCCAGGCATAGGGTCAAGCAGATTAGAGAATTAAACGCGTGGCCCAAAGGGGGTGCTGGGAGAAGGTTTTTTGATTCATGGGACAATGGCATCAGTACTAGGGAAGGAAGAAGCTGTTTCCTTTGGGATGGACTCCACTTAAACAGGGCTGGGATCACATCCTGGCAAATTGTAACACAAGGGCTGTGGATAGGGCTTCAAACCAATGGCAGAGGGCGGGAAGAGGATGTTCAGGTGAAGGGAGATTTATAAATTTAAAGAGAAAAGTAGAGACAATAGAGCAGTGTAGTGAATTGGATGAAGACAAGCAGAGTGGGGTAGGAAGGGACAGAGTTTAATGGTAACAGTACATTAGTGAATTAGGTCTATGCAAATAATAAGTGTATAAAAATAAAATTAATGGATCTCTGAATGTGCAGAGTATTCACAATATGATAGATGAACTAGTGGCACAAATAGAGATAAACAGTTTAGATCTAATCATCACCACAGAGGTATGGTTACAAAGTGACTAAGGTTGGGAAACTATTCCAGAATACACAGCATTTCAAAAAGGCAGAGAGTGGAAAAGGGAAAGGAGTAGCACTAATAGGAAAGGGTGATATAGGACATTAGTAATAAATGATCTTGGCTCAAGATGACCAGGAAGTAGAATCAGTAAGGGTGGAAATTAGGAACAGCAAAGATCAGGAAATGTTGGTTTAGAGGCCGCCTACAGCAGTAACAAGTATTAAGCAATAAATAATTGGAGCTTGTAACAAAGGCAATATAATAATTGTGGGAAACTTTTAATCTTCACATGCACTGGACAAATCAAATTGATAAAGGTTGTCTGGGAGGTGAGTTTGTTTAATGTTTTCCTGAGTTTCCTGGAAGAATACATTGTGGAACCAACTAGGGATAAAACTATTTTAGATCTCCTATTGTGCATTTAGGCAAGTTTAGTTAATAATCTCATTATAAAAGAACTGCTGGGAAAAAGTGATCATCATACAATTGAATTACATATTAAGCTTGACAGTAACATACTCCAGTCCTAAATAAACTTAGGCAAAGTCAGTTACATAGGTATGAGGAGAGAGCCGGCTAAGGTTGATTGGGTAAATGGATATTTAAAGAAACAATTCAAGATGCTCAACAAAAATACATTCTATTAAAAAACTCAGCAAGATTGACCCATCTGTGGGCTTACTAAGGAAATTAAAGGTAGCATTAGATTAAAAGTAGAGGCTTATAATGTTGCAAAAAAAAAAAGTAGGTAAGCCTGAGGATTGGAAGTGTTTTAAAAACCGCAGGTCCACCAAAATGTTGATAAAAAAGGGTAAAATAGAACACGAGAGAAAAAATAAAACATGAGAGTAAACTAACCAGGAATATAAAACAGATTTTATGAGTTTTTACAAGTAAAATAGGAGAGTAGCTAAAGTAACCATTGGTCCCTTAGAAACAGAGATAGGAGAAATTATCATGGGGGATGAGGAAATGGCAGAGACGTTGAACAAACATTTTTTGTCTATCTTTACAGTAAATGACAAGTTGCATATCAGAAATAGGGAGGGCAACCAAGGGATTAACAAGAGTGAGGAATTTAAAGTCATATCAGCAGAGAAAAAGTGTTGGAGAGACTTAAGGGACTAAAATCTGACTAATGCCCAGGACATGATGCCCTACATCCTTGGGTTCTAAAATAGACAGCTGCAGAGATAGTGAATGCATTGGTTATGATTTTCCAAAATTCTCTAGATTCTAGAATTATGCCATTGGGTTGGAAGTTAGCAAATACAACACTGCTATTCAAAAAATGAGGGAGAGAGAAAACAGGGAACTACAGGCCAGTTAGCCTGACATTAGAGGAATGGTTAATGGACAGGAAGAAAAAGATAGGGGCAAATGCAGCATTTTCAAGTTAGCAGGCTGTAACTGGTGTTGTGCCGTAGGATTGGTGCTGGAGCCTCAGCTATTTACAATCTAAATATTCTGGACTTAAATGAAAAGACCAAGAGCAATGTATCTAAGTTTCCTGATGATACAAAGCTAGGTTGGAACGTAACCTGTGTGGAGGACAGAAAGAGGCTGCAAAGAGATACAGACAGGTTAAGTGAGTGGGCAACAAGGTGGCAGATGGAGTATAACATGGGAACTGTGAGGTTATTCACTTTGGTTGCAAAAGCAGAACATTTTTTAAAAAAGGGAATGAAACTCGTGACTGTTGATATCCAGAGGAACCTGGGTGTACTCATGCAAGGAACACAAAGTTAGCATGCAGGTACAGGAAGTAATTAAGGTGGCAAATGGCATGTTGACCTTCACTGCAAGGCGATTAGAGTACAAGAATAAGGTAGTCTTGGTGCAATTGCAGAGATCACACCTGGGATATGTGCAGAGTTTTGGTCTCCAAATTTAAGGAAAGATATACGTGTATTGGAGGTGGTACAGCAAAAGCTCACTATGTTGGTTCCTGGGATAAGAGGGTTACCCTATGATGAGTGGCTGAGTAAATTGGGCCTATATTTTCTGGAGTTCAGAAGGATGCAAGATGATACAAGATTCTGACAGGCCAGACCAAGGTTGTTTCCCCCTGGCTGGGGAATATGAACATGGGGGCACAACCTCCAGATAAGGACCAATCACTTAAGGCTGGGATGAGGAGAAATTTTTTCACTCCGAAGGTTGTGAACCTTCAAAATTCTCCACCTTAGAGGGTTGTGGCTGCTCCATTGTTTAAGATATTTAATGCTTAGATGAGAGATTTTTGGTCTGCTCCTATTTATGTTCTTACATTGTCATGAAAGCAAGCTGGATTAATTTGTTTTTTTTATTCTCTCCCCAATCCATCCATGCCCTCCAACCACCTTACCCTGTGTCCCTGCACGACAACTTCCTTTGATAACACAAGTGAAGTCATAAACTCTCTAGACAGGATGGCATGAGCTTGTATCCTGCCAGAATGGGTCAATGCCCTGTGCTACCAATGATACTTTTCATAATGCTGTAGCAATGCAACTGCAGTGAACCAACTTCCCCTAAATCCAACAGCTGAAGATACATTTTTATTAGACTCAATGTAGCTTCCAAGTAAGGTAAAACTATCACTTTCAAAATAGTGAAACCCAAACTAAAGTTGGATCATAAAAATACATGAACTGACTGGCTGGCTGCAGTTCATAAATCTAATTTAAGAAAAGCACCATCAGTCTTGGTTGTGTATATAATGTGCCATTATTTATACAAAAGGTATTTTTTGTTCTGCATAAATCAAGTTAAAACTTAAAATTCTAAAAAGAAATAAAGCATGTGGTGGCCACCCCATTACCTTTGAAACAATAGAACTCTCACACATTAACCTTCATTAATTGACTGTTACAAAGTCAATCATGAGCAAACACAGGTCAACAGGCTGGCTTCAAATTTTTACATTGGTTCCACTTGCACAAAGCTGATTTGGTTCCGCTTACACAAGGCTGATTTATGTTGAGTTGATAGAACTGATATTTGAGCTGAATTTCCCTTGGATAATGTTTTATTGGCCAGAGTGTTGTTTGCACAAGTTGTGATTGCACTTGAGCAATTCTCTGTGGTGTAGCAGAGCGTTGGATTGCCCGGGAGCTCTACGGAGCACTGAAAAGGAGTTTAGTCATTTACTCTATTGAGCACTTGATCTCAGCCATATTTCACTAGGAAAGCATCAAGAGAGACCAGATTACTCTAATATGATTGACCTCATTATAATACATTTGCATATCATAAGCCCAGCCCACCGGAATCGTTCCCCTCCCCCCCCCCACTGCCTGGATTGTCCGCCCATGTCGGTGTGATTGCACGTCGACATGTTTCACAATGGCATATAAAAGGCGTACGCTTGGCGGTTGCACTTTGAGGGGAACTTGGAGGTAACTACACAGTAATGTTGCAGAGTGCTCGCCCAGGTCGCCTGTTGGACTTCAAGGTTGAGGCGCATTGTGGTGGGAGCAGGGGGTGGGAAGAACAAGGGCTGCCCTGCGGTTGAGGTGACTTGGGTTGGGTGTGGGCTGGAAGTGGGCACCCTGCGGCTGAAGGTAGTGCACATGACAGTGACAGGGATGAGGCCCACGCACTGGCCAGACAAGGCAGGCACACTCGGGAGGCCCTTATAGCTTCTAGATTTGAGGAAGATGATGACGACGTACAGTGAGGAGACACCATAGATCCTCACTTTACATCTATGAACATTTGACCCAAGACTGGCCTATGGCAAGTACACAACTACTGTGACAATGTTCCTGTCATGGACATGCAGCAGAGGCCCTCATAGTCACTTGATTGCAGGGGGATGACGACGACATGCAGTAGTAAGGACACTCCATAGATCTTCACACAGCCTCTGTGAATGTCTGCCTCCTGATGTCTGACACCTAGCTGGCTTGCGCTTTGTGATCAGGGTCATAGTATGGAGACGCAGCCATGAAACTTTAAAAGCATCTGATCCTTTGTCTGCCTTCAGCACCTGACACCTTCAGTAGCACAGCATCACTGGTCACAAGTAAAGAGATGGGGGCCAACCACACCTTAAAGGTGCTGAGAGCATGATGGAACTCTGACACCTGCCCACTACATTCTGGCAGCAATGACAAGCACCATCAAGGTGCAGGCATCAGTAATGTGTCCAGGGAGAGTGAGGCCAGACATCACTTTGGGCTGAAGGTCGCAGAAAGCACAGGGAACAGGCCCTGGACTGAGACACCTGCCTTTATCTTGTGCAGAAAAGTTTCACATTTGAGTGACATGAACATTGCTCATCAGAACAAGGAGCCAAAGGCAGGGAGACATTCTTGGGAGTTTGTTGACAATACTGAACAGTATATACAAGTAATTAACACCTGCGCCCAGGCTGTGCAAGGTGTCAGCTGTGGCTCAGTTCATAGCACCCTTGCCTTTGAGTCAGAAGGTTGTGGGTTCATGTCCCACTCCCGGAAACCAAGAACTGTGAATGTACTCGAAAGAGTTACATGCGATCTGTTGATAACTCGAAAGAGTTACATCTTCTTAACTTTCCTAACCCTGTCGCTATGTCTTGGTGCCCCCCTGGACATCCACAGTGAAGGTGGAGGCAGCCTGCTGACTGCTATGCCCTGTCTGTGATGACCTTGGTGGGTGCCCTCTGGAAGGCTGAGATCTAGAGGGCCTCAGCCTGCTTTTGGGGTCCTGCTGTGTGGCAGTGGCACCCTCCTCAGCCTGTGGAGCTGGAGCTGCTGAGGCACAAAAAGTGGATTCAGATGGGCTGGACACTCGCAGAATCACCTGGATGGATGAACCCCGGTGGGTAAAACCTGCTGATCTTCCTCCTCAATGAGTCAGCCAGGAGCCCTTGGGCACGCATTGGGAGGAGGGGTAGCTGCAGTGAGATCGATCTGCCCCGCACCCCAACTATTGTGTCTGTGATGGAGTTGAGCCCACACAGCAGTGCAGGAGCGACTTCCTGCACCAAGGTTTCAATGGCAACCACCATCCTACCAGTGTCTACGTCGATGTGTTGTCATGCCTGTGCTATCACCTCATGACGGAGTCCAGAGGCTCAAAATCTGAATCGGACTCAGCAAATTTTTGGCCTCCAGCAGTCCTCCGATTGCCGGACACCTGAGAAGTCCCTGCCATCGCCTGCTGCGGATCAGGCTGTGATGTGCTCACCAGATTGTGACCCAGAGGCTACTGAAAAGCCACCAAGGTGTGTGTCTCTGTGCTGGTGGAGGGTGTGGGTGAGTGCTGTGACTGGACTTCAAAGGAGGGTCCCTCCAGATTCCTCTTTAGAGGTTTTTTTGGGGCTTGATTAGAGGCCCTGGGTCATGGACTCCGTTGGCCGTTTCTCAGATGTGCCTGCGAAAGCAAGGGGAGATAATTAGTGCATGGCAGTGACCTGTGAAACAGGACACATCACTCTCAGCATGGTTATCTGATGGATTTTGCACTGCTGGACCCTCACTTGGTAGGGCACCACCGACCTCACCATCAGCACAGGAATGGTCCAGATCCTCACCAGCCAGCTGGATGGCTCTGATTCTGAAGTTAGTGAGGACCTTGATTTCAGGCATTCCTCCACCAGTCTGCAACCTCTCCCTCTTGTTGTGTGCCAGCTTGTCCTGCATGAATAGAAATGGAGAAAGTGTAAGCAGGACGCCTGCCAGGCCGGATGATAAGTACGCTGGGCATGTGTGGGTGGTGAGTCGTCCCATGGACAGGATGAGGACAATGAAGGTGTGAGAGAGTGTGAATGGTGATGCCCCTTGAACCGGCAAGGAGTGAGGGACCTGTGGATGTGTGATGGGTTTGTGGGTGACAGAGTTGAGAGTGATGAGATTAATGACTTACCCTGGCAGAACAGAGATAATCATTCATCCTCTTGTGGCACTGGGTGGTTGTCCTCTTTTGAAGGGCGTTGGCAGTGACCACCCCATCCCACGGCCAGAGCAGGGGTAGAGGACTTTGTGGCGACCCTCCACTGCATCCAAAAGGCGCTCGGCGGACGCTTCATTGAACCTAGGGGCTGCAGCCCTTTAGCCTTTCAGAGCCATGTCTTCTTTGCAGTCATGGGCTGGAAGCACTGAGATGAGTGCGCATGGCTGGACTTTAAATATGGCGCCTGGTGATGGCGTGGTGGGCGAATGACAGCCTGTCCGCCATGGAAATGGCGCGTTTCTGGGAAATGCATTATTAATACGTAGGTTTGGGATGATACGGCGTGAAAAGCCGCCAACACGACCGGCGGGTACAATGTCATTTTACCCATGCATTACCACACTTAGTGCAAATCTGGGGCGATTCCACCCCTTGTCTCTGTGATAGTGTCATGAAAACACAGCTTGCAGAATGCTGAACCTCGACAGTTCTCAGTTTTACTGGGAAAGTTCAGTATGCCAGTTTCTGTACATCTACAAATTCTTCTTGGGAAAAGTTATGTCAGATTGCTTTGAGAAAGGTTAAATAAGTAATAGTCACATCAAGTTCTCATTGTCAACAGTTTTACAGATCATTAGCAATTAGTTCTCACTCAAAACTTCATCCGTTCATTTTTCTCATATTTTTGGATATTATCTTTCCCCAACTTTGTTGTTAATTCTGTGAAGAGTATTTCCAGGAATGCCTTGCATTTTTTTCATAAAACATAACCGACTTAATTGGCAAACAAGTGTTGAGGCGCTTAGATCAAATGCACAGAGTGAATTACTTCCGTATTTATCTTCTGAATATAGTGGGATGAAAATTCCCGAAGTAAGGAAACACTTTTCTTTTAAATAAAACAACATACACTTACATTAATGATGACTGCCAACTTGCCAATCCCTCTGAGAATGTTGTACCATATACCTAAATGCAAGAGGAAAACTGTTACTCTCTTTTGCACTATTTTTGGCATTGTCAAGCTAGCTTCATGTTACTCCCCTATATGGCAGCAATATCATCAAATTACTGTTAAAAAAGAACAAATCCAACCCAAACGGAATTCCTCTCAAGTTATTCATTCACTTGGAGGTAGTTACAAGCACTGAAAAATGACTCCGTGAGATCAGCCTTAGAATATATAAAGCCATAACCACTGATAAAACTGCAACAGAAAGCAGACAGACAACTGAGACAGCACCACTACTGCATCATCCATATGTTTGGATGGATTCCAACTCAATGGACTAGGTGACGTAGTGGAGGTGTACAATAATGTACAGAGATCTGAATAGTTCACATAAAAACAAAAGACCATTCTTAGGGTTTCTTCTGTATTAGGTGACATAAAGATCAGATGTCCCACAGCATTGGATACTGGTAAGGTGGAAAGAGAGGTCTGGGTTTCAAACAGTAGAAAGTTTGTTCCTTGCCCAAAGCATTCCTCAACGACTCTTGCTTTGCAAATGATGGCTGACTCTGCTCAAACACTTCCAGCAACTGATGTTGAGGGGAAGTATCACAGACAGAAACAATTGCCTGTGTGAAACTTTGCTGCTTGCATTTGATGAAGAAACATTTGAATTGATACAGAATGCGGAGGTCGTGTGAGAACGCCCCGAAACGCGATCCTAAATGTGGAAGTCTGGTTGAAGAGCAAGTAACCTGAACTGTGCTGGTTCAGTCCTAATCCTGTGCAGGATTAACAGGTTGCTCATGTCCGGTAGTGAAAAAGATGGATTATAAATGTGTAAGCGGGGTGTGGGAGCGAGGGCAGACAGGGGAGTGGGGTGAGGCGAACGCAATGCAAGAGCGAGCTGGCGAACGCGAGAGTGCACACCTGAGAGGGCGGGTGAAAGCAAGTGCGCACATGCGAGGACGGGCAAAAGCGAGAGAGCGAGAGTGTGCCAAAGAGTAAGTGAGTAACTGTGCAACTTTAAATTTAGAGCTAGGTCATTCAGGGGTGCTGTCAGGAAGTACTTCTTTACATGAAAGGGTGGTGTAAATCTGAAATCCACTTCAAAAAGTTAAGGCTTGGTCAATTGAAATTTTCGAAACTGACAGATGAATTTTTGTGAGGGAAGCATTTGAAGGGTTATGGAACTCAAGTGGCAAGATGGATTTAAGATGTCAATCAGCTATGATCTAACTGAATGGCAGAACCGCCTCGGGAGCAGAATGGCCTACTTCCTCCTACGTTTCTCAGCCCAACTTACAAGACCACCACGATTTTCTGTTTTGTGAACTAGATCAGCATCACTAACACCGACAACTAACTTACGGACCCGACAATTTAAAGAAGTTTATTTTAAATGCTTTTATTTTTATTGCTGTGAAAGGTTTTATTTATTTCACACATTCTTAGAGCATTCACAAGTAAACTGCATCAATGCTGCTGCTGCTTTATGTCAGGATACTGTAATTATTCTAGCCGGATTAATGTTTTGTTGACCAACCTTGGAATATTGGCTATTTATGGGAGCTTCAAACATATGGTGTGTGTATATATATATGAAGCCAGAAAACCTGATGGCTGATATCTCCCACAAAATAAAATCTGGGAATTAGCTTACTAACTAGTTTCCATGATTTACAGATGCTACGAAACTTAAGAAGCTACTTTCTATTTTAAGATATATGTTAACTCATTGTTTACTGTGGAATGCATCCCAACTTCAGACTATAAGGATATCAGTGGTGTGCAAACTCAAATGAAATAAATACCATGTCTCTTGCTTTTTAAAAAAAATTGTTCATGGGATATGGACGTTTATTGCCCATTCCTAATTGACCTTGTTCAGAGGGCATTTAAGAGTCAACCACATTGCTGTGGATCTGGAGTCACATGTAGGCCAAACCAGGTAAGGACAGCAGATTTCATCCTCTAAAGGACATTAGTGCACCAGAAGGGTTTTTTTTTTACAACAATCGGCAATAGTTTCATAAAAACAAAAAACTACTGCGGATGCTGGAAATCCAAAAGAAAAACAGAATTACCTGGAAAAACTCAGCAGGTCTGGCAGCATCAGCGGAGAAGAAAAGAGTTGACGTTTCGAGTCCTCATGACCCTTCAGCAGAACTGAGTAAAGTTAGGAGAGGGGTGAAATATAAGCTGGTTTAAGGTGGGGGGGTGGGGTGGTGGTAGTAGGGACAAGCAAGCAGTGATAGGAGCAGATAATCAAAAGATGCCACAGACACTGCATTGTTCCAGTGAAGCCCAATGCAAACTGGAGGAACAGCACCTCATCTTCCGACTAGGCACTTTACAGCCTTCCGGACTGAATATTGAATTCAGCAACTTTAGATCCTGAACTCCCTTCCCCATCCCCACCTCCTTTCCGTTTCTTCCCCCTCCCTTTTGCTTTTTCCAATAATTTATATAGATTTTTCTTTTCCCACCTATTTCCATTATTTTTAAATCTATACCTGTAATGCCCTGTCAGTCTTTCCACCCCACCCCCACTAGAGCTGTACCTTGAGTGTCCTGCCATCTATTCTTAATTAGCACATTCTCTTAGATAACATCACCACCTTTAACACGTCTTTGTTCCTTTGTCTGTGACATCTTTTGATTATCTGCTCCTATCACTGCTTGCTTGTCCCTACTACCACCACCACCCCCAACTTCTCTCCCCCCACCCCACTCCCACCTTAAACCAGCTTATATTTCACCCCTCTCCTAACTTTATTCAGTTCTGCTGAAGGGTCATGAGGACTCGAAACGTCAACTCTTTTCTTCTCCGCCGATGCTGCCAGACCTGCTGAGTTTTTCCAGGTAATTCTGTTTTTGTTTTGGCAATGGTTTCATGGTCATCGCC
Source organism: Cetorhinus maximus (assembly GCF_964194155.1). Taxonomy (NCBI): domain Eukaryota; kingdom Metazoa; phylum Chordata; class Chondrichthyes; order Lamniformes; family Cetorhinidae; genus Cetorhinus; species Cetorhinus maximus. The sequence goes on from NC_135887.1 coordinate 122,849,011, forward strand.
AGATTTTTATTGAACTCAAATTTCACCATCTGCCGTGGTGGAATTCGAACTGGGTCCCCAGAGCACTCCCCTGGGTATCTAGAATACCAGCCCAGTGACAATACCACTACGCCTCTGCCTCCCCTATATTTCTTGATTTTTTGAACAATTTATTGTTCTCCTTCCCACCCCTCCCTTGAATGTTATTTAATTTTGGTTCCTTTGGTAGCCCTTATTAAAATCGGGTCCACAAAGTCATTTCTTTACCATATGGCTAACAAAACGGAAGAAGGGCCTTGTCAGGTCAATTCGCTTCTGACACGATCTTAAGTTGGCCTTGCATGAAAGTCTGGCCCATTATGTTCTATTTTATTTTAATTGCAGAGAATCCTGGTAGACTTGTCCCTTCATGCTTACTTCACAGAGTGTACACTTTGAACCATGAGCCAATGCTTCCCTTTCATCTGTCAGGGGGTACTCAAGATGTTTTGCATATTTTTCTTTGTCAGACTATCGATGGCCACAGATCCACCTCTTCAAACTAAAGGCTCAAATATTTTAGCAAAAGATCAGCCCCCTTCATTCTGGTTTTGAAGTTACATAACTCACTGCTCCGGTCTAGATTAGTTTAGTTAGCAGGGACTTCAACACACATTTAAAGGTTTCAAATAGCTGCATTGAAGTAAATTTGTACCTTAAAAAAAAATACAAACATTGAAAATCTGGAAGTAAAATGGAAATGGTGGAAATACAAGTAAAATCACACTTGCCAGAGCTTTCCTTTGAGAGTGATTATTTGCACTTTTGAAGGGATTTTTCCCTGTCCATTGATCTTTCCACACCACTTGTGCACAAGCAGTTAGACGACCTGTTGCTGGGCATTTTATTTAGCCTCCAAAGTGAATTTCCCTCCCTCTTTTCAGGAGGAAGATAAGAGGAGGGAAAAGCTAACTTATGGACAGTTCCACACTAAAGGTGCAAAGTACCATCCTACATCACCATTGTGGATTGCATTCTGATGGGATTCTTAAATGCAACATAACCACATAGGATCCTCTTACTAGCCTTCGTATTGGTCTGCAAACACAACAGTAGAAAAAGCTGTTCTTAAAGAGTGAATGCAGATGAGTCGAAAGGAAAGGAGGTGTTGCTGAGCCTGACAGTAGAAAGGTGCTGAAAGAGCTCCAGGCGTTAATCAAACTCGATTCCATGAATGCAAGTGATCACTGCAGTTGCACCTCTTCATCTCTCACAATGAGACACTATAATTCCAGTTTGTAAAACCAAATTTCCTGTTAGCAGTATCCACACTACTTAAATCAGAATTAAGCGAACATGAACGAAGGCTTAACATGATCAAATGTTCAGTACAATTGGAATTTTTTGCCTGTCCTGTTTGAAAAAAAGGTGTTAAACAAATATTTTGCTTGAAGAGTGTATAGTAAGAACTAATTTGTGAAGAATTTCTACTTCCTAAAATAAGTCCTTGTACTTCAGTAGCTCAACATGAATTTTATAGTTCAGGAGGATGCCATTCAACCAGTGTGTGGCTCTTTGAAAGAACTGATCAGTTAGTTCCACTCCCTCCACTTTCTTCTTAGCCCTGCAACCACTTTTTCCCTTTTGAAGTACATATCCAATTCCCTCTTGAAAGTGATATTGAATCTGTTTCCACCACCCTAGACCATTATAACTCACTGCACAAAAACGTCTCCTTATAATAAATGCCCAACTGCTCATTGATGGATATCTCCTAAAACGTGTCAAGTTCAGGAACCAAAGTCTCCCATTTGCGTATTAACAAAAATAATTTAAATTGTAAAAGCTATAATGATAATGAGATTTACTGACCAATATCCTTTGCTTTTGATGCATTGGGTCTTCGGAGCTCACTGGTAAACTTTTTCGCATCCAGGCGGATTTCAATGACGTTGTTCAGTAGAGCAAATAATGGAGCGAGCGGGAAGGAGGCCACAAAGAGGGTCACAAATCCGAACTGGATTACTGCAGAAATGGTAGTTCACATTTTAAGTATACGGAGTGGCAACAATTCATCATTTACGTGTAGTCAATGAAACAGTCACACCAGAGGCCATTCCCGAATACAGTTTTAGCATAAAAACACAGCAACGTGCGGAAATAATATACATCCATGTAAAATTTTGGGCTGGATTTCGTGGTCAGCAGTGAGTCAATGATGCTTGCTGCTGAGCTCAAAGAAGTCTGCTCACAAAGGCCTGTAGGGTGGATTCACCCTTTCCACATTGATTTGAATCTGGTGCCAAGTTAAGGGAATCTCTGGTCGTCTAGGAACAGTGATATCATCAAGCACGATAAGCAGCCAATCACATTGAAGAATCCTGAGTGTGCTAATAGCTACATCAACAACCCAATTTAAGATGATCAGCTGAGTTTATAATGTGGCTCATTTACGCTTGCTAGAATCGATAGACATTCATACACAGGGACCCATTCTCTGCAAACAAAAAGGAATATTTTCAAGTCTTGCATCTTTCTTGAATTACCCGTGAGCTTGGGGAGCCTATAGTTCCCTGTTGCTTTCTCCATGGCAACACCTTAGCCAAAGTGTCGACTTGCCAACCGTCAGCACCCTTTTCTCCTGTGGTATAAATTGTTGTGATGGTTTGAAATTTGGCATTTTTGCATTTGTCCTGATGAGTGCAAGATAAAAAGTTTTGGCAACATCCCTCTCTTTTCAGCAGTATTAAAGCTGCTGTCAGTTTCAGAGGCGTAATGATGGCAAACACCATCAATTTCACTATCATCACTACCACAAATATTGGGCCTTTTTAAAAAAACATTGACAGTGCATGGTACTGAACAAAATAAATCCTCCATTGTATTTTGCAATGCGCAGTTAAACCAACGCACTTTATACTAGTGCTGCAAAATTTTCCATTGCTCAGATAGGGAGCATGTGGAGACCTGCAAATAAAGTTTCCAACTCAGTGCTATCTTTTTTTGACAATCCATAAGGACACTATAGAGTTTCTTCTACTTAATTGCCCACAATAGGTATTTAAGATTTGCTATTACTCCAAATGTAAACCCTTGATTCCTACATGATTCGGTATGAATAATCTCAGTCTGCTTGATTGGCACCACACCCACAAACATTCATTCCCTCTACCACCTATGCACATTAGCAGTGTGTACCATCTACAAGATGCACTGCAGGAATTCACCAAGGTTCCTTCGACAGCACCTTCTAAACCCACAACCACTACCATCTAGAAGAACAAGGGCAGAGATAGATGGGAGACAGGAACATCACCACCTGGAAGTTCCCCAAGTCACACACCATCCTGACTTAGAAATATATTGCCGCTCCTTCACTGTCGCTGGGTCAAAATCCTGGAACTCCCTTCCTAATAGCACTGTGGGTGTACCTACACCACATGGACTGCAGCCGTTCAAGAAGGCAGCTCACCACCACCTTCTCAAGGTCAACTAAGGATGGGCAATAAATGCTGGCCCAGCCAGCGTAGCCCACATCCCGTGAATGAATAAAAAAAGTTTAATCCCAAGAATTGCTGAATTCCAGGAATCTTTCTAAGCATTTAGCATTGAGCATTCAGGCATGATTCTGTTGAGTTACTAGCGTCTCTGCAACACTGTACAATGTAGTCACCCTATCATGTGGGATGCTGGTCTGAGGTAGATGCAAAGTGGTGGCTTACACAATATATAAAAGGTGAAACTTAAGAACGGAGTAGGGCTAACTGAGATTCTAACTAGTCTGATGATTCATGTTGAGCTTTTGACAAAAAACATGCACAACTTTATGATTTGAGGATTGAAAATCTAGGTGTTAGATATTCAAAAAAAATCCATCATGTAGAAGGAACATTTAGATTATTCTACAAGGCCGCGACAAGTAGAAAGACTCACCTCAACTCAAGCTGGGCCAAAATAAAACCTCTCTGTAGGAAGCCAATGATTAGTTTGGTATTTTAACTAGTGTCGCTCTTAGTTTAATTCTTCCTCATTTTCAAAACAACATCTGGCTAAAGCCCACAGGATTAGTGTCCCTGCTGCACATTCCAAAACAGAGCATCATTCAGGTTTGAAGGGTAATTTATAAATATTCATTTGGAAACTCTGGAGAATGTATTCTGTCAGCAAGTTGGACGAGATGAGGAAGTTTCACAGTTTCGCTGTCACTGGGAAATGCTTTTTGTGAATGGGCCCTCATTAAATCAGCAACAAACTGTGAAGCATAGCAGTTTGTGATTGCTATGAGCCAGTTAGCAGAAAGCAGCCCACAGTAGACATTATAGCTGTCTGTGAAAAACCCACCATTGAAACATGAAGGCATTTACATAGTGCCTTTCACGTAGCTGTGGTATCCCAAAGCACTGCCGATTAATTACTTTTGGAAGTGCTGTCACTTTTGTTCCCTAAATAAACACAGCGGCCAATTTGCAACCAGCAAAGCCCACAAACAATGAGGTAAATGAGCAATCACATCCACTGTTGATTGAGGAATAAATGTTGTCTGGATCTGAAGCTGACTGTGATCATGGTTGACGAGAAGAAAGCGCAGGTTTCCAAGAAGGGCACCAAGAAAGCGCAGAAAATGTTGACCGCGAAGGGCGGCAAGAAGAGTAAAAGATCCAGGAAGGAGAGTTACTCCATCTACATCTACAAAGTGATGAAGCAGGCTCAATCCAACACCAGCATCTCCTCCAAGGCCATGAGCATCATGAACTCGTTCGTGAACGATATTTTCGAGCGCATCGCGGGTGAGGCTTTCCACCTGGCCCATTACAACAAGCGCAGCACCATCAGCTCCCGGGAGATCCAGCCCAGGGAACTGGCCCAGCATGCCGTGTCGGAAGGGACAAAGACGGTGACCAAGTACACCAGCTCCAAGTAAAACTCCACAATGGACTGAAAAACGCATTCATTTCCAGGGGAACTCCCCTGCTCTTCTTTCAATAGAAATCTTTTATGTCCCACTAAACTTGGTTTAATATATCCCACTAAACTTGGTTTAATATATCCCACTAAACTTGGTTTAATATATCCCACTAAACTTGGTTTAATATATCCCACTAAACCTGGTTTAATATATCCCACTAAACCTGGTTTAATATATCCCACTAAACCCGGTTTAATATATCCCACTAAACCCTGTTTAATATATCCCACTAAACCTGGTTTAATATATCCCACTAAACCTGGTTTAATATATCCCACTAAACCTGGTTTAATATATCCCACTAAACCTGGTTTAATATATCCCACTAAACCTGGTTTAATATATCCCACTAAACCTGGTTTAATATATCCCACTAAACTTGGTTTAATATACCCCACTAAACCTGGTTTAATATATCCCACTAAACCTGGTTTAATATATCCCACTAAACTTGGTTTAATGTCCCATCAGAAAGACAGTATAAAAGAAAACGCAGGGCTCCCTTAGCTCTGCACACAAGCGTCAACCTAGATGATATGCCCAGGAGTGAGGCTTGAACCCACAACCATCTAACTTGGAGATGAGAATATGGCCACTGAGCCAAGTTAGAAGGATTAGTAAATTGCTTTGGGGTCTTGGCATTCGATTTATATTCCTTAAGATAAGTTTTGGTGCTAAGATGAACTTGCAGCGGGAATGCACTTTAAGGAAACCTGGTGGCTTTGTTCTGAAATTGTACCCGTGTGGAAGAACAACGGACAGCTTTCCATACGCAAGGGAGAGCAAGATGTGTACAAATGTGAGAGACTATTGAAAAGAAGCAGCTAGCTATTAAGATCTTGGAAACTCAGCTTTGAGGTGGCATTTAGGTGTGATCCTGTACACTGCAGAGTTAGTCATCAAATCAGGAATTTCATAAGGTGTCGCTTGCTTTGAGAAGATAACATCACTTGGGAATAATTTCTAAGGACGCAATTTTAATAAACTCCCAACATGAGATTCTACATGCATGCATAAAGCTTCATCAGCCCCGCCAGTTAATTTCTAATGTTAGAACAGAGTGGATGTTGTTGTCCACTTCTCAATACTGTTTATTAAGTGCCATCTGTGAAATACGGTCTCTCACCAAGTGGCTAGAATGCATGCGAGAGTCAGGCATAATGACAGCACAAGGCACAATTCAAAAACGTAAGACACTGCATTCAGGTTTAAACAGATCAGGAATTGCGGCATTGGAGAAGGATTTATGCAGCAGTGAACAGCTATTCCAGCTACACAAGCTGTGGCCTTTTAATATAGGCGAGAGAGCAAATTTCACTGAAAAGTCTCTGGAGGAAGATCTAATAATTACTGGAAAGTGAGTCAAACTAACATATGGTGAATTTACAGGCTGCAAATGATTTAATAATTTTGACAAAATGCTTCCTATTCACATCAAACAAATTAATTTTTCCTTCAAGTCTTGTTTCTCACATTATTTAAGCAAATAGGCAATAGGCCATCAGCTAATTGGATATCGTTCCCTTAGTCTTGTGCATTAGATCATAGACATGCAAGGTCAAAAACCACTTTCCCATATGTGGTGGCTTTGGATTAACATCTGGATATTCAGAGCAAGATTTCAGGAAGCTGAAAATTGCACCAAAAATAGTCCACACTGTGTTTAAACTTTACATGTTCAACTTCAGGCTTAAATACGTTAAAAATAATGTGGACATGGATATATCAGGCAGGGAAGTTAATGTGACACCAAGGGCAGAGAGTAATTAAGGTCAAACTTTTTCCAGTAGCAGAAGGGTCAATAGCCAGGGGACATGGATTAAAGATAATTGACAAAGAACCAGAGCAAAAACGAGGAATTTTTTTTTCCAAGCAGGGAGTTGTGATGATCTGGGGTGCGTAGAAGTGGTGACAAAAGCAGATTCAATAATAAACTTTCAAAAGGGAATTGAATAAATACCTAAGTAGAAAAACTTGCAGAGTTATGGGGAAAAAGCAGAGAGCTGGCATGGACTTGATCATCTGAATGACCTCCTTCTGTGCTGTGCTCATTCTAGAATTATATCCTCACGACTGCAAAGGACAATATTTTACACGGTCGTAGCTATTTGAGTTCATTATAATTATGAAACGGATACAAAGTGAATCAGACTTGAAATTTGCTCGATAAGTGACCGGGGGGTCGAAGCACTTATTAAACTAACCAACACTTACTGAAAAAAGGATGAAGTGCAGACATTATATCAGTGCAATATTATTTAGCAACACCCTCAGGGAAAATGGTTGTGTTCATAAAGTAAGCAACCTTTTCAATCGAGGCTTCCCACCAGTTCTATTTAAAGAGTGGAGCTCATCTGAAATTACTGCGGTATTGACAAGACAAGCCAATGGCCGGGATTCTCCGGCCCCGTTGTGGGCGGGACCCCAAGCCCGAAGTCCATCGACTCGCGGCGGGACCGGAAGATCGTGACGGTGGGCGGGTGCGGAAAATCCCGCCGATTGTCACTACATTGCAACATCAGCTCATCTCACACTCATCACAACAGGTTTATTTTTAAAAAAAAAGAAACAGGAAAACGTTTCTGGGACCATCTACCCCACACATGAAAAAATACACTGTAGCTTAGGGAACGTGGAAAATTAAGTGGAAGAAATCAGCACAGAGAAACCCATATGCAGAAAGTTGGCAAAGCCTTAAGTATCTGAATTATGGTGCCAGCTTCAAGGAGCCAAGACAGAGGTGCCACGCTGAATGCAGTTTTGTGCCAGCAAAAGATGATTGCATCTGAAATAGGACTCAATGGGAGGCCAAGTTTTAAGCTTTGCTCAAAAGTACACAAGCTCCTAATTCTTTAGTCTTAAAGGCAATTATACGAAAGGCAAGCTTTAAAAAGCAGTCAGGAGACCTCTGTTGCAGTCTCAAACATACAGAAAAATAACAGAAGGTGCTGAAGCAAAATTCAAACTTTTGAGAAGGAGATCCTGAACCTCACGGCTGTCAGATGCGCACTTGCCCACTTCAGTACAAAACGTCCTTCTCATCAAAAATGTTTATTGCTAAATTTCCTGGGTCATAACATTGTGCTGTTAAGGTAGTAAATTTCAATACTTCAACTTACAAACCATGATCCAAGAAGGATCATCCCAAGTCTTTGCTTTTCCCTTGTTTCATGTGCTAAAATATCGGGTATCAAATTCTGATCAGGCTGCTCCACTGACAGAAGAGTGGTATCTTCCCAGGAGGACAACAGAAATGCTTTAGGGATGTCCTCAAAAAACTCCCGAAGAGGTCCAGCATACCCGCTGCCTCATGGAAGACCCTGGTTTGTGACCGTCCAAATTGGAGAAGGCTCATTCGGAAGACACCAACACAGAGAGACTTTGTTGGAAATACACAGAGGTGAAGTTGAGGGATCGGACTGAGTGCACAAACCCCCAAAAGGCCCATCAACCCAACCCTTCAAGCACCACCTGCCCCACATATGGCAGAGTCTGCAGGTCGCATATTGGACTTATCAGCCATCTCACAATCCATCAAACTGCAGTAGAAGCAAGTCATCCTCGATCCTGAGCGAATGCTTAAAATAATGATGGAGCTGACCCCAAGTTGGGAATCACAGATCCTAGGTATACTCTCAGAGGGCAGCTTACCCCTTTAATGTCACACCAAGAACACAGGAGCGTCCGCTTGATGCTCCGACAGGGGGCAGGAGGCCCAGGAAGTTCCCATCCATAAAAGTAACATTTTTCAATCTCTAGCTTCCAATGTAGTCAGCTGCGAAACCTTGGAAGGTGTTTGTTTTCCTCTGGGGTTGAATACTCTTGGATGGGAGGCTTTTGTGGCCTTTCCTAGGCCTCAGCTGGTGCAGCTTCCACTAAGACCTTTAAAAGGCATGTTGGCAAGTATTCCTGGGAACACTCCCAGATACGCAAAGGACCCAGATTTAAGGAGGCTGTGAGACTGAGCAGGCTGGGACTCTTTTCTCTAGAAAGGTGAAAGCTGATGGTTGACCAAATAGAGGCTGTTTAAAATTATGCAGGGTTTTGACAGAGTAGATATAGAGAAGTTACTTCCACTTGCGGGGCAGTCCAAAGCTAGAGCTCCTAAAAATAGGATAACCACTATAAATCCCACACGGAAAACAGGATAAACTTACTATATTTACACCAAGAGTGGTTAGAATGTGTAACTCTCTACCACAAGTAGTAGTTGAGGCCAATAACTTAGATGCATTTAAGGGGAAACTAGATAAATAAATAGGAATAGAAGAATATGCTGAAAGGGTTAGGCAAATTAGAGTTAGAGGAGGGCTACGAAGTTCATTAGCACTGGATTGGACCAGGTGGTCTAAATGGCCTGTTTCTGGTTTTATGCAATATTTGTCTTATTTCGCCTAAACACAGAAAATGGCTCAGTTGCACAACAGGCCTGGTTTTCTTTTTAAGACCGTGATGGGGAGCCTGTCTGTCATGGCAAAAAATGGTGGACCAGCCCAGAAATCAGAAGTCCTGACCCCAAACATGGCACTTCCTAGTTTCAATGGGGCAGAAATGGAGTCAGGCTGGGGTGTGCGTATGCGCGGTTTGTGGAGGCAGCTGGCCATTTCAAGTCATCAGCTGCCTTCACTGAAGTGGGGTTTTGGAAGAACAGGGGTGTAGAATCTAAAGTGTGCAGATTGGACCACGTAAGAGTGGGTCAGAACTTGGTGGATTCTTTTGGATAGTCAGAGTACCCTTTTGGATCTGGCACTGGAACACCTTTGGTAGAGTTCAGGTGGCCTTTGAAATTGTTAAAAGTAGACACAAAGGTACATAGAGAGTGCATAAGCTCCTTATGGGGCCCATTAGGGGGCATTTAAAAGACCTGCCTTTAAATTTTTGAAAACAAAATGTCTGGAGTGTTTAAAAAAATTGCTTGCTAAGGGTACAGGGGCATAGGTTTGCACTAAAGATATGGAGGCTATTGGGATGGGTACAAGGGCATGAGGTGGCATGGATGGAGCATGGGGAGTGTGTGGAGGTGGGGGGGCACTGGAGGATGTTTTTTGTTTTAATTTTTTCCCCCCCCACCAATCTTTCTAAGTGCTGGTGCGCTACCCCTGCATCCAGCAGCCTCTGTACTCCTTCCGGTGGTGGGAGGGGGCGCTCGACTCCCATTTCACCCTGCCTCCCTGGAATGAAAATACTAACTTCAGGGCCTCTTTTTGCCGGGTTGCTGTTGCAGAGCCAGGAAATGTCCAGGCTACATTCTCAGACTCGCCACTGTTTTCAGAGCCTCCTTTCAAAGTTTACACCCAAGGCTTCGTCACAATTTTGGGCTTTGTATATGTTAGCTGCTTACTTATAAACAAGGATTTTGCAGAAAGAGTGATGACCTAAAGCTTAGATAATCAAACTCACTCTGCCCTGCATCTACATCATCTTAACTTCACTGCAAATTGTAACTTTTTGCATTTCCTGATGCTTTGATTAGATTTGACATTTTACTAAGCTCCTGAAGTTATTCAATGCAGTGTCCCCTCTCTCCAAACAGTAATTGGTTGACTTGGTGATCTGATCAAGGGTTGCAGAGAAACTATTGCCTCTTGCGCACGAATCAAGGTCAAGGAGATGGCAGATTTTTTTTTCACCTGAGGCAGCACTGGAAGTGGACAGGCTGGGAATGTTCTGCTACTGACTGTGGTGTTGGTCTCTCATCATGGTCCTGCCTCTGGACTACTTTTGTTCAAGTAGCGGGTGGCCAATTAAGGGCCTATTAAGGCCGCTCTCCACAAGTCAACTAGAATTTTCCAGCTGTCAAGTGGTCAGCCAGCCAAGGGATGGAGGCAGCTTCCCAGTGGCAGACTTGGGGTGGGCAGCATTCCATTCAGCTCAGAAACCCCTCACACCCCCACCCACACCCTCCATAGGGCTGTCTGTCTGTCCAATGGAGAGAGAGTCACTATGATGATGGCCTAGCAGTTGTGGACTTTTTGAGTTTCAAAATTTGGAAAAGCTCTTCAGACAAGTTCTCCATCATTTAATTAGATGGCGAGCGTGCGTCCTGGCCATCAATTGGCCCGCTCACCAAAATCGTGTCGGGTGTTAAGCAACTTGCGACTTAGAAATGCAGCCGACGTCACGATCCAGTCACCGGAATTAAAATCTTGCCCATAATCTTAAAAGTTAGAGCTAGGCAATTCGAAAGCAAAAGAAGCAATTTTTCGTAAAAGGGTGGAAGAAATCTGGAATTCTTTCCTCAAAACAACATGGATGCTAGGACAATTGGAGACTAAGGCTGTGAGCAATAGGTTTTTTTGTTGGGTAACGGTTGAGGGATGTGGAGCAAAGACACATAATGGAGCTGTGATGCAGATCAATGAGCTGACAGGATATTAGAATAGGCTCATGGTGTTGAATGGTTGCATACCAATTTCTAGTCTGTCTGTGCGATTGATCACATCCTGAAATACCATCAGCTGACAGATACACAGAAAAAACGTCACAACAGTCAAGCTAGAGCTACTTACTGAGAAAACACAGAGGATCAGGCCAATAAGGCAGGACACCATTAAGCTTGAGAAGAGTTAAAATAAGATGGGGCAGATCAAAAAGTACTGCTTAGTGATGCCAAAGCTTGGGCTGTAATGTTTATAGATTATACAAGGGAGGGAGGAATCAGTGAGATTAGTTGCTCCATTGTTATGAAAGTACAAGTTAGAATTCATTCACAGGCAGTATTGAATGCAACAGTGAGGGGACGGGAGGCTGTTTGGGTAAAAGAGTATCTAAAAGCATTTACACTGTTCTACTCTAGGCCCAGAATGAACAATTCTCACTGTTACCGCTAACTCATCAATATTAACATAGCAATGCTTATGTAAATGAACAGAAGGGGCGAGTGAATCCCAAGCAGGATGTAAAGGAAGTTAAGGAGAGGAGGAAGACAAATGGCAAGGTGGAGGATTTTTTTTAAAAAAGACAAAGAGGGTAAGTTGGAGGAATTTTGAAAGGAATTCCCAAGGACGCGGCACAAGATAGTGGAACAGAGCAAGCAGCGACTAGCATCATTACCAAGGAAAGTAATACTCTTCTGAAAAGATTTTAATATTTGCAAGACAGAAAATGATGACAATGAGCAGACACTGATTAGACTGTTACCTGGTTATCTTTGTGCTCACCCAGAACTGTACATTGGTGTATTACACTGCAATTTGAAGAAACATACTCACTCATTTCCATGTATTCTGGAGTTAGACCAGCAAATGGCTCCAAATTGTAGTCAATTTCATATTGCCGGGGTGCCTTGAAGTTGTTATCAGTTTCCAATTTAGCCTCTCTTTTTGCTTTTATATATCGTATTAGCTTCTTCAGCTTCCTGAAATAAAAGGAAGTACAGCTTTCTTATTAAAATTGGCACATATCCACTGAAACCAGCTCCAAGGTTCAACAGTGTGGCATGCTGGTGTATCAAGGACGTAACCTCTTGCCCATCACTTCCCATTGGAGATGTTTGTATATAGATAATACCATCAGGATGCAGCTGGCACTGTTAAGATTACATTTATTGCCCATCACTAGTTGCTTGCTAGGCCATTTCAGAGGGCATAAAGGGTAAACCATAAGGCAAATCACTCTGTCTTCCTTTCCACAGACGCTGTCAGATCTGCTGAGTTTTTCCAGCAATTTTTGTTTTTGTTTGAGGCGAATCAAGAGTTGTGTGTAGTTCAGAGATGGTCGGAGTGATCATTTATCTTTCCTGGGTCATTAGTGAACCTGCTTGATCTTCATGACAAAATGGTGTGTTTTATGCTTCTTGTTTCTCTGCCACCAACACACCCCCCCACCTGCCCTTCAACCAAATGGTGCCAACTCACATGCAAGTTTGTGCAGGAATGGGGGTGTGGGAATGAAGGGAGAAACAGCAAGCCTGCTTTCTCCTCATTTGAGTTAACTAAAAGTTGCATTAAAAAGGGATTGACCATCGGTTTGGTAGAGGAATGCTATAAGTGGGAGATCTCCAAGTTGATAGTATATTTTTTGTATCCAATAACAAAATGGATAACACAAATGGAATAAAATTATACTTCATAGCTGAATCTGTACATGCTTCTCAGCAGAAGCAACAACACAGAATAACCAGAAATCCCAACGTGAAGAGATAGACCAAAGAATCAAGCCAGGCTGTGACTGGTGAGTCAGGACAATTGCTTTATCTTCGAAGTTGTAACTGATGTCTAATCAGTCTTTTATGTCAGGATGACTGAGTTAAGGAAAAGTATTCCTGGCTGAAATTATCGCATCTAAGATACTAGCAGAATATTGACCTGCCCAGCGTCCTCATGGTGATCGGGGGTGGGGATTGTAAACAGATTATAGAGGCAAAAAAATGTTTTAGAAGTTTTAAATTGTATATATATTTCACGTTTCATTTTGCAGTACCAAGATTAATAGAAGGGAAATAAATAAATTTTCCAAGGCAGCAGATTGGGAAACTGAAACCTATTTACATCTGAATCCATCCTTTAGAAGCAGCTGAATGGATGGCAGCCAAGCTAAACCATTTGGGAACTGTAATCTCAAATTACTGAGCACTCACATGAGTGCTATGACAAAGGGTCTTCTTAACCTGCATGTGTTTGTCAAACTCACTCTTCTCATTGCTCCTGGGAATTGTGTTGAAATGTAAATTTAGCTTCTTGATTTATGATGCTGTAACGTTTTTTCTTGGTCAGAGAATCTCGTTTATTTTCCTCTATTAACAATCCATATTCAAATATGTAAATAATAGTGATGATTTATACGTGCTCAAATACTCCAAGTCACTTGTGCCTCCAGTACTTAACATGATGCTGGAAAGTTCATTCAGGTTTCAACATTTGAATTATAATATCTGCTATTCATACTCTTGGGGGAAAAAAAAACAACGGACACATGAAAAGTAACTGAAAACAACCAATTATTCAGCCATTTGACTGAGTGACACGTAGTTACAAAGGAAACTGCATCAGGCCCTGAAAGGTTTAAAACAATTATCGAGATTACCAGCTTAAGTTGTAGGCCTGATTTTAACCCTTGTTACAATTATGAGGTTTAAAAGATTGTTGTGTTTTGGGTCTGTCTCTTTAATTTAAGGTAAAGTGAAGACTGTCATGTGACCCAGTTTGATGGCAGGTGAGGGTGAGGGGGCTGTTAAAGATTAAAGGAAGGCACAGATTGCTTTGCTGGTGTCATGCCAGTACAGGCAGGTCATATTATGAACCTTCAGTCAATACTTCTAAAAATTGGTCACCAAGGAGCTGTTAAGATGGCTGTTGCAAATCACGCTCCTGACCTGTGTCTTGTAGATGGTGGACAGGCTTTGAGAAATTAGGTGGTGAGTTACTTGCCACAGGATTCCTAGCCTCTGACCTGCTCTTTTGGCCACAGTATTTATATGGCTAGTTCAGTTCATTTCTGGTCAATGGTAACCCCCAGGATGTTGATAGTGGGGGATTCAGCGATGGTAATGCCATTGAATGTCAAGGGGTGATGGTTAGATTCTCTCTTGTTGGAGATAGTCATGGCCTGGCACTTGTGTGGCGTGAATGTTATTTGCCATTTGTCAGCCTAAGCCTGGATATTGTTCAGGTCCTGCTGCATTTTGGCATGGACTGCTTCAGTATAAGCTGTTTTAGATGTTGATTGAGGGATAAATATTGGCCAATACAGGGGAGAACTCCCCAGCTCTTCTTCAATATAGTGCGGTTGGATCAGGATGACTCATTTGAAAGTCGGCACTTCCAATGATGCAGCAGCACTCCCTCCAGTACTATACTTGGATTGTCCGTTTGGGTTTCACCCTCAAGTCACTGCAGCAGGATTTTAACCTGTAACCTTACTCAGAGGCATGGTTGACACCTGTCAAATAAAAAACTGAGGAGCAAGAATAGAGAGAATTTGTATCTGGAGGGTGAACTATGTGCCAAGAGAAAGGAAAACCAGCATCTTTGCCAGGCAATTCTCTCGTCATTCAACTTGCACATACACACACATGAGTTTGCCCAGATGTGCAGAGGTAATATGATTTTGTTTGACAGAACGGAGTTGAGGAACAGCAACCCATTCATCATCTTCAGTTGCCAAACTAAACGGACAAAGCTTTGTAAAAATACACATATTATGCCATGTAGCCAGTGTGTAGGTACAGCTATTTAGTATTTTCGCCTATGATACCAGTTAAAGAGACTGGAGAAGCTGGGATTTCTCTCAGAGTTGAAAAGGTTAGAAGGGAATTTAGTTGACACTCTCAAAATTATAAAGGAATATATTAGGAGAAACTCTTTCTAGTGGCAGGAGAATGAGTAACTAAAGGACATAGATTTCAGGTAATTGGCAAAAGAACCAGAGTGGAGATGAAGAGAATTTTCATATTATATATATTATTGCAGTTATGATCTTGAATGTACTGCCTGAAAGGGTGGTGGCAGCAGATTCAATTGTAATTTTCAAGGGGGAATTGGATATATACTTGAAAAAGGAAACATATGCAGGTTGTGGGGAAAGAGTAAGGGGTGGCACTAATTGGACAGTTCTTTCGAAGTAGGCACACGCATAATTGACTGAATGGTCTCCTTCTATGCTAGAAGATCCTATGATATGGTTGCAGCATGAGGAGAGGAGGTTTTAGTTTTTTCTGATGGCTTCCAACAAGTCCAGGAATAATGCAATGAAGCAGAACAAATCTATTTGGCTAGATGATATCTTGTGTTTTTTCTGTCTGGACAGTGGTCTACTTGTTGGTATGTGGAGGAAGAAGTAGTGAGGAATAATGTGAGTTATTTAGGTTAAGTACTTTTCTTATTCATTCAAAATATACTTGTTTAATTGTAAGTGCTGATGATATCACAGGAACTGGCTGGGCCAGGTCACTGTGTTTGGCAACCTAAGGGAGTTGAAACAACATGCACAAGGAGACAAGATTCCTCAGACGATATGGGCGGATGTTAAATCAACTCCTTCTTTGCTCTGTGACTCTTTTTTAACCAGTTTCCCCAACAACACGTCCACTCTAAACAAAAATATTTACCAATTCAATAAAACCCAAAAGAAAAAGATCAAACAAAACTGAGAAATGGCCTTTCATTGTTTAGCAGAAGGAGAAATCCTTCCATCCTGTTTGAGTCAGAGGTTTAGCGAGATAGGACATCTGCCCCACTGACTCCACCCCACACTAGCACAAATCCCAGATACAGGATCACTTACAAACTTGGGACAGGGGGGCCTGTGGCTTTAGCAGTGCAGTGAGGACACCTAACTCATGGAAGGTGACACCTTGCTAATTCAAGCCCAAAACCCAGAAGGGCCGAAAGAAAAGAGGCACATTGTTAATTTTTGCAGACAGGAGACAATGGGCTACTTAGAAACTGCAGTCAATCCTTCAGTCACCAATTGCTATACACTTTTGGATGAAAAGGCCCCAATTTAGGGCCAAGGCCTGCTCTCACCAGATGTAGGTGCCACTGGACAGCATTCCCTGGGTAGTTCGGGAATGCTTCCAGATGATTCCATGATATATCCATTGGGTTGCACCAAAGTTCTATCACCAACCCCACTGCATTGTGTTTGAGCAACAACTTGCTACTCCACAGACTATTAGAAGGTGTTTGTGTGACCAACACACACTTCCCAGAGTGAGCTCCTGATCACAGCCTTTTGTTGTCACCAAGCAAAAGTCACAAAATCATAAGGTGAGTCACCTTGTGGTTGGTCTCATGCACTTTCCAGTGGTTTTTTTTTTAACCAAGTGACACTGGCAGAGTCCAGAGAACAGGTTGGCTACCTAACCTCAGGGCTTGGACATGAAACCTGTGATGGGAGACCCCCAAAAAGTGGAGGAAGCTTAAATATTTGGGGTAAAAGAATACAATAAAGATATAGGGAAAGAAATATACAAAAAAAACCCATTTTCTTTCAAGCAATTTATCCACAGTCTTATGCCCTTCACTAGTATGCCCAGTATATAGTTAGGTGCTTACGGAATGCCTATTTCAAACAGGTTGTTCTGAATCAGTTGTTTGCCCAGCATGATGATGCTCAGTTGAATGCAGAGTTCCATCAAGCAGCCTCCAGGTGCACACTGGATAAGAAACAGGACAAGGGTTAGTTATTTCTCTGATTTCAAGACCAGTTTTAATTTACATTTTTATTTGGGGGAAAAAAAAAATCACTTGCCTCTTCCATTCTCATGTGGCGAAAGATATAGGTATAT
Source organism: Cetorhinus maximus (assembly GCF_964194155.1). NCBI lineage: Eukaryota > Metazoa > Chordata > Chondrichthyes > Lamniformes > Cetorhinidae > Cetorhinus > Cetorhinus maximus. The sequence continues at coordinate 122,866,164 of NC_135887.1, forward strand.
TTTCCAGGTCGACCGGTGAACCTAGAAAACAATAATGCTTCATTTTTACTACAAAAAGATACAAAGAGTAATTAGGTCAACGAGAGTCTCAAACTTGAAGGTGAACATTGGTTTATAGTATTAAATGCTCATCATAAAACTGTTTTTTCATCTCCACCAGCAACCTCATCCACCCCAACCCCAATACGGTTTCAAAATAATTATTCATTCATGGGGTGCAAGTATCACTAACAAGGCCAACATTATTGCCCTTGAGAAGGTGGTGGTGAGCCGCCGCCTTGAACCATGCAGTGTGTGAAGATACACCAGAGAGCGCTTAGGGAGGGAGTTCCAGGCTTTTAACCCATCAAAAAGAAATACATATATTTCTAAGTCAGGGTGGTGTGTAATTTAGAAGGGAACTTGCAGGTGGTGGTGGTGGCGCCCACCTTCCACATGCTACCCTTGTCCTTCCAGATGGTAGAGGTTGAGGGTTTGGAAGGTGCCGTCAAAGATGCCTTGGTGAGTTGCTGAAGTACTTCCTGTAGATGATAAACACTGGTGCCATGGTGCACTAGTGATAAAGGGCATTAATGATTAGGTTGATGAACAGGACTGCTTTCCAACCAGGCACTTGTGTCTCACAAAGGTAACTCGGCACTTCTCAGCTGAAGCCCAAATGTCGTCCAGGTCTTACTGCATGCGGGCAAGGACTGATGCATTATCTGAGCAATTGCAAAGTGAACTGAACACTGTGAACATTCCCACTTCTGACCTTAAGAGAGAGGGAAGTAGCTGAAGATAGTTAGGCCTCAGACACTGCCTCGAGGGCACAATTTGTAAGACTGTACATTACTTCAGACTACAACGCCAACCATTCTGACGATATTGGGTTCCCATTGTGTCACTGAATTCTTGCTAGGTTACCACATTGTATTCCTTGCATGAAAGTTGTACCAAAATCACTCACCTGCCTTTGAAAAATGCAACATAAAAGATGGGGGTGTAGGCATTCACAAACTTCAGCAGAAAAGCCTTAAAAATTAATCTTTCTTCAAAACTTTTATCTGTTTTGGGAATCTCTAGAGTGGGGACAAAACACAAATGGAATCACTGTTTGACAAAAATAAACAGTAATTAACAGTATTTGACTAATACTTTACTGCAAAATCCCACATGAACTATTCCAATGTTCTCCTGGAGAGCCTTCCACCTTCCATAAACTTCAGCTTATCCAAAACTCTGCTGCCCATATCTGAACTCCCACCAAGTCCCATTCACCAATCACCTATGCTCACTGATTCTCAGTCTAGCACTGCCTTAAAAATAAAATGCTCATTCTTGGGTTCAAATCTCTCCATGGCCTCGCCCCTGACTTTTCCTATAATCTCCTACAAACGGTCTGAGATTTCTATGCACCCCAATTCCAACCTCTTGCACATCCTCGATTTCCATTATTCCACCAACGGTGACTGTGCCTTCAGCTGCCAAGGCCCAAAGCTCTGGAAGTGCTACCCTAAACATCTCTGTCTTTAAGATGTTCCTTAAAACCTACCTCTGACCAAACTTGGAGTCACCAGCCCTAATGTGGCTTGGAGTTAAATTGTTTGATAACACTTCTGAGAAGTGTTGGACATTTGAGTATGTTAAAGGTGCTTTATAAATCCAAGTTGTTGAAATCTAAAAAGAGCAGGCTAATTTGAATCCAATGTCCTTCTTACTTTTTATTCATTCATGGAATGTGGGCGTCGCTGGCTAGGCCAGCATTTATTGCCCATTCCCATTCGCCCTTGAGAAGGTGACCTAATTAGAATGGCCTGTTACGATCAGAGACTTGTTTATTCATAGAAAAGATTTTCAGAGCATCTATCATAATTCAAAATATCAAAGAGTATTTAAAAAAAGATGGTAAATTTCCACGATGACGTGGAACCTAAAATTTACAAGTATCTGGCAACGTGCAAACTGTTCAAACAGCAACTAAAATTCAATTGGCCTCAAGATCCAGTTAAGCCACTTCATCATTAGGAAGTGCCTGAGCTGCAGCCTTAAAGGGAAAGCCCTGGGTAACAACTAAACATTGGAACTCTTCTCTCAATTCCAGATCACTTGTGAGCAGGTACCAGGGAGAGGTGATGGTGTAGTGGCATTGTCACTGGGCAAATCATCCAGAGGCCCAGGTTAATGCTCTGGGAACATGGGCTCCAATTCCACCACAGCAGCTAGTTGAATTTAAATTCAATTAAATCTGGAATCTGAAAACTAGTCTCAATAATGGCGACTATGACAACTATTATCGATGTTGTGAAAACCCATCTGGTTCACTCATGTCATCCTTATCTGGTCCGGTCTACATGTGACTCCAGGCCCACGGCAATGTGGTTGACCCTTAACTGCCCTCTGAAATGACCCGGCAAGCCACTCAGTTCAAGGGCAATTGGGGATGGGCAACAAATGCTGGCCTTGCCAGTGATGCCCAGATCCTATGAAAGGATAAAGGAAGAAAATACAAATATGAAGAGCAGCTAATGATGGGAAATAAGAAGGGAGGAACGATCATTGTGGGACCGTTAATCTTGGCGCAATCTCACCACCAAGTGCTAACATAACCATACTGGGGAGGCGAGAGAAATAGCATACAAGAGGTGTCAAGCCAATGACAGTCTGTCAGGTTTTACACTTGACTTTGTACATATTTTTTAAATATCTAAATCATAAGAAGCCAAAGGCAGAGTGATTTTTAAATATCAAATGACTGCACATTTAAATTAGAGACTGTCACAAAATGACAATGCTTTACATCAAGCGTAAACGTTAAACTGATGAATGCATTAAAATAACTTGTTCAATAACAAATCTGTCTGAATCAAACAGATTGAAAATGAGGTAGTGGAAAGCAAATTAAACCATGATCTCCTTACTTTTACTTTTGTTTATCAGAAATCATGTACCCCAGTGATACATTAATGGGCCAGCGTGCTGAAATGAGTTTGCACTGATACTCAAACTGACATGAAAATAATTGGTCCAACACTTTTGTATCTTTGATCCCCACAGAGCTATAGCTCGCAACAACTGATGAGTGGGGTGGGAAGGAGCCTTGGAGAATATCAACCAAATGTGGTGGTGAAGGAGAGATATGATACCTTTGAAGTATGATACTATTACATAAATGAAAGAATGCAATATTTCTGACAGGTTATGCATTTGTGTCAGATAATAGTAGGCTTTGAGGAATGAGAAATACAACTGAATTGCTCCAGTAAAAAAGAAAACAAGCACAAATGCATCGAGCTGACTGGCCTCCCCTATTCTATAAACTTCTGTGCTCCTAGACGGTTTCGCAACCCCTAAACCCCATTTGAAATGTATGTATCTGAGACACTTAGGAGCTAATACAGTATCTAAAGTCATCAAAACTTACTGTGAGCAACCAAGGGCATCATTGTTAGTTCTTTCCTTACCAATTACTGTCAGCCATCTGGCAATGGAGCCATAGACTTCATCCAGAATGAGAATAACCACCAAATTGATGATAACTGCAGTAGCTGTGACAATGACTCGGACATGGGCTTTGGCGTATGAATCAGGGCTCACAGCTATGGCTGCTGCAATGGAGATTCTGTACATGATCACTCCAAAGACTATAGCAAACGTCAGACCAATCTGGAGAAAGCAGACATTTTTGGTTAAAAACCCAAAAGCCCAACAAGTGATACAGACATGTGGTAACAAATACAAGAGATGTGGTCTAGTTGCTATGAGTACCAGTATTGTGAATACATTTATATTCACATTAACAACTACAGCAAGTACTGACTGATCTGAAATTCAGAATTAAATCTTGTGCACAGCAAATTTAACTTTTGGCTCCCTGAGAACACAGGCCAAATTGTACCTTATATTGAAACTGTATCAGGTATAGGAGTATGTTGCATCTAGTTTTTGAAATAGGCAAAGTTAGCAGCTAAATAAGTTGCATTTACATAGTGCTCAAAGACACCACAAGCACTTAACAGGGTATTGGATAGCAGACTTAGGGTCGGAATTGATCAAATGGGAAGAGGTTGTCTTATAATTTTAAAGTGAGAATCTGAAAGTTGATTCTCAGACTTTGAAAACCAGCTTGGCAGGGGTAATGGGGATGTGGCCAGGTGAGGATTCTGCATGCAGAGAACTGGATGACTTGCTGATGAAATGGTAGGAAACAAGGAAGCATTGGACAAGTCCAGCCAGGAGATGGCAGAAAAGTATGTAGAAGTGGGTTTTCCATAGTAAGATGGAAGGGGGATGGGTGTGGAAAATGAGGGGTGATGGTGTGGAAGTGAAGGAAAATGCTCTTGGTGATAGCTTCATGACACTGACATCTGACTTACTAATGTATATAATGTAATTGGAAATTATTATTTTTTTAAATAGAGGTTTAGTCTGTGGGTGTTCCCATGTGTGTCTTAACTGGATTAAAGCCAGCTAGTCTGGGTGCTTTGATGTATAGTAGTTTTGAGATGTAAACAGAGGTAGAGGTACATTGCATTTTGTTGAAAAGAGCATTCAAGAGTTGAAGTGAAATCTTGCACCTAGCTAGTAGACACCAATCAATGTTTATATTACTAATAAACTTAGTACTATGAAAGGAGTTCAAAGGGCCTGGTGATACAGTGAAAATTTACATTCAAAGAGAAGTGCTGGGTATAACAGAAGAGAATGTGTGTGCACGCGTACAGAGCAGAGGCATGTCACATCAAAATAGCTGCAAGCTCACAACTGTCTGCAAAGGAACCAAATTGAAAGGAATCTCATTTTGAATTCGTAAGGTGAAAATGCTTTGCCTGGCATCTGCTTAAAGTCTATTGGTTATTGTTGCCTTCGTGGGAGGTTAATTTGGGAATTTGTTAAAAGTTATGATAATAATAATTTGTAGCCATGTGTATATGTTTAACTTGTTGTAAGTTAATAAATGTCTCATTTGGTTTGAGATAAAAACCTCTTGAGAACTGGTGGTTTCATTTCTGAATTCAAAGTTGCATCCCAAATATACCAATTGAAAATATAGGTTATGACAGTTGTTTAAAGTTTCCCTCTGGGATTTTAAGTAACTCAGCCTTTACCAACTGCTGTGTGATCACAGTCAGCGAGGAAGTTGTGTTCAGGTGAGTAAGTACATGGAAATGACATTCAAACCATGAAGTGTGAGACCTTTGTGGATCCAACAGGGGATTGCAGTGAATTGATTCCTTTTCTAGCTCCTGTGGAGTATGCTCCTTTTGCAGCTACAACAACAGATTAGCGGTCACAGTGCCCTCAATTGTTTTAAGGGCTATTAGGTTTGCTCCCTTACAATTCAAACAAATGTATCTTTCAAACGTGCAATAGTATTAACATAACAAGAGGAGCAAAAACCAGAAAAGGCTATTTGGTTAATACAGTCTCGCCACTAAAATACCTTTTCCTTTTACCGTATTCAATCGCATAATCTTTTTGGCTCTGCTACCCTGCTTGGCAGATTTTTCCAAACATTTATCACTCAAATTTATTCTTAATATCTGTTCTTAATTTTGTTTTCACTAATTTCCTATTGTTCTATTCCAGTACTGATCTTAAATACTATCTGTACGCATAATATATCTATGAGGTCTGTCCAATTTATTTCAAATTGTCGAGGGCCTCTAACCTTTCCTCATTGTTTGCTCCTATTGTACTTGGGATCAGCCTTGATTCTCTTCTCTTCTCATCACTAATGCTTGGATATATTTTATTTTACGACATGGTGGACAGAACCAAATATCAGACTCCAAATAGTGCCAAACTGAAGCATTAATATGTCAGAAGATTTTAAAAGTTTGTACTCTGCTACTGTTGGCTGTATATCATAGCATTCTAAATCATACACTTATAACAAAGGGTTTTGATGGTGTAAAAAAGAAAATAGCACTTCCATTAGAGGGTCTGAAGGACACAGATTTAAGATAATAGGCAAAATTAGAGCGAAGATTAGGAGGGCTTTATTTTTTGTGCAGTGAGTGGAAGAGTTGTGGAAGCAGATTCAATGTCAACTTTCAAAAGCAAATTGGATAACATTTGAAAGAAATAAAAGAAATGCAGGGCCATGGGGAAAGAACAGGGTAGTGGGACTAATTAGACAACTCCGTCAAAGAGCCAACACAAGCACAAAGGCCGAATGGCCTCTGTGCCATATCATTTTTTAAATAACTCGACTCATATACGCAATGAAACTTTGTGAACATGCATAATGTTGCAAGGTCCCATCATAAACTATAATTTTATCTGTAATACAGAATACCAAGTCTTTTCAAATATTTACTCATATTCATACCATAAATAGAACAGCGACAATATTGGTTATGTAGGCTGGGGTACGGTCCCTCCAAGTCAGCTTCTCCTTTTCGGTCTAAATATAAGCAGAACCAGTAAAAAAAAAGGTTAATCCCTCAAAGCTATCTTTCAAGTCAAAGATGTGCTAGGAGCTTCTGCTCAAAATAAGTCCTTATCTGAATTATGAAGTCCATCAGATTTCACCTGGGTATTAGTTAAATAATATAGACTATTAGGTACAAATGGCACCTTCTATGTGTCATAGGAACTATGCACTGGAACTAAAACCAAAAAGGTCAATCCATTCAAATGTCTTATCTACTCTGCCATTCATGGACATTGCTTGGCAAACCCAGATTCCCCTGAATTTTTATAAAACTGCTTCTTTTAACTGTAGTATTCCAAACAACTTAAAAAGTCAAGGGTGTAACAGATCACAGAACTTTCAACACAGGAGCCAGCCATTCAGGCCAACTAGTCTGTGCTAGTATGTGTGCTGCACAGGAGTCACCCTCTACCCTGCTTCATCTAACCCCCTACCTGCATATCCTTTTATTCGGTAACGTCCTTTCACAATGATCTATGTTTTACTTTGCTTGCACCACATTATTAAATTACTATGCCATTATATCACTGTTTCCATGTTGAAGCAAACTGGTTTTGGATGAACATCAAAACAAGAGGCAGACTGATGATCTGATACTTGAAAAACATTGAAGCAAAGGTTGACAAATCAGTTATTGTGAAGGCTAGCTTAAAAACTTATGAAAAAAAAATGTACTGGACCAGTTGTAATGTTAGAAAGAGACTCATCACTGAAGGCTCTATGTGCATATGTAAAAAGTATTCTGTCAGGCATCCTCTATTGCTGGACAGAGAGCAATCCGCACCCTGTGGTATAACTGAGGTCTGTGCTCCGTGCAGCATTTTTGGTAGAACAGTACTAGAAAGTTGTTACTTTTGAGATTTTATGTGGGGCAAATAAAAGTGTTCTTGCATGATGGACAAGAAAGTATCTGGAGACCTCTGCCTCCATGCAATTGAGACTGCTTTTGCATTCAGTCGCTAATACAAGGTACATTCTCACTTATCTAATTGTAGGTAGAGCATCTCCAACAATGGCTTCTCTTCCTGCTTTCGCAACATTACCGCCTGCGTCTCCAAGAGGGATTCCTCCCCCTCCCCCTGCTAACTACTTGGTGCCACTTGGGAAAGATCATCCTGGAGATGGGGATTAACTTCCATGTAAGCACTGATGACACCCAGCTCTTTCTCCTCACAAACAACTCCTGAACTGCCCCAGAGCGGTCAACCTGCTTGTATGGCACCCAGCCTTGCAAGGTCTGCATTTTCCTCTGGGTGAATGTTATTTTCTTCCAGTTGTGGGTGATCACCTCAGGACTATGCCACAGATGTCAGAAGCTTGTCACTGATCCCATCTCCCATGTTGGCCGCCATTTCTGGCTGAACCTGACTGCTGGCAAACTCTATCTTCTTGTTAGTTCTGCTCAGGACACAGTACGGCTACAGTACTTGGGACAAATGCATCAGCTTCTGTACAGTTCATTTTTAGTGTTACTAGAGTACGCAACGTAAAATGGACAATTAAACCAAATTTATTACACTTCTCCCAAGGCCTGTTGAATAGATTAAAAATGCAAGAATCAGACATTCAAGGTTGAACGCTACCAACCAAGTTAATTAGTTTCTTCCCACAACTTAAATTCTGAAGTTACATTGCATAGCTTTATTCTGGAATATTCTTTTTATATTAACACGTGATGAAAGTAAATTTGAAAGAGGGGGCTGTTGAAAGGCTGGAAGTTTTAGCTATCAACTGAAAAACATGGAAATGCATGGTCACATATTCTTGGTTTATTTGGGAGGTTGGAGGAATGAGGGAAGATGGAGAACTGGATACTATAAACTGTTTTATGCCATCAATATTGAAAGAATATATTGTCAGGATCAGCTGCCTGTTTTGACACACCAGATAGATGGGCTACCCCCAGCCTTGTTAATTCAGAGATAGCATTCAAGTTCATGGATTTTTACCTAGAGTTAAGACGGTGAAGTGCAACTCAAGAAACTGGAGAATAAAAACCTGTATTGAATCTGCTAGATTGGTTACTTATTGCTTATCCTTTGGCGTGATAAAGGCTTGTACCCCAAAGTTTGAAGCATGATTGCTTTGAAATAAGCGAGTGACCAAGATTGGTTCATTCAAAGCTCTTTTCACTTAAGCTGACCAGCCTATGCACACAAAAGGTGTAATCTTATGGAGGCAACGGGGAGTCTCAGTTGCTGGCTAGAGGACTGGTAAGACCCCAATGTCTCCTCTTTTCGGGAAGGCTCGCCGCATCTTGTGCCACTCAGGCACTTAACAGGCCAGTGGCGGGCCTTCCTACCAGGATCAAGGACCCAGGGGCAAAAAGTCCCGCCTACCAAGAGCTGCTGGTCAGAGGCTGGCAGTTCTTTTGCACTCAGCTACGCCACCAGTGAGGTGGTGGCTGCTGCCAGTATTACACCCACCTGAGGCCTCAGATCGAGGGGGGACCCAGGTACAGGTGAGTGATAGCAGAAAAAGGGATGGAAGGAGGGGGTTGGCTGCAAGGGCAGGGAGCTGGCTCTCAGTTGACTCCCTCTGCCTGATGCTGGGTCCCTCGATCAGACACCGAGCTCCTTTGAATAAAGGATCTCCCCCATGCCCCCCACCACCCCCTAACCCGGGAACCCAAAGCAAACATGCCAGGATTTGCTCGTCATGCTCCTCTCATGGCAAGTCCCTGACCTGTTGCTGGGTTAAAAACAGAGGCGGTGAGATAAGGCACAAGTGGGCATTTTTAAGTGGGTATTAATTGCTCACTTAAGGGCCTCAATTGGTGGCAGGGAAGGTAGGCCATCCATAGGCCTTTTGGTCTGGATTTAAATCAGTGAGGAGGCAGGAAGGTGGCAGGGTCCATACTCACCACCCTCCTGCCAAACTCACCCCGGGGGAGGCACAAGATTCCACCCAAAGTTTTCCATCCTTGAATTGCCCTTGGTGCCAGCTGCTGTACCAGTTTTTCCTTCAGCTGGGGGTGGGATAGTCTAGACGTATATTTGAGGTCACCTGGTAGGAAAGCATAGGCCTCACCCTGACAGTCAGAGATGGAACAAGTAGTTGCCCATTGACCACCCTTCTTTGCTAGTTTCTCTCCCTCCCTGCTGCTGTTTTCGGTAAGGATGCTCGTGCCCTTGTACATTCGAATTATCCATCAATTCTTCATCTCATTCAACCAACTAGGCAAAGTGCTGCAGGAAGAGGCATCGCATCCAACCTACAGCACAGAATCAGGACAACTGATGTATGCTGGTGTCATACTCCACAAAATCCTCCTCTCACTCACTGGCTTGAGCCTTACATTCCGCGCCCCCCCCCCCCCCACCCCCCACCCACCAGTGGGTTTACAGGTGTGGGGGCATGTACAATTCCTCTAATGGCCTTCCCACAGAGCTCCCGCCCATCCAGACCTCTCTGTAATTTTATGGAGACACAGGTGAGGCCTAGGCCTGCCCGCTCACCCTAGCCCCAGTTGAAGCCCTTAAGTGGGCAATTAATGACCACTTAAGGGCAGTTTCCCAGTTTAGGGTCAGGGGAAGCCCAAAAAGTGACACTGCTCAGGCCTCAGGCGGGAAGGGATTGGGAGGGAGGGGGGCAGTTGGGCGCCTCCATCAACAGCCTGCTTTCAACATCAGGCACACTCCCCACACAAGGTCTTCACCTTGCGGATGATCCCTCTCCTCCTAACCTCTCTACCGACACCCCCACCCCTCCCCTGCCCACTCTCCTGAAACTCACCTTCTCTCCCTGCCCTGAGACCCCTACAACCACCTGGTCCTTGACCCCAGGACTTAGACTCCGGGGACTGCTTGAGGTGGGATTTCTTTTGTACTGAGGGGTGGGAGTCCCACTTCCAGTCAATTAACACTCTGAGTGTTAAATGACTGTGTGGCAGCCAGTATTAGCGGGGATGCATTAGTCACCAACTCCTCGGAAATTCCACTATCCTAAAAACCCTGACCATTGTCATCTAATCCCATCAGAATAACCTACTATTCCTTTCACCCCTAACTGTTTATCCAGCTTCCCTTTTGATGCATCATGCTGTCTGCCTCAACTTTTCCTTAAAGCAGCACATTCTACATTCTCGCCACACTTTGGGTCAAGACATTTCTCTTGAATTCCCTATTGGATTCATTAGTGGCCATCCTGTATTTGTAGCATGTAGCTACAAGAGGGAGCATAATATTTTTCCACATCAACTATAGATATTATCTTAAAGACTTGTATTAGATGACTCTTTAGCTTGATCTTTTCTAGAGAGAATAGCCCCAGCCTGTTCAATCTTGCCTGATACTTATAATCTCTCTCAGTTCTGGTGTCATCATTGTAAATTTTTTGCATCTTCTCCAGTGCCTCGATATCTTTTTATAGTATGGAGAATGAAATTTTCATAGCTCTTCAAGAGCAGTCTAGCCAAGATTCCATACAGGTTTAATATGACTACCCTGCTTTTCAATTCTATCCCTTCAGAAATGAATTCCAATGTTTTGTCTGTTTTTTTAATGGCCTCATTAATCTGTGCCACTACTTTTAGTGATTTATATATCTGTACCCATACATACTCTCCCTCATTTAGATTCTTATTATTCAAGCAGCATTTAGCTGCCTTATTCTTCTTATCAAAATGCATCACCTCACATTTAGTGATATTGGATTTAAGTTAATTTGACAATTACACACTCACTTTGCAAATGTATTAATTGTTGCAGAAAGAAATATCAAGGCACTTTACTCTGTTTCTTCCACAAGACCAAGCAAAGATGGGTTTAACCCTATTTCAGGTGAACCTGAAGTACAAACATCGCCACAATAGTGAATTAAATGAACGAAGGTACCCACTTTGCAAGTCCTGCACTCCACGTTTGCTAATAAATTGCTGCCATCACCTCCCATTTAAATAGTGGGACACCTTTCTCTTACACTTTCCACTGAGCTTGGCAATTACACGATTGCAGTTTTGTTTCAGGTCCTCACCAGGTACATGCAAATTCAAGCTGTTTCATATGACCAATGTGTGGCATTAAATAAGGACAAACTTCAAAACTAGAAGCTTAGCACACTTAAGTCCCTGAGTGACTACTGCTACAACATATTAAGCTACTGCTAGTCAAGCATCACAAATCACGTCACATGGTGCACAATGATCACTAATCACATGCGCGGTGGCAACCAAACTAAGGTGACTGGGAACAAAACTGAATTAAAAGGTGTCTATACGATTACTTGCATGCACAGCCATTCTGAATGCGCTGTATTACCGACTATCAGATACATTTAACAAAGTGAAAAAGTTTCAAAAAATAAAAACAAGTAGCTTGTTGAGAAAGACTGGCACTTCAAATGTGATTATGCTCCTTCAAAATTTAGGTAAATTTTGGTACAAATGCTTCACTCACTTGTTTATGGAACAAACATTTAATTTAATTTAACAAAGCTTTATTACAAATGGAACACTCATGGTCGTGAGCCAGCAGCTGAGGGAGGTGAGCCAAACCAATACCCCTTGAAGATGTTGGTGATCCTAATAGGAAGCACTTGAAACCAATAACCCTTACAGGGCAAACTGTTTTCTTATCTTCTTATCGACAGTAAACTGAACCTGCAAGAGTTGTTTGATGAAATTACATAGTGATTGTAATAGCAGCTGACATTAACCAATATATTTTACTGCAATGAATGGCACTTTTATTTATCCTTTTAAATAAACGACCTTGGCCCCATGTCTTTCTGAACAAACTTGAAAAAAAAATAAGAAGCCTTATATTCAGTTAGTACCAATTTCACCCCGGCCATGGCAGACCAAACTCTGTTTTTCCATTTGTTTGGCTGTTCTTCCACTGCTTCCGATGACTTCTGAGGTCAGGCAGAGAAAAGGACCACATAGGCAGTGTTAAATTCAGTCACACAGCATTATCACAGACTGACAAAGGGATCCAATGTCAAGCTATTTAAACTATTAAACTTTTTTGAAAGGGGAATGGAAGGGGGAAGGGAGGGGGGAAGCTTTCCTCTTGGACCCAAGGTGGTGAAATTTTGAAATTCATTTTTAAACCCAGCATTAGCATCAAGCTCCTTCAGGCCTAGTATAAAACGTGTCAGATGAACAGTGAAGCTCCATCCACTTTCTTCTGACAACATGTCATTGCCCCAAACCAAGAAATGCATCTCAAGTTTAACAAGAGTAGATTTTCCCCTTTACCTAAGTAGCCATCAGTGAGAGATCTCTGTAAGGTCAACAATAATAGGCAGTTTCACGCTGGGTTGAGCCAGCCGGTCTCACTTTATGATGCAGCCAGGGAGAAGGTGTTCAATTCAACAGGCTGGATGGGATTCGAACCCTAATCTCAGATGTGGAAGTACAATGTTACAATAGACTGTACCAACCTGTCCTAGAGTATCAAGTTATTAAATAAAGCATAATTATTAATTTACAACTATAGTAACTACATGAATGTGTCTTGGAAAATAATTACATAAATCAATGAAAATAGTGAACACAAAAGCTCTGGCATTTTTCAAGCTTGCCTTTGTAAAAAATATTTCACCAAGTCTAAAGATAAAATGCAAGGTTTAATTGTATTGAAAGTTCACCCATACCTCTTCCTTCTTTTGAAGTTCTTGCTTCAAAACTTTAGTCAGAACCCTGGCCTCATATTCAGGCCGTGGATGATCCTATGCATTTCCAAAGACAAGGGAAAAATCTCTTAGCATATACAAATTGAAAGAAACATTGAAGTGAAAGCTATATAAAAAAAAATTACTAAAATTATGGCCATTTCTCTTTACCCCAGCCTTCACCTGCCATTAAATCATTACTAGAACCAACCCTTATTTTTTTTGGACCAGGCACAAGAGCCATCACAATGGCTCAAACTATACTGGGATGAACCAGCAAAAAGTGTTCCTTTCATTGAAGCTCACCAATTTAGAATTGCCTTTGGTGACACTCGAAATATGGTCAAGCAGCAAAGGATGACTCTCAGTTTACATAATTTTTTGTTAGAAAGCCATAACATTTACCAGTTGCTGCCCAAAATTTATACAGCATCCACTGTTCTATACATTTTCACCTATTGCCTTTGGTTTGTTGACACGAAGCAATAACCTCCGTTTTACTGCCAGAAAATGCCACTTACAGAAGGCTCATGTCTGTTTTTTAAAAAAAAACTCCTCTCCGAATGAAAAAAAACAGTAAAAACTGGGAAATAAGGATACTGGTCCGAACTGGTATTATATACCTTAAAATGGAACCCCAGTAAAGCTGGGAAATAAGAGTACTGGTCCGAACTGTTTTTTTTCCTATTGGGAATTGCTAACTGGAAAACAACCTTCTAAAAGGTGTGACACCAATTGCACCAATACCTATGATCCAAAGGCACGTACATACGAGAGAGAAAACATCAAATAAAGCTCGGGTCATGAACTGGATGCTGAAATTCATAATTCAGATTCTGAAATTACTAGAAGTGAGGGGGACGCAATTCTTGCTGTGGTTATGTGGGAGAGCTTGCTGCAGTTATCATCTACACTGGCAGAAGAGCTTATTCAAATATTTTTTCTATCTGATGCTAAGAGGGTGCATAGATCACCAATTGGACGGGAAAGGAATATGTCTCCAAGGCAGCAATGACAAGAGGATACAAAAAAAGTGGCGAAATGAAAGCCCACCACCCCCCCACCCAAAACATGTTTCCAGCTGTTTCAGTGCTGTACTTTTTATTGGATAGCTTGTTAAAAATCTGACAAGGAGAAATCATAACTGAGCAGCAATTAGCACCACCAGGTCCCCCAGTTTCTAATTAACATAATATTGTCATCATTATAGTCCTGCGATCCCAATGTCAGATAAGTCACCCAATTGAGTGGCCCACAGGAAAGATTCTCTCACTCTGGAAGGTAAAGAGCTCAACATTAAAAGAATTCTTACCAATTACACAAAGTACTATATTTTCCTACATAGAAAGAACAGCAAAAGCACAAAAGCTTAAAAATGCATTGGATTAAATTCCTGCCCCCACCACTAGCTCTCCCCACCCCCACCCTTCATACAAGTCTACAGAAGCATAATTAGGCAAGCTTGTAAAAGATATACAGTATTTAATTTTAAAAATTTCCAACCTTTAATCGTTCCTTCAGGCAGTCAGCAACAGAAGAAGAAACAAGTATTATTAAACTGCAAAAAATAGTGACAAAAGATAGTTTATTTAATACAGAGTTAAGGATTTTTTTAGAAAACATTTTTTGCAGGCTAACCTCCTCCTCTTCAAATCCGGTAAGATCCCATTTGTATATGAGCCTCATTTGGCATCTTTTCCAGTGTTCCAAAAACATGGCAGCTGGAAGCAAAATTGTCCTCTATTAAAATACTGCTCTTTCTCAGAAATAAATTTTAAAAATACAAAGGATTGTTAATAAGTTGAAGTCATTTTTGTAAAGAAGAGTTTAAAATCATTATTGCATGGTTCCCTCTCCTCTTGGCACATGAGTTTCAGTGATAAGAATATTGCCTTCAAATGGAAAAATTGAGGAGATTTTCTGGGGTCAGTATCATGACATTTGAAGTATTTTCAGAAGAAATGGAAACATTTTGGATGGGCTAACTCCGTGCGTATTCATATTATAGCTATACTCTCAATATAAAGCAGAAGCCACAGCCTTTGGTTCTCATCACAAATGCTGTTCCCTAGCCACCTACTCCAAATTGGAAAATGTCTGAGGCTGAAGCAGACCTTTGGCAACCTTGGTGCCAGTTTTGACCACAAGATGAGCTTCGGACCCATTACCAAGATAATCCACTTCCATCTCTATGACACCGACCATCCACAAGATTTTTAAATCACTTGTATCATTCCAATATACATACAATTGGAAATATCTCAGTCTGGATAGAGATAGAGCTAACTCCTGCTCACTCCAATTTCCATAAGCAAGGTTGATTTTTAGATAGAAGTTTTTCTTCTGGCCTTGTGTTGCCCAATAGGACTTCGATGTTTGCCAAACCTGTGGCAGTCAGGTCACCATAGTCGCCACATGACAAGACTTACGAATGAGGAGTAGGCCATTCAGCCCTTCGAGCCTGCTCCACCATTTAATAAGATCGTGGCTGATCTGATAGTAACCTGAAATCTGCATCCCACCTACCGCCGATAACCAAACACCCCCTTGCTTACCAAGAATCTATCTACCTCTGCCTTAAAAATATTCAAAGGCTCTGCTTCCATCACCTTTTCAGGAAGAGAGTTCCAAAGACTCATGACCTTCTGAGTGAAAAAATTTCACCTCATCTGTTTTAAATGGGTGACTCCTTAATTTAAAACAGCGACCCCCTAGTTTACACTCAAATACATTGAGTGCGCATAAAAATGCATAATCTTTTGAAAATAAGTTTGGGACTTTAAACTATCAGCACTCAAGACCAGCATATGCACCACTAGAGCCAGAAGAGCATCTTCAAAAGGGTTTGCAATCCCAACTGTTCCAAAAAGCAAGCCTGATGTAAACAGTCTTAAAAGGTGGTAGTGATGGCAATCTGTTAACTGAAGGGCTCCATTTCTGACAGTGTGTTCCAGTTTATTTCAAAAAATTACATTTCAAGAGTAAACTGTCTCTATTTTATCAGAAATGGCGACACTTGGGGAAGGAAAAGAATCGGCAAATCTCTTACGCATTGGCTTCTGTGCTCTGGCTCTTGTTTGCTTACACTTGGTTACCTACTATTTCTGAATACATTGGCCAGCATTTGCTGTTCGGCGTGCGGGGGTGGGCCCCGCACACCGACGTGTAAAACAATACGCGGTGACATTGGGCGTGTGTCCCGATGTCACTCCAATCTTTCGTTTGGCGTCCGGAGTTGGCTACGCACCTGAACTGTCAAAGACCTGTTACGGCCATTAATACAGCAATTAACCAAATTAACAGGGCTGCCCGTCCAACCTTCAGGTTGGTGGGCAGGCGAAGAGCCCAGGCAGCCTTCCCATTTTTCATGAAAACTCATCCATGGGCGGGAATGAGGGTTCATGAAGGGCTTAATAATTAAATAAATGTCTTTTCCACACTCCATAAACATGAGCCTCAGGGAAATTTCTGTGCTCTTTCGCACGCATGTGTGAAAGAGCGCAGGCCCCGACTCTCTCCTCCCCACCGACCTCCGGCTGCACAGGTAGCGCTGAGCGCTTCCGGGTACACGTCACGCTGGGCCGGCCTTAATTGGTGTAAAATGGCAGCGCGCAGCCGATTGTGGGCGGCGATCGGCCCCACGCCCACTCCTGACGGGCCCGCCAGGGAGAAGATTCTCCTCATTGAATAGGCCTTTGGCTCATGGCCAACTTCCTGTAATCTCTCCTTTAATGCCATTAGTGCCCTATTCCTTTCGATTGATCATTGACAGTTTATTAAGATGTGGGCTGATCACATTTGGATGTTGCTGCACCACCCCAGTTTGCTGCACTTTTCAACCCTCATTGGCAACCATGCAGTGCTGTTCACCCCACATACACCTCAGCTGTTTTGCTAAAAATACCAATTACCAACTAAACAAAACCAAGATCTTCAGTTGCAATCCCGTGCCACTAGATTGCCAAGAAAATTGAGAGCAGTGAAATTGCTGTCTCTCTGCAAACTGGCCCTGCTTTCACAGTGCTGCACAGAGCAGTCCAGCAGGTCCAAATGTATCGTTGTTTCGCTGCACCCAGAGAGAACAGGAACAGAGGTGGTAATAAGAGACAGACTATTTTTCTTGTTTCATTGAGCAAGTAACCCTTCAGCTTCCAGGTCACTAGAAAAGCAGCAAACTATATTCGGTTAAGCAGAGTCGCGGGCTGACTGATATGTGGCTCCTTTCAAACAGTAATATGGTTGATTCTACCTTGCTTAATAAGGGATGGACAACAAATAGTGATCTAACAAATGATACTCATACCCACTGCTGCAACTTTGACACAACTCAGTATTGTGTGGTTCAAAAAAGGAACAGCATCAATTTACCATGTCTGTCATGGATTTCTCTCATGTCACAAGTGTATTAGACAACACTATTTTAGCCAATATGCCACTTATGTGAATATTGCGTTATTTTAGGAAGTATGGATTCTTAATCACCAGTTTCTCTCTGGCATCAAAATCTCAGATTCAACCAATAGGAACAGGCAGGTCTATTGAACCAATAATTGGGCACATCTATAAAAAAAAATGCTTTTAACAGATAATGAAAGTTATTAATGAACCAATACACTCCAAACTCCTGCTCTCTTCAATGCGGACACATCTCACTTTCCAATATGCATAATTTCACAATTACTTACATCTATTTACAGAACCATATCCCTCGAAATATCCCTCTGATAGTGGGTGATCTGCCCACACAGAGCCATTAGAATTTTTAAAAAATCTATGGCAATGTTTAAACATCACAATACTCTGAACAAAGCTCTACGGAGTTCCTCTAGCTATTAATCCAAGAAGGGGCCTCTCATTTATCAAAGGAAATTCTATACAAGTTTCTCTTCATTATAATTTCCATAAGCTTTGACAACATTGGCACCATGATCCAACCTTGATTCCTTCTTGAATTCAAGCACGATGCTCACTGCTTGTTATTTAGAAATACCAATACTGCAGTGGACAACTACATTATAGATGGATGAATCAGGCAAGCAGCTAATTCCTTGACTGAAGCACAAGAAAACTGATTATTACGGCCAATACTTTTGAAGAAGACAGTCAAATTTATTTATGGCTAAGCTGTCTCTACTTGGGTGAGAATTTTGATACTTAAATATAGCATTCATGCATTTTCAGTAATGATGTCCATTTTACACACATGGGTCCAAAGTTGAAGGATAACAGAATTGACCTCAATTTGGAAATTTTCTTTTACCTGCTTTCAGAATCCGTCTGAGGATCTGCAAATTTGGACCCAATTTTACAGATGTAACTCTGGTTAGCTGTTGACACAGGACTTTTCATCTTGGTGTATAATGATGGTATCCTGTTCTCCGCTTTGTTATCTAAGCTGTCATCAAACCAAGTTTATGACCTGATGCCAAAGAGTTGCATTGTGTGACAATAAATATCAGACTTGGGCTGAACTGGGATGAAGTCCAACCTTAATGATTGTTGATTGGAATACTAGTCCAGATCAGAAACTTCCTGTTTAAGGCCATTTCCATTGGCCTAATTTCACAGTTAGATCAGGTACATAGCATTCCCTTCAAAATGTTAAGGATGTCAAAGTAGAGACCAAGCCTTGCCAATTTTGTACTTCCAGGTGATTGGATATGCCAATCAATTCTAGCTTAATAAATATTACTTTGTGCTTAAATTCCTGTTTGTGATGTTTGTGTACAAATTGGCTGCTGCATGTGTCTAAAACACAATGCAACAATGACCAACAGGTCAGAAGTCATTAACTGCCAATGAAGCTTTTTGGGAGCTCCTGAGGACAGTATATAAATGCAAGTTCCTTTCTTCTTAGTTAGACAAATAGAAGAATGTAATAGTATCTGCAATGGAGAGCACAGCACTTTTCAATGGTTTTTGTTTCCTCGTAGACAATACTTTCAGAAATTAATATTTTGGGGCGCAGTATATGAGTAATTTGAAACATGACATGATAAACGTAGTCTGCTTGAAAGGAACAGGTGACTTTGTTCTATGGTTCCCAAAGCTCTTCGCCGTGGATGGATATGCTTTAACTCTTGTCTGGGTCTATTTCAGAATAATTAATGGAGATTGATTGCCATGATTAGTCAACAACTCAGTCACTGTTGTATCATGTGACTACTAGGATAGTCGCAGATGAACAATGAGAATTTCAAATCTTTATTTTTGTTTCGTAATTCCTATGTTCCTACGCTTCAAACAACCCGTCCTGCACCTATAGATTAATGGATTGAAAAGTGTAGGCTATAAACAACCAATTAATCAAAAAGCCTCTGTACAAAAAGTGTATCCTCATTGTTTAATTTTTTTAAACTAGTAGGAGCCCTATTTTGATAATATTTAACAATCATTGCACAATGCCAGTCAAACTTTCTACTACCAGCCATGCATCAAAACTATTTATTTTGCTAACAGTCCATTATCTTATGTAAGCTATCCTCAAATCAGCCTCTTTACACTGCTGAATCTCCTGGGAAAAGCAATAGGAATACCTGATGTGACATTCTATTTCTGACTACATAACTGCCAATTATTATAACACAGAACCGAAACAATACTGCTGTCATGGCTCATGTACACATGACATCAAGAGCTATTTTTAAACTTCTGAGCAGAGTAAGACTCAATGACTAACTTAGGTGGTGCTTTCCTGGAACTGAAGGGCGAGATTTTCTAAATTTGTGGCCAAACAATGAGTCAGTTCATAAGAATACAATTATAATTTCTAACACTAACAGTCAAAGGAAATCCGATTAGGCAAGCAACTCTTTTGTCCCCAGCCATTACCCCAAGCTCCCTATCATTTGCTGTCACACTCTGACCTCTGCCTGTACTATCCTGCATTGTTCCAATGAAGCTCAAGGAACAGGAGCTCAGGCCTTGGCACTGACTTTAATGTCAGACATTAACTATACCTCTTATTTTCTCTCTGGCAGTATATGTTCGCACTTGGGAGGAATGCATTGGCATTTTCAGGTGGGTGCTGAGAGGGTGGTAGTGATGGTTGGAGGGATACAGTGGAAGGGCATTCCACAGGAGCCTCACGGGTGAAATAGCCTGCACAATTGGTGGACAACTCCTGTTTTTCTTTCACCGGGCTCTAATGATCCCTGGAGCCTGTTCCGTCTTGCCAGTTTATTATGCATTCTTTTCTATCTATACCTCCTTTGATACTGATACAATCTGCATCTACCTGCAGCAACTAACTCACCTCCTGTTTCCCAAAAGCCTGTCCACCATCTTCAAGGCACAAGGAAGGAGTGTGATGGAATACTTGCTCCAACTACACTCAAGGAGCTGGACACCATCCAGAACGAAGCAGCCTACGATCCACACCCCATCCGCCACCAACACACAGTGGCAACAGTATGTACCATTTACACGATACAGCACCTCACCAAAGCTCCTGCGACACCACCATGCTTTTGCTTGGTTTCAGTTTTTGTAACTGTACACACAGCCTTGGCCAACAACACAGCGAGCAGTTGACAAGACATGCATAATTGAACACCAAACAATTGAATAGCCAGGTAGAAGCATTCCAAACCTACAACCTCAACCACCTAGAAGAACAAGGGTTACAGACACATGGGGACACCACCACCTGCAAGTTTCCCCCCTGTTAAGTCACACAATCCCAACTTGGAACTATATCTTTCATTGCTGCTGGGTCAAAATCCTGGAAATTTCTTGCAAAAAGCACTGTGAATGTACCTATGAACTGCAGTAGTTCAAGAAGATGGCTCACCACCACCTTTCACAAGGGCAATTAGAGATGGACAATAAATGTTAGCCTTGCCAGCAACACACACATCGCAACGAATAAAAACGTTCCTATCCTGAGGATCTTAGGCCTGAAAGATCAATTGCCGTTTTTCTACAGCCTGACCCGAATAGGGCCAGCTTTCGTGGTTGTGGCTTTCAGGGAATTCCCTCGTGTGCTGCCGGCAGTACTTTAATACAACTCAATGTTCAGTGCTACAATACCGATGACTTAACGATCATGTGGACACACGTAATTTGTGCTCTAGGTTTGACACAAAGCTAAATTAAGTGGATTTACACTTCTACGATGTGATGAGGAGGTCTATATTTCAATTTTGATTGTAAGAGAATACAGCTGCTTTACTTTGTCAAATTGATTCTACTTCGTAAACCCAGTAGAAGGCTAGGAATACTTTGTGAGGGAGATGCAGATTAAGCATATTACAGTTAAACAAACTCTCTCTTCCCACTATTCTATTCCTAAATATCTTGCTTCTTTAAATTTACTACTTTTACCAAAACTTCACTGATTTAATATTTAATTTATATCTTATGGAGAGTCACAGGTTGGTTTTCAAGGATAAAATGGCATTGCGTACATGTGGAGCTACAAGCTCATAACAAACCCACTAACAATTTATTTCAACTATAAACATGCCCTGTCCCACTTTAACCGTCCTACTCCTGCAACTGGAGACCGGAAACACTTCAACACTTCAGCTTTCATATATTTCTTATTTAAGGTTTGGAAGAACATTCGCCACTTTACTGTTCCAGTAAATCCAGAGACCCTGGAGAATGTAATCAAATCCTGCCATAGCAGCCCACACATTTGAATTCAGTTTAAAACCAAAGAGAAAAGTAAGAAAGTAAAACCTTGCATCAATAAAAGTGTCCGTGGAACAGCTGGATTAATGCAAAAACCTAGGTGGTTAGCCAAATGCCCTTCAGGAAGGAGACCCTGCCATCTTTACCTAGTCTGGTTGATATATATGACCGTCACACCAATGTGGTTGACTTCCAACTAGCCTTTAACGTGGCCTAGTAAGTCACTTGGTAAAATCAAAACGCACGCTTTCAGATAAAGGCCCTTTCACCACATTCTCAAGGCAACTAGGGAAAAATAAATAACTGCTTGCTTCACCAGAGGCTCCAACAGCCAAAGAAAAAGTAAAAGGAAAAGGAAAGCAAAAAAAACAAAATCTGTAGCATGTTGTGTTAAATAAGGCAGATTTATCTGAAAATGTTCCTCAGAAGTGGTCCTTCATTGTAGGCCAGTTCTCTTGCTGATGCTGCAGCATCTACTTCACTTGCAGAAGGTGGAAGGAACAACAGCGAATGGTTTCACCTGCTCAGTTGCTGTAAAATCATTTTTGTAGCTCTGCTGGTCCCGCCTGATGTCACGGGAACTTATGTACAGGGCAGCAATGCAAACACAGACATGCCCACTTCCATGTGGACTCAACCTCAATACCATTCCCAGCCACAGTTGTTACCTGCACAGAGCAGTAGGGGGGGATCTTAGTAATGAGGTCTTGGAGACTTGATAGCACTGATGCTTGTATATTTAGTGTATAGGTCAGAGGCAGCTTTGTAAAAGGAAGTAAGGAATATGAAGGTTATATGATGGGTAAATATGCACATGCCAGTTTGGAATCTCCAGAATGCAATAATCTAAATCTCTAGTTCAAAAAATGTTTAGACAATCGCATAGCCAGAAGGTTAGGTCAAATAACTTGTTGCTGAGGAAAATGAATCATATTTTACATTCTGTAGAGGGGAAAAAGAACCACTCTCCCAGAAGTAGCATCTGATCTCCTAGGAGAGCATTGAATGCACTTGCTTGCTTATCCACATGGGAAACACGTGTGAGGGGGAATAATTGGAACAGGAAGCATTAGCTGGTGGAAAGTGAGGATGGGAAGAGAAAAGGAGATCAAGTGTAGCATTTCATTTTGATGTTGTCCAACTAATTGTTTTCTAGAGGCATTTCTCTCTCACAAGTTGACAGCTCCTGGACAAGATCATGGAATTGCCCTACAAAAGCAAATACTTTATATTATAGCGCGTGTAGTGATAAGTAATACACTGGATGAGCGTAAACACGATGGTTTCCCCCAATTAGGGAGGCTCCTTGAGGTACATTTTCCAAAGGGAAAAGTTATTTTCTTAAAAAAAATGGGAATCCCACAGCAAACTACAGCTCAGTCAGGTATCAGGCACACTGCACAGGGAGAAGGAGCAAGATAATGCTACATCTTTCAACGAATGTTTGGACACAGATGTTCTGCAAATATATGCCAAATAGTTGGACAAGTGCACAAGGGAACAGGGAGGCAGTCCACAGAGTAATAAAAAGGCTAGCCTAGACAAGCAAAACAAGCACAACAAGAACGTCTGCACAAAATATTTTTCTGCCGGAGCATCTGGTTGAGTGTACAACAGCCCCGTTTTTTTTTTCTCGTTGTTATTAATTTGCTTGCAACAGAAATGCTGGTGGCTTCTTCCTGACCATTTGGATGTTAGGAGATTCCATCGGTCCAGAAATACTGAATGATATACATTCAGACTTCTTATACATCAGGAAAATGGGATGCATTTTCATTCCCTTCTATATGTTAGATATGGAAAATGATTGGTACAATCTTGTTTCGTTAGATCAATGGAATGTGCCCTCGCTCCAAAGAAAGTAAGTCAATTCAGGTAAATGGTTTGGAAATTATTTTTCACATTCTGCATGTCAAAATTAAACATATTTCGGTTGTATTTCTTGCCATATTAAGTGAACCCACTTAACCTAGAGACAGTGACAAAACAGATCTTGTGGAATGCAGGAAATCAAAGAAAGTTATGCCACAGTGGAGAGTGCAGTGAATCCAACAAGCATTGGATAGATGAATGCTACCTGCAATTAAAAAAAAAATGATTAAAAAAAACATGTGTTTTTCTCCTCCTGGCTTGACACCTAGTGAGCACAAAAGAAAATTCTGTGCTCCCTGGACCAGCTTATCTTAAATATCACAGAATCGTTACAACATAGGAGGCGGCCATTCAGCCCATCACGTCTGCACTGGCTCTCCGAATGAGCAGCTCCTCGTGTTATTCTCCTGCCTTCCCCCTGTAACCCTGCAGATTGCTTCTTTTCAAATAATCATCCAATTTGCTCTTGAATGCCTCAATTGAACCTGCCTCCACCATACTCTCAGGCAGTGCATTCCAGACCCTAACCACATGGTATGTAAAAAAGTTTTTTTCTCATGTCACTTTTGTTTCTTTTGCCAATTACTTTAAATCTGTGCTCTCTCATTCTCGATCCTTTCGCGCGTGGGAACAAACAGTTTCTCCCCATCTACCCTGTCCAGACCCCTCATGATTTTGAATAGTTCTATCAAATCTCCTCTCAACCTTCTTTTCTCCAAAGAAAAGAGTCCCAACTTCTCCAATCTATCTTAATAACTGAAGTTTCTCATCCCTGGAACCATTCTCAAACCTCTTTTGTATTCTCTCCAATGCCTTCACATTCTTCCTAAAATGCAATGGCCAGAAATGAACGTAATACTTCAGCTGAGGTCTAACTAGTGTCTTATACAAGTTCAACATAACCTCCTTGCGCTTGTGCTCTATTCCCCTATTAATAAAGCCCAGGATACCATATGTTTTATTAAACTCTCAAACTGTCCTGCCACCTGTAATGGCTTTTGCACATATACATCCAGGTCCCTATGCTCTTGCACCCTCTTTCGAGTAGTACCCTTTGATTTTACGCTGTCTCTCTGTGCTCTTCTTACCAAAAATGTATCACCTCACATTTCTCCATGTGGAACTGTGCCTGCCACCTACCCACCTATTCCACCAACGTTGTTCTTTTGAAGTTCTACACTGTCTTCCTCACAGTTCTGAGGACAGAAGTAGCAACTGGAATATTAATTATAGTAAATATTTGGAAAAAGATTTACTTTCAAAAATGTCTTCCAACTTTTCACTAGTCCACGCTCCTTATTCTCTCCTAACTTAGTATTACATTATTCCAACAAGTCTAACATTAAACATGCCTTTCAGAATCACAAACAGTTTGGAGAGACTGAATAAAAAGAAACTGTTTCCATTGGAAAAAGAACTAGAGGACACACGAGGAAATTTGAAAAAAAAAACGCAGATCTTGGTTATGATCCAGAATGCAGAGTCTACCAGGGCGATGAAAGTATATCCATTAGTAACATTCAAAATGGCATTAGGTAAATACTTGTAAGTAAAACAACTCAAAGGCTATAGGGAGAGAGCAAGGAAGTAGGACTAATTGTCTGCATTGCCTCTTTCTGTGCTCTAGCATGCACCTGCTAGGTGACCAGTTTTCTTGTGCATGCGGGTATTCACTGTCCATTCTGGAGCTGAGGCCAACATTCCAACTTAAATAGTTGCAAAGCTGTGACAGTGGGCATTATAGTTTGATGTAATTGGGTCAAATGTGCGACTTTGTTTTGTGCACAAGTTCAGGTGCTCTGTTGCTCAGAGTTATTTTAATCTTGCAGATTGGGTATCAGTAAAATAAATTCTTACCAGTCAAGACACCACCTGAAGGGATAATTAAAGCTTGTTTGTGTTGACCAATAGAAATTGTGGACAGGAGTGGCTATGGTGATAACCATTTCATTGCAATATTGTTAGCAAAAAAAAACATACACTTCACTTGTATGTTCGTTTAACATCTAGCATCTCTAATAACCAATGAAATAAAACAAAAAAAAAAATCACTGCATTTTGTCTTACCATTTTATCAACAAACAAATTAAAGTGCACATGCACATAGTGTGGGTAAGAGTATTAAGATCACATTATGTTCAATGATTGGCTGACACATTTTAGTTACTAACTTAATGTAATTAGTCCCATTTGTTCTCCCAATTAGCCACACATGAATAATAGGTTACGTATTAGCCAACATTTACTCAGAATGGAAGGTTTATCCCAGCTGGTACTAGGATCTTGTGGGGAGCCATCAGCCATGTTTTTATGGTCTTCTGGATGGGCAGGGGAGATTGAGTTTATATTCATCTAGTGTTCAGTTGTTATTATATCACTGGTTATTATATAATGATTGCCCATTCAATGACCATCAACCTAATGGTGACGAGAATGCCCTTCATTGTTTCAGTAGTGATACCATGATACAGTCTTGATTCAGCCTTAAACTGCACCAAACTGAAGATGAAACAAAAAAAAATTGAATCTCAAATTCTCACCCCTAGCATTTGCACTAAATGTTTCTTTCAGTAGAGTTGTAAAATTATTACATTGTGGCTAAGCAAACATTTTTCTGATTTTTTTCTTAAAATGTAAACCACTTTTGTTTTCTACCATTACAACACAATTACGCTTCAAATAGAAAAAGTACTTCACTGGGGTTCTCCCTAGATATGTGAAAGACAGTGTACAAAATGAAATTTCTCTCTTATAAATTCACTTTCCAAACAAATGATCCAATTCGTTTGGACAAATAATTATATAGAAGTACATAAATAAGGGATGTTCTATTTCAAACCATTTCCAACATTACATGCCTTTGCATTAGTTTGCCGAATGGTGTTAAGTAGCTGATTAAGGTTGTCCACTCAAAAAAACCACAGTAAGTGAAGCTTTTGTTCCCCCTTTTCCAATAAGGGCCGACATAGGAAATGCCACTTTTTACTAAAATCGAATGGAATAAGGTCTCATAGTACTCAAGGCCTCATAAATACAGTATCTCAAAAAAGGAGATTTCTTCATTGTTACCAGGCCAAAGCACCCATCAGTTAAAATATCCAAGTGCAATGGACATATACAGCGTCCTCTAGAGGTAGATGGTAGAATAGATACTATTGTTTCCTAGCAGTTCAGGCCATGGATTTTGCTGTGGCTGGAGCGGGAGGGTGGCTGGCAGGAATAAGAGGTGAAGGGCAGTCAGCCAAGAATGAATAATGGCAATGCATGGTATGGCTATAAATCCTGGAAATGTTTTTAATTACCTTTGGGAATCAGGGAATATTTACATGAAAATAATTTCTCCCGGGAGAATTGATGCGCTGTTATCGAGTCCCTGATATGATAGATTGTGCATGGTCCTTGGAAGCAATGAGTTTTATTTTGTTATGTTGTTGAAATAATTCTACATACCATCAGACAGACCATTGCCATTCAACTCAATTGCTATTCTGAACAGTAACATGGGATCTTAGTATTGCTGAGAGGGCTGACTGCAGACCAAGAACAGAGAGAAAATGTTGGCTGCATATCTGATGGTGTACAGGATTACTTCAGCACCATGGCATAGAAAATACAATGTTAGTTTTGGAACATAAAAATCAGATAGAGTTACATATTCTACATCAAACAGTTGTCTACCAAGTGCAGTGCATTGAAATTCAGATTTCAACATAATGGACATTGGAACAGCCATTTCAGGGTTGTCCAGTCAGATATTTTCCTGCATGCTCTTCTGCCGTGAGTAACTCACCTCCTGGCTCCCCAAAACCTGTCCACCATCTACAAGGCACAAGTCAGGGATTTGACGGAATACTCTCCGCTTGCTTGGATGAGTCCTTGGATTTATTCCTGGAATGAGGGGGTTATCCTAAGAGGAAAGGTTGGGTCTGTACCCATTGGAGTTTGGAACAACGAGAGGTGGTCTTATTGAAACATTCAAGATCATGAGGGGTCTTGACAGGGTGGATGCTGAAAGGATGTTTCCCCTTGTAGGAGAGACTAGTGCTAGAGGACACAGTTTAAAAATAAGGGGTCTCCCATTTAAGACTGAAATGAGGAGAAATAATTTCTCTTGAGGGTTGAGAGTCTGTGGAACCGTCTTACCCAGAGTTGTGGAGGCTGGATCACTGAATATTTTTAAGGCTAAATTGGACAGATTGCTGATTGACAAGGGACCAAGAGTATAGGGGCAAGGAAGGAAAGTGGAGTTGAGGCCACAATCAGATCAGTCATGATCTTTTTGAATGGCAGAGCAGGCTCGAAGGACCGAATGGCCTATTCCTGCTCTTAAGTCGTATGTTTGTATGTTCGTAGAGTGCAGCTCCACCAACACTCAAGAAGCTCAACACCAACCAAGACAAAGCAGCCTGCTTGATCGGCACCATACCCAATAACTTAAAAATTCACTTCCCTCCACTACAGTGTACCATATACCAAATGCACTGCAACAACTTCCCAAGGTTCCTTTGACAGCACCTTTCAAATCTGCAACCTCTATCACCTAGAAGGACAAGGCCAGCAGACGCATGGGAACATCATCTGAAAGTTCCCCTCCAAGCCACACACCATCCTGACTTGGAAATATATCACTGGTCCTTCACTGTCGCTGCTTCAAAATCCCGGAATTCCCTCCCTAACAGCAACGTGGGTGTACCTTCACCAGATGGGCAGCTTACCACTACCTTCTCAAGGGCAATTAGGGATGGGCAACAAAGTTTGGCCTTGCCAGCAATGCCCGCAATCCATGAAAATCTTTTAAAAAAAATTTCTAAAGATTAACAACTCACAATGCACCTTTTAAACTGCCTGAGCTTGTTGGCAGATTTGTAGATTAATAATGGCAAGCGTTGTTAACACGTCATTATTTTTCCACCATTAAAACAAGCCTGAAACAAATAACTTTTGGATTACCAACATGGTAAGAACATTCCAGTTGTCCTGTGTGCTTGTTTTTTTTAAAAAGAAAAAATAGCTTGTAACTTTCAATCACCACGGCAACTCAACTGGACAAGTTTTACTTCTTGAGCATTCAGGGCAATCTCATTCCTAAAATCAACAAACTCAGATTAAACAAATATGTCCATAAGTGGATCAGTAGACATATTAAAAGCGGGATAAAGCTCCATAAATGACATGTACAAATTCTCCAGGGTGAAAGGAGAAGAGGCCTTTCAGCACCAAGACATGTATCTTCAGAAACATCTTACAAAAGGTGAACAGAGGGGCAAAGAAAGACCTGGAAAAAACGGTGTAAGTGCTAAGACCAAAAGAACAACATTTATCTAGATTCTATAACACAATGCATCCATTCGCACCAATGGGTCTATACCAGTGTTTCTACTGTATATGGGATTGCCAACTGTGCGTTGATGCACAAAACCTCTAGGAATGCAGAGGTATTGAGTATAAAAGCCGGAAAGTTATGCTGTACCTTTCTAAACCTCTGGTTAGACCACAACTAGAATATTGCATCCAGTTCTGGTCACCACACTTTAGGAAGGGTGTGCAGAGGAGATTTCAATAAAAAAAAAGCAAAGTCAGGATGGAAATAGGGCCATCAGGGATAGTCAGGATAAAATCATAGGCAGGGATAGAGAAATGGTAGAAATGTTAAATAATTATTTTGCTCCTGCATTTAGCACCAACTGGACATGAAAACATTAGAAGGGGAGACGGGAAATGATGATATAACCACATTTAAAGGGGAGAAATATTACATAATCTAATCAAACTCTGAAGATAAAATCCCTGGTCCAGACAGATTGCATCCACATATTCCAAAAGAATCTAGGGAAGCGATAGGGTCCTTTTTATATGTATTTAATAATTCATGAGAAAAAAGTGTAGTGCCAGAGGACAGCTAACAATATATCAACATTGAAAGGAGGCAGATAGAACATGTTCAGGGAACTATGGATCTGACAGTAACAACAGCAATAGGAAAAATAATGGAATCCCCATTAAAGGAAAACAGAAAATCATTTGGCAACCAAAGCAATAGTCAATAGTCAATTTCAAAAAAAACCTTTCTTGACCAGCCTCTGAATTATTTGAAGAGATGACAGAGAGAGTAGACAAGGGTAATGTAGTATATGGAATATATCTAGAATCCAAAAGGTCTTTGATAAGGTGCCACATAATAGACTAAAGAAAAAGAGCACATGAGGTTAAGGGACAAGTAGTGGAATGGACAGCTGGCTGGCTGAAATTCAGAAAGCAGGAGTAGGGGAAAAGGGTGGGAATTAAGACTAGAAGGTAGAAAGCAGGGTCCCACAAGGAACGCAGTTGTTCATAATATATATTAACAGGTTAGAGCTTGGAATCAAAAATATAATTTGTAAATTTGACTGACAGCAAATTGAGATGGATAGCCAATACTCAAGGTATGTCCACTAATGATTACACCATGTTCAGCCATTTGCGACTCCTCAGGTACTGTAGCAGTCCATGTCCAAATGCAGCAAGACCTGGACAATATCCAGGCTTGGGCTGACAAATGGCAAGTTACATTTGTGCCACACAAGTGCCAGGCAATGACCATCTCCAATAAGAGAGAATTTAACCATTGCCCCTTGATGTTCAGTGGTATTACCATCACTGAATCCCCCACTATCAACATCCTGGGGGTTACCATTGACCAGAAAATGAATGGAACTAGCCATACAAATACTGTGGCTACAAGAGTATCTCAGAGGCTAGGAATCCTGCAAAGAGTAACTCATCTCCTGACTCCCCAAAGCCTGTCCACCACCTACAAGGCACAAGTCAGGAGTGTGATGGAATACTCTCCGCTTGCTTGGATGAGTGCAGCTCCAACAACACTCAAGAAGCTTGACGCCGTCCAAGACAAAGCAGCCAACTTGATTGGCACCACATCCACAAACATTCACTCCCTCCACCATTGACGCACAGTGGCAGCAGTGCGTACAATCTATAAGATGCCCTGCAGCAACTCACCAAGCCTGCTTTGACAGTGCCTTCCAAACCCACGACTACTACCATCTAGAAGGACAAGGGCGACAGAGACATGGGAACACCACCGCCTGGAAGCTCTCTTCCAGGTCACTCACCACCCTGACTTGGAAATACATCACCGTTCCTTCACTGTTGTTGGGTCAAGATCCTGGAACCCCCTCCCTAACAGCACTGTGGACTGCAGCGGTTCACGACGGCAGCTCACTACCACCTTCTCAAAGGAAATTAGGGGTGGGCAATGAATGCAGGTCTTGCCAGTGATGGCCACATCCCATAAATTAATTAAAAAAATTACAAGATGACATTAATGAATTGCAGAATGAATTTAAACAGATAGGCATGAAATATTGCATTTTTGTATTATAAAGGAGGAGATCACTTGGAAAATAAGAATCTATACGATAGAGAAAGGATACAGAGGCACTGGAGAAGGTGCAAAAGAGGTTTACATGGACAATACTAGAACTGCAAGATTACACCTGTGGGAAAAGGATAAACAGACCAGCACTGTTTCCACTTGGAGAGAAGACCGAATAGTTGAATTTAAAATTACATGCAGTTTTGATAAAGCAGATTAGAGAATGTTCCCACTTGCAGGAAGAGCAAAATTAGATAGAGGCCATCAGTATAAGAAATCAAATAGTGAATTCAGAGGAAACTTCGTTACCAGAGTGCGATGCGAATGTGGAACTCATTACCACGGGGAGTGGTTGAGGTAAATAGCATAAACTCATTTGCGGGAAATCTAGATAAGCATACAGGGGAGATGCCATAGAAGGTCATGTCAGTAGAGATAAATGACAAGATGGGAAGAAGCTGAAGTGGAATTTAAATGGATTGGTAGGGCCAAATAGTCTGTTTCTGTGCTGTAAACATTCTATGAATCTATATCCTATGTATTCCTAGCAAGAGAATACAGTTAACCATTTTCTACAGACTAAATATTTTACTTTTCACAGCTTTGCACTCCAGATAAATGCAAACTTCATCCAAATGTATTTCCAATTTACCAAATTACTTTTATATTGTGTTTAATTCCTGATCCAAGTATAATATGATCTCCACCCAGTTTTTTAATTCTCCTGAAGACTAATGATAATCTAGTGCCAATCTTTTTCAGGACACAATAACAACATACACCTCTAACCACTTTCACGCATCTCCCTTCTTTAACTTATGTTTTCTCTTGGTTATTTTTGCCATGAATTTAACCGCTGCATCGATGATAAATGGAACATCATGGAATTTGCAAAATTAGACAGTTTATCAAAATTATTTCTGGCATTCTGTATTGCTTTAATTTTAATGCTTAAAACGGACAAGAATAGATAAGGTTCCTTACCCCATAATGCCATAAAAATTGAATAGAAAACCGTTGCGGGATTATCAAACAGGTGACTTGCTCGGGCTGTGGCACAGGTACTGCTCAACTTCCAGTAACTGCACGTTTTGTCACACAGTGGGCACATTGTGATGTTGGTGCGTTCGTCACACATCTCCATACTGTTGTCGGGGAGAGAAGGGGGAAAAAAAAAGTCATCTTGCTGAGGTTCATTCAGAAATGAGAAGGGCTTAAATCTGAGGTGCAGTCATTGTTAAAAGGCCAGGCAGACACGATGTAGGTAAAGGTCTTTGGATTCTTTCATAGGACCAAGGGGTTGATTTGGTCCCCCAGAGCCCAATGCTGGGTGATTAGCTGGTGGAATGTGCCAGGTGGCCAACAAAGAACCCGATTGATTTTTAGGATTGCATCTCAGCTGCGTTGCAAGTTCCCCAATGCTGCCTGCTGATCCAGGCTGCCCATTATTAGCCAGGATAACACAAGGTAGGTTCTTAAGAGATTGGTGGTGGTGGTGGTGGGGTAGCAGGGGTTTCAACTTGTGGAGGAGGTAACTGAATTGGACCCGGATGGGTCTGTAGAGCCGGCAGAGCACCTCCGCCCTTCCTAGCCTCACAGAAAAGAAAGGGGTCCTTGCCAGCTTGGCATCCTGATGGTAGTGGAAGGAACCTGCATGGCACTCTCTCTGAGCAGTTCAATCACAAAACGACTGTCAGAGTTCTATCATCAGACCCTAAATTCCATTTTAAATTGGCCTCTCGCCTGTCTCTATAATCTAGTCCACGTGCCCTCCCGCAGTGGCACTGGGGTGGTTGTCACTGCCCACAATCATTATGGAACTACCATCCCATCTGTGCTGGGCAGAAGGGCGGACGATTCAATCCCAGTTTTAAACTCAACATTAGTATTTTCAGGTGCTAGGTTCCTCATGTGGAAGGAGAAAGACTGAACAAAAATAATCAAAAAACATAGATATAGACAGATTTTATTTTAATCGTAATAGGACTACTGGAATGCAATTATAAAACAAAATTTCCAACTATCTCAAGCAAATTTGAATCAGCTGTAGGGCTTTTAAATGTTGATGCCTCTCAACGTTCCACATTATAGATCTTTGATTCATTGTACCTCTACAGAACTAAAATGTTATAGCATCTAGAAGCATGATCATGTCACTGGAAGTAATAATCTGATTTAATATTGCTGATTAAATTCCTTCAGTGACTCATTCATGGGGGGTAACACGTTGAAGCAATTCTTGTATGATGGATAAAGAATGTCAAACAGATGAGAAAAATTCTTAAAATATCTAGATTAAAATAGATTAATAATTTTGGCATGCTGTTCTGTTTTATTAGTATTTGAAATAGACATTAAAGGGACATCTCATCAAATAAACATTCAAAAGGAAATGTTTCAAGTTAATACGAAACAAAAAATGCAATTTGCTTTTTAAAATCAACTATGAAATTTTTGTCAAGTCGTTATGCTGGGATGAATGATACCAGTACTGGTGAACAGAGCATTTTTATTGTTAAAATGCACTTTCAGCATCAAGTTTCCTTGGTCAGGTACAGCATAGTGGTTTAAAAGTCCTTATACTGTTATTTAACCTGACCTTGCAAGATTTTCCCGTCCGTGGCTTCTCTGAAGCTGTTTGGTAATTTATTGCCACTTTTTCTATGTGAGGGGCTGTTTCCTGCTGTAGATCTGTGCTGTGCAGGAACTGGGTTAAAACGACCCAAGATCATTGTAAATGCAACTATTAAAGCTGGTAGTCAAGAGGGAACTTTTCAGTACATAAGTCCGGGCTAGATTCAAACAGTTTCATGTGTTAATTCACTGTCGCATCCCAATTCCACAAGAAACTTAAACACAAAAAATGCACTTAAAAGAATTGGCTTCTTGAAGTCTGCAGTAAATTGGAAACAGCCATGAGGAAAACCTGCTACGGAGTTTGATTTATACTGGACTAAGCTATTTTCCAAATCCTACTTTTTAAATATTCTTTCACAGGATGTGGGCGTCAGTGCCTAGGCCAGCACTTTTATTGCCCATCCCTAATTGCCCTCAAGGTGATGGTGAGCTGCCTTCTTGAACCGCTGCAGTCCATGTGGTGTTGGTGCACCCACAGTGCTGTTAGGGAGGGTGTTCCAGGATTTTGACCCAGTGACAGTGAAGGGACAGCAATATATTTCCAAGTCCGTATGGTGTGTGGCTGCGAGGGGAACTTCTAGGTGGTGGCATTCCAATGCATCTGCTATCCTTGCCCTTCTAGGCGGTAGAGGTCACTTGTTTGAAAGGTGCTGTCAAAGAAGCCTTGGCGATCCACTGCAGTGCACCTTATAGATGGTACACACTGCTGACAATGTACGTCGGTGGTGGATGAAGTGCCAATCAAGCAGGCTGCTTTGCCCTGGATGATGTCAAACGTCTTGAGTGTTGTGGGAGCTGCGCTCATCCAGGCAAGTGAAGAGTAATCCATCACACTCCTGACTTGTGCCTTGCAGATGGTGGACAGACTTCTTCCATGAATGCCCTCATTTAAAAATCCATTCCATCATCTAAGGTGAGCGCCATATAGAATCATAGGAAGATGCAGCACAAAAGAGGTGCCATTCGGCCAACCATGCTTGTTCTCGAGAACCAGTACAGTTCTATTTGGGAGAGCCAGGCAGTGAAGGAACTGGGACCTAATCTTTTATGTTATTTCTGTAAATAGCACTAAAGGCATATGCTCCAGAACTTGCCGCGCCCCTAGCCAAGTTATTCCAGTACAGCTACAACACTGGCATCTACCTGGCAATGTGGAAAATTGCTCAGGTAAGTCCTGTACACAACAGCAGGACAGCCCACCCGGCCAATTACTGCCCCATCAGTCTACTCTCAATCATCAATAAAGTGATTGAAGGGGTCATCAACAGTGCTATCAAGTGGCAGTTGCTTAGCAACAACCTGCTCACTGACACTCATTTTGGGTTCTGCCGGGGCAATCAGCTCCTGACCTCATTATAGCTTTGATTCAAGCAGGGACAAAAGAGCTGAACTCCTGAGGTGAGGCAAGAATGACTGCCCTTGACATCAAGCCAGCATTTGACCGAGTGTGGCATCAAGGAGCCCGAGCAAAACTGGAGCCAATGGGAATCAGGGGGAAAACTCTCCACTGGCTGGAGTAATACCTAGCTCAAAGAAAGATGGTTGTGGTTGTTGGAGGTCAATCATCTCAGTTCCAGGACATCACTGCAGGAGTTCCTCAGGGTAGTGTCCTAGTCCCAATCATCTTTAGCTATTTCATCAATGACCTTTCTTCATCATGAGGTCAGAAGTGGGGGTGTTCGCTGATGATTGCGCAATGATCAGCACCATTCATGGACAGATTCAGTAGCTGAGTCATGGTGTCCAAATTCAGCAATATCCAGGTTTGGGCTGACAAGTGGCAAGTAGCATTCATGCCACACAAATGCCAGGCAATGACCATCTCTAACAAGGGAGAACCTAACCTTTGCTCTTTGACATTCAATGCATTATCACTGAATCTCCCACTATCAACATCCTGGGGTTTACCATTGACTAAAATTGGAACTGGATGAGCCATAAATACTGTGGCTATGAGAGCAGATCAGAGGCTAGGAATCCTGCAGTGAGTAACTCACCAACTGACTCCCCAAAACCTGTCCACCATCTACAAGGCACAAACCAGGTGTGTGATGGAATACTCCCCACTTGTCTGGGTGAGTGCAGCTCCAATAACACTCAAGAAGCTTGACACCATCCAGGACAAAGCAGCCTGCTTGATTGGCACCCCATCCACAAACATTCACTCCCTCCACCACTGACACAGTGGCAGCAGTGTGCACCATCTACACTGCACTGCAGAAACTCACCAAGGCTCCTCGGACAGCACCTTCCAAACCCACGATCACTACCATCCCGAAGGTCAAGGACAACAGACACATGGGAACACCACCTGGAAGTTCCTCTCCAAGCCATTCATCATCCTGACTTGGAAATGTATGCCAATCCTTTACTGTCACTGGGTCAAAATCCTGGAACATTCTCCCTAACAGCACTGTGGGCGTACCTACACCACATGGACTGCAGCAGTTCAAGGCAGCAGCTCCTTGCCACCTACTCAAAGGCAATTAGAGATGGACAATAATGTTGGCCTAGCCAATGACACCCACATCTCTTGAGTGAATTAAAAAAATTCTTACTGAGACACACATTATAAACATGCACCTTAAAAACCATGGTTTCAGTCTGCTCCAATTAACAGAAGTGAAACCTTATTTAATGCCCAACACCTGGAATACAATTAAACACTCAATATATACAATTTACAAGTATCAGATCCTGGAGCCCTTGCTAACAAATGGATGGATTCTGTTCAATGCACATTTGCTTCAGGTGTCACAAGGAAGAAACAGGTCACAATATACTTGTTTTATTATGACAGCTTTCTTCAGGAAGATTTCTAACGGTATTTTCAAACAAAAGAAAAATTAAATTCGGATCAAAATTGCTCTTTGCTTAAATGCACATAGTATTCGGAACAAAACAAATGAATAAACGGCACAAATAGAGGTTAATGGGCATGATCTTATAGCCACTACATGGTGACAAGGAGATCAAAGCTGGGAACTAAATTTTCAGGGGTGTGAGACTTTTCGAACGGATAGGCAGGAAGGAAAGGGTGATGGGGTAGCTTTGTCAGTATGAGATGGAATAAGTACGATAGCAAGAAATGATCTTGGGTTGGAAGATGTAGAATCCATATGGGTGGAGGTAAGAAATAACAAGGGGAAGAGCAATCTATAGGCCCACTAGCAGTAGCTATACTGTAGGACAGGAGACAATGAGGGCATATAAAAAAGGCATTGCATTAATCATGGGTGACTTTACTCTTCATGTAGCTTGGGAAAATAAATTGGCAGAAGCAGCCATGAGCAAGAATTCATAGAGTGTATTTGGGACAGTTTCCTAGAACAATGTGTTTTGGATCCAACCAGGGATCAGGCTATTTTGGATCTGGTAATGTGTAATAAGGCAGGTTGAATAAACGATCTTAGAGTAAAGGATCCCTAGGAAACTGTGACCACAATATGGTAGAATTTAGCATTCAGCTTGAGTGTGAGAAACTTGGGTTGGAAACAACTGTGCTTAACTTAAATAAGGGTAATTGCAAAGGAATGAGGGCAGAGTTGGCTGGTGTGGACTGGGAAAGGAGTTTAGTAGAAAAGACGGTTCATGCACAATGGCAGATGTTTAAGAAAATAGTTCATGACTCACAACAAGGATATATCCCAGTGAGGAAGGAGGATTCTAGGAAGGGGATAAACCAACGATGGGTTAACCAAGAAAGGATAGTATCAAATTGAAAGAGAAAACATACAATATGGCAAAGATTAGTGGTAAGACAGGGGATTGGGAAAGTTTTAAAGATGACTAAAAAAATAATAGAGGGTAAACTAGCATGCAATATAAAAATGGACAGTAGTTGCTTCTTTAAATATATAAAAAGGAAGAGAGAAGCCAAAGTGAACATAGGCCCCTTAGAGAACGAGGCTGGGGAAATAATTATGGAGAGCCAGGAAATGGCAGAGGAGCTGAATAAATACTTTGCATCAGTCTTCACGGTAGAAGACACTAATAGAATTCCAAAAATACTAAATAATCAAAGGGCGAAAAAACTGGGATTGGGGGGTGGGGGACAGGAAATAAATAACTAACTATCACTAGAGAAAAAGTACTAGGGAGACTAATGGAGCTAAAGGCCGATATGTCCCCGGGACCTGATGGGTTGCATTCTAGGATATTAAAGGAAGTAACTGCAGAGATAGTGGATGCACTGGTGGTAATCTTCCAAGAATCCTTAGATTCTGGAAAAGTACCAAAAGATTGGAAAATTACTAATGTAATGCCCTTATTCAAAAAGGGAGAGAGACAAAAAACAGGTAACTATAGGCCAGTTAGCTTAGCATCTGTCATTCGGGAAATGTTAATGATGTTATAAAGGGTGTAATAGCAGAGCATTTAGAAATGCATAATATAATTAAGCAGAGTCAGCATGGCTTCATGAAGGGGAAATCATGCCTGACAAATTTATTAGAATTCTTTGAGGTGGTAACAAGCAGGATAGATAAAGGGGAACCAGTAGATATAATATATTTGGATTTCCAAAAAGTGTTCAATAAGGTACCGCACATAAGACTACTTA
Source organism: Cetorhinus maximus (assembly GCF_964194155.1). Classification (NCBI taxonomy): domain Eukaryota; kingdom Metazoa; phylum Chordata; class Chondrichthyes; order Lamniformes; family Cetorhinidae; genus Cetorhinus; species Cetorhinus maximus. The sequence goes on from NC_135887.1 coordinate 122,904,276, forward strand.
ATGAGGTAAGAGGCCATGGTGTTGGGGGTAGTATATTAGCATGGACAGCGGATTGGCTAACTAATAGAGATCAGAAGTTGGGATAAAGAGGGGCATTTTCAGGATGGCAACCTGTAACTGATGGAGTGCATTGGGATCAGTGCTGGGGCCACAATTATTTACAATATATATATTAAATAACTTAGATGAAGGAAGTGAATGTATTATCACCAAGTTTGCGGATGACACAAAAATAGGTGGGAAGGCAAGTGGTGAGGATGACACAAGGAGTCTACAGATGGATATAGACAGGTTAAGTGAGTGGGAAAATACTTGGTAGATGGAATATAATGTGGGGAAATGTGAGGTTGTGCACTTTGGCAGGAAGAATAGAAGAGCTGAATATTATTTAAATAGAGAAAGGCTGCAGAAAGCTGCAGCACAGAGGGATTTTGTAGTCCTCACGCATGAATCCCAAAGAGCTAACATACAAGTTCAGCAGATAACAGGGAAGGCAAATGGAATGTTGGCCTTTATTTCAAAGGAAACGGAGTATAAAAATAGGGAAGTCTTGCTAAAACTATCCAAGGCACGAGTTAGACCACACCTAGAACACTGAACAGTTTTGGTCCCCTGATATAAGGGAAAATAGACTGGTATCGGATGCAGTCCAGAGAAGGCTCACAAGGTTGATCCTGAGTATGGAGGGATTTTCTTATGAGGAGAGGTTGAGTACTTTGGGCCTGTACTCATTGGAGTTTAGAAGAATGAGAGGCGACCTTATTGAAACATATAAGATTCTTAGGGGGCTTGACAGGGTAGATGCTGAGAGGTTGTTTCTCCTTGTGGGAGAGTCTAGGACCAGAGGGCATAATCTCAGAGTAAGGGGTCACCGATTTAAAACATATGCGGAGGAATTTCTTCACTCAGAGGGTAGTCAATCAGCGCTGTAGAGGTTGGGTTGTTAAGTATATTCAAAGCTGAGGTGGACAGATTTTTAATCAGTAAGGGAATCAAGGGCTATGGGGAAAAGGCAAGAAAGTGGAGTTGAGGATTATCAGATCAGCCATGGTCTCAATGAATGGCGGAGCAGACTCGATGGGCCAAATGGCCTCCTCCTGCTCCTACGTTTTATGGTCTTATTATGGATCAAAATTGCAAGTCCTCAACTAAAAACAACTGAAAAATAACATGTGGAATAATAAACAATTTATAAATAATTAGTTCTAACTTTACCTGGGAATATTCTGATCAACAGTTGCACAGCCATACAGGAACACTATGACCCCAACAGTGGATGCTGGAATCAGTAATTGTGTGTAGACTCCAAGCCAGGCAAAATAGAAGGCAATCTTCTCGCCAAAGTACTTCCTGAAAAAGACCATCTGTCTGTTTCAAAATTTTAGTTATTTCCAAATGAACATCATTAATAACCAAATTATCATTAAAGAAAATACAGTCAACATTTCATCCTCAAGTGCAAATTCAGAGTGAGCTTAAGTCTAATGAACCATACTTTCTCCTCTCTCCATTCATTTCATCACTTTTAGACAGGTAGGTGGGAAAAGGTGAAACATGGATGTTGACGCATCATTCTAATTAAGCTTTTCACTGCCATCTGCCAACAGGTAGAATACATCTGGCCAATGAGAGAGCTTTGTTACCAAGATACAGGTTACAATTGATTCAGTTGAGAAACATTGACACATAGCCCAACAGAGGAAAGGAGATATGTGACTCCCAACCAGATTATTCAAGATAGGTACAGAAACTCACTGAACAAGCAAAGCATTCTTGCATCATAACTATCTTCAGAATTTAGGCACCATGCATATTGTGGGTACTGAAGAGAATGGGTTTTCAAATAACACTTCAAATAAAGATTGTTCAAGGAAAAAAAATCGAAACAGATATTGCTGTCCCTTCAAATGGCACCATGAATTTGTACAGTAACTGCCGGGGACATCAGAGGTCACAAACATGCAGGTACAGCAAGAAATTAGCAAAGAAAAATGATATGTTAGCCTTTATTGAAAGGTGATCGGAGTACACGAGTAAGGAAGTCTTGCTGCAATTACATAGTGCTTAGGTGAGACCACGCCTTTAGTACTTTGTATACCCTGAGGGAAGGTATACTTGCTCAGGGGGATACACCAAAGGTTCACTAGATTGTTCTTGGTATGAGGAAAGATGGAGTAGTTTGGGCCTAAAACCTCTGGAATTAAGAATGAGAGATGATCTCATTGAAAGGTGTAAATTTCTTTCAAGGTAAATGTTGAAAGGTTCTTCCCCCTGGCTGGAGAGTACTGAACTCGTGCCATGATCTCAGGTAGCCGGCCCTTTAGGACTGAGGAAGATGAGAAATTCCTTCATGCAGAGAGTTGTGAATTTGTAGAATTCTTTGTGCCTGAGTTGTGAATGCTCAATGGTGGAGTACATTCAAGACTGAGACAGACAGATTTTGGACATTAAGGGAATTATGTGAATAATGATAGAAAATGGAGCAGAGATAGAAGATCAGCCATAATCTTATTGAAGAGCTGAGGAGGCTGAAGGGCCTGCTTGGTCTACTCCTGCTTCTATCTCTTATATTCTTACATAGGTGCCACAGTAAAGTGTAGATGGAAGCAGAAAATTGCAAAGGAACAATAATGGATTAAATAATAAGTGGGCAGAACTGTGGTGGATGCCGTCAACATAAGAAAAAGTGTTAGGTCATTCCATTTTGGACCCAAGAAAGGTCGATCAGATTATTTTCTAAGTATGGGAGAAGCTACAGGAACTGTGAGAGAGGGAGATGTAAGGGCCCAAGTACAAGAATTAGTAAAAGCAGGGAGCCAGGTGTAAAAGATAATTTTAAAAAGTCTCATGGAATATTGGATTTTATCTCAAGAAGGTGGAAGCTATGGTACAGCTGTAGAGAGCTCTGGCTGAACTTCAGCTAGAGTACTGCATTCAGTTCTGGGCACCAAACATCAGGATGGATGTATTGGTCTAAGATGCAGTGCAGTGCAGATTCAGTAGAATGAGACCTGGGTTGAATTATGAGGACAGGTTTCATGGACTCAGATCGCTATAGCAGATTAAAATGGTGATATAATTGAGGTGTTTAAGATGATCAAAGGAATTGATGACGGAGGGACAGAAATTCCTCTGGCAGAAGAATCCAGAATAAGAGAGCATTGTTAGAGATAAACCATTCAGGGGTATGTCTACAACCACTTTTACACATAAAGGCTACAGGAAATCCGGAAAACACTCATCCTCCCTCCACCCCCCCAAAAAAAAAATCGGTCAAGGTTAGATCTATTCAAAATTTTAAAAAGGTGATCAATAAATTTTTGTTCGACAAGGGGATTAAGGGTCATGGAACCAAGGACTATGGTACAGATCAACCATAACCTAACTAAATGCTGAAACAGACTGACAGGGCTGAATGGCCTACTCTTGTTCCTATATTGATAGTCTTTTGTTGAAATTTGCACAGCTTCGTTTTTAGTGGCAATGTGACTAGGTTATTTTGCCTTTAATTTTGTGTTAACACATCCATCTATTTTCCAAGCTGTTGCAGTAGCCTGAAAACATAAGCCTCTCTGGTGGGCCAGAAAGACTCACCCTGGTGACTCCTTGCATGTTATTTTCTCTTTCCCATAATTTGGATTCAAACGCTAAATCTGAACTCTCAACCTTCAGTGTACAAGCCTACTAAATTGATTCCAGCACTCCATAAAGCACTGAGGAAGCTGCAGAGAGTACAGTTTACTTTCACAGCAGATAACAAAAGGCCAAGGGCAATACAGGGTCTCAAATTATGGAGCTTGCAGTGCATCTCTTCATTGGTGGTTGGGGAAAATTGGAGGTTGGCAGGCTAGTCTAGTCGCTTGCAATAATAATGGTAACTGACAGAGAAGCTATGTGTGTAGAAGCAGTGACAATTATACAGTAAGGGAATGGAGAGATAAATTATACCTCAGGAATGCTAACCCATTTCACAGTGAATATGGAGCCACTGAAAGTGCTCAAAGGAGATAGACAGACAGGAAGATGTAGATTGGTTGAATGGTCTTCTTGCACGTTTGGATCTCAATACTTATTCAGACATTCATTATTCTCTTTTATAAGCAGTAATATGAGTTTAAGATTATATGAAGTTTCTTTCCCTCCACTTTGAGCATTCCCTTCAGGTCACATCCTGACTACTGAACCTGAACATTAATTGGGAAAAGGTGGAAGCTGGCAAAAACCTACTTTGAAAATGGTGGACTGAGCTTCTAATGTACTTTATCAAAAGTTTTTAAACCATTTCCTAAAAATTGAGATAGCAACTAAAACACTTGTCAAATTTTACAAAAAATACAAAACCAATTGTTTATTTACAACTTTTGAATCCTTTTAAAAGACAATTTACATCTTAGCAATATTGGATAAATAAACCATCTTATCGGAAGGCTCTCTCTCTCCTTTGCATGACAGCAAGATTATAAAGGCATTCTTCATACTCACATTCATGATTTTGTCATTAGCGAGGAGATCTTCCCTAATATTATACATTTGCCAAAAATAAAAATCACGTTTTCAGTTAGTCGTCATTTAACTGATCAGATGCTCCTTACCTAACGAGATCAAGTGGCTGGAATTTATAAAACATTCCATAACGAGCCCATTCTTTATAGAGAAGCTGAAGGAGAATGTAATGGTATAATTAGTCTGTAATTCAGTAACGTTTCCTGAATTCTAGTAGCCAGTGCAAGATAATCTAAGCCAACATACATTTCTACTATTTGAATCAAACATTCAAGAATCACTTGTTTTTTTGTGTAGGGTGTTATATGAAGGGTGTGCATCTATTAATCCCTTTTTGGGCACACTGTGATAGCAAGTAGCGACCCACATGATTTAAAGCCCCCCTGGTATGGTAACCTAGCAGCAAGGGGGAGAATTTTCTCCCGTTGTGCGATTGGCTGGGCGGGAGTGGGCGCTCAGCTGATCGCCGCCCGCGATCGGCTATGTGCCGCCGTTTTACATGGGCAGGCCAATTAAGGCCCTCCCAGTGTGACGCGCACCCGGGAGTGCTCAGCACTGCCTGTGCGGGCGGGGTTGAGGAGGGAGAGTCGGGGCCTGCGCTCTTTCGCGCATGTGCACGAATGAGCGTAGAAATCTCCCTGAGGCAAGGAGCTGCCTCGGAGATTACTTTATGAAAACATTGAAAAAAATATTCAGACATGTCCCCTTGCGTCACATTGTCACATGAGCTGGGACATGTCAATGAATTTTAATAAAAATTATTAAACTTATAAACCCTTCATGAAACCTCATCCCGCCCGTGGATGAGGTTCCATGAAAAATGCGAAGGCCGCCTGGGTTCTTCGCCCTGACAATGATTTAATGATATGATTAATAGCCTTAACAGGCAACCCTGGTGCGCGCCCACTGAACTGAAGATCGGAATGACATGCGGTGACATCAGGATGCACGCCCGACATCACTGCGCATCATTTAATGCAGTGTGCGGGGCCCACCCCCGCACATCGACCAGAAGATTCTGCCCATGATTTTCAGCATTGAATGAAACTTGGTGAGACCCTTGTTCTAATTGTGGGATGGGGGTGGGTGGAGGGTGACATATGTATGGAGGCATAAGCATCAGGGGTCTAGGGACATGAGCAGGCAGGTGAGTTCCCCCTAAACAAAACAATTTATACTTTATAAAAATGTAAATCATCCTTTCAACATCCATTTCTTTCATGCACAGAAAGCATGATCAGTGCAACAGGTATTATATTGATAAATGTATTGTCCTGAACATTCTGATTTTCAAGGAAGCATGAAAACACTCAAACCTAGGACTTGAGCAAACTTAGAATTTGGTCATCTGTCCAATGAACCCAATTCCAAATGCATAATAGCTCAGCAATGATTAAGATAATTAGGTAACATTTCTATATAACCTTCATATGAACAACATCCCAAGGCACTTCACAAATAGAATTGATGAAAACACCAAGGCAAAAGCATAAAGTTAGGAGTAACTGGAAGTTTGGCCGATGTGTTTGAAAGATAGAGGGATTTGGGCAAAGAGTTCCAGAGAAGAGGACCATGATGGCGGAGGGTTTTACCACCAAAGGTGAAGCAACGAACTGGAAATATTTGAGCAACTTGCAATTCTCAGTTGAGACTCGCTCACATAGACTGGGTCTGGGGCATGTTGGGACCTTTAACAGCCAAGCTACCCATTGTTCAGGTAGTCTAATGTTCCAAAAAGATTGGAAGTCAATATTTAACTATTTTTTCTAAGTGAAGGGATCTTGCAAATTTCCAGCTACTGGTGAACCTTGATGTGCAAGTGGAAAAAAAAGAAACCCCACAAGCTACCTATGAAAAAAATAATTTAGGCACTTGCATATAATTTAGGTAGTAATAGATTACCCTCAAAACTTTCACATAAACACATTATTAGTTCGCTGATGCTAAAATGCTAGCAGAGTGTTCAGATTTGCTTCAGGCAAGTCCCCTCAGGTAGCCTGGTCTGAAAACTGCATTTGCTCAAGAGCAAGTTTGTGCTGCAACAAAAATTCTCTGATGGAGCTTGAATCCTGGATCATGTGCACAAGCATGACACAATGACACGGCTGTGCAAATCAGACTGTAAACGTTGTTTGCACAGCGCTACCAGCAGGAAACACCCCCTTTAACTAGCCAAGGTGGCCCTTACTACACAAAGAATCATCACTACGAAAACCTTTTTTTGAGCAGGGGCTCAGCAAATCTTTTGAGGACGTCAACCAGTCGGGCGTCATTAGTCTTTTGCACTTGAAGATCAGAAGATTTACATGACCTCTGGCCTTCATTTATTTTGTGGGAAGATATTTTGAACTGAGAACAGGATGAACTTCTGACTGTTCTATACAAAGATGCATCTCAAAAAAAAATCTTAATGAATCCTTGCCTGAGAACATTTACATATACATGACCTTTTGAGAGCGGTTGTAGTCATATTGGTCACTACAATAGAGCTTGGAGCAGTTCACAAAATAATAAAACTTCAACCCAAGTATCAAAATGTTTCCTAATGACTTAAACAAGGGCTCCAACAATTCCCATAGGAAACCTCAGCGCAATAACCAGCAAATGCATTAAAAATATATCCAAATGAGACACACAGATTGCCACAAAAACTTGGATTGCATTGTAATAAAGCACCACTAACTTCCTGCGTGATATTTTAGTCACTTGAGAAAGCCAGCTGGACTGACGACGATAGAAAATAAATTTAAAAAAACTTTCAGCAGTTAAATGCCAAAAAGGATAGTGAAGGCAGGGTGGTCGGGGAGGAGGGGCTGAATCAACAAAAAAGACCCCAACCTAATAAGCAGAGTCTAGCAGAACAAAATCTGTTATTAAGTGATTCAGTAGAATATGTTGTTAAAATAAATTATTGACTTGACCTATTCAACATTGCCAGTTCTGCCCTTTTGAAATTACAGATTCAAGTAACTAGATATTCCATCATAGAAGATCAGAGAGCCCGAATTACGAGTTGGGCAAAAAAACTATATTTATTAGAACTATTTGAAACTATTATACCTGGAAAATGTCAAACTTAAATGGCATAGTTTATTTTCATTAAATAGAAACACTTTTATTTGAAGATGTCAGCTTGAAACAGTTGGTAGCACTTTGCCCCAAATCAGAAGGCTGTAAATTCAGGTCCCACCTCCAGGACTTGAGCTCCAAATCCATACTGACATTCCAGCGCAATGCTGAGAGTGTGAGGCACTGTCAGAGGTGCCGTCTTTTGGATAAGACATTAAAGATAGGCCTCATTTCAAATGGACATAAAAAGATCCCGGGATGCTATTCAAAGAAAAGCCTGCAAGCTTGCAGCATCTTTATTCATTTGTAGGATGTGGAAAAATGGAAATTTATTGCCCATCCCTCGAGGTGGTGGTGAGCTACCTTCTTGAATTGCCTCAGTCCATGTGGTATAGGTACACCCACAGTGCTGTCAGGAAGGGAGTTCCAGGATTTTTGACCCAGTGACAATGTGGTCCCAAGTCAGGATGATATGTCACTTGCAGGTGGTAGTGTCTTCAGGTGCCTGCTGCTCTTGTCCGTGGCAGTAGGGTTTGGAGGTTTGGGGGGGTTCGGTCTGAGTGTATAAGGGTCTGGCATATAAAGGGTTAACGTGAGACTGAGTACAGTACCGTCCAGGCAGTGATGTAAGAGAACACATGACTTGCACCCAGGGGTCAGTTTAATGTACAACAAAGCGTTGTGTAGAAGCAAGCATGGAGACAGCTCCTAGCTTGGACCTTTACTGTGCCTATGTATATAGTTTCTAGTCGTTAATAAATACTACCTAAAGACTATGAATATCTTAATAAGGAAAGCTCAGTGCAAGCCTTCAGCTTCAATACCGCAAAGTGTGCAGAGTCAGCAGACCTAGCAGGGGTGAGCTAAAAGTTTAAAATTCCTGGACAACACAAGCCCTGAAGAAAAGAAAGTTACGTGCTGCAGTGGACAAAAATTGCCGTTTAAAATCATAGTCCGAGAAACCCGATTCCCAATTTGGCATCTGAACACGTGGCAGCTGAGCTCACTCTGAACAAAGGAAAACATTAAAAATCAATAGTGACTGAGCAGGCAGCTTTCAAAACCCAGCAATAGCCAGGGTTTGATGTCTCCAAGACCAGAGAATATTGCGCTAAAGCAGGGAAGACTAAATCAGTCAATCCAGACAGCCCTTGTTGAAACAATTTAAACACTGAGATGGTGAATGCCATTACTGCAGGAGCCTGTCAAAATCGGCAAGCATGGGAAAACCCTTTGTGAAGGAGCGTACGGTGACGTGGTCCTGGATTTTCGGAAAGCTTTTAAAGCCAAACCTTCAATTTAAAATTTTTAACTATGGATCAGAAATCCACTCTTACAGATCAATTTGGACTTATCCAATGCCCAGATCAATCACAAAATTGGGGACTTTAGAGACACAAGAGTGCTTCAGGTCTGAATAAAAAGACAGAAGCTGAACAAGTTAACACTGCTTTATTCGATAGGCCTAACAGCCAACGATATAACAGTTAGACAAGGAACCAACGAATCATCTATAAAATTTGAATTATTTTCAAACTTTATCAATGTTCAGAAGTAACAAAATCCTTGAAAGGGCTAAATTTAATAAATGTGTCCAGCAGCCAGGAGAATGGACTCCTCCATTAATGAGCTGTACAGAATGGCTTTAGGCTGTATTTATGGTGACCTGAAATCTGAGCTAATCAGGGATAGAATTGTTGTAGGAATGGCAGGTGATGCACACTCAGACATGCTTCAAGTGAAGGAAGATCTAACCCTTGAGAAAGCCATGTAGATTGTCAGGCAACCTGAAATTCATTTGCAGCATAGATCCATATGAAGGGGAGAAATAAAATTGTGGAAGTAAACCCCACTGTCCAGCTAGTGAAACAACACAGAAACAGTGATACTCCAGGCCAAGGGAAGCAATACCCTAACTAACCAGTAAAGCGATGATGCCAGTGCTGTGGAGCAAAGCTACAAACAACAGACATACCATTTTATAGGCCAGGAGGAATCAGACTTCTGGTCATAGGCACAATTCTTGAACCGCTCAGGTATGGCAGCAAACAAATCTTTGAGTTGATGTACGTCACTCGTAACCAGTCTTCTTCCTCTCTTGAGCAGAGAGGCCCGTGTAGCCCTGAATCTCCTCAACCACTGTCATACATTATACAGAACTGCAAGTTCCTGGGAGCTCCAATATGAAAGGTTCTCAAAACTGGGACTTCAGCTTTGATTTGAATTCTCCTTTTGTAGAGCAGGTTTGCCCACTTTTGTTACAGGTGCCATAAGCCCATTGTTGGTCAGATCAGCCAACCACTCAGATGGTTACCACGGCATCAGGTAGATGACAGTCAAGAGAGGAACCAGCAATAAGAGCCTCAACCTCCAGTTCCGAAGCCAGTTGGAGAGATAAACCCCCGAGACCATAGAGCAGATGCTGCAATCCCAGCCAGCATGACAGTGCCACAAACGATGCTGGAACCGAGAAGCAACCATCCTTTGAAGACTGCAGACCACACAGCCACACGCAAAGGTGAGCTTGCTACCAAGTCACACCCTCACAACAGGAAGAGCCATCTTCCATCCCTGCGTGCGCCACAGTGAGCCACACAAAGGAAGTGAGGAGAAAAACAAACACCATATAGATAAGCTCGTCCACCCCGCAAAGTGTGGGATAAACCAACCGCCATCTCTCACCACAATTGGGGAATCGACAAAGAGCTATTCAATACCAAAGAGCGGGAAAAGGGGATGAAGAGATACCAGATGCCAGAACAGCCTCCAATTCAACAAAATTTGCCTGCAGCGACAGAGCCTACCACTCGTCCGATAACGGTGTGAACAAGGTATGGAAGGATTATATGAACTCAAATTTGCCAGTGGTGGTTGGGGGGGGGGGGGGGGGGGGGGTGCAATGGGGCAACAGTAATGATGTAAATACATAGGGTAAAGTGGAATAACTTGTAAATGCGTTGGATCAAGACTTGGGGGGAGCTGTAGTATAAGGGCCTGGCACATAAAAGGATAATGTGGGACTGAGTACAGCACCGCCCTTTAGGGATGTAAGAGAACACATGACCCACACCTAAGGGTCAGTGTAGTGTGGTGCAGAGCAGTATAGAAGCAAACATGGAGACAGCTCCTAGTTTGGATCTTTATTGTAGCTATGTATATAGTTTCGAGTAGTTATTAAATACTTGCTGTTGAACTACCTAAAGACCTACCAAACTACGCCCAACACCTTACAACATGGTCAACTTTATATACCTTCAATCAACACTCCAAGAATTAGCTCTACACTCAATCCATTGCTATTTGTGGGACCGTGTTATGTACAAGTTGGCTGTTGTCACATTTGTTTACACAGCAGTTGCTGCACTATAAAAAGTGGTGTGTGTGAAATGCTTTTAAGACGTTTCTCAGCGACATGATAAGACACTTTGTAGACACAAGTATTTTGCTCCTGCATTGAATTTAGCGTCTGACCACAAATGTGAAATATTCTGCTAAATTGGTTAATAAAAGCTGGAACTGTATTCACAATTGAGCTTTGATACTGGTCCCAGAGCCCCAGGGGTCAATTGGCTGTTAGCAAGACCAAACAGAAAGCATTGCTCACCACACGCTAACATCATCATGTGTATACATTGAGCTTCCATCTTTCAATCGTCCTTTGCTGGGCTGGTTCAGTTATTTCTGACATAATGATTTTATTTCTATTGAATCAATGGCAAACATAAACAGATGACCAGATATTGTTGCTTCCCGATGGGTAGCAGGATTAAAATTCCCCCTTGTACGGTTTTAGCATGGCCACTTTAAGTCATTCAGCTCTACCATGATATTCAATAACTACCATAGCATGAAACTAAATCTGTCGGAATCTAGCTCATCCATGTCACATTAGAAAACCAAGCATGCTTACAGCCAGGCTAATGTAAAACAGGAAATCTCAGTGTACAAGATAGCTCAGAGTACAAACATTCCCTTCTAGATTTACAAGTGCTATGTCTGGTACACTGGTTAAAATGAACTGCAATCATTGAAAGGGCTAAAGTCGTAAAATAATATGTGAAGAATTAAAGGCACAGTTCAGCATTTCTTGGTTTGAACCTGGGTCAACTCCATTTGGCATTCCGAAATCAAAAGATGAAACATGGCATCTTTCTCGTGCACAACTCAATTATCCTTCAATGGAAAGTATATAGAATTGATGTAATGCCAACAATAGACACCCAAGATGATCTTGGGGATGATATTAGTCTACACCAGTGTAAAATGGTCTCATAGTAAATCAGCAGCTAATTTTTCATTGCACATGATCTTCTTTCTACTGAAGTTCACAGAACAAAAGGTAAAATTCTTTCTGGAGACTCATTTCTTAATCTCGCCGTCACTTTTACTTGGATTGAATTTAAATCTCATGGCAATATTTTTCCAAGTCAATATAAAATCAAGACTGGTACGATGGAAAACGGGCTGATCTGCTACAAACATGTTTTGCACTGCTGACTGAGACCAATTTCACTTCCATCGTATTCTATCCATTTGGAAATAATAAATAAAAGTCAAAATTATTAAGACTAGGCACATTAGAATGGATATACATGGGTATAAAGCTTGAAAACATACCAGAAGTGCTGTCTGTGCTGTACTCTCTGTTCAAAGCAAAAAAGTGAAGCTAAATTGGATCGCATGACACACTTCCTTTCCAGTGATGTCATGCTCCTATCCTTTAATGGCATATTACTATGGTTGGGAGAGAGGGGGTTTGTGGGGGTAAATCTATAAGTTTCAAACTTTGCATTTGCTCACATTTAATCAGGTTGTCATTAGGATTCAAGGTGACAAACAAGAGTTATTTTGATAATTTTACACTTCTGTTGAGCAGACCCACAATACGAAAGGTAACTGTTGTTGATAGTCTAGTCAGCCTAACTTGTTGGCCAAAGGAAAGACTAGTGATTGATTGAGACCCTTTCCAATAACTCTTGCAAGCCAGTACATGACCAAACCTGACTGGACAAGCAACATGAAGCTTACTACTGCAAGGATTTGTACAGTGCCCATTAATATAGGGGAAGTCATCCCAAGGTGTTTCAGAGATTTACCATACCAGGAGCAAGGTCTAAATATACTTATCCGAAGACCTTACTGGGGGATCACGGTTAGTTCCCAGACTCCTTTCAGATGTCAGAAAAATTATGTTGGTTATCTGACAACTAACAAAACATGCACTTGTTTGTAGAGATAGCACTCCAATTCATAAACATCTTTTATCCTGAAGAATCTCTTCTAGAACATATAGTCTGTAAATGTTTCTCTTGGGGATTCTCTCTTGGATTCTTCTGATTTCCCCATGAGCCTTATTCTCCCTTCCATCTCCAGTGTTAAAGACAAGACTGTGGTGATCTGCATGTTTTTCAGATGTTTGGATAAAATGCTCTTTTCCAGAATAACTGAAAATCTTCACAGGACTACAGAGAGAAATTTATTTACAAAGTACTTTCAGGAAATAAAAATTATACTTTTTCATTTTTACGGCTGATCCAAGCTGACCACAGTGGACTTTTTCCAAGCAGTCAAGGAGATTGCCAATAAAAATAGCTCAAATGTAATAGGACTCACCAGAACCATTTCCATAAAAGCACTTCCCTGTCATTTCCCAAATGCAACTAACTCATCTGAATTTAATGAAGATTGAGAAAAGAAAAAGGTGTAGAGGCAGAGCTTCTTTTAAAAATAATTATGACCCGTTAGGCAGAAAAATAAGATAAAAGAACTGAGAAAGTTATAGGAGAGGCAACAAAAGTAGGTGGGAAAGTGCTAACCTCAAATGGCTAGGACTATCATGTGCTTCGAAATAAAATGATCCACAGCAGGTTGTGTCCAGGATAGGTGTGTTAATTATTAAAATTTTAAATATTAGGCCCCTTTACCCTGAGGTCAGAGGAGTGTTTACACCACCAGTTCCCAGAGCATAAGCCTCATACATCTAATGCCAACCAAATGAAACCTGCTGGTTTCAGTAAATCAGGCCATTTGCGCTTATTAAAATTGCTTCTTCCTGGCATTCAAATTCAGCCGCTGGTTGCTGCCTCTGTGTTAGATCTTCCAAAGCGGATGATTTAAATATATAAGAGCAGCTGACTGCAGCTAGCTGAAGTACTTATAAAAACAGAAAACTTGAATGAAATAACGTACTGGCTGCGATTATTAACTTTTCAAAGTGGGTGTGGTGTGCGCACGTGTTGAACCAATATAAACCAAGAATTATCTTTTTCCTTAGTCTTAGTCATTCATAAGAAAGGCAGGGATTATACTTGATTTCTTTCATATGCTACACTCATCCAGAGGCAGAACTGTAGGCAGAAAAGAGGAATCAACCATGGATGTCCATTGGCTTGTAAAATTGTTGGTTCACATGACAATTAATGATGAGTGATCTATTCAGTCAATCTTGGAATACCCATCCTGAAGGATGGCAAGCCACAATTTAGTTAGTAGAACTTGCACCTCCGAGCCAGAAGGTTGTGGGTTGAAGTGCCAAACACAAAATCTAGGGCTAACCGTCCAGTACAGTACCGGGGGAGCACTGCACTGTCAAGAGGTATCATCTTCTATTTGAGATGTTAAACCAAGGCATTCAGGTGAATGTATGGGACCAGGAGGGTTCTGCCTCAAGTGACCTGGGTCAACATTTATTCCTCAACCATCATCACCAAAACAGATTATCTGGTCATTATCGCAGTACTGTTTGTGAGAGTTTGCTGTATTCAAATTTTTGTGCTTCCTACATTACAGTAACTACACCTCAAAAAGTACTTAATTAGTTGTAAAGCACTTGGGATGTCCTGAGATCATGAAAGGCATTATATAAATGACAACTTAAAAAACTCAAAAATCCTACAGCAGAAGCCTAATGATTTGGGATTTATCTTGTCTCCATCATTCTATGCTGGAAACCACTCAGATTGTTCAAATTTTGTGAAGAAAAATAAATGTCCTAATGTCAGGTCTAATTTTGCCTTTAAGCTTTGCCTTCAACTTTATGCTTGCGATCCATTGCCTTAATCTTGCCCTTCAATTTTTCACTTTATTTGCAGGTTTTGGAGTCCAAATCAATGTTACACATTAGTTATCCCATCACAGAACCTTGGGGCACCCTTTCGCCCATATTCCCATATAAGCATCCAATAATTTCTACCCTACAGTCAATTTATTTCATACACACCCAATTTAATTTGAATCCTACAGCTTTGAGCTTAATGAAAAACTGTGTCAAATGACTTATGGAAGTCACATCGTAGGGCATAGACAACCCCCACAAAGAAGTCAAGGAGATTAGGGAAATCTACCCGATCTAAATCCACACGGTGTTATTTATTAAGAAATCTTGTACAGGGAACCTTCAAATTTATACCTGCTAAGAGAGTAAATAAGGGAAGACTGTTTGCTCTGGTTGTGGGGTTTGGGGCAGTGGAAACAGTTCAAATTGATGACTCCTCATCATTATTACTAAGATTGAGAGAAGAGGAGTTTGGAGAAATGTATTTATGCAGCAAATTGTAGGAATATGGAATGCTTTGATGCAAGAGCAGATTGAGACAGAGAGCATTGCATCCTGTAAAGAGGTAACTTGGTGAAAAGCTTGAAGCAAAACAAGATATGTGGCTGTGGGGAGAGCAGAGCAGTGGAATTAGATGTATATTGCTAGAAGAACCAATATAGCCACAATGGACCGAATCGCTTACTTAGGTGCTGTAGACTTCCCTGCTTCTAATATTTTAGAATAGGACTGAAGCAAGACGTGTAGGGTTTACAGTCACCAGAACATCACTTGTTGCCCTTTTTAAGATATAGACACCACATTGGGGAAGTAGGTTAGAGCTAGGCCAGCATCCATTGCCTCCCTCAATGGGTGTCACTGCCTCACAAATCTCCTCCCTAGCCTCCTTAGAACCAATTTAGGACTTGCATCAGGGTCCTCTCAAAATCAGGGTGTTCTCAAAATCATTAATCTATCCTGTGAGGGCATGTTGCTCATGACTACACATTAATTTATTTCCTCTAACTATTCACCTCAGAATGCTTATCATCTTATGTGCATCTCAGTTGATCCTGGTTTAATCCTTTATGATCTTTGCCTATTGACTGATTTCTCTCTCATTACTGAAACACTGGAAGATTCTCTTACTGTTATATTCAGCCTCTGCAGATTGATTAATCTTTTGCTATGCTGTCTCATGTTTTTATATTTGATTCAGTGGATGCCCAACTTTCTCTGTGAAGAGTCGTTTGCAACCAAGACTGGAATGGAAAGTAATATTTTCAAATGACAATATATTGTAGCTCACTCGAACAAAAAGCCATCATCAGTGCCCTACTTGGGCAACCGTCTCAAGAAAGAAAGATTTGCATTTATACAAGAGCCTTTCACAATCTGGGGACATAGCAAAGGCCTTTATAGTCAATGAAGTACTTTTGAAGGGTAGTCACCATTGCAATGTAGGAAACACGGCAGCCAATTTCCCACAAACAGCAACATGATAATGGAAAGATAATCTTTTTCAGTTAAGGAATTTGTTGATTGCAGAATATTGACCAGGACAGAGATATGCCCCCATTCTTCTACGAAACAGCATCTTGGGACCTTATACATCACCCGAGTGTGCAGACAGGGCTCCAATTTAATGTTTCATCCAAAAGACTGCACCTCTGACAGTGTAGCATTCCTCCAATACTGCACTGCAGTGTCAACCTCGACTTTTGTGCTCAGGTCTCAGGAGTGGAACTTGAACCCACCACCTTCTTACTCAGAGGGAAGTATTACCAATTAAGCCATGGCTGAGACTGTGAACCAGTTGGACAGCTAAACAATTGGAATCCAATCTGGTATGAGGTTATGTTTCAAACATACATGCTCAAGCCAAACACTTCCTAAAAAACACATTTATAATTCTGATTATTTTGCTTTGATTTACTCTCCAACTAATGAATGCGCTCAGCATATTTTAACTGGCATTGCCCCTTAAATTCTTCTGGGTTACTATTCATGGAAGGAGCAATTTTCTCTCTAAACAAATTCGGATTACTAAAAAAAGGAGTGGAAGGGACGAAAATAACCCAAATGCCGATGTCATTTCAAGTGGTATATGTACTTGCTCTCTATCCAGCCCCTGTGTTTACAGGATTAAGATCTTAAAAAATTCACATTGTCTAGAAGCCGGGTCTTGGACGGCTATGTTTTTGCGGCAGTGAATTTCACAGGAGCTCCAAGCTCATATCCCCTGATCAAATAGATTTTGGTAGAGACTTTTCTCAAAGCTTTAACTCACTGCGCTATTTGTTCGCCATTTTGGCATTTTATAATCAACTTCTTGGTTTCAAAAAAAAATGTCACATTCTACCCAGAGCTATTTTGACTGTTTTAAACTGTATATGTATTATACAACACATTTTGTTCCTGCAGAAGAAGTGGCTACAGTTATTCAGAACAACAATCCAATAGAGGAAAAACACAGAATTAATAACATAGAAAGAGGCTATTTAGCCCAACTGGCTTCTGTAGTTAAGCTCTGAATGAGTATCCTCCCATCCTACTTCATTATGTTCTTTAAAAAAAACTCGGTCTCACCCTGTCTGCATATCCTCCTACTACTTTCCCATCCTCATGTACTTAGCTAGTTTTACTTAAAGGCATCTGTGCTGTTCACCTCCCAGCTACTCTGGTTCTATATTCTAACCACTTTTGACAAAGAAATTTCACCTGAAATCTTTATTGGATTTATCGATCACAAAGTTGGATTTATGGTCCTTCGTTTTGGACTCCCCAAACACGAGGGGATCTTCCCTACGTCTATCCTATCGAATTTCATAACTTTAAAGACTTCCATCGAGGTACCTTTCTTCTCCAGAGAAGAGAGCCCTGGCCTATTCAATCTTTCCCAATTGTTGGAACCTCTCACTATGTGGAAATTAATATCAAAAGATTGCTATTGAAGTGTCCATATTGTGTGCATATTTCTCTTCACAACCAATGTTGCAGTGTCTCAGTGCAGGCCATTCTTGGAATGGCTTTTAAAGAAAAAATGTAACTCCAAGTTCATATTTTATTGTAGCAGGTTTTCCCTAGTAGATCCTTGGAACTCAGCTGATATTTATTTTTAGTTAAGAATAACAGTAACAAGGTGGCTTATAAAATATGAAACCTTTGCCATAAACTACTCAAAATGGGGCTGGTGAATTGTAAATACTTTGCAGCCACTTGATTAACACTGCTGCATGCTCTTGTCAACTGTTGGTAATCTGGGCCAACACAGAGATTGAGCAGACCTTTTGGAATTTGCACAGCTCCAGTACAGTTCAGAAAACAGATCACTTAAATGATAAATCTATATATTTTTTTAAGGACATATGCACTTAGATGCCTTGTCCTATTGAAATAATTGCATCTGCTCAGAGGCACTGACCCCAGAGGGACTTGGGGAGAATGGGAGGGAGGAGGTGGCAGCAAGACTTTCTGGAGCCCAGACAAAATAATGTTTTTTTTTAAAACTTACATTAAGTTAAAGTATGAGAAAAACATGATTTTGCTTGGCACGTTACCAAAAAAGACTTTGTGAATGTTTTTAACTGCATTACTTCCAAATGCAGTTGCTGTAGAGCATTGAAATTTTATTACAAACATCACCCTCAGCATTCAGTTCGTTCCCATCATTTGAATAGACAAAAGACGAGTGGAGGAGTGCCAAAGTTTCACAGCCAGCATCTGTTCACTGCAAATCAGTTCAGTGAGCACCACAAGTTAACTGTTATGACAATGACCTAGTAATTAGAACTCATCTGCAGTAACCCATGTCACAGGAACAGTTTGGTACTTGGGATTGTTGGAATTCTTGGTTCCACATTTCTTCCGATCAAGCTCTGCCAGTTTTCGTAAAATCCTTTCATCTAATCTCATCCTTTTAGTGATTCACACACTTCTGACATTGTGTATGTCCTATTTCATTAGCTAGTCTTCACTGTCTCAGGCTTGTATTATTTCTGCCATTTTAATCATCTCAGCTTTAAGAGCATCAATTTCTTTCCTGTATTTGTTTTGTTTCCCATTTATCCTCATTCTGTTCCTTAAATTCTGTTAAGCTCTTCATTCATTCAATTGATGGAGTTTCCACATTGGAAATGTTAAGTTTTTTGTTCTTTCCACAGATGCTCCCAAGTGTTTCCAACATTTTCTGTCCTTATAGCCAGAATTTTATGCCCCACCCACCCCTTAAAGGGTGGGGTGGCAGGTGGGGAGGGCGCCGTAAAACTACCACCACTACTCTCCTCCGTCTGGCTGAACTTGTTCTCACACTGAACAATTTCTCCTTTAACTCCTCTTACTTCCTCCAAATAAAAGGTGCGGCTATGGGTACCCGCATGGGCCCCAGCTATGCCTGTCTCTTTATGGGGTTATGTGGAACATTCTTTGTTCCAGTCCTACTCCGGCCCCCTCCCACAACTCTTTCTCCGGTACATTGATGATTACTTCGGTGCTGCTTCATGTTCTTGTCGGGACCTGGAAAAATTTATTAATTTTGCTTCCAATCTCCACCCCTCCATCGTTTTCACATGGTCCATCTCTGACACTTCTCTTCCCTTCCTTGACCTCTCTGTCTCAATTTCTGGTGATAGACTGTCCACCAATATCCATTACAAGCCTACCGACTCCCACAGCTACCTCGACTACAGCTCCTCACACCCCGCTTCCTGTAAGGACTCCATCCCATTCTCTCAGTTCCTTCACCTCCGTCACATCTGTTCTGATGATGCTACCTTCAAAAACAGTTCCTCTGACATGTCCTCCTTCTTCCTTAACCGAGGTTTTCCACCCACGGTCGTTGACAGGGCCCTCAACCGTGTCCGGCCCATCTCCCGCGCATCCGCCCTCACGCCTTCTCCTCCCTCCCAGAAATATGATAGGGTCCCCATTGTCCTCACTTATCACCCCACCAGCCTTCGCATTCAAAGGATCATCCTCCGCCATTTCTGCCAACTCAAGCATGATGCCACCACCAAACACATCTTCCCTTCACCCCCCCGGCGGCATTCCGTAGGAATCGTTCCCTCCATGACACCCTGGTCCACTCCTCCATCACCCCCTACTCCTCAACCCCCACCTACGGCACCTCCCCATGCATACGCAAAATATGCAACACCTGCCCCTTCACTTCCTCTCTCCTCACCGTCCAAGGGCCCAAACACTCCTTTCAAGTGAAGCAGCATTTCACTTGCATTTCCCCCAACTTAGTCTACTGCATTCGTTGCTCCCAATGCGGTCTCCTCTACATTGGAGAGACCAAACACAGACTGGGCGACCGCCTTGCAGAACACCTTCGGTCTGTCCGCAAGAATGACCCAGACCTCCCTGTCGCCTGCCATTTTAACACACCACCCTGCTCTCTTGCCCACATGTCTGTCCTTGGCTTGCTGCATTGTTCCAGTGAAGCTCAACACAAACTGGAGGAACAGCACCTCATCTTCCGACTAGGCACTTTACAGCCTTCTGGACTGAATACTGAGTTCAACAACTTTAGATCTTGAACTCCCTCCTCCATCCCCACCCCCTTTTCCGTTTCTTCCCCTTCCCTTTTGTTTTTTCCAATAATTTATATAGATTTTTCTTTTCCCACCTATTTCCATTATTTTTAAATCTATACCTTTTATGCCCTTTTAGTCTTATTTCACCGCACCTCTACTAGAGCTATCTGTACCTTGCCTGTCCTGCCATCCATTCTTAATTAGCACATTCTTTTAGATAATATCACCACCTTCAACACCTCTTTGATCCTTTTGTCTATGACATCTTTTGATTATCTGCTCCTATCACTGCTTGCTTGTCCCTACAACCACCCACCCCCTCCCACTTCTCTCCCCCCACCCCCAACCTTAAACCAGCTTTTATTTCACCCCTCTCCTATTTTTACTTAGTTCTGTTGAAGGGTCATGTGGACTCAAAACGTCAACTTTGTTCTTCTCCGCCGATGCTGCCAGACCTGCTGAGTTTTTCCAGGTATTTCTGCTTTTGTTTTTTACAACCGTAAAACTACCCGTTGCCTACCCATCCCCACTGCAATTTTAAAAGGCAGTGGCGGAGGCATTGAGCAGCCTGCTTGCTAATGGGCAGGGTGACCAGATGTCCTGGTTTTGCTGGGACGAACAATCCCAGTTTTTCACTAAATGTCCCGTGTCCCAACAAATTGCTCAAGTGTCTGGGTTTTCAGTATCCTCCCCTCACGTTCCATTTACTGTCAGCAAATTAGACCATCGATCTGTGCTGCACCCTGGGAAGCAGAATTATAGAGAGAGAAATGAAACAGTGCTTCCTGGCAGCATTCCCTTCACCTTGCAGCAGCACATTAAGCAACTTTTCCTTTCAAATGAGACTGAGATAAGTAACTGCCTAGCTGTCACTCAGGGGCTGATTGTTTGGCTCTAGTTAGGGATTAGAGGCGCCATGAAGTTGCCTCTCTCTCTCTCTCTTTCACAATATTCAGCACCATTTGCGACTCCTCAGATACTGAAGCAGTTCATGTCCAAATGCAGCAAGACCTGGACAATATCCAGGCTTGGGCTGACAAGTGGCAAGTAACATTCACACCACACAAGTGCCAGGCAATGACCATCTCCAACAAAAGAGAATCTAACCATCGTCCCTTGATATTCAATGGCATCAACATTGCTGAATCTCCCACTAGCAACATCCTGGGGGTTGCCATTGACCAGAAACTGAACTGGACCAGACTTATAAATACTGTGCTGCAAGTGCTGGTCAGAGGCTGGGAGTTCTGTGGAGAGTTACTCACCTCCTGACTCCCCAATGTCTGTCCACCACCTACAAGGCACAAGCCAGGAGTGTGATGGAATACTCCCCACTTGCCTGGGTGAGTGCAGCTCCTACAACACTCAAGTAGCTTGACACTGTCCAGGAAAAAGCAGTCTGCTTAATTGGCACTGCATCCACCATCTTAAACATCCACTCCCTCCATCACCGACGCACAGTTGCAGCAGTAGCGTCTACAAGGTGCACTGCAGCAACTCACCAAGGCTCCTTCGACAGCACCTTCCAAACTCCTGACCTCTGCCACCTAGAAGGACAAAGGGCAACGGGTGCATGGGAACACCACCACCTGCAAGTTCCCCTATAAGGCATTCATCATCCTGACTTAGAACTATATCGCCGTTCCTTCACTGCCGCCATGTCAAAATCCTGGAACTCCCTTCCCAACTGCACTGTGGGTGTTCCTACAGCACAGGGACTGCAGCGGTTTAAGGCAGCGACTCACCACCACCTTCTCAGGAGTAATTATGGATGGGCAATAAATGCTGGCCTAGCCAGTAACACCCGCATCCCATGAAAGAATTTTTTAAAAATAATTTCTCAGTGAAACAGGCAAATGCCTCAGAAATGGGTCATCTACCCAAGTCAGGGGGCACTGGAAAAGGAGGTTTTATAAATAAATACAATTAATTATTTTCAATGGAATTTTTTTTAAAAAAAAGCTCTCGCATGCGGGTCTCCCCAGCCGGTCACCACTCCAGATCCATAAAAAGAAACCAATTATTAGAGAGTTTTTAAAAAAAACTATCTGCAAATAATTTTAATAATATGACACTAACTGGACTGGGATTTATTAGCAGTCTTATTTTTGATCAGATGAGATGTTGCTTTAATGGGTTTTACTGCTATTTTTTGGATGAGTCTCTCTTTCTCTGTGAAAGATATTGGGAGCAGGTGCTGGTTGCTCGCTAAGCCAGAACCATAGGACTGTAGAAAAGTTACGGTGCAGAAAGAGGCCTTTCAGCCCATCATGTACGCACCAGACATAGAGAAAAAAAAGAGGAAAAAAAAGAAACTAGCCACTTATTTTAATCCCACTTTCCAGCACCTGGTCCATAGCCTTACAGGTTACAGCACTTCAGATGCAGATCCAGGTAGCTTTTAAATGAGTTGAGTGATTCAGTCTCAACCACCAACTTTACACAGTAAATTTCAGACGCCCACCATCCTCTGGGTGAAAATGTTTTTCCTCCTGTCCCTTCTAATCCTTCTACCAATCACATTAAACCTGTGCCCCCTGGTAATTGACCCCTCAGCTAGGGGAAACTAGTCTTTCCTGTCTACCCTATCTAGGCCCCTCAATTTTGTACACCTCATTTATGTCACCCCTTAGCCTCCTCTGTTCTAAAGAAAACAACCTGAGCCTATCCAGCCTCTCCTCATAGTTGCCACTTTCAAGCCCTGGCAACATTCTTGTAAATCTCCACTGCACTCTCTCCACAGCAGTTATGTCCTTTCTGTAATGTAGTGACCAGAACTGTAAACAAAATTCCAGCTGTGGCCTAACCAGCATTTTATACAGTTCCATCATTACATCCCTGCTTTTGTATTCAATACCTCACCTAATAAAGGAAAGCATTCCATATGATTTCTTGGCCACCTTGTCCACCTGTCCTGCCACCTTCAAGGACCTGTGGACATGCACTCCAAGGTCTTTCACTTCCTCAACCCCTCTCAATAACTTCCTGTTTAAAGAGTATTCCTTTGCTTTGTTTGCCTTCTCTGAATGCATTACCTCACACTTTTCCGGATTGAATTCCATATACCACTTCTCCACCCATTCACCAAACCATTGATATTATTTTGGAGTCGACAGCTATCCTCTTCACTATCAACTACATGGCCAATTTTTGTGTCATCTGCAAATTTCCCAATCATGCCTCCCACATTTAAGTCTAAATCATTAATATTTACAACGAACAGCAAGGGCCCCAGCACTGAGCCCTGTGGAACATCACTGGAAACTGCTTTCCCTTTGCAAAAACATCCAGGGACCATTACTCTTTGTTTTTTGTCACCGGGCCAATTGTGGATCCAACCTGCCACCTTCCCCTGTATCCCATGAGATCTCACTTTCCTGACCAGTCTGCCAAGTGGTGCCTTGTAAAATGCCTTACTAAAATCCATGTAGACAACATCCACCGCACTACCCTCATCAACCCTCCTTGTTAATTACTAACTTAAGTGACATTTTTTTGAGGAAGACACGATCTTCTCCCTAATAAAACCATGCTGACTACCCCTGATCAATCCGTGTCTAAGTGACAGCTTATCCTGTCTCAGAATTGCTTCCAATAATTTGCCCACCACCGAAGTCACACTGTCAGGCCTATACTTTTCTAGCCTATCCCTTACACCCTTTTTAAACAATGTTACAATGTTCAGAGACATTCAATCCTCTGGGACTTCGCCTGTATCTAGTGAGGATTGGAAAATGATCTTCAGAGCATCTGCTATTTCCTCCCTGGCTTCCTTCAGCAGCCTGGAATACAACCCACCTGGATCCAAGGATGCCAGTCCCTCCAGTACTTCCTCTCTCACTATGCTTATTGTCTCTAATATTTCACACTCCTCTTGAATGAGAATATCTGCATCATCCCTCTCCTTACTGAAGGCAGAGATAAAGTGCTCATTGAGAACCCTGCCCACATCATCTGCATTAACCCACAAGTTACCATGTACATCATTGATAGGCCCTACCTTTTCCTTAGTTATTCTCTTGCTCTTAACGTACTAGTAAAATATCTTAGGATAATCTTTGATTTTACCTGTAAATATTTTTCGTATCCTCTCTTGACTTTCCTAAATTCTATTTTTACTTCACATCTGTACTTTCTATACTCCTCTAGGCTTTCTACAGTATTAAGTCTTTTGTGACTGTCATAAGCTTTCTTTTTCTGCTTTATCTTGGCCTGTATGCTTCTGGATAAGCAGGGGCCTCTAGATTTGGCAGTACCGCCCTTTTGTTCGTGGGGCATGTTTACACTCTGCTCGTAGAATCTCACCTTTGAAATCCTCACAGTGAGTTGACACAGTTTTTCCTTCTGATAGCTGTATCTCGCCAGCCTACCTCTCAGCTTTGTACAATTAGTCCTTCCCCAATTTAGAACTTTTACTCCTGTTCTATCTTTGTCCTTTCCCATAATGATGCTAAATCTAACTATGTTATGGTCACTATTTCCAAAATGGTTCCCTAATGTGGCTTCATCCACTTGCCCAGCTTCGTTTCCCGAGCCTAAATCTAAAATTGCACTGCCTCTCATTGGGCTTGTTAGGGGCATCATGATGATTGACGCATATCAGCACCTCAGCTGTACAACACATCAAATACACCGCCATTATGTAGAATTCAAGAGCTTTGCTGTCACCATAAACCAAGTCTTACAAAAAGAAACATGACTACATTGAAATGAATCCGTTAAGGGTTTTACAAAGTAAAGTTGAATGAAAAAGTCCATCGGTCAAGTCCTCATGAATACATAGCCTGGAAATAACCTCCTGCCATCAGGGAAAGAACCTTGCTGCACTCAAATTGGCTGCTGCAGTTCCTCCATTACAACAGTAACAAATACCTCATTAGCTGTACAACGGTTTGGAATATCCCAAAGTCATGAAAGGTAATATATAAATGCAAGTACTTTCTTTCCATTTTACAAACAGCACACTGGATTTCAGTTGACCACATCCGGTTGTTATAACATTTGCAGCAACTGGTCACTTAAGCAGTCATTATTCTACTCCTCTTTCAAGAGTTGACAAGTATTTGTTTCTTTGAATCAATGCACTCAGCAAGACATCAACCAATTTGACCTTCTAACGAAGAGAAAAATATCTGAAATCTAAAATACTGAGACACACAGATGATGCATATGCTACGAAATAAACACAGAATTAGAGGCACAGATTTAAATGTGGAGAGGGGTTAGAGACTAGAAGGTGTTCCCCATTTTTCCCTTGCTTGCATTTAAGAGAAGTACAAGCATGGAAGGGATATGCCCATGGCCATTCAGTTCTCTGATCAACAACAAGGTTGCAAGTTTCTATGTGGTCCGAGATGATCAAGAATTCCACCATTTATAATGGTTCCGGTGTTGCTGCACCTAACAAGGCCAGCAAAGGAGATAGATTTGGGAGTGATAAATAAAATCTTCTGGAACTTTCCTCAATTATCTTTGGGGATTGGGGAATGTTTATGCAGAATTTTCCCTCAGGAGAATAAACAGGTGATGTACGGTCCATGTTAGATGGGTATATCATCTCATAGAAAGCTGTACCTTGCTTGAGAAAATATCTCATCAGAATACATATTACTGAAAAGCCACTTTCTTTGAGTGGACTAGGTTGCACCCAAGAAACAATTTGAAGTATCGTGTACACATTTGTTCGCCACACTGCTGTCGACAGGCTGAAGATAACAGTAGCTTAAATATAGCATAATAATAAGTATAAAAGGCTATCAGCTGTGAACAAATATGAGAAGCTTAGTTTCTACAATCTTAATCTTACAAGATATGCAAAAGTTTTAAATCAGTTACATAAGATGAACCTGTCCCCTGATTTCACAAGCTCTGACCATGTTCACCATTTATGCTGGTACACAAAAAATGTATGGAAATGCAGGGAACGCCACATCACATCGATGCTTCCTACCAACAACTAGCACGGAACATTAATGTCACAAAGTCTGATTTAAACTCAACACCACTTATGTTACATTAGAACAGAGCCTACCATGAGATGGAACAAATGTTGGCACTGGAATATGCCCATGTTAGACAGCGTACTCTGGTGTCAAGTTCAGCCTGGATTACTTCAAATTTAATCTTGCAGTATCAAGATATCAGTATTTCTGTAAGTAAAGTCATATAATACTGACATTCTAATATAACCTGGAATTGACCGGGTCGAATTCTAGATTTTATGTCACACCTACAAAGCTCGTAAATCAACCAGTGACTGCAAAGGAGTTTAACATGTTATAGCCTTATACTTTGCTTTAGAAATCCCAAAGAAAGTATTTCAGCACAAAACGAAATTGCCCTCCCACCCTGAGCATTGAATTTCATCTCTAGCTAGCCCAGTTAGTATTCAAAACCTAAGAATGCCTCTACAATTCATACAATTGTAAATGTGCTTAAAAGCATAGCTACTGCAAAATATTGAATGGTGGCACCATTCATAAACTGAATAACGGTGAACCTCCTCACAGCAAGACAACACCTCCTAAAATGCTAATGACTTGCTTTAAGCAATCTAGTGACCGAAATTACTAAACCAATTAAAAAGTTTTAAAATTCATTTAGAAGAGAATTTGCTTCCTCAAATATTTAAAGTTTGAGTTCCAACACAAGCATTATTACAATATTTCAAAATCCCACTTACCTTCCTATCATTTTGATCTGTGGGATCACCTGAATAATGACCCTACAGGAAAGCAAAGTTGATGGCTTGAGTTTGAAGAAATTGCATTCATTTTCCACCTCTATACATGCAACAATAGTAACTTTTTGTTTAAAACTGCTTTAATTTCCCAAATGTACACAACATTTACACAGTTTACTAAACAAAGAACACATCCACCTGTGTGAAAGGCACACAGTGGACTTAGCGGAAATATCCCACAATTAATTGCTCACCAGTGAAGAAGCTAGGAGGAGAATTCAAAAACCTACCACAGGGATTTCAAAAATACTTTTCTGCATGTGTAAGTGGATTTATCCTTCAAACATGCTTTGGAATAAAAATAAGCCTGGATTAAGTGTTTACTAATCCACAAGACACAGCCCCCTCGAGAAGGTTCCCACTCAACATCCACCCGCAATGAACAGGTGCAACTAAAGAACAGACTGATTACAATGTCAAAGTACAATTATAAGTTTAACATTGGAAATGCCGCATCATCATAAGGCTGGGGAAGCAGGCAGTGCAAATCAGTTGATCATAAAACTGCATAACGGGTCAACAAAAAGGATGGGTCCCCAAAAACCCATGTGTCCCCCTAGGAGTGCCTTCCTTACATAAAAGCACATAAACAAACTTTACTTATATGCCCATATGCTGTTTATAGAATAACAGTTTGAAAACTGTTCTGAAACCGGTAGTTGCATTGCGTTTCTGCTAATTATGAACCCAACAGTTGCTCGGCAAAGAAAAGGCACTAATTATCCTATTTTGATACATACATTTGATTCTAATATGACCTTTAGCTAGGATTTCATCTAGCTTTGATCTGCCATTGCTACCCACTTTCAACATTTTGCACAGGTCAGCGTGGGGTCTAGTAACACAAGCCAAGCCTCACTTCATTCAACACTTACTCAACAAGTTTGCATCACAAAGAATCTCACACATTTTATTGCACATTACATCTATTATAGCACAGTATTACTTACATCATGTAAAGGATAGGCTGCAGTGTAAACTCCACTGGCAAGAAGACTGGTGATCCCTATGATAAAACAAATGCTGGTTTAAACAAAGGAGAATTGAAGTACAAGGTTAAGATCTTGCCATGTAATAAAAGCTTCAATATCATAATTGAACTATTCCCATGCATGGAAAGGAGGTAAAGGAACCCAGATGTGAAAGAACTATTGTGAAGTTATCTACCCTTTTACAGTAGCTTGAGGATGTGGATCGCATATTAAATGAATTGTAGAGCATGGCAAGAAGTTCTTGCCAAACGCTGCCGAAACTCTGGATAAAGAGTGCAGGTCAATTTCATGAATACGCTAATTGCATTTTAACTGGTATCCACTGGCAATGTTACGTAGCTTCATGGTAGATGGTGTTTGAACAGACTCAGTACATTGGCCCTATTGGCTGTCTCAGCATTTATCTATATAGAGATGAATTACAGTATTGTATTTTTTTTTAAAGAAAAGAAAAATGACAAGGAAGGGAACTCTCTTTACCCATGCTATACTTTGCTCTGGTGCAAGTTGTTCTTTTTAAAATTTCATAAACCTAGGAGAGAAAAGGACAAATACATTATTTCATAATAAATTTACTTTATTGCTTTTTTCTGTTATGGGTCAAGTGTTACCGATTATTTAATAGGTCTCCATTACATCTGGGCAAAACTGCACCAGTGGTTTAAGTCTACAGTTTTCAAATCACCTTTCCAAAATTTCACGGACTCAGTCAGGGCAACATTTATAAGTAACATTTATAAATATTTCACCAGTTCTTAATTCAATGTTTTGCTTGGGTTTCTATACAAGTAGCTCTCTTGGTTAAGCATCTCACTTTTCAATATTAACCGAAGGAACGCTTAGTTCCTGCCCTTGGTCCCTGCTTTAGTTCTTCACTTTATAGTTTCATCAAGACTGCTAACTTAGTGTTGGAGAGCAATCATTCAAAATGGTAGCATTTTTCTTTCAAATAATGTGGTAGCAATGGTCAAACACTTTCTAGGATTATTTGCGTTAATTGTACACCAGCTACATCACACAATGTTAATGGCGCATGACTTGAATATTGGGCTGGATTTTGTGGTCAGCATCAATGATGCTTGCTGTTGGCCACAAAAAAGCTTCCCACAAAGATTTATCAACCTCTTGGCATGGATTTTCCCTTTCCCGGCAGTGGTTTGAATCTGGCACCAAGTCAAAAGGTTCTCTGGGCATCCGGCAACTGATGTCAGCAAGCAGGGTATGCAGCCAATTACATTGTAGTATATTTACAGACCGCAAAATAGGAAGTTAAAAGCATAGAATCCTTTGTATTTTCAGATAGTAAAATAAGTGAAAATTGGATTAAGCAGCTTAATACAAAACTTAAAAGAAAATGCGGAATTTTAATCATTGGATAAATTTGACATTCCACAAATATAAATCGTCATGGTCACGGGGTGCTGAGAAGTAATTATGGACTTAAAACCCAGCTACACGTCATTCAACAAGATGCAACTTTCTCATGGCTTTTTACAACAAGACTAACTTCAAAAGTGGAAGCATCGTCAATTCACCGATTGCTTAGGGATCGCACTCTGGGGTTTGGGGGCAGGAAATCACAACAGGACACCCTCTTGAGGAATAAAGAGTCATTTCTGGATTTCCTCATTATTCTGTGCATGCGCAGAACTTTCAAAGTTGCGGTCAGTTCCAGTGGAGTAATGATGGGGAATTCTAACAATTTTGTCATCATTACCACCACAAAATCCAGGCCAATCTCTTATTATCAACGAAGGTTCACATTAAGTCACGATGGAATTATTATTCAGAAATGTGCTTGGCACTGCCATTGGAAAAAGGTGATGTCACCAGCTTTGTTCTCCAACATCTGATATCTCTTCAATTAAGTGCTCGAATGAGCAGCACTTGTGTCATTGCTTCTCTGAATGTTTAACATCATTACCACCATATTATACTGTGACCAAAGGAATGCTTTATAAAGATTTGCTGTTATGATCAAGTTAACAGACTATCTGAGTAACTTTTGCATTGTATTTATAAACTTCATTCTGTTAGTTGCAACTGTCCAGGAATGCATATTGTGAATAATTAGAGAATAAGCAGACTTGCCAAGAGATCAGAAATCAGATTGTGCCATCGATTTTGGATCTATGTAGTTTGAATGCAAAATACCAAGTTCTCCTTTATTTCTGGTGCTATTTGTTGGATGGATTTCAAAATATACAAGAGCAGAAGAGTGTGTTATATATATATTTTTCCCTTATTCTTCAATTTCAATATTTGTGATTTTGAATATCAGCAATTTTATCACCTGAAAAAATTAAGATTTGTCTAAACCTGTTGTACTAAAAAGACTAAAGCAAAAGTTCGACCGTCTCATGATTAAATGGATTACTGCCTTGAAAGTAAAATCAAATGCACAAGTCCAAAAACAATAAAACGAAGCTGTCATCTGAAGGCTAGATTACAAATAGTTTAATTGAAATAAAAGCACAAAGCAAAAAATCATAGCATCAACTGGTCTGTTCAAACCAGTTTTAATTGTTTCACATAAGATAGTGCAGAATATAGAGATGGAATGGGCCAAGTACTGGAACAGGACAAGATATCACTTTGAACAAACTGCTAAATATATCCTCAGAAGGAACTGATTTGAGTAAAATTCCATTTGACTCTGACAGCATTAGGGTGGGGAGGGTGGGCAGAGGGAATTAAACTTGGCAAGCAGAAAGGGAGATTTCTATCAAGAATAGCCAGTCTCAGAATATGGAAGCCTTTATCCAGGCAAAAATCTCTCAAGAGGCTATTCTGTCACTCGATTCCCGGGTCTGCACACAAGGAAATGGCCAATCTATTCCAAGGCCTGTGAAAAATTGCTGGGAAAACTGACCATTAGATATGAAAATGCAGCCCACTGATGACTGGCTTGGAGGGGAACTTGCAGGTGGTAGTGTTCCCATGTGTCTACTGCCCTTTTCCTTCTAGATGGTAGCGGTAATGGGTTTTGAAGGTGCTGTCTAAGGATCTGATCTGTTTCCCTTGTAAAATGTTAAGGGAAGGTGGTACGGAGCTTGGGGTAGCTGAGTATGACGAGTAGAACAAAGGACAATTGAGGGCAAACAAAACCTGTCACAACAGTGGCGTAACCTTCTCTTTAGCCGGTCATCTATCAGAATGTAAATTCTGAAAGTGCATTAGGCTGTTCCTTGAGGTGCATTTAAAAAAAAAGGATCCAGAATGACCAATATACAGGAGTTGATATTTAGCAGGTCACCTAGAGGAAGTGGGTTCTAATTAAGGTATGGTTAAGTGCATGATAATATTCATAGATCAGATTTCAGACTAGCAAGTTTTACAATCACCAGAGTCTGAACAGCACAAAAAAAACCAAAAGATAAAACAGCTCCCATGTGGTCCAATCGACTAAACTCTGGAAATTTAGGATGGTTAATCTTCAATATTTTAATTATGCTCAGTCTCAAACTACACCGAGATTTATCAATTAGTAGAATATGAATGTATAAGAGTGGTGATCTGACAGAGGGGTCCAAGATGATTAAAGGATTTGATAAGGCAGACAGTAAGAAATGGTTTCTTATGTTGGGGAAGCCCAGGACAAGGGACCATAACCTTAAAACATAGGCTAAGCCATTCATGGGTGAAGGGTGAAGTACTCCTTCTCACAAAGGGTATAGAAAATCTGGAACTCCCTATCCCAAAAAGCTGCAGAGGTCAAGTCAATTGAAAAATTTCAAAACTGAAATAGCTAGAATTTTGTTAGGCAAGGGTATTAAGCAATATGGAAGCTAGTCGAGTAAGCGGAGTCAACTTACAGATCAGCCATGATCTAACTGAATGGCAGAACAGGTTCTAAAGGGGCTGAATGGCCTATTCTTGCTACTACGTTCCTACAAGGAGAAAAGGCAAAGCAGCAAGAGTTCACAAAAGGCCTAAAGTTCTGAAACTCTTGAGATGTAATTTGTAATCTCGCAAAAGACTTGAAGCAAAGGCGAATGCACATGGGATCAAAGAGGATGTGGCAAATTAGAGGGAACCGCCTTTAACAATAAAGAGTTTAATCATAAAAAGGGCCATTTTAAACTTCTTTGGGATTAGTAAGGGAGGCCCATTGGGATCCACTCTGCAACCTTTGCTACGGGGGTAATATTACTAGTGCTCCTGAAGGCGCCATTGTAAACATATTTAAATTTCGTGAGGATTCAAAAGCCCGTGGGAAAGCAAAAGCATGTTGAGAAAAGGGAAATGGTCAAAGGAAATAAACACTCAGACTGATGAGTAACAGCTCTGACTAATGTAAGGCAATGCATATAGATAATAGAGACAGCAAAAAGTAAAAAGGCTCTTCAGTAAGGGTTTAAAAATCTAGCAGAAAGAAAAAAATATTACAACTGATCCAATGCGATTGCATCTCCACAGGTATAACTCATTACATGGGCTGGAAAATTCAATGGATATATCCTGATATAGATGATGCTGGAGAACTTGTGTGTGCGTGGTATTTTCATTCCATGTGTGAAGGAAGCCACAAAACTCATGGCAGCAACATCAGAGCAGTTAAACAGGTGAATGATGATTACAACATTCACCTGAGGAAAGTTGCCAAATGTTTTGAAATTAAAAATTTTTGATCAAATTTTACCAACCAGAAACAGCCGCTGATCTACCCATTAAAAAAAATTACTTGTCTGATGAGAGTAAAAATCCTTGTAAATACCATGAAAATCTGGGAAACAACTTATTACAAAAATAACTTATTTTCCCATTCATTCTTAAAAAAAAAAATTCTGAAGTATACAATCCCATATGGTAGCTATCATCATTAAACACCCACAGAACGCCTACTGTCTGTCTTCCTTGTTCCAAAGTTTTTATATGGGGGCAGGAGGAGTTAGTTGACCTGTGAAAGCTATGGCTTTCTAATAATCTCCATCGGAAGCTATTAAGAGTCTTCTGCTGTCTAAAGGAGGAAAAAAAGGCACTGATAGAAGAACATTAGTCTGCTTTGCCACTGTTGAACATCTATATTAAGAGACAAGATGGGAGAAAGGAGGGGAAACAAAGGGAAAGGATAAGGCAGTCCAGTCAAGAAT
Organism: Cetorhinus maximus; assembly: GCF_964194155.1. Classification (NCBI taxonomy): domain Eukaryota; kingdom Metazoa; phylum Chordata; class Chondrichthyes; order Lamniformes; family Cetorhinidae; genus Cetorhinus; species Cetorhinus maximus. The sequence continues at coordinate 122,937,245 of NC_135887.1, forward strand.
TAATTGCGTCACCAATACAACATACTTCCATCATGTGGTCAACAATTTTAAGATGCTCCCGACTCAAAGAATCATCCCAGAATTCAGGTGCCAAATCTTAATTCATCCATCTTCAGAGACTCATTAGTCAAGCTAATTTTGTAGGCATAAATCAAAGCATAGTCTGACTCTACACAAACTCAAGGTACCTTGTATCCCACAGGAGTGTCTTTGTTAGAAAGTGAATGAGGCAAGTAAACAGCCATAGTTAATCATTACAGTGGACTGGTTTGCATTAATTTAGCAGTCGACACACTCAAGTATGGCCTTCAGAATTCTATGTGGATGGAAAATTATGCCTCTTGGCATTTGCCATGTACTTAATGAACAACAATTATTCCCTTTTAATTAATGTGCTCGTTTAGGCAATGAGGCACAACAGTATGTTGAAATACAAGGGATTGCTTTTGTGGTATGTGTTTTTGAGTAGTGGTTGGGGGGGTGGGGGGCGGTAGAGGAGTGGGCGCTGGTGGAGATTAGCACAGGACACATGGAATTTAAAAAATTGACTGAAACCTGAACAGCAACCTTTTTCCGTGTTTTTCAAGGCTCAGTTGGTGGCATTGTTGCCCGAGTCAGAAGGTTGTGGATTTCAAGCCCCACTCCAGAAGCTTAGAACATAAAAATCCAAGTGGACACCCTAGAACAACACTGAGGGAGTGCAACATTGTTGGAGGAATAGGGGAGTCCAGGCTAGTATTTATCCCACATCACTGAAAAAGCAGGCGATTTGGTCAATATCACCTTGCTATTCATGGATCTTGCTTTGGCTCAAATTGGTTGCTGCATTTCGTACAACAGTGACTACACTTCAAAACTACTTCATTGGTTGCATAATCCAGCCCTTATATGACACCACAAAAATATAGATTCAAATCACGCTGACTGTTCTATCCTCTCTTCAGTACTATAACAACTATATGCCTATAAATGCACAATTAGATATATCCTCCAATATATTATAAAGGTAATCTTTGAAGCCCAATAATGCATGATCCTATGTTAGCCAGGTAGATTATTGCACAAGGGGTACTCTTTACATACCAAACATGACTGCCCTAATTTTCCTTTCAAAATCACGGTGAAGCTAATGGCACCTGTAATTCTTCGTATGCAAATGGTACAGCAACTTCAGGTGAGGGGCAAGTGTGTGGTTAAACTCAAATATCCAAAAGTTTGCCATATTAGTGCCAGCTCTGTGAAACTGCCATTTCACTGGCTGATTCACCATTGAAATGCATTGAATGGTGCAAGGGTGCTGTTTGTGTATATACAAACGAAACACACCACAAAAAGTTAAGTCTTGCTCATTTCAGTCCTTCTACCCTTTTAATGGCGAGGTCTTTTCTTTATTCATTTATGGGATGGTGGCGTCGCTGGCTGGGCCAGCATTTATTGCCCATCCCTAATTGCCCTTTAGAAGGTAGTGGTGAGCTGCCTCTTGAACTGCTGCAGTCCATGTGGTTTAGGTACACCCACAGTGCCGTTAGGGAGGGAGTTCCAGGATTTTAACACAGTAACGATGAAGGAACGGCGATATATTTCCAAGTGAGTGGTTTGGAGGGGAACTTCCAGGTGGTGGTGTTCCCATGTATTTGCTGCCCTTGTCCTTCTAGATGGTAGTGGTCATGGATTTGGAAGGTGCAGTCTAAGGAGGCATGGTGAGTTTGGTGAGTGCATCTTGTAGGTGGTACACACTGCTGCTACTGTACGTTGGTGGTGGAGGGAGTGAATGTTTGTGGATGCGGTGCCAATCAAGTGGTCTACTTTGTCCTGGATGGTGTCAACCTTCAAGTGTTGTCAGAGCTGCACTCATCCAGGCAAGTGGAGAGTATTCCATCACACTCCTGACTTGTTACTTATAGATTGTGGACAGGCTTTGGGAGTCAAGAAGTAAGTTACTCATCGCAGGATTCCTAGCCTCTGACCTGCTCTTGTAGGCACTGTATTTATCTGGCTAGTCCAGTTCAGTTTCTGGTCAATGGTAACCCCCAGGGCATTGGTAGTGGGGGATTCAGTGATGGTAATGCCATTCAATGTTGAGGAGCAGTGGTTAGATTCTCCCTTGGAGTTTGTCATTGCCTGGCACTTGTGTGGCGTGAATGTTCCTTGCCACTTGTCAGCCCAAGGCTGGATATTGTCCAGGTCTTGCTGCATTTGGACATGGACTGCTTCAGTATCTGAGGAGTTGTGAATGGTGAACATGTGCAATCATCAGCAAACATCCCCACCTTATGATGGAAGGAAGGTGGTTGATGAAGCAGCTGAAGATGGTTGGGCTTAGGACATTACACCGAGGAACTCCTGCGGTAATGTCCTGAAACTGAGATCACTGACCTCCAACAACCACAACCATCTTCCTTTGTGCTAGGTATGACTCCAGCCAGTGGAGAGTTTTCCTCCTGATTCCCATTGATTTCAGTTTTGCTGGGGCTCCTTGATGCCACACTCTGTCAAATGCAGCCTTGATGTCAAGGGCAGTCACTCTCATCTCAGGAGTTCAGCTCTTTCGTCCATGTTTGAACCAAGGCTGTAATGAGGTCAGGGGTTGAGTAGCTCTGGAGAAACACAAACCGACCGTCAGTGATCAGGTTATTGTTAAGCAAGTGCAGCTTGATAGTACGGTTGATGACCCCTTCCATCGCTTTATTGATGATCAAGAGTAGACTGATGGGGATGCAATTGGCTGGTTTGGATTTGCCCTGCTTTTTGCATACAGGACATACCTGGGCAATTCTCCACATTGCTGGGTAGATGCAAGTGTTGTAGCTGTACTGGAACAGCTTGGCTAGGGGCACGGCAAGTTCTGGAACACAAGTCTTCAGCACTCGTGTCTGAATGTTGTCGGGCCACATAGCGTTCGCATATCCAGTGCCTTCAGCCATTTCTTGATATCACATGGAGTGAATTGAATTGGCTGAAGACTGGCATCTGTGATGCTGGGGACCTCTGGAGAATGCCAAGATGGATCATCCACTCAGCATTTCTGGCTTAAGATTGTAACAAATGCTTCAGCCTTATCTTTTACACTGACGTGATGGGCTCCTCCATCATTGAGGATGGGGGCAATTAAATAACTCCAGTGAGTTATTTAATTCCCCACCACCAATCACAGCTGGATGTGGCAGGACTGCAGAGCTTAGATCTGATCTGTTGGTTGTGGAATCGCTTAGCTCCGTCTGTCTATCACTTGCTGCTCATGCTGTTTGGCATGTAAGTAGTCCTATGTTATAGCTTTACCAGGTCAACACCTCATTTTTAGGTACGTCTGGTGCTGTTCCTGGCATGCCCTCCTGCACTCTTCATTGAACCAGGGTTTATCCCCTGGCTTGGTGGTAGTGGCAGAGTGGGGGAATATGCTGGACCAGGAGGTTACAGACTATTTTACAGTGAGGAGCTCTGGGCTCAACTCCCACCACAGGACTTGTTCAAGGAAGGTGTTCATAATGTGGCCAAACTGATTGAATATCAACTTGTAAATGCTTCCAACATACACCAATAGCAAGTGACAAGAGCAGGAGAGATTCCTGGTCAGCTATGCGATGGAAAGAAAATCGGAGCCTCTCCCATCGCTAGCCAAAGCTCCGGATTACAACATGCATGTAAAAGTGTATGTGACAGCAACTATGTGTCCCTGAGTGAAATGTAACACAATCACCACCCTTCTAATGATCTGATTAGTGTCAATTACTATCAAACAAGCTCTCTAGCGCTGAAAATAACTATTACTAAAGTGTGATGTTTCATTCCCTCATGATTTAATTGTTGGGAATTTTAAAAGTATAAACTTTTATTTTTCCTTTGTTTTTTTCTCCTTTCTCTCTCAATCCAATCGTTCTTCCTGGTCTGATTCAACATTGAATTGACCTGCTAATTTACTGCCTTCTCAGTCCTTGTGCTAATTTCCCAAAGCCTTCCGTCAAATTGGTTAAGGAGATAAACAGGGGGAGAAATATCATTGAAGAGTATTCTGTGGGCTGTGCCGGTAGCAGCTCCCAGCACTGCCTACCCACATACCCCCAGGGGAAATTGAGTCTCCATAATGCTACACAAATGAATTTCTCCCCCGCAGTTGTTGGTCCTGTTTACTCAAGTCCTAATTCCCGGTTTTCCCTGGCTCACATGTTCAGCTTACTGCCACACAAAGTTCCAATATCCTCTTAAAATGCCATCACCATCCACGTCCAGTGACAAGGGTCACCATTGAGCAGAAACTGAAGTGCACAAGCCATATAACTACTGTGGTTACAAGAGCAGGCCAGAGTTTGGGTAACTCATCTCCCGGCTCCCCAAAGCCTGTCCACAATCTAGAAGGCACAGGAACGTGATGGGTGAATTTAGTTCCAACACGACTGAAGAAGCTCAACAACATCCAGGAAATTGGCACCCCATCCGCCACCGGTGCACAGTGACAGTAGTGCGTGCCATCTACAAAATATACTGCAGCAAGGCATCTTCGAAAGCACCTTCCAAACCCGGTGATCTCTAACACCTAGAAGAACACGGGCAGCAGATGCAACAGGGAACACCACCACCTGCAAGTTACCCTCCGAGAAACACACCATCCTGGCTTCACTATTCATTTAGTCAAAAACCTGGAACTCCCTGCCTTATAGCACTGTGGATGTGGCTGCACCAGATGGACTGCAACAACTCAAGGCTGCAGCTCACCACCACTGTCTCAAGAGCAATTAGGATTGGACATAAATACTGGCCTCGCCAGTGATGCTCACACCCCAGCAATGAAGTGCAAGGGCAAGTCTAACTAATGGCAGATGCAGTTAGATTTCCCCCCTAGGCTTCAACTTTTGCCATCAAGGGTTTCTTTGATGTTGACTTAATGCAAGTATTGTTGGGAAAAAAAAGTGTTCACACAAGTGAATGCAGTTTCAAATTTTACATTCCAGATTTAACAATTAGCTAAGTATCAGTGCTGGGACAGGGCACAAGTCCTTCTGTCACCTTCATTTAGTTGCACATAAGCTCATGTATTTCCTGGTGGCACTTTGACATTGTACAGTTAAATCAATTTTCTTTTTAAATACTTCCCATCAGTGTAAAAGGAATGCAACAACCACTGAGCTTCGGGATTTTAAAGTAAACACAATAGACAGAGGTTCTATGCCACTCTAGGAACAAGGGGGTAAAAGGTTATTGGGTAGGCAGGAGTTACAATCAGTTTAGCCATGATCTTATTGAATGGAAGGGCAGGCTCGAGGGGCCAAGAGGCCTATCCCTGCTCCATGTTCATATGCTTGTGTGCACGTAAAAGCTACTTTCTTTTCTGCCTGGATATTATTGCCTTTATAAACAATCTCTGCTTCCCAAACTTTTACAGAAGAGAGTACACAACAATGAAATATAATGCAAAACTGTAGTACATACATGCAAACACATGAATATGCACTCATGGGCACACACATTGATTCAATGTCATTGGAAATCACTGCATGCCACCCTGTTGGCCTACTTTAAAATAGTCCTAATTCTGCTGTTCTTTTAATCTGTACCAGAGCACCTTAGCTATAGGTCTTCAGGTCAAAAATCAACTTGCACCAATAGCTTTGTCCAAAGCTTCATCTAAATACAATGTCTGCCAATTTCACCTATTCTATTGCACTACATTGTTATAAAGAGCTGATCCTGGTACTAAATAATTCTCATCATGCCATGGAATGTGGTCTCGGCTCTTGGTCTTGTTTCAACATCGTTTTTGGACATCTAGCAATTGGAGGCACGTGTATTGGTGGGTCACCACTCCATGTAATTGACATTCCAGTTCAACTTTGAGCTGTCTATGCTTTATTAACATTATGAGGGATTTTGATCAGGCAGGAAGAGCTGCTAATTATTGGTACAATTCAAAATGATTGAGCAATCATGATTGCAATGATATTAAAAGTTAATAAGGGAATGTGAACATTGGTGAAAATATTCAACTGGTGTCAAGTCTTTGATTCTGATTCTGAGGTTTCTTAATTTCCAACAAAAAAATATTGGCAGATGATGGAATCCAAAAATCACGTTCAGCACTTTTGTCTGATCATCAGAGAATCACAGAAGCATTACAACACAGGAGGTGACCTTTCAGCCCATCGAGTCTGCACCGGCTTTCTTAATGAGCAATTCACCTAGTGCCATCCCCCTGCCTTCTCCCCTTAAGCCTGCATATTCTTCCTTTTCAGATAACAGTCAAATTCCCTTTTGAATGCCTTGATTGAACCCTCCTCCATCTGCTGGGCTGATTTGATTGACAGGCCATCTGGTGTAAGTTAGAAAAAAGTTACCATGTGTTCATGCAGTTTCAATAGAGCTTTCCAAGGGCCATTATTATTTCACTATGAATGCTTGACTGAGTTTTGAAAGCTAGAATTCTCCCAGTAGGGGGTTCTGGGTTCATGGTTTCATCAGTTTAATGAGGCTAGTAAATAATTAGCTGATTATTTTTATAAGCGATTATCCAGTTGAGGAGATTTAAAAGCTTTGAATGGATTCCTTGGAGTTTTTCTCACTATCAAGATCAAGAGCAATATTAGATAGTTAGAAGTTTATTTTTTCATCTCCACATGGCTTGAGGTTGCCCATAGTGGATTCTGACTATGGAGGTGGGTGGGGGCATGCGTTGGCATGGGGGTGGTAATGTGAGGTTTGAGGAGTGAGGGCCAGAGGGCTGAACAGCTTCTAAAGCAACCTGGATGAACTCCCAGAGAACCTAGGCAGGCTTTCTAACCAGCCTGCCTCAGCACTTGCCTATAATCTGCTCTCAGCGTCAGCTGGTCAGACTCTTATCTTCCCCCAGAGCAAAAACTGGGTCTAAAAGAGCTCCTTAACCCTGGGGGAGTCTGCCGAGTTGGAAGTTTCCCAACTTGAGCTGCCCACCTTGAGGGCAAACATCTGACCTTGTGTCCTCAAATGTCTAGAATTGAATTATTTTCCTCACCTTGCCATGGTTTCATCCCTCCCGATCTCTATGCTCCTCCAACCCTCACTGTTTCTGTGGCTCTGTATTCCCCCCACCGTCCTTTATTTCTTCATTGGCCATTGCATCTTCAACAGCCTAGATGTGCACTTCTTCTTTAAACCCCTCTGCCATCACGACACCTTCCCCTCCTTTAAAGTTCTCCTTAAAACCCACCTTTTTGACTAAACTTTTGGCCACCACTCCTAACATCTTGTTTTTTAAACTCAGTGCCAATTTTCCTTGCACCTTGAGAAGTACCCCCAAGTTAACAATGTAAATTTTTGTTGTTCATTAGCATGCATGTTTTTGTAAGGACGTACTTCAGTCCCATATTCCTAAACAACTGCTCACCTGGTTCTAAAAATATCAGGGCAGTCACATCCAAAAACAAAACAAATTAGAACTTGGAGAGCAAGACCTTTGTATGATTCATTGAACACTATATTTGCCAACACCACTAATCAGCATAATTCAACATCTCAGATGGGATCTCTAATTGGAGATGTTTTCTCTCCAATCAATAATAAAGGTAAAAATATTCTCACTGCCAACCTCATTTTTGCAGCTCATTTTCCAGAGACTGGGCCTTGGTGAGGAATGTCCTATCTCTATATATTTTGAAGCTTACTGCTTATTCTTCAAGTAGTCGCAACCAAGTTACAGGAGGACCCTTTCCCTAGATTAATCCTTCCCTCAGCATTCTGATATAGTCATTTTGTCACATGGCTTCTAGCCATTTTAAATGGACATTTCCTGTAGTTTGGGAAAAATCAATAATATCTTGTTCCCTGATTGCCCATCCTCAAGTGACTGAAATGGCTCTGATCACATTGAGAGGAATCTGAGATGAAACAGTCATGGCTGGTAGACAAGATACTCAATGTAGGAACTGAGGACAAAATCTTTAGGGGAAATGTAACTATTTGAAAAACCACATTCCAGTTTGGCCATTGTTCATTTATTCCTGCTCTTTTTCACCAATGCATTGCCTAAGAGTATCAGGACATCCATTGTTAAATGGTTTTGCGCCAATATTCCCTTTCCCTCTTGACCTTCAGGGAATCAGCAATGCATCATCTTTCTGTTCACCATAAAGAGGGAGGAAGAAAAAGGAGTCGATGGAAAAACATTAGTACTTCAACATAAACCATTTCTTCCAATATAGATAAAATTCAGTAAACGTCTCCTAGCTGGCAGGATCCACTCATTGCCATATTTTTAAAAAACTTATGCTGTTAAAGCTGTATTTTAAGATGCCCTTTCACCAAAGTATGTGGCATGTAGATACTCTTCAAGACCAGACCAGACAGAAGGTTATCTCCTTATCAGTAAATTTAGAATCAAAGGCATCATCTCTGGACATTCAGAATTAATTTACCTTCATATCTTAAATAGTGCAGCAAAATGATTTTCCCATTTTGAATATGACAAGGCATCAGTCAAAAATAAAGACAAGGGAAATTAGTTTACATAAACTTATCCTCCCCGTTTAGAAAGCACAAGAAACATGCTCATATTTCATTTAGCGTGCTGCAAAATTATTTACATACAAAATTGATAAAATGATGCAGAAGGCAAAAAACCACGTGGTCTACCTAGCCTGTTCCTTATAGCTGTCATGCCTTATGCATCATGGTACAGACACTCTAGCCACCGGACATGATCCAACTTTCTGGAAGAGGTGAAAAACAGGTGAAACCCAAGCCAATGCAGCAAATAAAATCTGAAAGTACTCTCACTGCTTTAGGCAATTGAAAATAGGCCAAACGATCACAATGATCCTGATTTATATTACAGGGTACATACCTCTTGTATGAAGTGATCTCTATCCCAGTCAGAAATAGGTCTAGCTCCCTCTTGAAGAATACAATGAATCAGCATTCATTATATGAGCCAGCAACTTATTCCATTGGCCCATTATTCTCTGGAAGATTATTCACCTTACATCCAACCTTGTTTTGCCTTTAGCTAAATTTCAAGTGTGACTGTTGATACTTCCTAAACTATCCAGCTGAAACAATTAGCCCAAACAAAAACAGTATAGTTCCTTAATCAAACTGGCTGAGTGTACTTTTCTCCAACATAAACCAGACCTGCTCTTTACACTTACTGTATATGGGTTACTCTCACTGTATTTGGATAACTAAAGTGTTTGCCCAAGAATCAATCTTGTGGCCCTCTTCTGCACTCTGCCAAAACCTCAGTATACCCCAGCCATGCGAGATGAAAACTAGACATTAAACTAATTGACATCATAAACCATATTATTACTCTCAAGTTGTGTAATACTTTTAGGCAATGTTTACCAATCCTAGCTTCATAAGTCAGTTACAAGATTGAAGTGCTAATTCTGAAGACACTGGACTCAGGTGGTGCCTTATTACCAAACACTATCTTCATAATGTGCAGAGTAATCTTTCTATATGAGCAGATAAATGTACACAATGCGGTCATTTGCACCCAATAAAGTTTAATGATATAAAATTGCATTTGTTTTGCAGATGTGCACTGGATGTTTATCATACCAAATATAAATGCTTATTAAAATTAGAGACATTAGTCATGCAGTGGATTTTTTTCAAAAATCTTTTTGAAAGTTGATTAAACCTTACCAAAAGATGTGTCCCACTGTTTGAATTAATCTGCACACACTTCCACTTCAGTTGTGCTCATGTTGGGCAAAAATTCTAATTCTGTCAATAACTAGTCATTAATGAACTAAATTGGAATTCACTTTGTCTGACATCAGCACACATCATCATCAAACCAGAGTGCAGAGTGCAGACTGTAGGATAAACAATTGTATTGAACAGTTTACTGGTTCACATATTCATGATCAACTTACACTTCTGTATCAATATGATGATCATTTTTGGGATATCAGGTCACAAAATTTCTATTCATAATTTGATCTTTTTGCCTTTTGCTTCTGGAGTTATAATTTTTAAAACCATAGAACTATTTTCCTTTTGATCCAGAGACCGGGCATTGGCAAGGCTTTAATGCCAACTTCTGACGAATTTACAGCGACCAATGTAATAAAGTCTTGGAACCTTACTCATGCTGCAGCCAGAGTGTAGGTCAGCTGAGACTCAAATTCAAACCCTAGTTTTCCCAAGTGAGAGTCATGTACATTGTACTTTCCAAGGTAGCCCTTTTTCTAAATTTTATACAGCTAGACCGTACACAGAAATTGCCTTGAGGGGGTTACATAAAATGGAGATAATTTAACCATTTCAAAAGGTGTTATTTGCAAGATATCACAGATGAGTGGCTGGGCGTATGATATCTGTAACTAAAAATGAAAATGGAGTTTGCAAGTTATTAGTGACCCAAATTAAGCTTCACAATAAAGTTTCAATACTCACTATTGTGCTTCTTGTTGTACTGGTGAAAAAGTTATCCTTATCTGAAAGATCAAATCTGTGGGGGAGGAGGTGGGGGGGTTAAGAAAAAGAACAAGTTTAATTAAACATGGCAGGAAGATTTATAAACAATCAAGCTATTGTCTAAATTCTTGATAGCAGTCATGGAATTTTGATACCTTCATAATCTTGGGAAACTGAGGGTTTCTATCCCTTTAATGAACCCTCTGTCCCTTTAAAGAGTTCATATTCCTGTACTACTATTTCGTTTCTCAAATCGCTAATATATAACACCTCATTTTTGAATTACTTTCCTTAGGATTTGGACCACAAAGTGATCATGAGAGCAATACAAAAAGAATCCTCAACAACTTCTTAGACATCCAGACAAGAGCAGGAACCTGGATTAAGTTTTCCCAGGGGTGGGAGTGGGGAGAGGGCAGAAAAAAAAAAATGGGAGTTGAATTTTTTAAAAAGGAACCAGGAAGACCATAAATCATGATAAACAATTGAATTTAATTCAGCCTTTGCATATATATTTATGATAAAACAGTAAAAAGAGAACCATAAAGCGTGTAAGGCTAGGTTGTACCTCTGGAGTAAAGAAATCTTACGTGTCAATCAAGACATTAACATTTGAACGAAAGCTGGCAAGATGTTATGGTTTTCTATCTTACAAACAGAATGTTGGGGGAAAATCAACGTGTTCACTCAAGGTCAAAGTGGAAGAAGCTCCAATTTCTCTTTGCTTGCCCAGGGCAACTTGCATTCCACTGGCTAATTTGTTAACTTTTGCACGTGCCCAAGGTTTTGTTCCTATTGAGGGGACAGAGCTTGGTTTTGCAAATTCTTTGAGAACTGCAGGTTACAAGCTAAAGATCCCAATGCATCAAAGTCAGTCATACTTCCTTTAAATAGAGCAAAAATGATGAGACATATCAGGAACTAAGCGTTTATTTTTGTATGGCTTGTAAAGACAAGAAATTGAACCCATGGATTCCTACAAAAGCTCAGCCACATTTGATGACCAATTAAAAACCCAAGGATCAAAAATGGCTCCATCTTTAGCATCACAGCAAAAAAAGAAATGCAGAGTCCTGGCAATAATGGTTCATGAGAACGTACAAGAGAGTGACGGAGATAACTTGAGCACACAAGAAATTCCCACCCCTGTACTGCCCTTTTGTGCTTTTCAAGACATTCTGCAACACCCCTTCCTCCTGAAAATTAACTGTATGCGAGTTAGATTTAGATGAGTTACAACCAGAAAATTCTGTTCTCAAGACCAACTGAGGAAAGTGGATAAATATTTGCAAAAGGAAAAAAATTAAAAAGTAAGTGTAGGAACACATATGAGCCTGCTCCACCAATCAATAAACTCATAACTGATCTTGGGGTGGTCTCAACTCCCCTTTCCTCTCTGCCCCGCCATAATCCTCAACTCCCTTATCTATCTAACTCAGCCTTGAATAAGTTCAAATGACCCAACCTCCACTGTTTTCTGGGGAAGAAAATTCCAGACTCATGACCTCAAAAAATTTCCCATCTCCAATTTAAAAGGGAAACATGGTCTCCCCAAGAGGAAGCATCGTTCTGGAATTAACCCTGTAAAGTTCCCTCAGGATCTTATCTGTTTCACTAAGATCACTTGTTCTTCTAAACTCCATTGGGGATAGACCTTTACAACCTTTCTTCTGAAGGTAAGCCCTTCATACCAAGAATGAGTTGAATGAACCTTCTCTCAAGTGTAGAAAGGACAAGCGAATGGGAACAACCAATAGTTCTTTCAGATGGCTGGCAGAGTTGTGTTGGGCTGAGTGGCCTTCTGTAAAATTGCATGAGCTTACACATACAAATAAGGAGCAGCCGTAGGGCAATCGGCCCCTCGAGCCTGCTCTGCCATTTAATAAGATCATAGCTGATCTGATAGTAACCTTAAATCTGCATCCCGCCACCCCTGATAACCTATCACCCTCTTTCTTACCAAGAATCAATCCACCTCTGTCTTAAAAACATTTAAAAGACTCTGCTTCCACCGCCTTTTCAGAAAGAGAGTACCAAAGATTCATCTCAGTTTTAAATGGGAGACCCCTTATTTTTGAACAGTGACTCCTAGTTCTAGATTCTCCCTCTAGAGGAAATATCCTCTCCACATCCACCCTGTCAAACATGGATAAAAGAGTTGAACTCCCAAGGTGATGTGAGTGTAACTGCCCTTGACATCAAGGCTGCATTTGGCTGAGTGTGGGGCATCAAGGAGCCCTAGCAAAACTGGAGTCAATGGGAATCAGGGAGAAAACTCTCCACTGGTTGGAGTCATACCGAGCACAAAGAAAGGTAATTGTGGTTGGAGGTCAATCATCTCAGCTCCAGGACATCACTGCAGGAGTTTCTCAGGGTAGTGTCCTCAGCCCAACAATCTACAGCTGCTTCATCAATGACCTTCCTTCCATCATAAGGTCAGGAGTGGGGATGTTTGCTGATGGTTGCATGATGTTCAGCATCATTCACAACTCCTCAGATACTGAAGCAGTCCATGTCCAAATGCAGCAAGACCTGGACAATATGCAGGCTTGGGCTGACAAATGGCAAGTAATGCTTGCACCACACAAGTGCCAGGCAATGACCATCGCCAACAAGAGAGAATCTAACCATTGCCCCTTGACATTCAATGGCATTACCATCACTGAATCCCTATCAACATCCTGGGGGTTACTATTGGCCAGAAACTGAGCTGGACAAACCATATAATTACTGTGGCTATAACAGCCGGTCAGAGGCTAGGAATCCTGCGGCGAGTAATTCACCTCCTGACTCCCCAAAGCTTGTCCACCATCTACAAGGCACAAGTCAGGAGTATGATGGAATATTCTCCACTTGCCTGAAGGAGTGCAGCTCCTACAACACTCAAGAAGCTTGACTCTGTCCAGGATAAAGTAGCCCATTTCATTGGTACCACGTCCATAATCATTCACTCCTTCCACCACCGACTCACAGTAGCAGCAGTGTGTACCATCTACAAGCTGCACTATATGGATTTGCCAAGGCTCCTTCGACAGCACCTTCCAAACCCACGACCACTACTATCTGGAAGGACAAGAGCAGCAGATAGTTGGGAACACCATCACCTGGATGTTCCCCTCCAAACCACTCACCATCCTGACTTGGAAATATGTCGCCATTCCTTCACTGCTGCTGGATCAAAATCCTGGGACTCTTCCTAACAGCATTGTGGGTTACCTACATGGACTGCATTGGTTCGAGAAGGCAGCTCACCACCACCTTCTCAAGGACAACTAGGGATGGGCAATAAATGCTGGCCCAGCCAGCGAAGCCCACATCCCTTGAATGAATTTTCGAAAAAGACCACTCAGGATCTGACATGTTTCAATCAAGTTGCCTCTTTCTCTTCTAAACTCCAGGTGATATAAGCCTAGCCTGCCCAACCTTTCCTCAAAAGACAACCCACCCATTCCAGGTATTAGTCTGGTACTTGTACTTCATTTTGCAATTAATCATAGGGAGTGGACAACCCCAATCCATTCTAATGCTTCATCAGGACACTCCATAATAAATAGTGGACATTCTATTTAATATAATCCCCAAATTAAACATGCATTTTCCCTTATCAATACAACATTTTCACCTCAAAAACAGCCCTCCAATAAACTATAGGAAATTATCGCTGTATGGCTTTATTATTTTTTAACTATTGGAACCGCAGGCTGCAAACTAAGGAGGAATGATTGAAAGCAGGAAAATATTTTAGCCACTCAAAAGTAGCTGCAGCTTACTGCTATCAGCTGGCCTCAAAATGAGTGTCAGTTCCACCCAATCCTTTCACATATACCTCAAATGAAAACTTAAGTGCCAAACCAATGCTCAGAATAGGACAGTATTGTGGTTATCCAGTTATGCTAGGCCTGGACAACAGTGCTTTACATTGGGCTCAATCCATTTCCAAGATGGGTCTGGTTGACAGTTATTAGTTTGCTATAGCCAAGTGCCAACTAGTGGCTCTCACTCTAGTCAGAAAGCTGTGAATCAAGACAATATGCTGAGGCTCCACCCCACCTGCCCATTCTGGTTATGAAAATGGACAGTAATGATTCTGCGTGAATAGGGAGTTATCCTGGTGTTCATATGAACATTCCTCCCTCAACAAAAAACACCAAAACATGAACTGGTTATTTGTCTCGCCATCAGTTCCTGCTGTGCATCATAAAACCTACCAAAAATCTAGTAACCCATAATAGTTGCAGCATTTCAAAGCAATCTATACATGTACGCTAAAGTGTTTAATATGATGCTATATAAATGCAAACCTAGTTGTTCCACTAACAACCCTGCAAGGTCATACAGCATATTAGAGGTTAGACTGATGCCAATTTAAAAACCACAATTCTTAACGTATTGTATAATTGAAGCTTCCCAAATAATATTACTTATTTTCAATTATCTAACATAATTTACTGTAACTCATAGAATGATACAGCACAGCAGACCATTCAGTCCATTGTGCATGTGCTGGCTCTTTGGTACAGCTATCCAATTAATCCCACTCGCCTGCTCATTACCCATTGCCCTGTGATTTATTTTTTTTCAAGTATTTGTCCATTTTTTTAAAGTTACTATTGAATCTGTACCCACCACCCTTTCAGGCAGTGCATTCAAGATCACTTGCTGTGTAAGATAATGTTTCCGAATGTCACCTCTGACTCTTCTACCAATCACCCGCTCTCCTTTCACTAGGAAAAGTTTCTCCTTATTTAGTCCAACAAAATCCTTTACAATTTTGAACACCTTTATCAAACCTTCCCTGCTTTAAGGAGAACAATCCCAACTTCTTTAGTCTCTCCACAAACCTGAACTCCCTCATCTCTGGTACCATTCTAGTAAATCTCTTCTGCACCCTCTCCAAGGCCTGACATTCTTTGAAAATGTGATGCCCAGAATTGAACACAATGCTTCAGCTGAGGCCAAACCAGTGTGTTATAAAGGTTTGGTGTAATATCCTTGTTTGTGTACTCTATTCCACTATTAATGAAGCCTTTATTTTTAAAGCAGCCTTCTCAACTTGGTTTACCACCTTCAAAGATTTGTGCAAATGCAGCACCAGCTCTTTCTGTTCCTACATCCTCATTAAAAATGTACCATTTAGTTCATATTGCCTTTTCCCATTCTTCCTACCAAAATGTATAACTTCAAACTTGTGCATTAAATTTCATCTGACATGGACCTGCCCATTTCACCAGTCAGTATTGCTCTGAAGTCTGTTCCATTTACCACATTGTACAATACGTCTTGGATTTTTGTATCGTCTACAAACTTTGAAGTTATGCTCCTGTATACCCAAGTCCAAATTAATAATATGCATCAAAAAAAAGTGGACCTAATTCTGACCCCTGATGAACACCACTTATACTTCCCTTCAGGTTGAAAGACAAATGTGCATCACTCAATTTTTTAAACCTTTGTAATGCGGACAGATTCTCCATCAAGATCTCACTCTCTACTACAAGTCCTTAGATTTTAGTGAAGTTTCAGCTCCCGAACATGGGGGATGAAATAGGGCTTTGGAAAATGTCCAGGGGAGAGCTACAAGAATGATTCTTAGATTGAAGAACCTCAGTTTCTCACTTAGGCTCAAGAACCTTGGCCCCTTCTCTTCAGAGCAGTGTTCGACTGAGGTAATCTGATAGAGGTCGATAAATTAGATTAGAAATGCAGCCCTTCAATTATTTTAACAGGTTAGAAGGGAACAAGGGACATGATTTTGAACTGTGCAAGAGCAGAAATAGACGGTATTTGGTGATTCTTTTTTTCAGAGAGTAGTGAGCCTCTCAGATACATTGCCGAATGGTGTAGTCAATGTAGATTCTCTGCACATCTTCAAAAATATAATGCAAAACGCAGTGATGGTGGGATTTCTTCTAGGGACCCTTCATCCAATTTTCTTAAGTTATTGGAGAAATTGAAGCAATTATATTCCTAATTAAGGCTCAGCAGGTGGCCAATTAATATTCCAACAGGCCTTATTACTCTACAAAATCATATTACAGCTGCAACTGTTAAAATAAGAGGGGCAGGCTATTCAGTCCATCACATTGTTGCACATTCCATTCAATCGTTGCTGACCTATGCCTCCACTCTGTTTACTAATCTTTATTCCATACCTCTTATTATTCAATAAAAACCAACTTCCTTCAGTCCCCTGCAGACTAAAACCGGCGATGTTAGTTTGTACTGAGTTTGGGTTAGCCCACACCAAACCTAACCCCTAATAAGTTGCCAACTGGAGAACATTTAGAACAATCACTACATCTCATTACTCTGGAGGATATCATGCTGTTAAGGCAACTTCACACAGGCTAAACCTTTTAAATAGATAATCAGGCCAAACACAAAACAATAGAAATGGTACCAAACAGCACAAGAACTTGAATCAATATATAAGTCATCATTATAAACTCTTTACAGTTCGTTTGGATCAATCAACTGAATCTTCCCTTTCCCTGGTATAAACCCAGCATCTCGAGATAACATTTTCTTGTGAAAGATATTGTAGCACACAAAGCATGTGGGCTCTATGGACAGAGCTTGAAATGACCAAGTCAAACTGCTGACTACTGAAGAATTCACCTGGCTTACAGCCGTTTTGCTTCTTTGATGCTCGCCAATTAATCATGATCGAGGACTTACTACTGAAAAAATGATTACATACTATGCTACTGAAAAGTCAAAACCCACCATGAAACCCGAGCACCTATATAGCTATGAACCTATTAATATAGGGTTTCATTTCCACCTGAATCCAAGCATTTTGTCCTAACCTGTTTGATCAAAAGACATTCCTCCTTCTCACTACCTACCATCGGTCTTTTGTTTTGGACCTAACGAAGAAACAACCTTGACTTTAAAACCAGAAGTCTGCTTCAATACCATAAATTCAAGCCCATCTTTCTCTCAAGTGATATAAAACTAAATCCAAAATTCTGATTTTTAAAAAAATGAGCTCTTGGAAGCCACATTCACAAAATGTTGATTTCGTAGTAGAGTAACATTGCCTTGAACCATTCCAATAGCTTTGGAACATCGTCATTCTTCAAACCAATGGACACCATGCAGTGACCCAACTGCACTACAATATTTAGTTACTGGAGCAATTGTAATTCCTGCCTGACCATGATAGCAGATTTGAACCTGATATGGCTGAATTATACTGACCAAGGACCTCAGATGATTCAATTCCTTTGGAACTGTGAAACATGAGCTACCCCATGCATGTGCAGGCCGTAGGAATGAATAGAACAGGAATAATGTGTCATCACTTTCCTGAAGGCAGTATATCAATGCCTTAATGTAAAGATGTAAAGCTAGAAATTACTGTTGCATTCACAAGATGTTTCTCTGTAAGCTATTTTAATACAGGCATAATTCAGTTAAGACATACAATAGCAAGGGAATATCATATGAAGGAGGCTTTAAGCTTTCATCTGTTAATATCATCGCCAGTAATTTCTTGCCCACCGTTAAGTATGGGACAATTATTTTGGATTGATTGTTTGGCCCGATCGTTTTTCAGGTCATTCTGGATGCAACGTGACTTTTGCTGTGAGCGGTGCTATCGTTCAGGATTTCCAAATCAGGAAGCAGTAAGACATTGCTTAGCCGAGGAGTGTTTGGAAGTTCTCTTCAACCTATGGCTTCTTTTTTTGTTGTCTGGTTTTATCCAAACAAAAGTTTTCCTTCTTCCCTGACTCAGATTTAAAAAAACTCTTGTGTGTAGATCAACTCCTTTAAAAAAGGAGCTGGAAGAGCAATGTAGGTCAAGAATGTGATAAGAAAGAGACATCAGCTCACCTGGGTTGAATTACATTGACAAATATTAAAGTGAAACTGCTGTTCAATAACTTATGAATGGTCAGGAAGTTCAATGCTTTAGCTATTTTGAAATGTTACCCACTTCTTTCAGGGAGATGAAAATGGACAAGGTCATTGGGACAAATATCCCTTGGGGAAATAGCAAGTTTACTAACGCACATCGGCATTAATGTGCAAGCAGTAAGTTCAGGGAACAAGATACATCGTGAGTTCTGAATCTCCAAAACTTGATCAACTTACACCATGCCACCATTAGCCTCGCAGGAATAGCAGCTTGCTGTTAGCACCACCCTACTAAGAACCAGCTAGATTTGCACATTAATTGCCCACTAAACACATTCCAAAGTCAGGGCTCATAGCTAAGAGTGCAAGCAACCTTTAACAATGTGCATTAACAATGTGAATGCAACAGCAATCAATCTCTCTGGCACAGAAAGGGAAACATTTAAACTATTGAGTCTCATCCTGGCACATTATTAAAATTTTTTAAACCTCCAAGAATTTATGAAGGGTTTTGTACTTTTCCTTCATTTCTTAATTTGATCGTTCTATCCCTCTATTTCTCTTGCTGCATTGGATTTGGTTTCAGTTCGCACTCAGTTGTTACTCTGCTTCTTTCTCAACCTTTAAATCTCGTCTGATTAAAAAGAGATTGATTCTTTGTTCACCAATTTCCCGATGTCCCACTGCTCTGGTGAGTGGTCATCAGCTGACTTTGATCAAGTTCCAGCACAAATTTACATGTGAGCAGAAGGGTGCAGGAAATAATGGTAGATGGCAGGAGATGCCCTGTTCCAGCAAGATTTGCCCATATACAGACAGCAAGTGGCAGGAGCAGCTTTGACGGGTTGTTTTTTTGTTCTGTTGTTTCATTCTGTGAACGTTGTCATGCTTCAGTAATAACCGAGATGGCATGCGATATTCGTACAGGTTGGTTGGGCGAGTGACCTGTTGGGGACCCAAGTGCAAGATTCTTCTATTGAGTCTAGAGATGACTGAAACTAGCTGTTGATTACAAATGATGAGCATCTAAACGCTTGTTAATGGCACCATCCATATTAAGTCTGGAGGACAACTAGAAGTATTTGTTCCCAAGTGAAAATTTAGATCTCTGGAGTCATGAGCATTAGCCCCACCCAAAACACTAAATACCCTGTTGAGCAATCTTAGGTTCTCACACAAGGTTAATTTTCTGCCAATAGTTACCATTTTTATATGATGAGATAGGTTGATAAGTGATATATTTTACTATATTTACCTACAGTTTTCTTATCCTCAATAAAATAAATATCATGGTCAGTGGTGACAAAGTATTTATCCTTCATTAGCTTTTACTACCTTATATACTAAAAATCAGCCAGGTTAGATTTTTGATCGACAAGGGGATTGAGGGTTATGCCGGGGGTGGCGGGGGGGAGCAGACAGGAAAAGAGAAGTTGAGGCCACAATCAGATCAGTGAATGACAGAGCAGGCTTGAGGGGCCAAATGGCCTCCTGCTAACCCTAATTCTTATATTATTGTTCTTGCGTTTTTGAGTGCAAGACAAAAAGCATCAACAGAATTGAATTATAACTTGTAACCATTTCAATATCCAACGCAGTTTAGCTATTTTCAACTGTCTCTATTTTAATTTGTTTGCAATCTTTATTCACTGCATTCTATAAAGTTGGACTGTAAACCAAAAAAAGAAAAACCAAATAAAAATCTTTGCACAAACTAATGGATTGAATTCACCCCTCTATTTTTAAGACACACTTTTCGAACAATAATATTAAAAAAAGGAAAAAATAGGTACACTAATATGCAGCACCAACTATACCAATTTAAGTGTTTGCATGGTGCACTAGTACTTACAAGTGCTTCTTCTCTCTGGAGAATGGGTAGGAAAGGTTCTTAAATTCAGTGTCATTATCTTCCACATTTGGTCGCAATGGAGAAGTCATTTTATGAACGATGTTTGAAATTTTACCGAGGATCCCCGTTTTCTGCTTTACTTCATAGACCTGAAGAATTAGTAGAAGCAAATGAAACACAAAGCACTTCTCTGTGACAATTAAAGTACAGCTGAGCTAGTATATTATATTGTAAAACAAAATGTGCCCAAATAAATTAAGGTTAGGACAAATGTAGAAATTTTGTCTTCCCCAATGACAAATTTGCAGACAACATTGGCCTAGATTTTACAGTAGAAACAATGGCACAACTATCAGCATTTACCATCATTAACCCTCTGAAACAAACAGCAACCTCAAATTGACATTGTGCGCCGTTAAACATAGAAACCCAGAAGCTGCTGTCAGTTATCCTATGCTTCTCCAGTGGGTGTGTTGTTGAGGTTCCCCAGACTGCAACTGAAATCACTGAACTGACGAGAATGTTCACTAATGCTCTTAAGTCTCACTGTAAAAACCATTAAAGTTACACCTTGTTAAATGAGGTGTGGCTGGGCTTTTGGCAATGTGCTAAGTTCATAATAATTACTAAACAGCCTCACTAGCCCTGAAAAAGTATAATTTTAGATTTGTTGAAAGCCAAAGTGTCTCCATTATGACAATAAAATTCTACATTTATAAATTATTTTTTAAAAAATATTTTGATATTTTAACTAGTACCATAATTCCATGTGCATGGAACACTTATTTTGTGATCTATATGATTGTAAATAAGTGAAACATTCAGTGGTCTGTTTTGACTCGATTGGCTGCTTATTCTGCTTGATGACATCACTGTTGCTCGATGCCTGGAGATCCCCTTGACTTGGAGCCAGATTCAAACTGATGATGTTGGGAAAGGGGAAATCCATGCCACAGAGATCAATATATATATATATTTTTTTTAAGGTCAGGAGCAAATATAGTTCCTTTGCTGCTGACCGTAAAATCTAACCCAATAATTCTGCATTCCTGTGGATGTTATCATGGTCATTTCTAATGTATTTTTTTTAAAAAAAACAATCTGAACAAGATTTGTAAAGTTCAGTTCAAGATTTGTCATCTTTCATTCAGTAGATCTTTCAAGAATTCTTTTTATTTTTCCCAGGCCAATTTATAACATATTAGGGTTTTGTTTTTTTCTTTGGTTACTGCCATGGAACATTTCCATCAGGAATTTAAATCAAAATATTTTCAGCAGCTAATACATTAGTACTGACCTTATTTAAATTACTTAGCTGGATATCACAACGAGTCATAGAAAAACTTTGCAAGAAATTTCAAAAAAGAACTGATGAGTACTCATCATCCAAATAAATGAGGCTCTGAACCATAAGTCAATTTGGTGATTCACCAGCACATGGATAAACTGCTTCAAGGCATACTCCAGTCTTTCAGTCAAGCATCCAAAGCTTACTTTTTTAAAAAAAAATGAAATTCTGTTAATCTTTTCCCCTCCATTTGCCCCCTCAGCCTTTTATTTTATTATAGGTTTTTTAATGCACAGCACAGAAACAGGCCAACTGGTCCATGCTGGTGTTTACGCTCCACACAAGCCTCCTTATCTCATCCCATCAGCATGTCCTCCTATTCCTACCATCTGCTTAAACATATCTATCCTATTCACCTCAACTATTTTTGATGGTAGCAAGTTCCACATTCCCATCACTCTCTGGGAAAAGCAGTGCAGATTGAACTAGTAGATCGCCCGTGGCATTGCTCAGATAGAGCACTATACAGATGTTGAGCTGCTTACCTAGCTCATTGCTTTAATGTCTCATATGGAGGGAAGTGGTCTAAAAGCAATGGTTCAGAGGTCAATTAGGACCTAATTCACGCTGTTGTTGAGTGTTTTATTTTAAGACTTCTGGCCTTAGAAGTCAGGTTATCTTAAGATTTAAAAAAAGTAGTAAATAACTGACTCTTTCTTTTCATATCCCAGGTGTTACACAAAGCACAACATCCTGGGGGTTTCTGAATACAATCAAAACTTTATATCGACAGACAGTAAACAGCTACCTATTTCCAAATGGAAGTTTAAATTAAAACAGCACTCTTAAAAAGAAAAAATATTCCCCGAGGATAAGATGTTTCAACTCATCAACTGATAGAAAAGCTGGTTTGTAGTGAGCCTCTGTAAAAGCATTGGTGGCTCCTCAATCTCATGGGTTTCCATGGTGATTTTTTAAAAACAAATTATAAATCTCCTATAAATGAAGCTTATTCAGGTTGCAACACTGCATAACCCACTGATCTGAATCCAGTAGCTATAAGCTGTAGGGCGCCAAGCTGAAGTGGCAGGACCAGGGATATACTACAAATGTCGAGTGTGTTCACTTGAAAACAGCTAGGATCAAATGTGCTTACTTACTTGCATGTGCAGAGCTTAGGTGCCCAGCAGATACCCATCAACATTAGGGGATTGCAGGTGGCAGCCTCTGCTTTACCAAGAAATTAAAGAAGAACTGGGTATGATGATCTAACTATGATCATTGATAGTACAGCACCGAGGGAAGGCATTTGGCCCATTGAGTTTCAAGAGTAATCCATCTAGTTTTCCATTCCCTCACTCATTCCCTGTATCATTGCAATATTTTCCCTCCAAGTATTTACGCAATTCCCTTTTGAAGGCTGCTATTGAATTTGTATCCACCCCTCTATCAGGCAGTGCATTCCAAATCTTAAGCACCATTTAAACTCAGCTTCACTGTGCAATGGAGTTATGCGCCTAAGTGTGAAGTCCACACTGTGGGAAATGGCCTCCCAGTAAGGCTTTTGGAGGATCTCATACACAAGGCTTTGTTCCCAACACCTGAGCTATGCTGCCACTTGTGTTGATTAAACTCAGCCACCTGACATTGAAGCAAAAGCAGCAAGATAACTTTAGTTTTCTTTGTGCACATTGTAAGTGGTATGGTTATCATTGATATTCGAATGATCTATTTATTGACTTAATTAGTTGACTTTTTCCAAAATATATTAAAAAAAGAATCACATTGCAGTAACATTATTCCAAAAGAACACTTTGGCAGTAGGTGGATAACATAGTCAGATTATCACCATTGACATAGCATATATTCAAGCAAGTTTTTAAGGTTCAGAGACTACTCCACCCATCCCAGCCCAGCTGCCTGTAAAATGATGGTGGGAGTGGGTAGGCTGGTGCTGGGCTGTCGATAGCACAGCACCCTAATTTAGGAGTCCACCCGCATGTTTTCCCACCAGTGGATGGCCTATAAAATTCAGCCCCAAGTGTCAGTCATGGCTCAGTTGTAGCTTTTGTACCCAAGTCAGAGGTGGTGGCTTCAAGTCCCACTTCAGAAACTAGAACACAAAAAGCTGGGCTGATATTCCAGCACAAAACTGAGGGAATGCAGCACTCGGAGTGCAGCATTGTCAGATGAGACATTAGACTGCTCTCGCAGGTGGTCCCAAAACACCCCATGGCATTTCAAAGAAGAGCAGGTGCCCTGACTGATGCTTAGCCCTCAATCAGCTGATCATCACCACATTGGTCTTTGTGGGAGATGGTTGTGTACAATTGACTGCTATATTTCCTGCAATACAATTGTACCTCAGAAGTACTTCATTGGCTGCAAGATGCTTTGAAGTATATTTCTCTTTCATGACCTCAAAGAAAATGCCCCTTTTCCCCCTATCATAAACAAAGATCTCTACAAACAAAATAAAATTCAAAAACTTAATTTCCTTGCCTTTTTTCCCCCTCCCTCAAACACCACTTAATCTTAGCAGTTTTTAAACTTGGTTTTGTTGCACTTTCCATTATTTCCTTCTAATGTTTGTTCATTACTAATAGTCATCCTTTTCCCCTTGACCCCTATAATCTAACACTTCTTTTTCTGGGTATCTTAACCAGGTGTTTGTTGATTTATGTTTCAAAGATAGCAAGGAATGTTTATGGAGCCAGTCCAAGCAGAATTGCTGGCAGTGGGAACTCCCCCACCCCACTCTTGCCAACCCTCCCCACCTCCCCTTCGCCAAAAAAGACACACGGCATGAAATAGAAAAGCAGCTGGGGAAACCTACAGATGAAACCAGGAATTATCTGAAAACTGTGCCAAAAGCCATTGAGGCAGCTGGGTATTAATGCTTTGACTCAGTCATCTCCTAATGCAGAGCACATGTGAGAGCAAACATTAGCTTTCCAGCAAAGGAAGAGTGAAATTTGGAATCTAGTGCGTGTATTGGTATGCCGACCAAGATATTTGAAAGGGTGCATGTTTATTTAGTGCATATAGCTTAGGAGTGATTAATGGCAATATTAGTGGACAAATGCTTAGATAAATTTGTATGACCTTTGCTCTTTTAAACTAGTCAATTTATATTGTTTGCTAATTTGGCAGAGATATTAAGCTTTTTTAGGAAGATGATGGCAATCTCATAGTACTGAATCCAGAGGCCCAGGCTAATGCCCTGGGGACACAGGTTAAAATCGCACCACGGCAGCTGACGGAATTCAAATTCCAATTAATTAGTAACTCTGGAATTGAAGGCTAGTCTCAGTCCTGGCGACCATGAAACAAGCCCAGCTGGTTCACTATTGTCCTTTAGGGAAGGAAATCTGCTGTTCTTACCTAGTCTGACACACATGTGACTTCAGATCCATAGCAATGTGATTGACTCTTAACAGCCTTCTGAAATGGCCTAGCAAGCCACTTAGTTTAAGGGCAATTAGAGATGGGCAACAAATGCTGGCTTTGCCAGCGACACCCACATTCTTAGTGGTCAATAAAAGAGATAACACAACAGACTGATCATGCAAATCAGCTCCTTTTACTTTGGAATTGTGGAGTTAGCTCAGTATGAAGGCATAGCCATGCTAATGAGGTTGGACAGGTCTGTGATTCTATTGAAAAATTAAGGACAAAGTGGGGCCAATAGCCAAAGGTCACTTTAATCCAGTTCTTTGCATTGTTTGGCTGCTGAGGCTGCACACAATTAAAGTGATCAGTTATACCCATCCAATAGAAATGGGTAAGCGTTAGTATGTGCGCAGGCCATGTTCTTTAACATTAAAAGCAAAATTAATTTTGCTGGAAAAGTGTCAAAAATATTTGTCTTATATTTCCCAATAAAGACTTTGGATCTGTTACACAAATGGTGACTTTCTAAACTAGAGCTCTTCACCTCTGACATGAACAATTGAACCATAGATGTAGGCTCTGATTCATATGCAAAATACCTGCACTGAAAGGAAACCAAAATCTACCAGTGATTGTGCTTGGGTGCCAGATCCCCCAATAACAACCAAGTACAGCAGCAACCTTTAATATAGGCAACAAAATCAAAGAGAACTTGCAGCACCTTAAGTCCTTGGGATTCCAAGAATTTCTCATATCTATGAATTACTTTTAAAATGTAATCGTAGTGGTTACGTAGGCAAATAATGAGAATTCATGCAGTGCAAAATCCCATAAATAGTAAAAACATGCATTCCTCTCATTTAGTGATATCGGTTCAAGGAGAAATGTGGGCCAAGACACCAGGAGAATGTTTATACTAGAAAAACGAGGGCAATACTTTACTTTCTTCCCTCTCCCCCTCAGTACCAAGTCAATGTTCTTTAGTTTGAAAAGTCTGCAAATATTAAATACTTCAGAAATGATCCCCAGCTCTTCTGGCATAACTTGAACACTAATTTAACAAATTAGTGCTGAGACTTCAGATATCCAACCCAGCAACTGGAATGCCTTACTTCAATGATTAAGATACCTAGATACCTTAAAATGATAAACTCACCCTTTTAGTAGGCATCTTAATCTTGAGAAATTCTGCCTCTCTGCAAAGCACAGGCCATGGCGCATGTATCTTCACAAATCCAAGGCCGTAAGCTTTTGTCTGGGAAAGTGGTGGGGGGGGGAGGGGAGAAAAAAAATTATTATCGCAATTTATGGAAAATTAGTCCTTTCTCAATTACTTTCCTAATGAAGTGTCGAAACTCTAACTTCTGCATTGCATTGCTGCCCGCTTATTAACACACAACTATCCTGAAGCCAGTTGATAATGTAGTTCAGCAATTTGCCAATCATACCAAGTCATTTTCATGCATATATTCCATTTCTCACTACAGGCCCTCTATATGAGAAGGCCCACTATAGAGAATGGTTATGTGTGTGTGCCTGGATTTGTCCAATATTAACCGTGCATTACTTCAGAAATTATTGGAGGTCATAGTAGTGAGTGTCTATTCTGCATTTTCTCCCCTCACTCATCTCCCCCCACCCCCCACCAACCCCCTGCTACTTCTTTACTTCCTCACCACCCACCACACGCACACACCACCCACCACCCCACAAAAACTGGAATGGGCAGCCTGGTAAAAAGAAAAACTGTTTTAATTAAAACGTTCAATGAGTAGTTAGCAACATGGTGATAGGCATGGTCTGTTTAGTGCTGAATATGGAGGTCAACTCCAGAAAAGACAGATAAAAGGAAAAGGCTATTTGGTCATAGGACAGGAAAACAAACTCAAATGGCTTTGGTCAGCTGCCACCCATTCCACAATGAATGTGAGCACACAGTACACAAATGTACTCTACTGAAACCTACGAGGAAATAGTGAAAATAAATACATCACCTTCACCTGTGGAAAACCTTGGTAGATTAAATGGATATTTTTGCTCCCACTCTTTCCAACTAGCCAACCAAGCATCAGATACGCGAGGCTGCATAACACCTCTCGCTTTTCTACTGTAACTATCTACTTGCTTCCTCCAAAATCTCCTCTCTCAGCTTACCGATAATTAGACTTAAACCTTTTAATTACTAAGTTACAATAATGAAGAAAAAAACTACCTGTTTCACACTGATTATCAAGTGTGTCAGGAGAGCCTACACTTGGCTAGGGGATGAGCAATGGTTATGCACAGCTAGACACCCCAACTCCATGTCTGCCATCTAGAAATGGGCATAACCAGGTCAAAAATGGAACAAATTCAAGCATTTTCTAAAATAAACTCTGACTGGTTTAATCCGAGTTATTTTAGGTATGGAGCTCCAATTAACACTTGTCCTGTGATATGCCAGACACCAAAAGGAGGAGATTCTATTCTGCGGGATTGGCATGACTCAGGTCAATGGAGCATCATAATGCACTTACTCAACAGTTCACTGGTTAGCCCGTGTAAGAGAATGGTGTTTGATATTGTTCCTATCAACATTTGACATCATTCTTATTTTAAAAATGACTTTGGAAAAATTGATTCTACTGAGCCAAGTTTATAGTCAAGGATTAACCAGCCAGTTTAGGGACTCACTGATAATTGCACGCTACCCAAATCTAAAGTAGGGTGCACTTGTGCCAGAGCTTGAAGATTGATTCCAGAATGACAACTCATTTACAACTTCTAAAATGCGGTTATCCTACCAGCGTTAATATATGCAGCAATGCATGGTAACAGTGGAAAACTATTCAGCACCAGACTCTCAATAGACAGTTTCATAAATAACTACAAATCACCACCACCAACACCACACAGACAGAAAGATACCAACTATCAACCTACAGTCAGAGGAACTGCAGCTAATGAAAGTCAGCATATGATAGGATGAATAACAGCAATAACAAATATGATTTGTACTCTTTGAAACAACAATGCTTTGATGTTCAAAATTCAAGTTTTTTTTTTGCTTTATTTTGTCATGGTGTGTGAAGGAGCTGCACAAATCAACAACTTAGGAGCTTATATTACCAAACTGGTGTGGCTTGCTTTTTCCTGTTATTCACCCAAATGACTCTTATGATGAACTGGGTACTCCTTATATGAAGATTCAACATTTTCATTTATGACTCTCTTTCATCTCAAACTCTAACATTCCTGGCAGACCAAGGAACAGATCAAACAGGAACATGTAGTAAACAGTCAAAGGACCCAGCTACAGCCAAACTTGGTCATTCCAATCACAGGCAACTCACATTAAGTCAAAAGTTCAAACTCTATCTTGGAACTGGAAGTACAAACATTTTGCAAACAAATTAATGCACCTTACCATAGCACCAAGGTTAGTCCATTCTTATAAAAATGTAACAATAAAACTATTATTTCACTCACTCCAAAAAGTACATGGAGCAAATTGTATAACCCAAAATTCAACACTTATTCAAGAGCTTTTCATGACTGCAATTTTAATAAAATAGGGTTATCAAAGAATCTTATATCCTATAGATAATATTTTGCGAATGAAATATTAGTACTTTTACCACTTCAAATACTTTTGGCTCAGTTACAATTGGAGCGGGTAAGCGATGTATTATTTAATAGTTTTTTTTTGGAGTGACAGTGAAGTATGCTTTGGTGCTAATTAATCCAAATTGCACCGAAAGGCGACTCATGCTAAATTATACATTCATAAGTTCCATTTAAGAAGGACAATTAATTAGTCAAATACAAGCACAGTCTGCAGCATGCTAAGGGTTGACCAAATTTGGAACCAAAGTTGGCAAGAAGCCTTCAGCAACTAACAGTTGTAATATTAAAAGGCCTTGCTGTACATGCAAGTTAAGTGGTTAGGACAGAGATAATCTTTTCCCCAAGATGAGTTTAATGATAATGAGCTCAACAAATATTGTACTGCTATTTGTTCAGTTAATACAGGTTTGAATGTTGGATGTAACCAACAAATGGCTGCTGTAACAAGCTCCTCCTTCAGTGCATTTCTTTTTAAAATTGGCAGTCTGAAGATTTTATGTATACAGATTTGACAAACCAATATACTTGAATAAATTAAGCTAATAAATAATGAAGCAGTGCTATCAGTAAAACACAGACTTTGAAAGCTGAAAAACAGAGCCAGCACTTCAACATCAATGCAAAATACCGCAGAGAGATAACTTACTCCTTTCAAACCACAAGTGAACTGACGCACTTTAACAAAAAGTTGCTAACAAGCTCCACCGACATGAACAATTGCAAGATGTGAGTACCGAGTCATACAAACTCCGGGGTCTGCTCTGAATTAATTTACCTCAGAGGTAGGACTTTTGACAATTGACCTCACTGACCACTGAACCGGGGCAAAAGCTTAGTCCTGTTAGAGCAAGGTACACAGAGTGTGAATGCTGGGTGATCAAACATGGCTGAGATACCCACTTTGGGTAATCAATCAGTCTGCTGCCATTCAGTCTAGAATGCCCACTGGGAAGAAGCATTGGATGAAGTGGGGGGGTCATGGCGCTTGTAGAATAGAGTTGGTAACTGGACATAGCTCCTACAATCCACGTCCATTAGCATTGTAACCAACAGTCCTGTAGCCATTTTTAAAAACAAGTGGTTTCAAGCAAACAGTTTGAGTGATCCTTTCAGGCTGTAGGTCCCAAATGGACTTTTGTTATGGATTCAATCCCAAGGGTTTAAGTATTAACATTTACTGTTTGCAGAAAAGAGGCAGGTGCATTTGGAAAATAGGGTATGACTGCTGTCCCAGCTCTAGGTGGCCCATATCTGCCAAGTGGTGGCCCGATAACCTCTCAAATATTTGCTCTAAATTGTCAACAGCTTCAGATGTCTGTGCCTGGTAACAATGAAAAACAGGCCCTTTGCAAACTCATAGCGAAAACATGCGCCTCTGGCAGCAAAAATTCCACTGCGCTACAAATAGAGGAGTTTAAACTGTATGATTATTACTGGTCAGAGGAAATAACTAGAGCCTGAAAATTAGGGACAGCCAAATGACTACAAAGTACACAAACGATTTAATAATGCCCTTGGATGATGTGTGGTCTCAAAGTTGGTTATTCTTTATGAATTTGCCTAGACTTGCTGGGATTTGGCAATACCAGGCAAACTGAAAACGACCCAAGTGGATTTCCAGCTCTTTAACTCTTTTTGGAGACTCAAATATGGTGATGGGTTTCTACGTGTGTCAGACATCCAGCTAACCAAATATTACCAGTTATGCTCTCTGATACTAAAAAACAAAGGAAATTGCATTCTAAATGCACACACACCACTCATTTATACTCAAATGCAAAACCTGGCCTTCAGTTCCGGTTGATGAGTTAACGCCATTGTGTTTCCTCCCATCTATTAGAGAAAGTGGGAGCCCTACTGCACCATAATATTCCAGAATTTGTTACTGCAATCAAGAGAAAATGGAAAGGCTAGGAAAGTTGAAAGTCAATGAGTTGGCATGAAGTACCCAGTTCACAGTTTACAAGAACCATTTCACCACTAATCTCATTTACAAAATGTACGATCGGGAGAGTCGTGAGGTACATAGCTATCTACACAAAGGCTACTCACTACAAGGACTACAGCTATCTGCATTGTATTAATCACATTACTACGTAATTGCTCCTACCAGTTGCGGATCCCCATTCAAATCCTGCTGCATGGATTCAGAGCTATTAGCTCTTTTCATTACGGGACTGGACTCACAGCTGAGATCATTCTGAGCATCAAGGAAGCAGCAATAGGGGAAAGACAAACAATATACAAGACACGTAATGCTTAACCAAGTTAAATATCAAAGTCAATCATATACACGCAATAAATAGGAGCAAGAATATGGGCTGTAATTTGATAACCCGAGCTTTGTTCATCTGAATCATGTAAACATGCTACAACCAATGCTTTGGGACTCATCATCTTCCTTTAGCTGCATGGACAAATAACTAGCATACTATCTCTCGAGTACAAGGACGAGATGGTCACATTAAGTGTTAAAAATTACACAGTAATATTCTTTGTTAAGGTCCAGTCTTATTGAGAAAAATTCTTATCCCAGTTATTAGAGGCAGATTTTGATAGAAGATTGTCACGCTTCATAAAATGTAAAAAAAACTTTTGTTGGCTAAATTGGAATGCATATGCCTTACTTCAATGCCTCCCAGGATTGGCAGTGATGTGATTCATTTGCAGTCAAAGACGAAAGCTAACCTGCTTGGTTGTAGCCTATCCAACAGCTTGGTAGGTAAAGCCATATTTAGGGAGAGTGATATTTTAAAGAAACCAGCACCACAGGGGGAACATGCTCACTGAAAATAAAGGGATGTTGTGTATGTGCTTTTTATCCCAAATATCTTAGCCCCATTTCTCCAAAAGATGCTCCAGGGTCTCAGTAGAAAGTGCCAGTTCAGTTATCCCACATCTCACACTGGTCAGGTCTGCGGAAGCAGTAAATTCACAACACATTTCTAACTGTTAAATAAATTTCACTTAAAACCTTTCTAGTGGTGAAGAAAATCATTTTGTACCATATGTGGCATATTAGACCTTAAATTGTACGATAATCAAAATATCAGAATGACGTCAAAAAAAACCCCACAAGCACGGAGTGAGAAAGCAATTGGAGAATCAAATACAAGTAACTGAAGCAAACTGTACAAACAAGATATACAGATAACAAATTAGGACATGAAACATCTTGGTAACACAGCCATTCGCTTAAAAAAAACATCAACCTGTATTCCAGCTGCAATTATATGCATTGAACAATCAGTGTTCTAATAGAATCATTGCAGCTGCTAAATATATGCAGCGGCAATGATTAGTGAGCTCAGGTGTGGCACGTCCAATAATGCAGTGTCTTCCAAATCCATTAAAGTTACCGATGGATTTGCGCAAAGCATTTTCATTTGATTATTAGCATTAACCTGAAGTCAATGGAAAAAGGATTCTTTCAGCAGGTGCAACTCAGCACAACCAGCTGTTGGGTTTACACAGGGCTCTGGTCAGAATTATCATGGGGTTTTGTCCCCCATGGGTAATTTGTGTACAAAAGGGAGATAGAGAAAGAGGAGGCAACTATAACTATCCATTTACTAAAGGCAAAATAGTTAAGCATGAAATAAAAACTCCACAATTATGATGTGCCTACACCACATGGACTGCAGCGGTTCAAGAAGGCAGCTCACCACCACCTTCTCAAGGGCAATTAGGGATGGGGAATAAATGCTGGCCCAGCCAGCGAAGCCCACATCCCTTGAATGAATAAAAAAAAATGTAAATAGAAACCGAGATTAAAGATTAGATCACAAAAGTCCAATATATAAATTAGTTGATCTCCTTTAATGAAGAGTGTATTGCATCATCCTATAATTGTGTCTCTGCCTATGGTTTTGAAACACCACGATCTTTCCAGTTGTCTGGTTTCATCGGTCTTCCAGTGTGCCTCCTTAACCCTTGCTCTCTTTGGGGCTCGGGCATTTACAACCATCTATTTCTGTATTCAATCTGAACACTTTCCTCAATTTCCATAAGTTTTTCCTAACCTATCTCCCATCTCTTCTGCATGCCTCTAATTCTGTAGGTCTTAACTACACTCCCTCTCTCTCTATCTGTGAGCCTCTCTTTGCTTTACTCTCAATGTTCTACAAGTCGTAACCTCTTTTGGAGGCCTGCAACCAGACCTCGGGTCGAACTAGAACATGATGGATAGAAGAGGATATTTGTCCAAAGCAGTGGGCCCATTCTGTGCTGGGAGGGCCCAGGGAATCTGGGCTGAGGGATTGTAGTGACCAGGGCTTAGGGCTACAAGTAAATAGCCTGGAAGGAAAAAAAACAGTTCAGACCAGCACTCTTATTTCCTAGCTTTCCTAGCTTAAAATGGAACTTAGGTGTTCCATTTTAAGGTATACCAGACCAGTTCAGAGCAGTACTCTGTTTCCCAGTTTTTAACTGTTTTTTGCCTTCTGGGCTGGGGTGGGGGGGGGCACACTCAGTCCAAGGAACAAGCTTGTGAGCAAAAAGTCATTTAATTAATAGCAGACAGAGAGAAAAGTAGCATTAATTGGCAGATATCCACCATAACATATGTAACAACATTAAGATGGATTTTGTAACATCAATACATGAGCTTCAGGAGGTTTGCTTCAGAGTAATGATGATGGAGGGAATTCACCAGCTCAGAGCCTGGTATTGCTAGAATTTTTTGATTAAAAAAAGTCTGATGTACAGTTTCTCCAAGCAATATATTAAACTGGAGCAAGGAAAAGAGTATTAGAAGCTCCCATGTCAGTAGATATTGGTTTTACTGGAACTAGTAGTGCATGAGATTTCCAGCAGCTCACTAGATGATTCGAGTCACACATCCCAACCAGATTTTGAACTCAGGGGATAAAGAAAATTAAATTAGACTTGTGCTGTGGCCTTAATTAATTAATTTTTTTTTTTTACAAAAAAGGCCTTAAAATTACTGAATTCCTTACATAAATCCAGTTTACTTTAGCCTGGAAATGGAAGTGGGAAGGCAAGGGAAATGTTAGGAGCAAGTGGCAACAAATCATTAAAAACCATCTTTGGCCTCAGGAAGGTGGAATGCGGAGAAAGTGCTGAGTTCACACTGGGTAAAACTTTACTGGAAAGGGAGTGCTTTGGCAAACCAACCTCCGGAGAGCATTACTGCAAGTGTAGGAGGCATTGTCTATGGGTACTAACTAACCAAGCAAAGCAGTTATAAGGCCATTGGCAGCATGGGTCATGACCTCTGGCAACCAAAGTTAGAAAATTGGATGGTTCCAACTCCAGATTTTGGATGGATGGACTTCACACGAAGAGGGTGGGCTCTCTGAAATGGTATTCTACATCACTTTAGTGCAGCACTCGATTACTGGTTTTACAAGGGATCCAAAACATGTATCCTACAGGTGAAATGATGCTGAAATCATTTCAAAGTGAAATTCCTATAGTGGATGTTTATGTGGACTAAATACTATAAACTATAGTAGTGAAGCACTGAACCCCTCAAATGAAATGCACTTCTACCCATGCTGCCTGGAGAGCTGACATGAGCAAACACAACATGGAAATTATAATGAGCAGCAGTGGTTGCACACTTAACACACATTTCAAAATTCCTCTTACTTCCATGGGCATGTTAACCCATTGCATTAGTTATGAGCACATCAACTATTTGTACAGTGACAAGGCTCACAATTACATCTAATTTATGGCCTTACTTCTGCCATACAAGTATAGATATCTGTAATTGTACTGTGACATGAATGAGGGTGATTGCGGCAGCTCAGTATGGGGAAATGCAAACTAATTTTGCTCAGTTGTACTAACTGAATTAGATTAAAAGAGCTGCATGGCTGATGAAAATATAATAGATACTTGGGTTAGGATCAGAGGCAATAGTGATCAAAAAAAGGCTTAGCTAAATAATTACCTTTACAATGCTTTGTGAACTTCTAAATGGTGATTCAACACTTGCATTCTGCATATTCCATGAACATTACCAGTACCGCCATCTTGCTAATCATAAATATTTACCACAATAATTAAAAGCTTTCAAAAACAATTGGAGGAGAACTCCACACATTTATTATTTCACATTAACATTGGCTGAATGGCTAAATCTAATTCCACACACCCACCCTACCCAAGAACTTTCCCCAGCTTAGCCTAATCTTCTCCTTCAAGTAGCATCCTCAATCATTCAAGGATTTCCAAACCACAGCTTATGCCATGACTTTGCTAGAGGGAAGGGCAGGAAGGCAGGCGCCAAGCCTACTGCACTGGAACAGGGATCAAACCCCATGCCATTGGTATTATTCTGAACCACACTCCGGGCTGTCTAGTCAACTGAGCTAACTGCACCCCCCACTCCCACTCCCCCGCCCCCGCCCCGTCCACCCAAAAACAAATAAACATCCCCCAACAAACTTAGTCACTTTTTTTTTTTGAGATGATCTTAGTCTACTCAAGAACTCTGCATTGATACGAAGCAATGCGACATTACCTCTTCATCACTTTCCAGTTCCAATCCAGATTCTAAAAGGTTTAGTTCAAACTCCTCCCTGCGCAATCTCCTGTCATCGTCTGGAAAATCCGATGGCTGGAGAGGAGGAGCGGTTTCTTGTTCCTGCTGACGGCTACCTATCGAACCCCGGTGGCGTGAGCTTATCCCCCTGCGGTTTGACTTCTTATACTGATACACCAGCACATAATCCACGTGACGTTTTCCATCTTGCAGATACAAACCATTTGGCTTTTTAATATCCTGCTCTGTAGGAAAGGTGTTCAAAATCTAAAGGAAAATGAGGGAAAAGAAAAGAATAATTTCACACAAAAGCGTATAGCTGTTCAAAAATTACATCGTTACTGACTTAGTCGGTAGATGTACCGAGGAGCAGGGAACAGGGGAATCATCTGTAGGGCTGTTCAAATTATCCCATTCCATTGCTCCTCCGCATCTGTCACCTCCTACCGCACTACAAGAACTCTGCATTCCCCCATTCTGATCTCATGGGCACATCCCCAATTTCCTTCACCACCATTGGCAGCCATGCCTCCAGCTGCTTAGGCCCTAAACTCTGGAATTCCAACCACAATTTATATAGCATCATCATAACGAGACATCCTAAAGTGCCTCACAGGAGCATTACAAAGCAAAGTATCACACCGAGCCACAAATAACGAAATATTACATAACCAAAAGCTTGGTCAAAGAGGTAGGTTTTAAGGAGTGTCTCTCTCCTCCTCCCAGATGTTCCTTAAAACCTGTCCCTTTGAGCAAGCTTTGGTTATTTGTCCTAATGGCTCACATAGATGTGTCAAAATTTTCCTGAATATGCTTTGGTGAAGTGCCTTGGTACATTTTATTATGTTAAAGATGCTACAGAAATGCAAGTAGTAGCTGCTATTCACAAAGTCAGCTTCAATCAAAAAACAGAGGAGCATGCTCTACTGTACAAATGTTTCCATTTCTTACACTGGCAAGCCGCATGGTTCCTTTGAGTGAGATTGTCCAATTAACACCAACTGCAGTGAGTTGCAAGGAACTAAGTTACATAGCCTCTTGACAGCTGGGGAAGATGGTGAAACCTACTCCATCTCCCTAACCAATGTTTTGTGGCGGCTTCAATCTCAGGGTCTATAGCTGACAGGATAATGTGCTAATGGCATGCTCCATCATTTCTGCATAAATGTTTGCTTTTAAAAAAATTATAAAATGGAAATTTTTAAAACAATACTTTACAGTTTGATCTTTTTTCTTTCACGGGGTGCGGACGGTGCTGGCAAGGTCAGCATTTATTGCCCATCCCTAATTGCAATTGGCTTGCTGGGCCATTTCAGAAGACAGTTTACAGTCAACCACATTGCTGTGGGTCTGGAGTCACATGCAGGCCAGACCAGGTGAGGATGGCAGATTTCCTTCCCTAAAGGATATTGATTTCTTTTAGCATGTCATCATGTTCTTGTCCTGCTCAGCTCAACTAACTAAAGCAGCAGCACACCAGCTGGAACAAAATGGGACTTGCTAAAATTTCTACCATGTCAGGTTTGCATACAGATTAATTTGAGGGAAGACTTGCAGCAATTTCAGTGTTGGGGAGTAGAAAATTGTCACTCTTCTCCCCAACTCCCTGCATGAAAATAAGCATAAAGCAGTCCTTGGTCACAAATCATCCATCACAGATGTAGAATAAAACTGACGGCCATCTCAACAAATTGCCTTAAAGAAAAAGCGCCATCGTTGGCACCAGCATGGATTTTACCCATCTCTGACCAAAAGTGACCTTCTGTCACATAATTGTCAATCAAATCATTTACATGTTTGTGCTCATTGGGAACATACTGGAGACTGTAATCTCATTTCACATTGTACCCTTGAAGACTTCACTGGGCCCAAATAGGCCATAGAGTAGAACACAAGGATGAAAAGGAAATAGTTAAAATGAAAAATGGTTATTTCTTGAGCTTATCTTTTCAAATTACGCAGGGGGGACTAATATATCATCAAAAACACATTGCAGCAGCTCCAATGCTATGACAACTATAAAGCAGAGATTTCAGATAGGCTGCAGGCCAATTCCCCAAATCACATTGGCTGCATCCTAGGGTATTTAGAGGGGGGGAAGGTGAATATTTGTGAAACATTTTAAGGGAGACAATAAATATTGAGAAGGTTCCCAGAGGCTGGGGGTAAAAAAAAAATAGCTTTCATATTGAATAAAGCATAATGTCGTCATACCTGATGACTTCAGATTGGTTCACTTGATCTCAGAAAATTAAAGAAACCAATAATTAAAACCAAAATTGAAGTGTATATGTACAAAAAAAGAGTAATAAATGGCAGCCAACAAGACTTTAGAAGGGGTAGATTTTGCTTGAGTCTTTTTTTGAGATAATGACATCCCTAATTAATGTTGGGGGCAGGCGAGAAAGAAAGGGAGGCTGACTATCTGGTATACCTCAATGCTAAAAGGCTATGGATAAAGAATTACACGAGAGGTCCTTTTGCAACCCAAGGTCAGTAGGTCTCAAGAGCAAGACCTGAGCTTGAATTGTTAACTGGTGAAAGGGAAGGAAGCTGAAGCTAGGATTTTTGGTGGGAAGTGGAGAGTATAACCTTCCAAAGGGCCCGATTCTGGTTATATCTGTGACTAAGACAGTAAAATCACAGGCAAAAAACTGGTCAACAGGAAAACTCAGATGCAACTGCCAGATTTTACAAGGAGAGCTCAGCAGGGTTTACATATGGGTATATTAGTGGGAAAATTGAACATAGACCAATGCACGATATTACATAATGGAGAGAAAGAGAAGGCAGGTGAGGATTTTATGAGGATAGTAATTGTCAAGAGAAGATTAGAGAGATCGAGTGATCTTAGCTGATGCATTGCTCCTCATGTCTAAATTAATGAGATGGCAAACACAAAGCATAAAAGATGCTGGAATATACTGTTAAGTGAGTTCAAATCTCCAGAGGCTACACTAACACTATATAGTTCCATGCCACACCTAGAGTACCGCAGGTATTTATGCAGCACAAGGAGGCCACACAGGCACTAGAAGCAATGATGAGGACAGCAACAAAGCTGATCCTGGTACCAGAGGGAGGAGCTATGGAAATGTGCCTTAATAAGCTAGGAATTTTCAACCTAAAAACACTACTTGAATCCATAGAGTTGACAACATATTTAATAGAATAGAAAAGGTAAACAAAGCAATACTCTCATGAGCTTGGGCAACAGATCAACAGGGCACACACAGGTTCAGGGGTGTAAATGGCAAATTTATGGCTTGCATTGGGAAGCATTACTTACCACAGAGGACAGGTTGCCAAGAAGGATGGTTGGGGTCAGTACATTGGATTCATTTGAGAAATTGATAGCTCCTGCAATGGGAAAATGGTAATCTCTATCCTTGAAGGGCAAGGTCAAATGTGCACACTCAAGCCTTTGGAGATCTTATTCCCTTCTGGTAAGGATTGAAACTCAAACAACAACACCCAAAAAGATTCTGCGCTGACACACTGTAGCATACATTTGAAGAAAAAGATAGCAGCACAGTCAATGTACTGGAATGAAAATCTAACCAATGGGTTGTGTTTATACTCCCATTTTGGCAGATACCAAAAAGATGCAAACACGGGGCCTTGACTTGACACTGGGCCAAAGTGAAGTGAGATTTCTCAAGATGCTGTGTTTGCAAATTACATCCAGCCACTACCCCCGGACCACACTATAAAACCTTAGCAAAAGATGCTGCTCACAGGAGTGAAAGAACACTTGATTTTCTGGACAGCAGTGGAGCCATTCTGATTCACATATTGACAGGATGAGCAGCTATTGCATCACCCCTGCTCATTGATCCATACTGACTCCTGGTCCAGCTATACCTCCATTTTAAAATTCTCAACCTTGTTTTCAAATCCATCCATGGTATTGTCCCTCTCCATCTCTAACCTCCTACAGTCCTACACCATGCAGAAATTCCAGTGCCCTTACAATTGTGGCCTCCTGAGCATCTCCAAGGTCAATTGCTCCACCATTAATGGTCACAGCTAGGCCTCAAACTCCAGAGTTTTCTCCATAAACCTTTCTGCATCTCTACTCTTCCTTTAAGACACTCATTATAACTAAAAGCTTGATCAGAGGTTGATTATCTTTCCTAATACCATACCTCATATGGCTTGATATCAAATTTTGTTTCACAATGCTCCTGTGAAGCAGAGAGATATTTTGTTAGATTAAAAGGTGCTATATAAATGCAGGTTGTTGTACTAAATTATGCAACCATCTTAATAAAACAAGCACCAATAAAACACTAAGTATCTTGAGGCCTGTGCATCGTGCTTTAAGCTGTCAATGACAGCACTGCATGCCAGAATAAACGTGTTAAGAATACATATGAACAAATTAGGAGGGGCAGGCCATTCAGCCTCTCAAACCTGCTCTGTCATTTGACGAGTTCACAGCTGACCTGATTGTGGCTTCAACTCCAATTTCCTGTCTACCCCTATATCCTTTGACTCCCTTGTCAATTAAGAATCTAACTGAACCTTAAAAATATTCAATGAACCTGCTCCACTGTTCTCTAGAGAAGATAATTTCACAGAGAAACCACCCCAAGAGAAAAAAAACTCTTCATCTCTGTCTTAAATGGGAGACCTCCTGTTTTAAACTGTGTGCTCTAGTTCTAGACTCTCTTGTAAGGGAATACACCCTCTCAGCATCCACCCTGTCAAGTCACCTCAAGATTTTAGAGAAATCAACTAAAATCCTTAACACCAATCACTCAAATTGTTAAGCGCGATCACAGAACAACATAACATTTTAAATGGTGTTTAAATTAAAATCAGTAGGTAGAGTGGACAATTCACACTTGCCTCATTCTTTCATGGACAACAGAAAAAACCATAAAGCGGGTATCATAGAAATTGTGCCTGCCAGGCTTATACATTGCCTGACCACCACAATACTTTACACTATACCTGTGCCAAATGCAATGGTTATACCTTTGTAGTCTCAAACCACTGCCATTGCACACTAGCTGCACTATTAGTGTCTTGTGCATAATCCAGATACTGTATTTCCAGCTAGTTTCCAATTGTTGATAAGAGTCAAATATCCTGTGCAGTTTATCACTAGTACAATAGTACTAGTAGGTAACAAGTGTTCACTGTATCTGTGTAGTTCTGACTTTCCCTGTTCAACAATGAAATCAGGTAGCATAGCCAGATGCTGACACACATCCCCAAAAAGTACAAATTGGTAGGTATAAATACATTGGTCATGCAGTAGAACTAAGCATTAAAAGCTTAGAAACTTGTGTATGTAGAAAGGGATCATAAATATCTGTAGTAACAACAATGTTCAGTAATGAAAATAGTGTTTACTTCAATGTCATGAGGAGCTCAAACCACTGGGGAGTTCAAAGCTTAAACATAAATGTAATTTAACTAGCCAGCTTGATAAGGGGATATTTCAGAATGCTCAGAATAAGTATATTCCTACTATAAAGAAAAATTCTAAAGGGAGGATCCACCATCCATGGTTAACTAAAGAAGTTAGGGAAAGCATCAAAATTAAGGAAAAAGCATATAACTGTGCAAAGATGAGTGGCAGGTCAGATGATCGGTCAGAATATAAAGAACGGCAGAGAATGACATAAAGGTTAATCAGGAGTAAGAAATTATAATATGAGAGGAAGCTAGCTAGAAATGTAAAAACAGATATCAAAAGTTTCTGCAGATGTTTAAAAAGGAAAAAAGAGTAAGTAAACTGAGTGTTGGTCCTCTAGAGTGTGAGAATTGGGAGTTAATAGTAGATAATACGGAAATGGCGGATGAAATGAAAATACTTTGCTTCTGTCTTCACAATAGAGGATACAAAAATATTCCAGTAATAGCTGTAAATCAGGAGGTGGGAGGGAGAGATGAACTTGGTGAAATTACAATCACGAGGGAGCGGTACTGAGCAAACTGATGGAACTGCGGGCTGACAAGTCTCTAGGTCTAGGTGGACTACGTCCTAGGGTCTTAAAAGAGGTGGCTGAGGAGGTAGTAGATGCATTGGAGTTAATTTTCCAAAATTCCTTAGATTCTGGAAAGGTTCCTTCAGACTGGAAAGTAGCAAATATAACCCCGCTATTCAAGGGAGGGGGGCAGAAAACAGGAAACTATAGGCCAGTTCACTTGATGTCTGCCATGGGGAAGGTGTTAGAATCAATCATTAAAGGTGTTATAGCTGGGCACTTAGAAAAACCTAAGGTAATCGGGAAGAGTCAGCATGGTTTTGTGAAAGGGAAATCACGTTTAACCAATTTACTAGAGTTCTTTGAAGGAGTAACATGCGCTGTGGATAAAGGGGAGCCTGCAGACCTACTGTACTTGGATTTCCAGAAGGCATTTGATAAGGTGCCACATCAAAGGTGATTGTGGAAAATAAGAGCTAATGGTGTGTGTTGGAGGGGGGGAGAGGTGGTTGCAG
This sequence comes from Cetorhinus maximus, assembly GCF_964194155.1. NCBI lineage: Eukaryota > Metazoa > Chordata > Chondrichthyes > Lamniformes > Cetorhinidae > Cetorhinus > Cetorhinus maximus. The sequence continues at coordinate 122,978,607 of NC_135887.1, forward strand.
GGGTGGTGGGGTAACATATTAGCATGGATTCAAGATTGGCTGGTTGGCAGAAAACAGCGTATGCACAAATGGGTCTTTGTCTGATTGGCAGTGATTGACGAGTGGAGTTCTGCGGTGGTCTGTGCTGTGACCTCAACTTTTTACAATTTTCATCAATAACTTAAATGAGGGGAGCAAAGGCATGGTAGCTAAATTTATAGACAACACAAAGATAGGTAGGAAAGTATGTTGTGAAGGAGACTAAAGGAGTTTGCAGATGGATATAGATAGGTTGAGTGAGTGGGCAAACATGCAGCAAATGGAGTATAACATGGGAAAACGCGAAGTTGTTCACTTTGGCAGGAAGAATAAAAAAGCAGAGTATTACTTAAATGGAGAATGATTGCAGAATTCCGAGGTGCAGAAGGATCTAGACGGTCTTGTGCATGAGTCACAAAAAGTTAGTACGAAGGTATAGCGAGTAATCATAAAGGCTAATGAAACGTCATCCTTTATGGTGAGAGGAATTGAACATAAAAGTAAGGATGTTATGCTTCAGTTGTACAGGGCATTGGTGAAACCACATCTCAAATACTGTGTGCAGTTTTCATCTCCTTATTTAAAAGGAAGGGTGTAAGTGCATTGGAGGTAGTTTACTAGATTGATACCTGGAATGAGCAGGATGTTTTACGAGGGTGGGTTGGACAGGCTGTGATTTCCACTGGAGTTTAAAAGAGTGAGGGGTGACTTGATTGAAGTATATGGTCTTGGCAAAGGTGCATGTGGGTGAGTCCAGATCTAGGGGCCACTCTTTTAGGACAGAGATGAGGGGAAATTCCCTGAGGGTTGTGCGACTTTGGAACGCCTTGCCTCAGGAGGTGGTGGAAGGGGGGGTGGGGGGGGGTCATTGAATATTTTTAAAGGCGGAGGTAGATTGATTCCTTTGCCGAACAAAATCTAAGTTTATTGGAGGTAGATGAGAATGTGGAATTCGAAACAAACAGATCAGCCACGATCTTATCGATTGGCGGAACATGCTCGAGCTGCCTCATGGCCTACTTCTGCTCCTATTTTTTTATGTTCATATTTGCCACAAGCAGTGTATGTTACATTGTTTGAAACATTAATCTTTCACTTCGTGCTTGTTAGTAGTTGGAGTAAATCATGGAATGATACAATTGTGTTATCACAGGACAGTCAAGAGCCCTAGTTATACTGGACATTTGGCACTGATACATAGTAATTCTTTTGTACTGAAATGCCAATACAAGTATTAACCTTGCTCATTTGCAGAAACCCTCAGTCTACAGACACTATAGGGGAGCAATTGGAAGAAGTGTTTAGTCTACTGTCGGAATGCCAGGTTAGAAGAACTGTTAACTGGATTGAATACTTTTCTCTTCATACATCATTGTTGGGATTGAAATAATTTACCCAATTTAGATTTCTGGGGTAGGAAAGGAGGAGAAAGAAGCAACACGTTTCTGGACAACTGCTGATTCCTGAGGCAAAATTATCTTCTGGCGGGATTGAGTTATAGACAATTTTTTAAAAAAAATCTAATTGATTGTCGATCAGAATAACCCCTCGCCTATAACGTGAAGAATAACTCACGGCACCTGTTTCACTTGGAGCCGGAGCCTACAAACCGCATCAAACAGAGCTCATCACCCAATCCAAACTCCAACACAAATTCCGCCTGGATTCAATTGCAAAATGTGCTGTGCTATATGGGATAAATCCGACGAGTTGGTAATAGGATTGATCTTTTTAGAAAAAGTGTGCATTTACGTTACGAAAAACATACGAAATATGTTGTCGTGGAGAGAAAGGACATGTCCACTTACAATGAACTCCTCGGTTGGGTTCACTTCGTTTAGCTGATCCTTCCCAGTCGGAATCGGGGTCCCTAGATCCTGGTCGATCAGTAGCTGGGCTGCTAGATCCTGGCCGATCAGTAGTTGGGCTGCTGGATCCTTGCTGTTTGGGGATTCCGTGTCCGAACTCTTTTCGGTTAATGGTCGGGTTGCCGGAATGGTCCCATTTGCGGTTTGCTCGGTACCAACACTAAAATTCTCAGGTGGGTCAGCTGCCATTTCCCCCAAATTCAGATTTTTGTTGGGTTGCTGTTTCTATCTTATTAAATTGCCATGCTAAAGGGGATCCCCACTCAACGGAACAGCCAGGCACGCTAGAGTTCTTAGAGTTGACAGCTAACTGCAAGTCAAAATACTAGCTCAAAAGTTGACTCGGTGCTAGGGGTGATCAGCGTTTTTGGAAGCATCCTCGGTAATCCAAAATCTTAAACTGCCAACTCTTCTCCTCAGACCCTCGCACACTTGACAAAAGGTACAGACGAAATCCCAGTCACTGAAACTTGCTCCTTGCATTTAATTGAACAATTGGCATCTGCTCATCATCCACCCACTTTATTAACAGGGCAGACTGCATTTCTCTTGAGAGCTCTTCTGTAACACGCTTTCCATTGCACAGCTCACAAACAGAATCGCATTATACCCTGCAACAATAAAATAGCAAACTAAACCGAGTTTGTGGTCTTCATCTATTTCGAAAGAACTTTTGCGTTCGAATTACAGGCCATTAACTTATCCAAGTTGCTTTTTTTTTGAAAGACCTCAAACAATGAAATTACTTTTCTGCTCCCTTTATCTGGGACCAGTGCGCTGTGTTGCTTTTGCAATATGTTATGTGTTGTTACCCAGTTATCTCCTGATTAAAAACAAGGTTAGACCTCAGTGCCTATCACCTGATGCTGTTATTCCTCACATCATGTGGTCAACACCTGTTCTATTCCTTACCCCACATCACATAACCTTCAGCTTCCCTCCAACATCAGCAAAGTTCATGCCGGCATCAACAGAAAAAGACAAACTATTCCGTTCCTCCCAAGGTACGTGCAGAATGTCCAAAGCCACTCCTAGATACACAATCATCCCAGAAGTCACGAAATACCACAGGGTGGAGAGATTTTTAAAAAAAATCCTCCCAAAGTTGTTAAAAACAGCATGATTTCTGTCACTAGAAAAGCCAACTCTTAACTGTCAAATCAAAGCAATTGCCAAGCTGCCATGCTGATGTTTTCCATAGAGAGCCCATGATGAGGGGCCTGAGTAAATTGAGCTGATGAGTGAGAGATGATCTTATGATTGAAACATACAAGATTCTGAAGGGGCCTGACAGGGTAGACACAGAGGTTGTTTCCCCTGGCTGGGGAATGTAGAGCGGAGAGGGGGAAGGCAGTTGTTGCACAGTCTCTGGATAAGGGGTTGATCATGTGGGACTGAGATGAGGAGAAATTTCTTCACTCAAAGGGCTGTGTCTCATCGGAATTCTCTACCCCTGAGGGTTGTGGATGTTGCATCCTTGATTAAAATAAAGGCTGAAATTTTTGGTGTCTCAGGGAATCATGTGCCAGAATCTTTAGGTTGGCGAGCGTGGGGGGAGGGGGGAGGGGGTGGTGGGGAGGGGGTGGTGGGGAGGGGGGAGGGGGGAGGGGGTGGTGGGGAGGGGGGAGGGGGTGGTGGGGAGGGGGTGAGGGGGAGGGGGTGGTGGGGTGAGGGGGAGGGGGTGGTGGGGAGGGGGGAGGGGGTGGTGGGGAGGGGGGGGAGGGGGTGGTGGGGAGGGGGGGAGGGGGTGGTGGGGAGGGGGGGAGGGGGTGGTGGGGAGGGGGGGGGAGGGGGTGGTGGGGAGGGGGGGAGGGGGGGGAGGGGGTGGTGGGGAGGGGGGGGAGGGGGTGGTGGGGAGGGGGGGAGGGGGGGGAGGGGGTGGTGGGGAGGGGGGGGAGGGGGTGGTGGGGAGGGGGGGGAGGGGGAGGGGGGGGAGGGGGAGGGGGGGGAGGGGGTGGTGGGGAGGGGGGGGAGGGGGTGGTGGGGAGGGGGGGGAGGGGGGGGTGGGGAGGGGGGGGTGGGGAGGGGGGGGAGGGGGGGTGGGGAGGGGGGGGAGGGGGTGGGCTCGGGACCTGCTTGCCGATGTGTAAAGTGTCGCAGGATGACATCGGTGGAACTCCCGACGTCACCTCGGATCATTTCAATTTTCAGGTCAGCGGGGGCGCAGCCAAATCAGCTGTGGGCCTGCCGACCTGTCAACGGCCTATTGAGGCCATTTAAAAAGTAATTGAGATACTTAATGGACCTGCCCATCCAACCTTAAGGCTGGCGGGCAGGCCGGGAGCCCTGGCGGGCTTCAGAAAAAGCATGAAACCTCATCCACGGGCAGGACGAGGTTACATGAGGGTTTGTAAAATTTTAATAAATGTTTGATTAAAAGCGATGGACATGTCCCAACTCATGTGACAGTGTCACATGAGGGGACATGTCAGGGCAATTTTATTTTTGCCCCTTCATCATTTTTAAATTTGGCACCGATCTCCCTGAGGCAGCACTTAGCCTCAGGGAGAAGACTGTGCTCTTTCGTGCGCATGCGCAAAATAGCGCACTCTTGGTTGAGGGAATCTCCCCCACCCCCCCGCACAGGGAGTGCATAGCGCTTCCTGGCAGATGATACGCTGGGTGGGCCTTAATTGGCCCACCCGCATAAAATGGGGGCGTGCCCCTAATTGGGGGCACCAATCGGAGGTGGGCCTGCCCATGGCCGCTCCTGCACTTCCCCCCCATGGGATAGAGAGAACCAGATGGGAGAGTGAAATTGAGGCGGAAGATCAGCTATTATTGTATTGAATGGTCTATTCCTGCTATTCCTATTTCTATTTCTTATGCTTTTATGTATCAGCTGCAATCCTGAAAAAGGTACATTGGACAGTTAAAGACAACGGTTCTATTAAGGATTCAAGTGAGCACCATAAAAACTCTTTGGTCCGATCTTCCACAAAGCGGAAATCAAAGATGGATTGTCCCTCCGCTTGAACCTTTTCATAACTTGACGCTGCTCTGCATTTCTTGGCAAGTCTTCCGAGCCCGGCTACTCCAGAAATGGGGAGCGCAGCATCCCTTGGCGTACTCCATTGCAACATGGTAGTGACAGAAGTAAGTCAAGACATGCCTCGTTTTTACAGAACTAGCTGCCGTGTGATAGGTTTTGATGTCCATCGTTGGTGAAGGGGTGAGTGGATGAATGAGTGAATGGGTAGGTGGGTAAGTGGGTAGAGCGGCAGGTGAATGATATAGGTAGGTGAGGTGGCAGGCAGGTGAGGTGGTAGTTGGGTAGGGTGGCAGGTGGATAGCATGGCAAGTGATTAGGGTGGCAGATAGGTGGGTAAAGTGGCAGGTAGGTGAGGAGATAGATGTGTAGGATGGCAGGTGGGCGAATCGGTAGGTAGGTTAGAGGGCAGTCAGGTCAGGGAGTGGTTGGGGTCAGGGAGAGTAGTGTAGTGGTCGGAGGGGATTAATTGAGGTAGTTTGGGTTGAGGATAGTAAGGTTGGGTCAAGTTGGGGGGTATAGTCGGGGTGTCAGGGGGTGGCTGGGGGGGGTTAGTCAGAATGGTTCAGGTTGGGGTAGTCGGAGGTCGGGGTGGTTGGTGGGTCATTGGGGTGATTGGGGAGTCAGTTCTGTAGTTACTGTGGAGTTAGACTAGGTTTTAATCTGTCTAACATTTCCTTGGTAACTATTCAGATTAGTCACACTACTGTCCTCGGCCCAACCATCTTCAGCTGCTTCATCAATGACCCTCCTTCTATCATAAGGTTAGAAGTGGGGATGTTCACTGATGATTGCAGTAAGATGGCAATAAGGGGGGGTGGGGGGGAGGCGATGGTGTAGTGGTATTGTCACTGGACAAGTGATCCAGAGACCTAGGGTAATGATCTGGGGACCCGGGTTTGAATCCCGCCATGGCAGATGGTGGAATTCAATAAAAATCTGGAATTAAAAGTCTAACAATTACCATTGTCGATGGTTGTAAAAACTCATCTGGTTCACTAATGCCCTTTAGGGAAGGAAATCTGTTGTCCTTACCTGGTCTGACGTGTGACAGCAATGTGATCGAAGACTCTTACATGCCCTCAGTTGTAACAAACCGCTCCAAAGTCACAAAAAAGGAGTGGAACCACCCGGCATCGACCTAGGCACTGGAAATGACTATGGTGATCTCAGCCCTGTCGACCCTGCAAAGTCCTCCTTACTAATATCTGGGGGCTAGTGCCAAAATTGGGACAGCTGTCTCACAGACTAGTCAAGCAACAGCCATAGTCATCCTCACGGAATCAAACCTTACAGATAATGTCCCAGGCATCACCATCACCATCCCTGGGTATGTCCTGTCCCACTGGCAGGACAGGCCCAGCAGAGGTGGTGGCACAGTGGTGTACAGTCGGGAGGAACATCGACTCTGGACCCCATGAAGTCTCATGGCATCAGGTCAAACACAGGCAAACAGGACGAGCCATATAAATACTATGGCTACAAGAGCAGGTCAGAGGCTAGGAATCATGCGATGAGTAACCCACCTCCTGACTCCCCAAAGCGTGTCCACCATCTACAAGGCACAAATCAGGAGTGTGATAGAATACTTGCCTGGTTGAGTGCAGCTCCCACAACACTCAAGAAGCCTGATACCATCCAGAACAAAGCAGCCCGCTTGATTGGCACCACATCCACAAACATTCACTCCCTCTACCACTGATGCACAGTAGCAACAGTGTGCATCATCTACAAGATGCACTGCAGGAATTCATCAAGGCTCCTTCGACAGCACCTTCCAAACCCATGACCACTACCATCGAGGACAAGGGCAGCAGATAGATGGGAACACCACCATCTGGAAGTTCCCCTCCAAGTCATGCAACATCCTGACTTGGAAATATATCGCCGTTCCTTCACTGTAGCTGGGTGAAAATCCTATAACTCCCTTCCTACCAGCACTGTGGGCAAACCTACACCACATGGACTGCAGCGGTTCAAGAAGGCAGCTCACCACCACTTTCTCAAGGGTACCTGGGATGGGCAATAAATGCTGGCCCAGCTAACGAAGCTCACATCCCATGTTTGAAGAACAAAAAATGCTGGCCTGGCCAGCGCACCTACAAACCATAAATGATTTTTAAAAACTGACCCAAGTCTCCGACTATAGATCTAGTTCCTGGAGAGCAGGGTGATTGCCCATCAGAAGTTGAAACTTCCCAGGCAATCCCCACAGAGGTCAGCGTGTCAGGACTTCCACAGGGTCATGGTGCGCCTCCTACATCATACGCCTGGTCTCCGACAACCCGGAGACCGGAAGATCTGATCCCCGGCGTTGTTCGCTCTTGATTTGAGACATTAGCTAAATTCCTTGATCTAGGACTCCATGATCTGGAATGCACTGCCTGAAAAGGCAGTAGAAGCAGATTCAACTGCAACTTTAAAAAGGGCATTGGATGTATACATGAAAGGGAATCATTTTCAGGACTATGTGAAAAGAGCAGGTCATGGGACTAAATGGTTAGCTCTTTCAAAGACCCGGCTCTGGCACGATGGGCTGAATGGCCTCCCTCTGTGCTGTAAGATGTATAGGTGCCTTGGATTTTGTTCCCTGCTATAAATAAATAAATAAATCTATTGTATATTAATATTATTAATTATTTATTAGAATTAATTATTTAAAAATCTATGTATAAATACTCACAAGGTTTTCTTGTAACGTACTTCTTTAAAATTACTTGATAATACCAGTGGCATCGCTGTCTGCATGTCCCTGAAGGACCCGAGGTGGAGTTGCATGGTATCATGGCATTAAATGAGTCCTTGAGCCATCTTGCTGATACTCTGGCTGATTCACTTTGCACAGACATTGAGACTGTATTCCACATCTATTTGCAATGCTAGAGGGTGCAATCTGATTTATTATGTGCAGGAATTCACCAAGGCTCCTTAGACAGCACCTTCCAAAGCCATGACCGCTACCACCTAGAAGGACACAGGTAGCAGATAGTTGGGAACACCATCACCTGGAAGTTCCCCTCCAAGTCACTCACCATCCTGACTTGGAAATATATCGCTGTTCCTTCACTGTTGCTGCGGTCAAAATCATGGAACTCCCTCCCTAACAGCACTGTGGGTGTACTACACCACATGGACTGCAGCGGTTCAAGAAGGCAACTCACCACCACCTTCTCAAGAGCAACTAGGGATAGGCAATAAATGCTGGCCCAGCCAGTGAAGCCCACATCCCATAAATGAATTCAAAAAATATAGCTTCCTCCTTAACTTTGAACTGTATTCCTCACAAACCACGTTCATTTCTGGTGTACAGGGTGAGTAGGTTAGAGAATAACCTTTCATGACTGTTCCTCATTCTGGCTAAATTAGCCATTCACAATTCCAGGATATTTAGGGTCACTGTAGTCACACAGACCTTGGGCTTTGATGTGTGTCTGATGACCCTGGAGTACAGGATTGTAATATTTCTCAGGACCTTCCTACAACCTGTGTTGTTAACTGCATCAATAAATCAATCTGACAAGTTACTGCGTACTTATTTTAGGATTGCACTTCGGACAAACTGTATGTTTTTGTTAATCACGTCCTGCTTCTTGCAGGAGGTACATTTATTGATACAATTATCTGTTCGTGTAAAACGGGATACAATAGCCGGCCCTGACATTCCATCAAACACATCCTCACATATACTACCTCAAGATACTAACCTTAGCAATGGATTTGTCATCTGGCTTTTAATATTAAGCAGTAACACATGAAGGGAGAGCTTGTGGTGTACTAGTAGCGTCCCTACCTCTGGGCCAGAAGCTCCAGGTTCAAGTACCATTTTAGGGCTTGATGACCACAGAAGGTGCATTCATATCATGACCAAGCAGGTTGATTATCAGCCTGTAAATTCTTTCAATATGCCTGATGGCAGCTGGTAAGAGCAGGAGAGTTTGGTCAGCCATAATGGCAAAAAATTGCAGTACTTTGCCAAGCATAATCATGGACCAATCCAATGGAAGTCTAAGGTTGCCAACGTCCTCTAAGGGAATGGTACATGAAGGAGGACGAGGTATACATGAAAGATAAGGTCTAGTAAATCATACCTTAATATTTAAGAAAACAAATTTAACACACTTGAAGGGGTTGGGGTTGTGGTAAAGTACTCATTCTCTCCTCCACCACTACCCCCTTTCCAGACAGATCGCCCTAAGCTACACAACTCGACAGCTGAAAAGGTGGGCAGTCTACTCTACTGTTAAGAGGCCTTCCGAATGCTTGCACAACTGATCCAATTTTCCTTTCCAATGTCTGAAATCTGCATAACTGCGCTTCATAGCACCTCTAAATAATCCACGATCTTAAAATGAATATCTCTGAATATATTTATAGCAATAATTTAAGATGCTATTCAAATGAGATTCATAAATTGCTCAAATGGGACTCCCAAATTTTAGGATATGATTTGAATTCTTCGGAATGCTGGAAAATGCTCCCCAATCCCAAGCAGAGTTCACAGTGGAATCATTCCTGTGAAAAATAAATAGGGATAGAATTCCCTTTCAGCTCGGGGTTTAAGCATAGATATTTATTTAGACTTTACAACTCGATTCTATGGGCAAGATTACAGCAAAAATTGTGTCGTTTGAGGTATCTGCCTTCATGCTGGGTAGGAAGATGATGGAGTCGCAATTAAGGATAACAATGGAGTGAATATAGACCAACTATTGAGTAGACAGTTGTTTTATGCTGCCAACCCTGAATATAAAAGGCAGTAAGGTTGATCAGAAACTTCTTCCCTATTGAACATTCAGCTCAGAATTACGAGATTTTGTCATCATGAATACAGTGATTTTCAAGTCCAATGACTGATATGCTTTCTCTGTCCGATGTGTAATGATGGTTGTACTGAATTAAGTAAGATCTCTCTGCTTTGTGCTTTACTGAAATTTTCTCTCGTTTATTCAGGAAGGAAAAAGTAACATTGACCATAATACAATATTGGGGCATGAGACAAAGAATGAAGACTATAATCTACCTGAGGGTAACAAAAGATGCTTAAAATGCTCCAATGTTTTCATGGCATGCCATTGTTGTTTCAAAAGACAATAAAATGATTCAAACAATGCATAGCCTTTCTAAAACTGTTGGACTTAATTGCAGTGGTAACATTATCATTGTGCAGGAGATTTAAAAAATGTTACTACTCAGTGCCTAAAGCCAAAGCTACAATACTACCAAGAATTAGATACATTCTTCACAGTGCTATGAACCAGATGAACTCTACGCCAGCTGGTTATAAAGATCATTCCATCTCCTCCATATTTTATTAGCCTGATTCATAAAAAGCTATGATCCCACATTCTCCATAATACCACCAACTGTCTAAAAGCGATGACCTTTGCCATAAATGCCATCTGTTGACCCATTATCTTGGCAGGAAACTAGGGCACAGATATGCTGCAAAGATTCTATGCCACTTTGATGCCAACGTGTGGAACTATTGATTTTAAGGGACAGGTACACTGAAAATCAAAACTGGTTTCAACTTATTTGGTATTCTTGACTAAAAAGGGGTGGTGTTGTGCAACGCCACCAGGAGAACTACAAATATCCCCCTCGTAGGATGAGGTGCCCAGTTTAAATTTTAAAAGTGCATGACTGTAAATTTGGGCTGAAGATTAGATCAATGTACTGTACTGCTGCTGGTTGCAGAAACCTTCGAGTAAAGCAGTGGTCACAGTGGGCACATGGGTACAAACTAAAGATCATACAGTCGGACAGTTGCTTTACAATGATACAGTTTCTAGTTAAGTGTCCTGGACCTGTGCATAATAATTTTGTTGGGTCAAGTCTGTATCAATCAAATTTCATTCATTTCAAGGAAATACTCTAAATTGGACCATAGACTATAAATGTATATTCAGCTGCTGCCCAGGGACACCCCTGTGTAACTCTGTAATTATAATGTTTATACCTTTTTATTATTACTGCTGTTGATTTATTTATTCTTTCCACTAACTATTTTGTGTAATAACTTATACGACTTGATAACTTGTCTTGTTTCATAATAGAAATCAGAAAGCCCAAATATCATGGACCAAATCATCCCCAGTAACTCAGAAGTATTCATTTGTACTATAGAAAATAAAGTATGTTTCAGCAGTGATGGTATTTGGGACATCTACTGTCATGAGTAAGAAAGATGCACGAGTGCTTTGAACATCTGCAGGTTATTTGTTCAACTGTATAAAAAAAAAGTGATTTCTTGATTAGGATTATCAAATACTGTGATGATCCCAGCTGATGTTACGACTGGACAAGCCTGATCCCAGAGTGGAACCCAGCTTGATAGATCCTAACTTTTAATTTGTTTGCTTAGATATGTGGAGAGCAGCTACTGAACAGAGTCACAGGAGTCAGCAAATTATCTTTTAACAAAAGCATAAACCACTTATTAAACAAGAAAAGATGAACTATGTTACAGTACTCCTTCATCCACAACTATACCCTTACAGGTATATACAGATTTGTAAGGATAACACAAGTTACAAAAGCTATCTTATACTATAATGTCCTTAGTAAGTACACAGTCCATGTACCAACAGGCGACCTGTGGTCAGTCACAAACCAAGTGACAGATGCCACCCCTGACAGATATGTCACCATGCCCTCGCCCCTCCCCCACCCAGATGCTTGTCACAGCATGAGCCAACCAGTCTCACTGAACTCTCTCTTTCACACGAGGGCTTCCAATCTCCACTCCCCACAAACTCACTTTGGAATCTTCTCCCAAACTGACGCTTTCTCCCAGACGCCTTCCGCAAGGGTCCACCTCCAGGGTTTTGAACTCTCCTTCCGATGTTCCTCTTCCCTGGGTCACCACATGTGTTCAAGCTTTCTTCCATGCACTCTTTCTCACTGACTCAGCCGTCAACCGTACACCATTGCATCACATGACCATTGTAAAGAGTTACGGTGTCCAGCTGTCTCTTTGGACCTCCTGGCCTCTTGCTTTAAATCTGCTTCCTTTAAGCCTGAAGCTTGGAGCCTTCCTCTGTTCCTTACTTTCACTTCCACAGAACAGGACCTTTTCCAGGTTCCTGTCCTTCCTTTGACTAGAAGGTCTTCTTGGAACTTTCTCTTGTTCCACTCCCCTGGATTTTGGGACTTTCTTCTGTACCTAGGAACCTGCTATCTGTCCCTTTTCCTGTTCTGGTACCTTCTTCCAAATGAACTCAAAACCGCTGGGGGTGGGTGGGGGTGTGTGTGTGTACAGTACAGCTCCTCCACTCCTGTGCCTGCCCAACCTCCCCCAGAGTCTCAAAATGCATTAGAGATGCAGGCACCCCACCCCCCACAAAGTGAAACCAAAAATAAACCTGGCCCCCTCTCTACACACAAACACAGATCAAACCCAAACTCCAAAGCTAGAACTCATTCCCAACACCCAAAAACACAAAGATAAACACAACGCACTCAAACTGTCTTAATTTCCAAACAATATTGCAAAAATAAATAAATTGGTTAATGCCCATCCTGTTCCTCACAGTTCATGCAACTATGGAAGTTTGCAACACAGAAGGGGGCTGTTGCGGGGAGGGGGTGGCATTCAGTCCATTGTGATTGTGCCAAGTTTTTAATAGAACAAATTAAAATGAATCCTACTGCTCTGTTTGCTCCTCAAAGCCTTTTTTTTCTGTTTCAAACAGTTATCATTTTTTTTCTTTAAAAAGCAGCAATATTCTATGTGTTGTCTAATTCCAGTAGCAAATTAATCAATGCTTCAATAACTCTGTGTTAAAAAAAAAGGAGCAACTCTCCTAATGCTTCTCTGTGTTCTCCGTGAAGTTTCCAAATTGACTGCTCCTCATTACTGAATCCTCAACTAAAGAAGATAGTTTTTAAAAAAAATCTTGATTAAATTAACCTTCTCTACTCTGGTGCAAATAGCTTCACTGTTTCAAATCTCTCCTCATCCCCGGCAGACTCCAGTTTTCTGCATATGACATCTCATCAGCATTACTTATTTTTATAATTGCTGCCGCATCTAAGATTAAAGAAAGTTTCCTGCAAGAGCATTTTCATGGTGATAATCCTTGACTGTAAATAGGTTGCACTCAGTATTGCTATAATAAAACCTTCTCAGAAGTCACTTCCAATTGGCTAGACAACAGGCCGGATTTTATTGTTTGCTTCCTAAATCCCCTTAAGCCCACGGTATCATCACCTAGAGATGTCTTTCTCCCATTCACAAAGTCTATAAAAAGCATAAGAGGAAAAAAAAGTGCTTGTGAAGGGCTTGTTCACCACTTGTTAATGCCGATGATGTGCCCGTAAGCGCTTTTCACAGCAACCTTACCGACAACTCAGAGCTGATCCTTGCCTTTGTTTAGTCAGATCTGACATGAATTTACTGGTGAAGATTGCTAAAGGGTACATCTTCTTCTATGCATAAAATAACGAATATGCTGTTATTGTAAAGCTGTGAATATTTAACTTAAACACATTTTCTTTACGTGTGCAAATTAATACAGAAAACTGATCCATCCTTCCATGGTATCTGAGCTTGAAGGTTGCTGTGACTGCTGGGCACTGGTGACAGTTGGATTCTTATTTAAAGTCATTAATGCAAGAATGCTACAATATAATGTCAGTTGGTTGGGGGCCAATTGTATTCATCGTGACACACCCCAGGGAAGGCACTAGCAGAATATAGCTACAGCTGGGGGCACTAGGTAAACCAAGGCATCACCCTTCAAAAATAGTCTCATGCGCCATTTCCTTTCGGTTGCCACTCTACAGAAGCCTTGTGCACACCGGGTAGCCTTAGAAGAAGATCACTTAGGACCCACTGGCATTCTTGAAGCCTTCCGCTACTGGTGGGCACCATTGGATACATTCACATTATTAATAATGATGATTAAGTTTTAAGCTAACATCACAAATACAATTTTAGTTTGACTAACGTTTGTTTCAGTGGTGCCCACCTCTTGTGGGATGGCACTCGTAGGGTTATTCTGCACTAATGGTTATACCGGGCTAGATGAATACAATGCTACTAGTCCAAATCAAAATAGTCTCATTTGCCTTTCAGGTTGACAAGGAGAGCACTTGAAATAAAAAAAAAACAGAAGAACTGTTAGCCTCTGTAAAGAGAAAAGATTGGTTAATTTCCTGGATATAGAACTACCTCCCCTACCCACCCCATTAAGACAGCTGTAGCTGAAAGGTTAACCAGTCTTTTCTAAATGTGGATACTGACAGGTTCGCTGTGGATTTGCAGTATTTAATATTTCTATTTTAGATTTCAAGCACTTTCTTTTTATTAGTACAAGGACAGCAGCTCGTCAAGTTTGAACTCACTACCCATGCCATGCTACTCCTAGCCACTAGGTGGTGTGTGACAGCAGGCACGAATTGGTATTTATCCTTTCCCTGTTGTAGCCCAGGCAGCGATTGAGAATTTGTTAAGGACAAAATGTGGCACATTCCCTTGTCCAACTGCTCGATAGTACACCGATTCCTGACAGAGGGATAAGTTTTCAATCCCATGGGCTGGAGAGCTGGATATAACAAAACAAATATATATAACGTTCCAATCTGGCCCCCCAATATATCTCCAGGTTACAGATACTAATTACCCATGATGCTAAAAAAATTAGGATCAATCTTAGCCAAGAGGCATCAGCCCTTTCCAAAACTCCAGGCTCACAGTTACAAACCAGCAAATGTGTCCTCAGGTGCTTCATACGAAGGTAATTAGACAAAACAACTGGCCCTTAAGAAGGAGACGTCGGCTTGACCAGAAGTTTGTTCAAAGAGATACATTTTAAAGATTGTCTTAAAGAGAGGTGGAGAGATTTAGGGAGGCAATTCTAGAGCTTAGAGCCTAGACGGCTGAAGTATGAAGTTAAACAGGTGCCTGTCGTGTGAGAGATGGGCTGGTTGAACAAGCTGTACTTAAGTTCTGTGTCAGCCCACAACTGAACCCAGCACCTAACAGATATCTTCGCAGCCTGAATATAGTCCCATCTTTTATGAATTGATGGTGAATCAATCAAATTGTAATTTTAAGTGCGTTAATTTCTTAGCATCACTTAGCTACTTTGCTGCTCGTGCTGATTCAACCAAACCTTTTCCACAGTGGAAATAGAAGTAAATTTCGGGGAGAGGGAAGCAGTGGTACTATTAGAAGAATGGGAGATAAACCTAGAAATGACACTGAGTGTTAACCTCATTACTCACGTTAATTGTGAAGTAAAGCAGAATAATCAGGCTCCTGCCCACTAACGTGTTTTTTTTCCCTCATTTGTCACTGCTCTGGAAGATATTCTTAGGAAGATGTCGTTGCACCCTGTGGTATTGCTGGATCTGTGCATTAGTGTTTCATCTTGTTAAAAGTCTGCTAATTGCCACTTTTAATAATAATTCCTGCACCTGTCACTTTGCAAATGTTGTTCTTGTGCAGTGTTCATTTAGTCAGCCATGGCTTAGTAAGTAGGACTCTCCCCTCTGAATCAGAAGGTTTTGAGTTCAATTCCCACTCCAGGACTTGAGCACAAAAATCTACACTCAATGCAGTACTGAGGGAGTGCTGCACTGCTGGAGGTGCTGCCTTATTGACGAGACGTCTGCCCTCTCAGGTGGATGTAAAAGCTCTCGGCACTATTTTGAAGAACAGCAGGAGAGTTATCCCTGGTGAGCTGTTCAATGTTTATTCCTCAATCAACAACATTAAAAAACACATTATCTGCACATTACCTTATTGGTGTTTGTAGGAGTTTGCTGTGTGCAAATTGGCTGCCACAGTTCCTACTTTACAACAGTGACTACACTTCAAAAGTATCTCTGGCTGTAAAGCACGTTGAGATGTCTGATGGTCATGAAAGGCACTATATAAATGCAAATCTTTCTTTTTTATTGTCTGGGTCATAGAATTATAGAGCACAGAAGGAAGCCATTTGGTCCATCGTATCTGTGCTGGCTCTTCAAGAGCTATCCAATTAGTCCCACTGCTCTGCATTTTTCCCCATAGCCCAGTAAGTATTTTCCTTTCAAGTGTTTATCCAATTCCCTTTGAAAGTTATTAATAAATCTGTTTTCACCACCCTTTTTGGCAGTGCTTTCCAGGTCATAGCAACTTGCTGTGTGAAAAAAAATCTGCAAGGCCCCTCTGATTCTTTTGCTAGTCCTCTGATTAATGTCCCTTCTGCAATTATCAAATGCCTTCAAGATTTTGAATACCTGTATCAAATCTCCCCTTCACCCTCTTTGCTCCAAGAAGAACAATTCCAGTTTCTCCACATAACAGTAGTCCTTCATTCCTGGTACCGTTCTAGTAAATCCCCTGTGCATGCTCTGTAAGGCCTTGAAATCCTTCCTAAAGTGTGGTGTCCAGAACTGGCCACAATACTCCACCTGGGGCCTAACCAGTGCAAGAAAGTATATACTTCGAGTATTATTTAAATGGCGAAAAGATAGGAACACTGGAGGTCCAAAGAGATTTAGCTGTCCATGTACACTGATCACTAAAATGCAATAGCCAGGTACACATGACAATGAAATAGACTGATAGAATGATTGCCTTTGTAAATAGCTGCCTAGATTATCAAGGGGAACACAAAGCTTTGTGACAGCTACAAAGTCTAGGTTAGACCGTATCTGGTGAACTGTGCACAGTTCTGGGCAGCGCACTTTGGCCTTAAAAGAAATAAAGCATAGATTCACCAGAATGTTGCCAGGGCTCCAATAGTTAGATTATATTTACTGAAATTATCAAAGATTAAGGGAGTTTTTTTTTAAAGGAATTGATATGATAGATGAAGAGAAACTTTTTTCAGCTGGTAGGGGTGCTTAGGATAACAGGATATAGCTTCAAAATCAGAACCAGGTCATTTAGGAGAGAAGTTAGGAAACACTTCTTCACACAAAGGATGGTGGAAGTGTGGAACGCTCCCCAACAAGATGCTAACCCAATTAATAATTTCAAATCTGAGATTGATAGATTTTTTTTCCAGACAGGGGTGTAAAAGGATATGGAGCCAAGGCAGGTGGATGAAGTTACGATACAGATCAGCCATGATCTCGTGGAAAGGCAGAACAGGCTCGAGGGGCTGAATGGCCTACTCCTGTCGCTATGCTGATAAAGGTTTGTCCCAAGGGGCCATTGTTTAATGCAGCAGGTTCCAAATGATGTTGTTGTAAGTTCCAAAAGAACTTATTTTGCAATTTTCTTTGATGCAACACTGCCTCTTTTTGATAAAAGGAAGTAATCACTTGTTCAATCATGCTCATCATTTTCCAATCAATCTTAGCTTATGGGGCAGCTGTAAACATGCTCCCACAGCCAGCAAGCCTCATAGTTCTCTCCTGCATCCAATGCTACATCTACTTCACAGTGAAACATTCCCCAATGGCTGAGGCAATGAACTAACAGCTAGCTTTCAAAGCTGTTGAAACTTAGAAAAAGCACAGTTGGAAGATAAATTTTGTTGTACCAGCAACACTGGGCCAGAAAAGTTACTTAGCCGTAGCAAGTCAGAGGGATCAGAATAAATAGTCCTATTGCTAGGTGGGAGGAAGATTGGATGGGAACGTTATACTGAATCTCAGTAAATCATGCCTCTGTGTCTCACTTTTTCTACAGGCAGGGAGGGAACATATGAAAAACAACAACTCTAAGTAGGAGTCCAACTACAAATCAGTCACCTGATAATTAAACCTGGTTTTCGTAATTTTAACACTTTTTTTTTTGCTTTACAACCAAGAAGTTGTAGCATAAAATCTTTATAGAAATATCTCAGGGCACTGTGTTCAGCTATCATTGGGAAACTTGTTACTGGTGATTATAAAAACGATACTTATTAGAACAGGCTGATGAAGGGAATAACGGTGTCCTTTAAATTTCAAAACAAAAGTAAAGTTGATTTTTCCAGGATTAGGTTAGTCCTGAACTCTCTCTTTTTCTTTAATTCTGTTGGTGTTAGTTTTGCTAAGTGGTACCTAACAATATAACAACAGTGACCGTGGGCAGAATTTTACCCGAATGGGCGTAAAATCACACGAGATGACGTTGGACAAGCGCCCCAATGTCATTGCGCACTCACTCGATATTTCGCTCGGCGGGCGTGCGTGGCAGTCAGAAAAGACAATTAAGTGGGCAATTAAGCCCAGCTGTGCAATTGTCAGCGATTTTTTGTGGCCTGTCCAGCCTTATGGTTGATGGATGGGCTAATCGGCCAGGCAGCCTTCACATTTTTCATCAAACCTCATCCGAGGGCGGGATGAAATCTCCGCTAGGAAATAAAATAAAAAGAAATATCTGGGGACATCATTTTATGAGGTGTGCTTTCAGGTGCTTGATTGTGCTGCATGGACATTACTTGCAGCTTTTGTGTGCTTTATTTTATTACCTGGAGGTCTGCAGCTCCCTGGGGCAGCTGTCTGCCTCCAGGGGGCTCAGTGGAAGCGCTCGCCAGCACCCGCGGTGACACAGGCACCCGCCCTCTTCCCACCCCCACTGGCAGTGCTGAGCTTTACAGTGGGCGTTTCATGCTGGCCGGCCGTTAATTGGCTAGCCATTGTGAAATCGCGGTCAGGGGCCTGTTCCTCGATCGCTTCTGGGCCCGCCGATCGCAAGTGCCCGATGAGGGAAAAATTCAAGCCTATACTTCAAAAGTGCTTCATTGGCTGTAAATCACTTTGGTGCATCTTAGGGTTGTGAAAGGTGCTGTGTATATGCAAGATTTTCTTTGGTAGCACTCTCACCTCTGGAATCAGAAATCATGGGTTCAAATACCCCTCACAAGCTCAAGGCTGTAGTGCGGTAATTTTTGAGAGATGCCATCTTTCAATTGAGACTGAGGCACCAACAACCTGCTGTGGTGGGTATAAAAAAGATCCCGTGGCACTACTCAAAGAACAACAGGGTATCCTCCTAATTTCTCGCTCAATATTTATCCCTCAACCCAAACTACTGAAACACATTATCTAGCCATTTATCTCATTGCTGCTTATAAGACATTATTGGTTGCTGCACCTATAATATGTAAACTTGACAAAAGTATTTAAATGACTGCAAACATTTTGGACAATCCTGAGGATGTGAAAGGGGCTATATGAATGCAAGTTTTTTCTTTTTTTTAAAAGACTGTAATTTAGTCATAAATTACAATATCAATTCACAAGTGGGGTATATTTCATATTATACAGCGCATTCAATTTACTGCAACACCCAAAGAAGCCTATACAAAACAGCTTTAATTTTTATTTTCCCTCTTTGATCTTGAAGCCCTTTGCGTGATGGGAAATAGTGACCTCTCATAGAATTGGATGCATCATATCCCTTCTTGTTCAGTGGGTACCACTCTTGCCCCTGACTCACAAGGTTCTGGGTTTAAGTCCCATTCCAGGGCTTGAACACTAAAATCAAGCCTGACACTCCAGTGCGGTACTGAGGGGGGCGCTGCGTTTTGGATGGGATTTTGAACCGAAGCCCCAGCTTCTTGCTTGGGTAGACGTAAAAGATCCCATGACACTATTTCAAAGAAGAGCAGGGGAGTTCTCCCCGGTAGCCTGGCCAATATTCATCACTCAATCAACATCACAAAAACAGGTAATCTAGTCATCACATTGCTGTTTGTGGAAGCTTGCTGTGCGCAAAATTGGCTGCTACCTTGCCTGCATTACAACAGTGACTACGGGCGGGATTTTCTGGCCCCGCCCACCACTAGGAACGTCCAGTCTTACCGAAAGTCAATGGGCTTTTGCCAGGGCCGCCGAATCCTCCTGCAGCAGGTCCTGCCAGAAAACCCCAGCCTACATTTCAAAAGTACTCCTTTGATTGTAAAGCACTTCGAGGCATCCAGTGGTCATGAAAAGCGCAATACAAATACAAGATTTTCATTTATCAAACACTCTGATTACATAAGTCTTGTTTTCCTCTTGTTCTAGGACTAGCGTTGAGACATAAGCAACCTTGGGATACAAAAAGACCATTTGATTCATTTAATGAGCTCTATGCCACTCACAACTTTCTGAGCTAAGTTCTATTAAATACTCTTTGATCCTTAAAGGCAATCAAGCAAAACACCATCATATTTTATCCATTTATGTTACTTATCCTCAGTCTATTTCCCTTGCATCAACCAGCAACAGTAGTAGAGGATTGGGCCTATGACGCATTTAGTCACCTGAGTCTATAGCTGCATGGCCCATAAAGTCCTAGTGACACATCCTTTAACACTTTGTACCAGCCATCACTTCTATTTCACTTTACACTTATATTTCTTATTCCCATGGGTTTGGCTGTTTGAGCTTCACTGGACTGAAGGTTTGGCAAGGTCTAAATCTATGATCTATGTAGGATATGAACGTATGGTTGCTAAATTTGCCAATGACATCAAGATAGATAGGAAAGTAAGTTGTCAAGAGGAGGTAGACAGTGCAAAGGGATACAGGCAGGTCAAGTGACTGGGCAAAAATTTGGCAGATGGAGTATAAGGGGGTAAATGTGAACTCAGCTATTTTGGCAGGAAGAATAGAAAAGCAGTATACTGTTTAAGTGGAGAGAGATTGCAGAACTCAGTGGTACAAAGAGATTTGGGTGCCCTGGTACATAAATCACATAAAGTTAGTATGCAGGTACAGCAAATGATAAGGAAGGCAAATGGAATGTTGGCATTTATTGCAAGAGAAATGGAATATAAAAGTGGGGAAGTTTCATTGCAGTTGTACAGGGCTGTGGTGAGACCGCATCTGGAATATTGTGTACACTTTGGTCTCCTTGTTTGAAAAAAAGATATAATTGCTTTAGAAGCAGTTCAGAGAAGTGTCACTTGGCTCATTCCTGGGATGAAGGGGCTTATCTTATGAGGAAAGGTTGAACAGGTTGGGCCTATACCCATTGGAGCTTAGAAGAATGAGAGATGATCTTATTGAAACATATCAGATCTTGAGGGAACTTGACAGCGTGGAAACGGGGAGAATGCTTCCTCTTGTGGAGGAGACTAAAACTAGGGGACACAGTTTAAGAATAAGAGGTCTCCCTTTTAAGACAGAGATGAAGAGAATTTTTTTTTTCTTTCAGAGGGTCATTAGAGTGCAGAATTCTCTTGCCCAGAGGAGGCTGGGTCTTAAAATTTATTCAAGGCAGAGTTAAACAGATTTTTGATAGACAGGAGAGTCAATGTTTATGAGGGACAGACAGGAAAGAGGAGCTGAGACTACAACCAGATCAGCCATGATCATACTGAAAGGTGGAGCAGGCTCAAAGGGCCGAATGGCCTACTCCTGCTCCTAAATCCAAGCTCCTATGTTCTGATGATTTCTACATTTTCCCTCATTACTTGATAAATCCTGAATCCACTAATGAGGAAGCTGCATGACAGCTGCAGGCTGTCTACCTCCTCTTGACAACTTACTTTCCTACCTATCTTGATGTCATTGGCAAATTTAGCAACCATACATTCATACTGTACATAGATCAGACCTTGCCAAACCTTCAGTCCAGTGAAGCTTTCAAAATTGCCAGAACAGTTACATTTAAACTAATTAATCCTGCACTAGGAATGGAAATTTAGTTTCAAAGGCTCAGCCTGTAAATCTTTTCCTTTGATAACGGTAAAGACTAAATAAGATAGAATTGTAACATTAATCAAACAAAAGAAGACAAGAGAATCTGAAGAAATAAAACCAAGAGTGCTAAAGCAAGATGCAAGTATATTCATTGTTTATTCAGAAGAGAGGTTCAAGGAGGGAGAGAGAGCTGTAAATGACAGAAAAGACAGTTCTTTTTGATATGGGACTCATGCTAATACTGACAGTTCCTGTTAACTGAGGATCTTCCTCCGCTAGCTGAAAATTGTGTGTAACAATGATTTCACACTATCGGTTTAAGGTTGAGTTTCTGCTTCAGAATAAACAAATTCCAATGCAAAGTGAAGTGAGGCAACCTCCTCCAGTGCTGTGACTCTGGATTCAGGTTGCATTTATGCCTTAATTAAATGTCTGTACACTGCAAAACAACATTGCATTGATGTTATAGTTATGGTGGGAATAGTAGGAAAAACCCAGAGATATCCTCAAAATTGAGTTTTCAGCATCCCTGTTGGACTCCAGGAAAACAGAGCTAATGTTGAGAATGGTGAGCTCTTCAAGAGTGCATTGTGCATTATGAAGCCAAAAGAAGCTTTTGCAGTTAGCAGCTGGTTCTGATCAATGCTGAGAACCAAAGTTTATCGAGGCTGAATGGAGGGTTAGGCTTTGCTGACTAAGAAATTTCCTAAGCTAACTACTCCTTATCTTGTCCTGTCTTCTAATTGCTATTTAAGTCTAGACAAAGTGAAAGGGGTTTTCAAAACATGGAGACGCCTGGTTTTTCTCAATTAATTAAAAAATGCACTCATCATAAGTACTTGACATGTCCCCCTCCAAGGTATTGTCACCAAATAAGGGAATCCTTGAAACAACATACTTGTTGAAATAAGATTGAAGGAATTTAAGAATTGTTTGAGTAAAAGATGGAGGCTTCTGTGCAAAGGATCAGGAGAAGAAAGATGCTGACCAGGAAAGATGCATAGATGTCTTTTGATAGAGACAGGAGAAATGAACCATTCTCATATGCCGTCAAACCTGGACAACATTCAGACTTGCAGTGGCAAGTAGTATTTGTGCCACACAAGTGCCACACAAGGCAATGACTATCTCCAACAAGAGAGAGTCTAATCACCGTCCTTTGACATTCAAAGGCATTACTGTCAATGAATTCCCCATCATCAACATCCTGGGGGTCACCACTGATCAGGAACTTAACTGCACCAGCAACATAAATACTATGGATTCAACAGCAGGTCAGAGGCTGGGAATTCTGTGGTGAATGACCAACTCTTGACTCCACAAAGCCTTTCCACCATCTACAAGGCACAAGTCACTTGCCTGGATGAGTGCAACTGCAACCATGCTTAAGATGATTGACAACATGCAGGACAAAGCAGCCTGCTGATTTGCACTCCATCCACCTCTTTCAACATTCACACCCACCACTGCTGATGCACCATGGCTGGATTGTGTACTGTCATGAAGACGTCCTTTGTTGAATATTAATTTTTAATTCACAGGCTGGATCCAGGAATTGGACTTTTAGAAAGACAGATTTTTTTAAACAGACTAAAGGGATTGCAATCTACGAAGAGATGGCAGACACTAATTTATATTGCTATATATTCCACATTCCAAACCTATGGAGAGGGGACAGCTAGTCTGCAAAACGCATCATAGAAAATGGCACCCCCTGGGGTTTGTGAACAACATTCCTTTCTGCCATGAAAACAAACAATCTATGGTAGCCACCTACAGCATTCAAAAGCTGAAGACAATACATTCAAAGATTAATTGCTTGGACAAAAAGATCTTGGCCAGACGAACTAATCAAGTTATAATTGGAATATACAATTATGTTTGAATTACTGGCAGTTGGAAATGGATCACAAGGACCAACCCAAGGCTTTTGTATGGTTTAAACATATAGGTCTCTCAGAAGGACTGGATTAGCAGTTGAGCTAAGGGGGACTCTTGCCCTCTTTCTCTCTCCACCTAACTAACAAGCTTGGACCCTGTCTACTAATTTGACTTTGTCTCCATTCTGTCACAGACAGAGATTTTTTAAAGAAAGAATTGAATTCCACAGTAGCATCTTCAGAAGGACAGAAAACCAGCTACAGCTTTAAACTGCCTCGGCACTAAAAGCGAGACCACTGGATTCTGCCTGCGGCCAATAGAGACTCCAAGCTACAAACTGTGAGCTTCTTTTATTTTTTTATGGGATCTAATTTGGCCAATCTATCCTCCCTACTCGATAATCTGTATTTGTGTTCATGGGCTTCGAGACTGTGGGTGTGTGTGTGTGTGCAAATGTCGGAGCATATCTTATTATTTTAGTTATATCAGTTTAAGTATAAAATAAACTAACCTCTTTCTTCGTTAAACTCAAGAAAATCTATCTGACTGGTTCCTTTGTGGTCAGAAGATGTAAGCATTTAAGTACTTCCTGAATTAACAATATAACCCTTAAAAACAAAAAATACCCCATTGTGATCAAACGAGGAGAGGGAAAAGAGGGGATAAAAACAAAAAGCTAAAAGCTACTGCGGATGCTGGAAATCCAAAACAAAAACAGAATTACCTGGAAAAACTCAGCAAGTCTGGCAGCATCGGTGGAGAAGAAATCAGTTAACGTTTCGAGTCCTCATGACCCTTCGGCAGAACTGTTCTGCCGAAGGGTCATGAGGACTCGAAACGTTAACTGATTTCTTCTCCACCGATGCTGACGGGAAAAGAGGGGAGCCATTCGACCCCTCTTCACTTGATCATAACAGTGCCATTTACAAGATGCACTGCCTTAACTATTTAAAGACTTCTTCAATTGCATCTCCTAAATCTGAGACCTCTACCAACTAGAAGGACAAGGGCAGCTGGTGCATGGGAACACCACCACCTGTAAGCTTCCCTCCAAGTCACACATCATCCTGACTTGGAAATATATCACTTGTCACTGGGTCAAAATCTTGGAACTCCCTCCCTATCAGTGCTGTGAGTGTATCTTCACCACACAGACTGCAGCCATTTAAGAAGTTGGCTCACCACCACCACCTTCCAAAGGGCAATTAAGGATGGACAATAAATGGCTGGGCCTTGTCAATGACTCCCATATCCCATGAATGAATAAAAAACATGTTATAATGGTTCAGAAAAGTCTAAAAGGTTGATTATCCAGAGATAGGAAAATAATTCACTGTATCACATGACTGCAAGAGTTATGTCAATGTTAGAGCTACCAAGAAGGAACAGACAATGGATGAAGGCCTAACTATTATAACAATAGACGGAGGTTCATCATGTTCACATCCTGAAGGTAGACCTATGTATTTGAGAAGAAGGCAACAATCAATTGTAAACCAATCTTACTAATTTTTTGTCAAAAATAATATGGAGTATAACATCAACTTGGAGAGTGCAGCTGTTGTAGAATTATTGTAATATATCTGAACTGTCTGCTGTAATCTCAGCTATTAGTTCCACCAGTTAAAATTGTCTAAATACTCTGAGCACGCTTGCTGTTTAAAATTAAGATTGTAAATGTATCAGTTTAAATCTATTAAAAGAAATATCAGTTCATGGTTTTATGGATTTAATTCCTGTTTGATGGCTAATACACATAAATATAATATATATATAAAAATTAATATATATATTTTAATAAAAAAATATATGGGGCATTGATAGTAAAGATATTCATAAAATTTAACAGGTTAATGTAAAATATATTCTTTAAGAAGCACCATTATACTGTACGTATTCACAAAGCAATCCCCTTTTTATTAATATATTTATAAAATGCTTAACTGCTCCTTTTGATTTTTCCCCTCACACTCTGTCATAGCTTTTCTTATTCTACTCTTAACCTCTTGTTTTTTATTTTCTTTTATTTTTTTCAAATGACATGCTCAATCCCCTTCTGTCTAAAATCTTCCCGAATCTAATTCGGTCTTCCCACTGTTTTTACACATCCTAAAGGGCTCTGTGATTTGTAGTGAAATCATCCAGGACAAAATGTTTGGATACATAACTCTAACTCCACTCCCCGTCAGGTATTTGTCTTTTTTCAAATGTTTAAAGAGTTAAGTGTTAGTCTCAATATAGCATTAGGAGATGTGTTCTATCTTTGTAAAGGCAGCTTTGCTTCTTCTGCTTATCACCTAGTAATGTGAACCCATATCTCGCTATCATTACAAATAATACAGGCACATATTTACTCAGTTCAAGCCATTCATTGGGCAGAGTGTAATGTGGGTGATGGAGCTCTTGGCCACTGGTTGTTGAATGGTGGGAGTCCCGCGTCGCTTCTCACTGGGAGGCCTAATATTATTCTGAGGTAATCAAGTACTCACCTGGACAATGTCAGGTCTCCCACTGAATTAAGGCCCCAACAGGGTGGAAATGCTGACCCCAAGTGCTGCTGGTCAATCAGAGTGGTGGCCAATGTCGGTACAACAATGCAGAGGGCTACCTTGAGGATCATTGATGGATCCCTGGGTAGAGGTGAGTGTGGGTGGTGGGGTGTCTGGTTGCAGGGAGGGAATCATCGGCCAGTGGGGAGGAAAGGAGGCCATCATCAAGGGCCGGGAGGTGGATTCCTACGGGAACTACCTACCTGATGCCAGGTCCCTTGATTGGGCACAGAATGCCTAAGAGCACGAGACTGCGCCCCCCCGCCCCCCCCACCACCCCACCCCCCAGAAGGCCACAGGTAAACTCAATAGGGTTAGTTGGGCTGCCTTACCAGGTGGAGAGTCTCCTGCCTGCTGCTGGCGGTAGAATCAGAACCTTAAGTGGCCACATAGGGCACTCAGTTGGCCTCTGGGCAAGAAGATGACCTGCAAACCTTCCCGCCCTGGACTTGATCGGAGTGAGGCAGGGTTGCCACCCTGCACCCTCCCACCTGATCAAATGCCCTCCCCGCCTCCTCCAAACTCACCTCTGGTGGAGGGAGACATTAAATCCTAGTCTAGTTCTATACCTTCAGAATGGGTATGTTTTCGAAGTACTACATAATAGCTTGAAAGTTAGGTTGGTGTTGACCAAATATAATAGTTGGCAAACTATTTTATTGTGGTAACAGTGTGGAATGCTAAAAGTATGGCACACTCATCTCAATACTCATTTGTAATATTAGTCTAATCGAGGAATATTGTCTCAAGAAGAAGCAGTTCTCCTTAACCCTGGGGCCCAAAGCAGTGTAAAATCTACCGTATTCACAAAGCGGAGAAAATTCTGAGCACTGAAGCAACTGACAGACACCCATACAGCACAACAATTCACAAAAAGAAAATCACAATTTTTGGAACTTTATTCTGGTGTTGGTTCTTTCCTAATGATCGAGGTCAATCGGTTTGCAAAAGTTATCACAAAATCACATTGCTGATCTCTAAGGGACTGAGGGCTGGATTTTCATGCCTTGGTCCATGTCAGAATGGAGGTGGAAGGGATTTAAAAATGGTGGGTGGGTCCTGATTCCAGGATTCCATCTCATTCCCGTTGTGCGGGATTTTTACACCTCTGGGATGAGGGTGCGGATAGTGAGCTGCACACCGCAATCCCACCCTCGCCTGATCCATTGTGGTGATGGGAATTTTAGAACCCCCTCTATTTTCATGGAGTCAGGCCCTTTTTGTTAGGAGACATAGTTCATGGCACCTCAGAGGAGTCATGAACCACGGGCGAAGCCTCATCTGGAGTTAGTTTCCTTTTGACAAGTAAGTTCAACGTGTGTTGACAACTTCACTTGTCATAAAGTAATGGTGTATGATAAGTTAAATATGTTGCAATATATCGATTAATGATAGGGCTTTGTTCTTTAAATGTAAGTGACCATTAAATTGACCAGCATTGTGAATTTATCCAGTGGCTTCAACAGTATTGAAACTAAGATTTTAATTTGTCATCTGGATCCTGTGCTTTGATTTTTATATTGATTTAAAGTCCAGTCATCTGTTGAACTTTTGAAATAGCTGAACAGATACCTGACTTCTTTGATTGAAAGTCTATCTGCTGAGCCTTTGAAAAAATGTACAGATGGCTGGCTATCTGTTCATGCAATTTCAAAGGTACCATTGTATTGAGTACTGGAGAGTTTTTTATTCAGTTGGACAATGGAATTGCATTATGAATGCTTGGCTGAGTTCCAAGCCCCAATAATACATTTAGCTCAGCAAGGGCTGTATACAGATGTGAAGGGGTCTGACAGTTTTATGAGCAGTTAATAGGATTAAAGTGTATTGAAGAGGTTTTTGAATGGCTTTGTTTATTTTAACAGACCTATGAGCACTTAAAAGGAGTGAATTTTTTTCAAGGGGTGTTTGAATGGATGATTGTTTATTTATTTAATAAGAATTTCAAAAACTCCCCATTGTCATTACCGGGCTCATCAGGTTTCTTCATATGGATACTGGGTGCTAGCGTATGGAGTGGCATGGGGATATAGAGAGCACTGTGAGATATGAGGGGATATGGAAGGGGATGGGTGTATGGATATGGCATGGGGGCATACAGGGGGTCTGGGAGACACGACAGGATATGGAGGGAGCATGGGGTAATGATGGTTGCAAAGACTAGGCTTTCATTCCCTTGTGTATAGAAGATTAAAGGGTGATCGAACTGAGGTGTTTAATGTTATAAGTAGAGTTGATAAGGTTGAAAGTGAGAAACTATTTTCTCTGGAAGAGTCATTCAGAAAGGCAACTATAAAATTAGAGTTAAGCTGTTCTGGAGTGATGTCAGGAAACATTTCTTCAAACACTGTTTCAAAAAGCTGCTGAGGCTGGGTTCAAATGAAAATTTTAAAACTAAGGTTGATAGATTTTTTTGTTAGATGAGGGAGTTAAGGGAAATGGAACCGAGGCCGGTAAAGAGTTAAGATACACATTAGCCGGAATTTAATAGAATGGTGGAAAATGTTCGCAGGGTTGAATGGCCTTCTCCTCTTCCTATATACCTAACTTATTTCAGGATTTCCACTCTTGTATCTGGAGGTTCCGTTTATGTCTTGGTCCCACAGGGGCCCACAGCAAATGGGGATCTAATTGTTTATGAGTTCACTATATATATGGAGGCCATGACTATAAGACAGGAAAGGATTTGAACCCAATAGGTTACTTTGAGTCTCAATTTTAAGTTCCCCGTGCAATGGGGGAATGAGAGTTTTGCTTTGACACACACTAACTTGTACATCTTGCATGTTACATATTGCATACAATACACAGAAACAGCCTAACTGGTCCACACTGGTGTTCAGGAATCACATAAACCTCATCCCATCCCTCTTCATCTAACTCTCAGAATAACCATCTATTCCTTTCTTTCTCATGCTGCCCCTTATATGAATCTATGTTACTTGTCTTGGCTACTCCTTGTCATATTTACCATTTTTGATACCAAAACTGACATGTTACCACCCTTAGTAACCATCAAATGTTGAACAGGTGCATAAAGGACTTTCACTTACCATAGATTCATGCTGTATATATCCTATATCATCAATTCCTTTTATATTGATAATTTCAACACCTTTTTCATCTATTTGTATAGAGCAATGCGTCTCATTTTGTAACATTCTGGGATTATTGAAAGATTGGTGTTTTTTCCTGGACTCAGACAGGACTGCAGTGTTCCTTTTATTCTCACCCTTCCTTGTATCTAAAGGAGGCAAGAAACAGTAAAAAGAGAGAATTTATAAATCCAATATTTGTAGTGTTTTACAAAGATTAAATGGTTCAAATTTTAAAAAAACTTTAATCTGAAAAAAATGTTGCCTAAATTATCTTACAAATTAAGTGCTCATTAGAAAATAGCTTTTGGGAGCAAAGTTTTTTTTTTGGATTATTTTAATGAGGAATGCACTATAATTAGTGCTGACTACAAAATGTGTTAGAAATGATACAAAAAAATTGTGCATAAAATTGGAAAAATTACACACAGTTATGGAAGTTGATGAGCTTCCATATCCTAAAATTATATTTATCGAGCTTGAAGATTGGAGATAAAATTGATTCTTATCAAGGCAATTGGGAGGCAGATGTGTGCTGTAAGATTACTGTGTAAGTTCTGCTGTTTATGATTGGATATCATAGTTAATTTCATTGAGACATACCCAGAACAACGTGTTTAAACAGGAGTATCCTGTTATTTATTTTTTTACATACTTTTTTTCTCTTTGGGAGTAGATCATCACTTCTTGCAGATTGGTGAAAGGAGGGAGGAAGGAGATTAAAAAAAATGAGTTCCAACTGTGACTAGAAAACTCAAACTTGTCACTGCACATTGTGAAAATCATGGGTTTTGTCAAGGTGCGTCATGTCATGTCAAATCACTGATCCAAACTAGAAGTGATAAAGGAAAGATGTTGCATTTATAAGATGTTTCACTTATCAGTGAAACACCTTATAAATTATGTCATAATTGGGTGCTTAATTGTATTCAGGAGGTGAACATAAGCTGGGGGATGGAAGGGAGACTCATCTGTGCTCATATGTATTGGAGCCGTTGGGTCTTGAGGTGCATGAAATGTAACGTGCATGTGTGTAAATAAAATCTTTTAAGTATATAAGGACCAGGCTCCAGTTATATCCTTCACCAGCTGGCTCTTTGAATTGGAACATTCAGAAGAGTGTTATCAGTCAGAATTTGAGACTGAAGAGATATTGGTTGGAATTCTCCACTCCTGCCAGTGGAGGGTTTCATGGTGGGTGGGAGCAGAAAATTCAGAGAGAGGCCAAAAGTCAGAATCTCGCTGGCGGGAAATCAGTTCGGAATTTTCCCCTCATCACTTCCGTGGCGGGATGATGGCGGATCGGGTTTCCCGCTGATGTATGTCGGGAACGCCATTTGCGTGCATTACCATGTCATGAATACTCATTAAAAATGCTACTCGCTGGAATCACGTTCCGCCTTTCATTTACATCCCATGCCAGCGGGAAATTAGACCGGTCTAAATCACGACTGGATATAATTGGCGTGCATCTGTCCACCATCACTTTGCTTGTGACTTTGTGGAGAGTGAAACATTCAAAGCCAACCTGCAATAGTGCTGCTCTGGTTTCTCAGCAATGCCAGTGTTATGCCACACTGGTGGGGGTGTAGGGTTGGTCTGCTCACGATGGCTGCCTCTGTGCTCTGGGAGGGCAGCACTCAGTGTGTGCTGTGGGTCTCAGGCAGGGCTGCACCCTGAAGAAGAGACCAGCATTGTGATGGGGTGGGAGGGGAGGATGACAGAGACATGAGGGAAAATGGGGTATGGTGGGGTTTGGAGTGAGAACAGGGGAACAACGGCTGGCAGAGGGGAGACTGAGGGTGGAGAACCTGGAGCCCGACATGGAAGACTGGGATGCAGACACAGAAAGAGCTATGGGGATCAAACTGCATGAATGAAAGGGGATAGGAGGGGTGGGGTACTTGTGTTTGTGTGGCACGAGAGGGATGGGTTGCATGGAGAGTCATGGAGGGGCGAGGGAAGGCAGACATTTTGTGATCAGCCATGAAGGAACAGGAGAGCTCATTGAAAGACAGTCATAGTCCTTGGACTGGGGCCAAGAAGTCAGAGAGAGGTTAAAGACAGTCCTGGGCTTTGTGCATCTCACAGTCAGTGTGAGAGACTAAAGGCAGTCCTGGGGCTCTGTGGACCTCACAGTCAGGGTGAGGGATTAAAGGCAGTCCCTGGGGATTTGCAGGCCACGCTACATGGCTATGCATGGCATGCACATTGTAGTCCCGCTCCAGGAAGGGGAAAGTCCTGTGTGTTCAATTGGGATAAGGCACAGCTTAGTGTGCAGGGCATGTTCATGGTCTTAGTGGGTGGCGATGAGGTGGGCTGGCTAGGTACTGGGCTGCAGATGGGATGCTCATGGTTAGGGGAGGCATCTGCAACCTGTAAATGGGAAGAAGTAGGAGGGTACTTGATGCTTTCTTGGGGGCGTTCTCTGTCTGTGATTGTGCGCACAACCTCGAGATGGGGAGGGGTGAGATCCACATGGAGCATGGGGACATCAGCAGTGATGGGTTCAGGTGGGAGGGCTTGAATATCCACCACAACAACAATGGGATCCAGGATTACTGGGGGAGGCTGGAGAATAAACGGAGGGAGGTCCACCTACACATTGTAAGTGTCCAGGAAGATTGGAGGGACCCAAATACTGATGGGGGAGGGTTGAAGCTGGTCTCGAAGTAGAAATGCAGCACCACCATCTTGAAACCCCAAAGTTATTGTGCAGTTTACAATCGAAACTGGAAAAGAATCTGCACATGAAGTGTCTGGGGCAGTGTGGGAGGAGCCCACAGCTGGACTAAGGGGTCCTTTCAGGGGGCACCCTCAAACTGCTTAGAGCCACAACATTGAAATAGAATCAGAGCCGAGAGAAAGAGGAAGACTTCCTTGAGATGGTGCAATTGGAGCCATTGCCTTTTGGTGTGCTTTAAGGAGAGACTGCAGGAGTCATTGGCTTCACAATACGGTTACAACATTTAAGCATTAACAGAAAAGTATATGAGAATGGAAAATGCAGGCAACTGTTAAGGAAGCACAGCTGCTGCATATCAGCCAGATCATCAATGAAAGGCTCTAACATGCTGTCTCCAATCGGCATGAAGAACAGGCAAAAGGTCATCCAGTCATTGCTGAAATGCAAGTTGAGTTTAATCAGCATACCAGTTCAGAGAAAGCAGGAGTGCCTTTGGTAAGGTGGCACACTTCATGAATGGGTCCAAACATCTTTCAACCTCTGTGGGATTGAGATGTCAAGTATCAGGGTTGGCATCTTGGCCACCTAGATCTGTGAGTTTGTGGTTCAGCTGCAAGGCTGTACCAGTGAAAAGCTAATAGTGCAGACGCAGCTCGAGGGCATGACAGTGGCTGTTTGCGAGTAAGAGGTCTACTATATTTGCCCAGCATTTGGACTTGCACCTTCAACCCTCATGATTCACCAGGCCCTAATCTTTGGAAAGGTCAGCCACGAATCCTGTATCCGTGCGCTCTGGGAAGTGAAGTCAGCACAACAGTGCAAACACTGCGTCAAGGGACTTGATGCAGTCGTTGCAACCTTAATGAGAAACTTTTAGCGGACACTGAGATGTGCACATAGTTGGAGAAATCACCATGACTGCAGGTCTTGTGCTTTCGCACTACCAATGAAGGCAGCCATCTCATTTTGAGAAACAATTACAGCTAACCTTCCAAGGCCACTGAGCATGCCTAACATCAGGTAGGTGATGGCATATTGGTATTGTCATCAGACTAGTAATCCAGAGACCCAGGGTAATGCTCTGGGGACCTGGGTTCAAACCCCGCCATGTCAGATGGTGGAATTTGAATCCAATAAAAATCTGGAATTAAAAGTCTAATGATGACCATGACATTGTCGATTGTTGTAAAAACCCATCTGGTTCATGAATGTGCTTTAGGGATTTCCTTACCTGGCCTGGCCTACACATGACTCCAGACCCACAGCAATGTGGTTGACTCTTAAATGCCCTCTGAAATGGCCTAGCAAGCCACTCAGTTGTAACAAACCGCTACGAAGCCACAAAACTGGATGGACCACCCGGCATCGACCAAGGCACCAGAAACGAAAATGGCAATCTCAGCCCTGTCGACCCTGCCAAGTCCTCCTTACTAACATCTGGGGACTTGTGCCAAAATTGGGAGAGCTGTCTCACAGACTAGTCAAGCAACAGCCTGACATAGTCATCCTCATGGAATTATACCTTCCAGATAATGTCCCAGACACCACCATCACCATTCCTGGGTATGTCCTGTCCCACCAGCAGGACAGGCCCAGCAGAGGTGGCGGCACAGTGGTATACAGTCAGGAAGGAGTTGCCCTGGGAGTCCCCAACATCGACTCTGGATCCCATTAGGTCTCATGGCACCAGGTCAAACATGGGCAAGGAAACCACCCTCCCCCAGCTGATGAATCAGTGCTCCTCCATGTTGAACACCACTTGGAGGAAGCACTGAGGGTGGCAAGGATGCAGAATGTACTCTGGATGGGGGACTTCAATGTCCATCACCAAGAGTGGCTCGGTAGCACCACTACTGACTGAGCTAGACAAGTCCTAAATGATATAGCTGCTAGACTGGGTCTGTGGCAGGTGGTGAGGGAACCAACAAGAGAGAAAAACATAATTGACCTTATCCTCACCAACCTGCCTGCCGCAGATGCATCTGTCTATACAGTATTGGTAGGAATGACCGTGGCACAGTCATTGTGGAGACAAAGTCCTGCCTTCACATTGAGGATACCTCCCATCGTGTTGTGTGGCACTACCACCGTGCTAAATGGGATAAATTTTGAACAGATCTAGCAACTCAAGGCTGGGCATCCATGAAGCGCTGTGGGCCATCAGCAGCAGAGTTGTACTCAAACACAATCTGTAACCTCAGGGCCCAGGATATCCCCCACTCTACCATTACCATCAAGCTAGGGGATCAACCCTGGTTCAATGAAGAGTGCAGGAGGGAATGCCAGGAACGGCACCAGAAATACCTAAAAATGAGGTGTCAACCTGGTGAAGCTATAACACAGGACTACTTGCGTGCCAAACAGCATAAGCAGCAAGTGATAGAGCTAAGCAATCCCACAACCAATGGAACAGGTCTAAGCTCTGCAGTCCTGCAATATCCAGTTGTGAATGGTGGTGGACAATTGAACAAGTCACTGGAGGAGGAGGCTTCACATATCCCCATCCTCAACGATGGAGGAGCCCAGCACATCAGTCAAAAGATAAGGCTAAAGCATTTTATACAATCTTCAGCCAGAAGTGCCGAGTGGATGTTCCATCTCGGCCTCCGCTGGAGGTCCACAGCATCACAGATGCCATTCTTCAAACAATTCGATTCACTCCACGTGATATCAAGAAATGACTGAAGGCACTGGATACTGCAAAGGGTATGGACCCTGACAACATTCCGGCAATAGTACTGAAGACTTGTGCTCCAGAACTTGCCACGCCCCTAGCCAAGCTGTTCTAGTACAGCTATAACATTGGAATCTACCTGGCAATGTGGAAAATTGCCCAGGTATGTCCTGCACATAAAAAGCAGGACAATCCAACTCCGCCAATTACCACCCCATCAGTCTACTCTCCATCATCAGTAAAGTAATGGAAGGGGTCATCAACAGTGCTATCAAGCAGCGCTTACTTAGCAATAACCTGCTCACTGATGCCCAGTTTGGGTTCCAACAGGCCAACTCAGCTCCTGACCTCATTACAGCCTTGGTTCAAACATGGACAAAAGAGCTGAACTCCCGAGGTAAGGTGAGAGTGACTGCCCTTGACATCAAGGCAGCATTTGACCGAGTGTGGCATCAATGAGCCATAGCAAGACTGGAGTCAATGGAAATCAGGGGGAAAACCCTCCACTGGTTGGAGTCATACCTGGGACAAAGGACAATGTTTGTGACTGTAGGACGTCAGTCATCCCAGCTCCAGGACATCACTGCAGGAGTTCCTCAGGGTAGTGTGCTCGGCCCAATCATCTTCAGCTGCTTCATCAACGACCTTCCTTCCATCATATGGTCAGAAGTGGAGATGTTCGCTGATGATTGCACAATGTTTAGCACCATTCGCAACTCCTCAGATGCTGAAGCAGTCCATGTCCAAATGCAGCAGGACCTGGACAATATGCAGATTTGGGCTGACAAGTGGCAAGTAACATTAGCGCCCCACAAGTGCCAGGCAATGACCATCTCCAACAAGAGAGAATCTAACCATCGCTCCTTGATGTTCAATGACATTACCATCACTGAAACCCCACTATCAACATCCTGGTTACCATTGACCAGAAACTGAACTGGACTAGCCATATAAATACTATGGCTACAAGAGCAGGTCAGGCAATTAACTCACCTCCTGACTCCCCAAAGCCTGTCCACCATCTACAAAGCATAAGTCAAGAGTATGATGGAATACTCTCCACTTGCCTGGATGAATACAGCTCCCACAACACTCAAGAAGCTTGACAGCATCCAGGACAAAGCAGCCCGCTTGATTGGCACCACATCCACAAACATTCACTCCCTCCACCACCAACACACAGTAGCAGTGTATACCATCTACCATATGCACTGCAGGAACTCGCCAAGGCTCCTTCAACAGCACCTTCCAAACCAACAACCACTCACCATCCTGACTTGGAAATATATTGCTATTCCTTCACTGTTGCTGGGTCAAAGTCCCAGAACTCCCTTTCGAACAGCACTGTTGGTATGCCTACACCACATGGACTGCAGCAGTTCAAGAAGGCAGCTCACCACCACCTTCTCAAGGGCAACTAGGGATGGGCAATAAATGCTGGCCCAGCCAGGAAGCCCACCTCCTGTGAATGAATTTTAAAAAAACACCATGTTGTCTTGTGAGAAGAAGTTACTAACGCATTTTGCAAACACTTCCAGGAAAGAGTTTGACACATCTCCTTAACATAACACAAAGGTCAAGTAACTATTATTACTCAGCTTCACATCCCATGAATGTGAGGCAATCACTGAGTGGGAGCATGGCTCATCCTTGTAATAAGAGGGCACATAGCTGCACATAGCTGCATGTGCATGAAGCTTTCAAATGGCAAAAAACATTCTCATGAAGAGCAAATGTATTTAAAAATATGCATGATACATACAAGGATTGAACTCCTGTGACCCAGAAGTGATGTAAAAGTTTCTTAATTTTTCTAACCCTACTGCTACGTCTTGGTGTATCCCTGACATTCACAGCAGAGGTGCTGGCAGCCTGCTGACTGCTACACCCAGTTGTCTTTGGTGACGTTGGCAGGTGTTCTTTAGAGGGCTGAGACCTGGAGGGCCCTGGCCTGCTTGGGTCTCCTGCTATGAGGAAGGTGCACCCTCCTCAGCCTGTATAGCTACAGGTGATGGGGTCACAGGCAGAGGGGATTGAGATCGGCTGGCCACTCTCTGAGCCACTTGGATGAATGGCCCCAGGGTCTCCAGTGTTAGGAAATAGAGACTGTTTAAGTGAGTTATATTGGTATTTGTGGGTGTTAGGAATGAGTTTTAGCTTTAAAGTTTAAGTTTGATTTGTATTTCTGTGTTAAAAAAGGTCAAATATAGTTTTAGTTTCACTATAAAAAGGTGCTTGCATTTCTAATGAGAGTTTACAGCTTAAGAAGTTAACCAAATGCAAGGGTAGAAGAATTGGGCTATAGCCGAGCAACAGGGGCCCAGAGAGGCAGGTCCCTCCCATAGACACACACACAAGAAGAAAGACAGCAGTTTGATTCAGAGTCTGTTGGAGTACAGCTGGTTTGGAAGACAGCTGCCAAACAGAAGCCTAGAAGGGGACAGATAGCCAGTCCCAAGCTAAGGAAAACCCCAAAATCCAGGGGAGTGGAAATGGGGAATGTCCAAAGAAAACCTTCTAGTCAAAGGAAGGACAGGAACCTGGAAAAGGTCCTGTTAAGTGAAGTTAAGAGTGAGGGGCAGAGAGAAAAGCTCCAAGCTTCAGATTTAGAGACAAAAGCTGCAGAAAGCAAATTTAAAGCGAGAACAGCTTGCAAGAGGCAAGAAGGTCCAAAGAGACAACTGAAGGTCTGTAACTCTTTGCTATGGATATGTGAAAGCAATTGTACTGTTGACAGCTGAGTTGGTGAGAGAGAGTGGTGATTGGAAACCCTTGTGATAAAGAGGGAGTTCAGAGAGACTGGTTGGCTTACAGTGTGACAAGCGTCTGGGGGAGCTCATGAGAGATCCATAGCATCTGGTTGAGGTGGCATCTGTCACTTGGTTTCAGAGTATGGTGTATCTGATCACAGGGTGCCTACTGGTACATGGACTGTGTACTTACTCTGGACATTAGAGTATAAGATAGATTTTGTACCGTTACAAATCTGTATATATCTGTGAAGGTACAGTTGTGGGTGAAGTAATATAGTTCATCTTTTCTTGTTAACTAAATGTTTTATTCTTTTGTTAAAAGTTCATCAGCTGATTCTTGTAACTCTATTCAGTAGCCCATTTCCATCAAACAAATTAAAACTTAGGATCCATCAAGCTGGGTTCCACTCTGGGATCAGGCTTGTCCAATGGTAACATCAGCTGGTGATCATAACACCAGCTGCTGGTCCTTGTCTCAATGAATGCCTGAGGGCCCCTGCCTGACTCCCAGAAGAGAAGGGGCTCCTGGAGGGAGGCCAAGGTGCCCCGCCCTCTCTCACCTCGCCACTGATGGATGCGACCAATGGCTATAGCGATGGAGTGCCGGTCCAAGCTCAAATATGGCAGACCCTGCTGGACTAAGGTCTCCAAGGTGGCCACTACCCTTTCCATGGAGACCTCAAGGCACTCACATATCAGAGCCATGGCATCAGACAGAATATTGTCAGGCTCCTCCATCCTTCGTTCTAGTCTGTTGACTGCCTCTCACAACTCCAGCTGAATTTCCGTTGCCTGTCATTGCACATCCAGCATGTTAGAGACGGCCACTTGCAGAGGCTCATCATCTGATTTGGACTCAGCGGGTGCCTGATCTCCAGCAGTCCTCCGAACGTCAGAGACCTGGGCTGTCACTGCCTCCGACTGCTGTGGAGACATGTTAGTGAGGAGTTCTCCAGAAAGTGACCCCGAGCCTAATTTAGATCCATGACCCACAGCGCTGTGTGTCTCTGCGCTGGTGGAGGGTGCAGGTGAATGCAGCGAGGGTTCTTCATCTGATGCATCCTCAGCATCCTCCTCTGAGATGGCCTGAGGGCTGGGGCTTATGCCTGGTCTGGAGCTCTGTCTGGGTCTGCTGGTGCCTGTAAGAGAGAGGAGATATATTTAGTTCATAAGCAGGCAGAATGTAACATTGCATGTCACTCACTATGATTATCAGGTTGTGATCAACTCATGGAGGGCTCATCCATGCTGACTTTCTGGGAGAGGCCAATCCCGCCTTCACCTGCCTGCCAGCTCGGCGACATCCTCCTCAAACTGGGACAGCTCCTGGACGTCTGCCGTCCCTCCTCCCGTCTGGGATATCACTTTCTGGTTGTGGGTGAGCTTGGCCTGCGTGAAGATAAATGGAATGGAACCTGATGAGAAGAGATGGAGAAAAGGTTGGGAAACATGCATGCCTGCTGTGCGTGCTGAGCCCTCCCCAGTAACAACTGAGGATGGAGTTTGGGCAGCATGATGGCTGAGATGCTGGTGATGTTAAAGTATCTGTGTGACAATTAGTGCTGATGTCTCCCTAATGTTGTGTGAGATCCCTGAGCAGTGTAACCCTTTGAGTGCATGATGTCATTATGAGAGTGTGAGATTGGAGTGAGCTGAAGGTTGCGTTACCCTGGCAGAGTGAATGAGATCATTCATCCTCTTCCTGCACTGGATAGCGTTTTTCTGGCAGGTACCTGAGGAGCTGATCTCCCTTGCAACCGCCTCCCAGGCTGGCGAGATAAGGCAGGTGGGCCTCCTGGAGCCATCCCTCGGGCAGTGGACATCCGGGTGCTGGCAGACTCCACAGACGAGGGCATCAAGGGCGTCATTGCTGAACTTGGGAGCAGCTTTTTTCTTTGGTCGAACCATATCAAGGAGTTTCCTTGAGGGTAATGTATGCGTTCTGGTGGTGTTTAAATATGGTGCCAGACCTTTGACCCATTAGGTAATGGCGGGGCACATAAATCAGTGCCTGGCCCACCATGTGATTTGGAGAGCTACTCACCGATGCATAATTAATGAGCTTTTGAGCCTGAAAGTGAGCGTGATTTGCCATCCCGCCACCCAGCGGGAAACGAGCTGTGAAACCCGCCCACTACCACAATTAGTCTCTGGAATGGAAAATTCCCCCCATTAGGACAGGTGACCAAATGCTTGGTCTAAGAGGTAGGTTTTAAGGAGTACCTTAATCAATCAAAACAGATTTACTGGACGTTTACTCCATTGTTGTTTGTGGGATCTGTCGATGCTGGGAGGCTGTTTACCCTGGCTGGACAGTATAGAGCTGGGGTTCATAGTCTAATGATAAGAGGCTGGCCATTTACGACTGGGATGAGGAGAAATTAAGCAAAGACAGCATGGATTTCTTAAGGGAAAATCATGTTAGACTTGCTGGAGTTTTTTTGAAGAGGTAACAGAGCGGGTTGATGAGAGCAATGCAGTTGATTTTGTGTACATGGACTTCCAAAAGGTGGTCAATACTGTGCCACACAACAAACTTGTGAGCAAAGCTGTAGCTCATGGAATAAAGCAGGTAAATGAAACATAGATATGAAATTGGCTGAGTGACAGTAAACAGAGAGTAGCGGTTAATGGATGTTTTGTGTGCAGGAGGGAGGTTTGTAGTGGAGTTCCTCAGGGGTCAGTGTTGGAACCCTTGCTTTTCCTGTTATATATTAATTACCTCTAGACCTTGGTGTACAGGGCACAATTTTAAAGTTTGTGGATAGTACAAAACTTGGAAGCACTGTGAACTGTGAGGAGGATAGCGTAGAACTTCAAAAGAGCATAGACGAGTTGGTGGAGTGGGCAGACAGGTGGCAGACGAAGTTCAATACAGAGAAATGTGAAGTGATTCATTTTGGTAGGAAACACATGGAGGGAAAACATAAAATAAAGAGCACATTCTAAAGGGGCTACAGGAGCAGAGGCACCTGGCTATAAATCTGCATAAGTCATTGAAGATGGCAGGACAGGTTGAGAGAATGGTTAATAAAGCATACAGTATCCTGGGCTTTATTAACAGGGGCGTAGAGTACACGAGCAAGGGGGTTATGCTGAACTATGTTGAGGTTATGTATAGGATGCTAGTTTGGCCTCAGCTGGAGTAGTGCATCCAGTTCTGGGCGCCACACTATAGGAAGGATGTAAAGACATTGGAGAAAGTGCAGAAAAGATTCACAAGAATGATTCCAGGGATGAGGAACTTCAGTTAAGAAGATAGATTGGAATAGTTGGAGTGGTTAGGCCTGTTTTCGATGTAGAAAAGAAGGCTGAGAGGAGATTTCATAGAGGTGTTCAAAATCCTGAGGTGTCTGGACAGGGTAGATATGGAGAAATTGTCCCCACTTGTGAAAGGTTCAAGAACGAGAGGGCACAGATTTAAAGTAATTGGTAAAAGAAGCAAAAGTGACATGCGGAAAAACTTGTTTGCACAGCGAGTGGCTAAAGTTTGGAATGCACTGTCTGAGAGGGTGGTGGAGGCAGGTTCAATCAAAACATTCAAAAGGGATTTAGACTGTTATCTGAAAGGGAAGAATGTGCAGGGTTATGAGAGAAGGCAGGAGAATTGCACTAAGGGAATTGCTCATTTGGAGAGCCAGTGCAGATATGATGGGCTGAATGGCTTCCTTCTGCAGCATAACAGTTCCGTGATTCTGAAATTTCTTCACTCAGATGTTTAGGAATCTTTGGAATTCTCTACACTGGATGGCTGTGGATGCTCAGCCATTGAATATATTCAAGACTGAGATTGACAGGTTTTTGCACACTAGGAAATTGAGGGATATGAGAAGAGAGTAGGAAAGTGCAGTTGAGGTAGGTGATCAGCCATGATCTTATTGAATGCAGAGTAGGACCAAAGGGCCATATGGCCTACTCCTGCTCCTATTTCTTACATTCTCATGTACCATGGAGGGATGAGTTGATTTTGGATGTCCATTGCCCAGATATGTCGTCTTGAATTCACATCCATTCCAATCTTTATGAACTCCTATCTTGTGGAAAACTGGTAAGAGTGAAAGAATGGAGCAGAAATTGGTAACAAGGTCGCCAGGACCAAAAGCTCCTACTAATTTCTGCAATTCATTCTGGTTACATTGATGAGCTGCTTCTCTCCAGCAATGAAGTAGTCTGCGGTCCTGTCATTATCATCCAGTTTGAGCGCCTTTGCAATGGGAATGTGCCTGACTTGCACTCAGCTACTTAAGCAGCAGCACGACTGCGATCAGAAGGTCACAGATGTTCAAATTGATCGATGGAGTTTTTCCAATAAAAAAACTTAAGGATGCACAAGGTCAGAGACAGGATAGCAAAACAAAGGGTCATGACTATATGCTGAAATGAATTAAATTTAGGCAGGATGTAAGAAAGTACTGTCTCACTAGAAGTGTCAGCTTTATAATTGCTTACTAAGGGAAATTGTAGGGGAATATAGCTTAGATCCATTCAAGATCATGTTGGACAAGTATCTTGAAAAGAAACACATCACCAGTTACAGCAGGATGATGGTTGATATGGATCAATGTTGCTATCCAGCCTTCAGATTTTCTATTTATCTGAGAGACAAAATGATAGGCACAGACATGTGTCTCATGACTGTATAGAAGAGCATGTTCCCCATTCTGGGGAGGGGCTGCACACAAAAAGACATCTTACAGTCTAGCAGTGTACTTATTTCTGTCCCATTTGCTTTATTTTTTCTTTGGCAGAAAATTGTTGTTGCTACTCTAAGTGTTAATATTGAAACTGCGATGTTAATTTCTAATGTTGCATGTAATTCTTGCTTTTAGCGAGCGCACTAATTTAATGTTCTGGCCAATGGTCTAGGTTTCTAAAAGTTGTCCCACAGTGATTTATACATGAAAGGCAATGAAGGTTACTGTACACTCCATGGAAATAGACAAAATGCACACATGCACTGGGAAATTCTGGACAAAATGCTGTTCAGAGATATGAAACAGGCACAGAGCAATATCCTGTATATGTCAAGCTGCAAATGACAATAAACAGTAGCAGAAGACAATGACTGGATTTGCTGAAAAATGTATTCTTGGCATTTACTTTAGGTAGACATATACTGTGATCAGTATCAAATAACAGCAAAAGTTTGCTTTTTTATAAGATTCTTAATGTAATAAAATATCCATGGCAGTTCATGAAGGTATCACCAGCCAAAGCTGAACTTCAAGCCAAAGAAGGAGATTTAAAAAAAATTGTTCTTGGAATATGATCTTTGCTGGAAAGACAGTTTTATTGCCCATTCCCAATTGCCTTTGAGAAGGTGGTGGTGAGCTGCCTTCTTGAATGACTGCAGTCCATGTAGTGTAGGTACACCCACAATGCTATGAGAGAGGTAGTGCCAGGAATTTGACCCAGCAACAGTTAAGGAATGGCAATATAGTTCCAAGTCAGGGTGGTGTGTGGCTTGGAGGGAAACTTGCAGGTGGTGGTGTTCTAATGCATCTGCTGCCCTTGTTCTTCTGGGTGGTAGAGGTCGTAGGTTTGGAAGGTGCTGTTGAAGAAGCCTTGGCGAGTTGCTGCAGTGCATCTTGTAAAAAGTACACATTGGTGCCATTATGCGATGGTGGTGAAAGGAATGAATATTTAAGATGGTGGAACAGGTCTGATCAAGCAGTCTGCTTTGTCCTGGATGGTGTGGAGTTTCTTGAGTGTTGTTGAGGCTGGGCTCATCCAGGCAAGTGAGGAGTATTCCATTACACTCCTGACTTGTGCCTTCTTGATGATGGGGTGAAGAGGTGAGTTACTTGCCTCGGAATACCGTGCCTCTTGTAGCTACATTATTTATATTTTATACAGTATCTATTTTGGGAAGGGGTGACCAAATATTTGGACAAAAGAAGGATTTTAATGAGGAAGAGATTGAAATGGAGAGGGGAAGGATTTATGGAGCGATTTCAAGAGTACGGAGCTCAGTGGCTGAAGACACTGCTACTTTTGATGGGTGAAAGGAAGAGATGACACACAAGAGGTCAGAGTTGGAAGTACATGGGCTGAATTTTGAGAGGGGTGGGCTGCATAGTATGAGGGGGTTAGTTTCTGTTAGGAAACCCAGGAATTCAGCTCTCCCCTTGTGTGTAGTTTTGACTTGCCAGGTTACCTGCAGAAGTCAATCTGATTGACAGAGTTGGTTTCCAGCCAGGGAGTAAGCAATCAGGAACAAGATGCAACTGCAGGTAAGTTGCCTCCTGTTCTTAGTGGGACCTTGAGTTTGGGTCCAAAAACTGACCCTGGGAGAAGGGGTCTGATCCTTGACCGCAGGTTGGTCGGGGGTGGGGGGGGGAATGGAGGGGGGGGTGGCACTTCCCAACGGGGGGATAGGGCATCAGATTTTGGAGGGGATGGGGGGTAGCTTGCGTAGCTGGAAGGAAGCAATTACCTTCACCCCAAAGTTGCCTTCACCTCCCTTCAGCTGAGGCATGGGAAATCCAGTTGTCCAGGGTTAAAATAGCAAATCAGGTTTGATCAAAGACTGCCAGACCCAGCAAAATGTTAAATTAGCTAACTGGCATCCTGGGAGCTGATTGGTTTCCTACACTTTGCCCTGCCTGTATTAAATCTGGAAACTTGTGGTTTGGGATTGGGTTGGGTTTTGAAAGTTTTAATGTATTACCCGAGCCCCAGACCACCTGTTTCTATCATTTAAGATTTAGTCTGATGATGTTGGGAAGGATAGGGTCCTAAGGTCAGAGGAGGTTACAATCATCGAGCATTTCAATCATATTAACAATCTGTGCTGTTCAAAATATCTGTTGCATAGTCACATTAATAGCATTTTAAAATTTCTTTTGGCAATCCAAGTACAAGCCATAAATGTTCAGGAGGGTGAGGCAATGTATTCACTCAGTACTGTCACCTCAAGTTGATACCATGACAGCACTGGCATGACAGAAAGCAACTTGCATTTATATATCTGCTTTATCATATAAAACCATCTCAAAGCTCTAAACAGAGAAGTGTAGTAAACAAATGACAAGCCAAAGGAGTGATGATGACGGGTGATCAAGCATTTGGTCAGAGAGTTGGGTTTAAAAGAGAATGGCATGCACCTATAATGGTTAAAAGGTGGAACAGAATGATCATATCATATGACTGAGTGGATGGTGATGAATGAGAATCATGTCAAAGGCAGCAAGAATGGAGGCTGGTTGCATGGCATTGTTTATAGTTGAATTGTACGCTTAACCATCAGCAAGTGGAGCAGGCCTTAATAACATACTCACGAGACACAAACCAAACTGGCTGGTTGTTGTAGATGCTTATATATATTATAGGTACCTCACTAGCAACTACTACAAGGAAAATCAAACCAAAATGACCATCCTTTACCTTCTGCTGTACTTGGATAGTGTCAACAAGAGCTGCTCCAGTCATCACTTGCACAACTTTCAAGCCAGGTTAACAAAGGAAAGATGGATATTTGCTTTTTAATG
The DNA here is from genome assembly GCF_964194155.1 of Cetorhinus maximus. Taxonomy (NCBI): domain Eukaryota; kingdom Metazoa; phylum Chordata; class Chondrichthyes; order Lamniformes; family Cetorhinidae; genus Cetorhinus; species Cetorhinus maximus. The sequence continues at coordinate 123,023,170 of NC_135887.1, forward strand.
TATGTATTTAAAATTGTAATTAAAAGACTAGGGAGAGAGGTTAGGAATAATACATTTACAGATGGGTTGCTAGAGCATGGAATGCTTTGCCACAGGTAGTGATTGAGACAGATTGCATTATATCTTGTAAGGTAAAATTGGATTAATATTTGAAACAGAAAAAGATGCAGGGCTATGGAGAGAAAATGAAGCACTGGGGTTGGTTTTAGAATGCACATGTAAAGACACAATTAAGTAAATACCCTCTTCCCCTGTTGTAGATTTCCATGGTTTGATGTGTTGAAAGTTGCCTATTATATATTGTTGTAACATTTCAATATATTTTGTTTCACTCTTTTGATTTGTATACTCTTGTTTCAATATTAGATATTTTCGGCCTTTACACATATTGGAACAAGTGGGACACATACAAGTGCACCCAAGGGCAAGGAGAATCGAACATATGTAACATGCTGAGGGGTAGCAGAGTAGACAAAAATTAATGCTGGAGTTGCAGGCATGTTTAACATAATGAAGCAAAATCTTTATTTTGCATAAGAGGTAAACCATATCATTTCCAGGTGGTAATGGCATCTGAATCTGATACAGATGTATCAAATACTGCAGGGCAATGAAAGCTACTAAAGAAATTATGAATTTACAGGACTATTTTAGGCCTTTATCAAGTCAGTGGGCCGATTTGATTACTCAGTACTCCCATCACTCTGCCAATTACTTTATTTGACAGCACCATTGATTGGAATAGAGATGAGAAAAATGATTCTTTGGATTGCCCAATCTATGAAAATGGGTAAAAGATTGATATGAGAAATAGTTTTTAAGTGAGAATTTCAATGATCATATTTGTGCCAGGATTTTATTTGAGGCAATGGAGACTTGAAAGGTGAATATAAAAGAGAAAATAGGAAATATGGACTGCAACATAGAAGAAGGTGTTGGAGAAACATAGAAAGAAACAGGAGAGAAATAAAAGGAACAGGCAAGAAAGAACAGCACATTAATTGCAAGAAACAATATAATGAGATTGAAAAGAGAAAAACAGTGATAGAATAAAACCAATATTATATTGTAAACTTGAATGCACACAAATAGAGGAACAGCTTCATTGCCTCTCGCCTTATTCTTTGCAAATTCACATTGGCTCCTGATAATATGTGGTTTGCAAGAATGTTTTAGGAACAAAACAAATTTTGTAAACAGGAAAATGTAATTTGGCCCTTTGCAGTTAATCTCAGTCCTGCTTTTCCATGATATCTCTTAACCTCATCTTTCTCCAGAAATGTAACTAGCTATTTGGGCATTTATAATTAACTTTGACATAGATAAGCGTGGAGTGGTGCACTGTGGTAGGAAGAACAAGGAGGCTACATCATCCTTGGAAAATAACACTCTAAATGGGAGAGAAGTTAAATGTTTCTAGAGGCACATTTGCCCAAATCTTCAAAAGTTCCAATGCATGTTATCAGGGCCAGAAAATGCAAAGTATTGAGGCTCATCGCTAGAGGAATAATTATTTATTTACTTACAATTTATAATTTACAGAGAAGTTATGTTAAAGTTGTACAGAAGCTTGGCTAGTCTACATCTAGAGTACTGTGCACAGTTCTGGAAACCATCTTACAAAAAAGATAGTGAGGCATTTAGCATTGGAGAAGGGGGGTAAAAGGATTTACAAGGATAATACCAGAACTGAGAGGTTACAACTACCAGGAAAGACTGAACAGGCCAAGGGTTATTTTGTTCGGAAAAGTGAAGGTTAATGGGGCGACCTAACAGAAGTCTTTAAAATTATGAAGGGATTTGAAATGTTTCCACTAGTGAGGAAATCCAAAACTAGGAGCCATAAAAATAAAATAGTTACTCATAAGTCCAATTCAGAATTAAGGAGCAGCTTCTTTACCCATGGGAGTGGTTAGAATGTAGCACATGCTACCACGTGGAGCAGCTGAGGAAAATAGCATAAAGACCTTTAAGGGACAGCTAAATAAGTACACGAGGGGAAAGAGAAAAGGATCTGCAGATTGGGTTAGATGAAGTAGGGTGGGAGGAGGCTTGAGCAGAGCATAAATACTAGCACATACCAGTTGGGCCGAATGGCCTGTTCCAGTGCTATACATTTTATCTAATTCTACGATTACATTTACGCTCATTGTTTCAATTACCTTTCCTATTAGCTTAACAGGAAATCGGGAAAACCGTTCATAATTTAGTCGTCCTTTTTCTAAAAAAAATCATTCGAAAATAATTCATAGATGTGCTGAGTAAGGACCATACACAGCCAAGGCACGGGACAAATAATCCAATTTATTCCACGCACAGGTGGGCCTTCATAAATCACAATGTCAGAGATCAAGAGCCGGAACTTTTTGACTGGCGGATTAAACTGTATCCCATTGTATGCACTATTTATACCATAGCTCAGGTCTCTAGATGCACTGGGCATCAGCGAAATCCTGTATATGGGTCTGTGACCATGCAACGAATGCCAAAGATTTGGTGCTAACAGTCTTTATACGTGACAGGAGCACTCTGCAATGCAGATAGCAGTGGATAACTACACCACTGGATCATTGCACAAGCTATTTTGTTTATGGTCGTTAGAACACCAGAAGTAATTTAAAAATAGATTTGTAAAACTATCTTTCAAACGCATCGGATCGTCTTATGAACATAAACCAACTGGGATTCCCCTTGGACACATTTTTAATCCAGCAGGCGGAAAGGGGTGTCAGTCCTTTGTAGTTCAATTCCGTTAGCTGGTTGATAAATCTGATATATCTATAGATAAATGTCGCATCAATTGGGGGCGCAACAACCTCACTCGGAGTTCTTTAGATTTTCATCCCTCTCCAAAACATTTACAGACGAATGGTACCGAGTACTTTGGAAGATTTTTTAATTTAAAAAAAAGGGATATTGAGCTCATGTTTGTCAATTGCACGGGTGGCAATGCACCATGGAAATAAAGTGAACCGGGTAACGAGCGAGATTTTAACTCTTTCCAATCCCATTCACTTACCCAGAGTTATACCGTGGTCTTTATTAAAAGCTGTAATCCGCAAGCTCACCTGGACATTTCCTACATAACGCTATTGTCAAACGGCCACATTGGGCGTCTGATAGGTAGATCGAGTACAGAAACCGGTCAGTGTATTGTGTGGCAGGATCTGTCTTTTTTTTTAACGCGGGGATTGCTGTTAACAAAAGCTAACATCGGTGATTGGCGATAAATTCAAACGCTCTTGGATTGATTGGCAGCCAATCGACAATGGGTACCTCCAGAACCTGATTCCTGCAAACATTGCGCACTCTTCCTAGCGCATTTTCAGGCATCGCATTCAGCGATTGGTCCAAAGTAAAACAACAGCGAATCTGAATTGAAGAGGTAAAGGTCGGAACAGTCAAACTGAGGATCTGGGTGAAAATAAAAACACGCAAAGAAAGGCATTTTGCGTAATGTGACATAAAACGGGGCCTGGTAGAGTAGCTGAGCGGCAACTGTTTCAATGGCCAAAAAAAAACAGATTTAAGGGACAGGAGGAAAGATTTGTTTGTGCACTGTGATCTGGAATGCAAGCCATAACACGATGGTGCGTGCATATTCAATAATAAAGTTCAAAGGGAATTGGATAAACTCTTGAAAGGAAGATAAATGCAGGGTGATGGGGGAAAAGATCAAAGGAGTGGGATCAATTGGCTAGCTCTGCCAAAGAGCTGGCACTGGCGCGATGGGCCGAAAGGGGCCGATGTGCAATGATTCTGCGTTGCATCATTCTTTGATTGTGTAGAACAAGATATCCTTCAGCTCACAGCAATGAAACAAGAGAGGTGTTACTATATATGCATTGGATATGTAGTCGTTTAGTTAGAAGCAGTTAGGCTTTGCAAGTGGGTTCCAATATACCAAAGGAGCAGGAGTAGGACATTTAGCCCCGCGAACCGGCAACGCCATTCGACTAGATCAGGCTGGTCCAACTTTTCCACTTGGGCGATGGGGGGAATGGGGGTCACATTTCTATTTTTTTCCTCTCTCAAGGGCAAATGAGCAAATTTCAGAAAGGTCGGTTTTGGCACAACACTAAACCAGAGTTTCAAAATAAAGTTGAGGTATGAAGAAAGGAAGCAGCTTGCTGAGCAAAAATAAAGCAATGTCAAAGCGATAAATTGTTAATTAAAAAGAGTAATTAATAAAGACCACCATTATATTGTGAGAGGGAGAGTGTCTGTTTGTCTGGCTCACTCCTAGTCTCTTGGTTCTCACTCACCCCCCGCCCCCCCCCAGCTGTGTGGAGTGAGTGTGATTGTGTGTTGGTGTGTCGGGGTGAGGGACAGTGGGAATCCCGAGACTGCCAGAGCCAGATACATCCCCTCACTCACTCAATCTCTCTCCCACACTCCCTCCCTCACTCATTCTCTCTCCCACACTCCCTCACTCATTCTCTCTCCCACACTCCCTCAATCTCTCTCCCACACTCTCTCACTCCCTCTCCCACTCCCTCACTCACTCAATCTCTCTCGCACACTCCCTCAATCTCTCTCCCACGCTCCCTCACTCATTCTCTCTCCCACACTCACTCACTCTCTCTCTCCCACACTCCCTTACTCATTCTCTCTCCCTCACTCCCTTACTCATTCTCTCTCCCACACTCACTCACTCATTCTCTCTCCCACACTCCCTTACTCATTCTCTCTCCCACACTCACTCACTCATTCTCTCTCCCACACTCCCTTACTCATTCTCTCTCCCACACTCCCTTACTCATTCTCTCTCCCACACTCACTCACTCATTCTCTCTCCCACACTCCCTTACTCATTCTCTCTCCCACACTCCCTTACTCATTCTCTCTCCCACACTCACTCACTCATTCTCTCTCCCACACTCCCTTACTCATTCTCTCTCCCACACTCACTCACTCATTCTCTCTCCCACACTCCCTTACTCATTCTCTCTCCCACACTCACTCACTCATTCTCTCTCCCACACTCACTCACTCATTTTCTCTCCCACATTCCCTCACTCATTCTCTCTCCCACATTCTCTCACTCATTCTCTCTCCCACACTCCCTCAATCTCTCTCCCACACTCTCTCACTCCCTCTCCCACACTCCCTCACTCACTCATTCTCTCTCCCACACTCCCTCCCTCCCTCAATCTCTCTCCCACACTCTCTCACTCCCTCTCCCATACTCCCTCACTCACTCAATCTCTATCCCACACTCCCTCACTCCCTCAATCTCTCTCCCACACACTCATTTTCTCTCCCACACTCCCTCATTCATTCTCTCTCCCACACTCCCTCACTCATTCTCTCTCCCACACTCCCTCAATTTCTCTCCCACACTCATTCTCTCTCCCACACACACACTCTCTCCACACACTCCATCACACTCATACACTCTCTCTCACCCGCACCCCAGGGCAAAGAGTCTCTTCATCCTCACCACGCACCCCCTCCACCCCATGCACTCGTGAGCCAATCAGCAGCAAAGGCAGGACAGAAGCAGCCTGTGATTGGAGGAACGGTTTCTTTCATAATCTTCCACTGCACTTACCCGCATTTTGAAAACTGGGGGCCACATCTAGCCCACAGGCCGCGTGTTGGACAAGCTTGAACTAGATCATGGCTGATCTTCTATCTCAACACCATTCTCTGCGCTATCCCAATATCCCTTGAGGCCATTAGTATCTAGAAATCTTATCAATCTCAGTCTTGAACATACTCAATGACTGAGCCTTCACATCCCTCCAGGGTAAGGAACTCCAAAGATTCACCACCCTCTGAGTGAAGAAATTCCTCCTCATCTCAGTCTTAAATGGCCTGCCCCTTAACTCTGAGACTGTGTCCCTGGGTTCTAGAGCCCACCCCCTCAGCTAGGGGAAACATTTTACCCTGTCAGAATTTTGCTCGTTTGACGTCAGGGGTAACGGGAGTATCTGCTATTTATTGCATGATGTAATGCATTCGCCACATTCGTGGAAATCGAGGGTCAGGACAACACGTATTCATTGCATTTGATGGAGGCTTCCACTGATAAATATATTTGAAGGGAGTCCTGAAAGTTTTAAGCCTCGAGCCAAACCAAAAAAAAACCAACGAATTGGAGTCCGGTTTTCATCATCCAAAGTACAAAATAAAACGTGTGTACAGGAGTCTCCATAGTAACTGCAACCTGGAGAGTCAGTCCACTTCCTTGGGTATGCGGGTGTTGAACCGGAGACATTTGTACCGGCTCGGAGAACACTTTCTGAACCTGCGGGTTGGCTCGAAGGCGAGAGGAGCCTCGATATTTCTGGCGGTGCAACCTGAGACTCTCTGCCCCATTAACCCAGCCAATCATTCTCGCGCGTTCTTGTTAAGTCAGTTACTTAATAGCAAGCGACACATAGCAGCCTCGGTACGACAAGCGGAATTTCCCCTGAGCAATTTCTCGGCTCGACCTTTGGGTGCTCCGAAAAGCACAAAAAGGACACTTCTATCTCGCTTTCGAGAAAATTCCCAGAGTGGTTGTCCCCTATCCTTCCAGCGAGCACGGTCAATTTCGAGTCAGTATCCTGTGCCAGTTCAGTTACCCTGTCCTGTAGGACACTTAACAGGGAGTGTGGTTGGAATAGATACTGTCGGTGACCAGGCAGAAAACGTTGAGAACCAAGTGATACCGTTTTTGCTCAGATAATGGCCGTTAAGGGTGCCTTTAAAAAAATAGCCTTCTCTCCTCCCCCTCCTCCCCCCCACCCCCAAAAAAAATGGGTTGCTACAATTTTAAATATGGCTAAAGTAATAAACGAGGATGGAAAATACGAGGCCTGGGGTAGTGGGTTTTATTCTGTTGTAGATTGCCCCCCCCTCGGGGAAAGTAACACCTCCAACCTGCCAACTTTCCCACAAAGTGAAACAAAACCATACCATAGGACGGCCACACATGAGACAAAACAGATTGTGCAGAATTTATAATGTCCCTTTAAAGCATAAACTTAAGGTTTGCGCAAGTGCAGGTTAGATTTAGCCAGTTAAAGCCGCTCTGTATGGAGCACGTTTGTAATATCATAAAACTCACAGTGAGGATCCCACTTGCTCAGCTCGGAAACAATGCGAAGAGCCAGCGCACTTTTCCCCCTTAAGAAAACAGACAGCTGCTGTCTCTGTCTCTCTCTCTCTTTCTCTCTCTCTCCCTTTCTCTCCCTGTGTGTGTCAGCTCGTTTCCGTCTCCCGCTGGCTACTGCCGACTCCCAAAGAACCGTCTCTCCGCCGACTCTACTTTCTAAAGTGCTCAGTTGTTACTTTTAGAATCGGGCTCGGGTCCAAGCCCATGTCTAGCAGTTTCGGCAAGCAGACATCGCATTGAAAGCTCCCTCCCAATCTTCGTGGGAATGGGAGCGAGAGGGCCGAGAAGACACTGGCTTTCCCTCCCAACTCCATGCTCTTCACCGTCAAGGAGGACTTACTCTCTGCCTCGCAGTTAGCGCCCATAGTTGCCATTAATTGTTATTGTTTTTTTTAAAAAGGTACCGTCTCCAATACTAAACCCCATACCCGTACACTGGTCATTACTGGCTGCTACTGAAATAGCCACACAACACTCGGTTCAAAAAAAATCACTGGGCTAACCTTTCTGCTCTTTCAAAGGGCTGGCACAGTCAGGGATGGCCGAACGGCCTGGCTGCTGTGCTTTATCATTCCACGGTACAATACGTTGACAGTATCAGACATTACTCCAGGTATTAGAACATTGCCCTGTGCTTTTTTTAGGCACCTTTCGGAAATTAAGCGTGAGAAGCTTGGTAAGTCAGCGCGCATTTAACATAATCTCGAAGCCTATATCACACGCACAAGGTTTTAACTGGCAGGAGGGCAGCGCGGATATTTGAATCTCCCCTCGCTCGTTTACTTCTCCGACCGGCATCCGCAGCCACCTGTTAAAAAGCCGAAAAGCGACGGGGAAGGTTGTTTGTAGCTGGGAGAGCGCCTGTCCCCAGCCAGTGCTCAGCGGGTTGTTTAAACTGGGACTCAGTCGCCGGGTAAACAACCCGGTGTGAGCAAAAACAAAAGACACGCACCAACTATTTGCACAGGCGTCGAAGTTTGGCTCGCTTTTCGCCATCTTTCTCCCCATCTATGGCTATATCGCCTGGTTCCCCAGCAAGTCTGGTGGGGTGGGGGGGGAGTTGCGGATTATAACTCACCTCCTGCCCGGGTTCGCTGCCCACATATTCTCTGCAGATTATAGCCATTCCTGCTCATGGCGACCTGGCTGCAACACACTCCTCCAGTCTAGTGGGCTGTAACTGTGTACTGGTGACAGGAAACAGTGAGTTCCCCTTTTAGAGTTTGTTATTGTGCTTTATACATCCCCCACTCCCCCACTCCCCCCCCCTTCAAGACACACACATACACAACCTTTCTCCACGTCCCCCTAGTGTTCCCTCTCGCCACTCCTATTGTTCCTAAACTCCATCCACAGAGGAGAGAGGAAGGGAGCATTGGTATTGCAGATTCCCTTACAGGTCCCTGTGGGGATTTTTTTCCTCTCTCCGACACAGTTTTTCTATAAATATGGGATGAGCCCCCCGCTGCCTTGCTCAGACAGAAATGCCACCCGATCAGAGGTCCCAGCATGGAGTGGCACTGTGGGGCCGCTCGGCCCCTTTCCACCTGTCCTTGACACCGCTTTCTTCCTCCAGAAACCCCAAAATAAATTGGAGAAGGTATTCCTGGTGCTGCGTGGTGTCACATGAGACTCTGGGTCACAGAGACCCTGCTTAACCTCGCCTTGTAAAACACAAAATAAACATGAGTGCGCCCAATTTATATAAACACGAAAGATAAGGTTTGTCAACGTAATTACATCCAAACTTTTTTATTTATATACATATATATGTACACACACAGCCGCTCTCCAAACAACATATTCACAAGTTTGGATGTGTAGAGCTGATTCCCCACCCCTGCTCACGATAAGGGACCCACCCGACCCCCAGCTGGCACTTAGGAGAGTTAGTGCCACTCAGAAGGCTTCGGCTCCCTTTAGTTCCAGCAAAAATGCAGCCAGACTCCCTCTTGCATTGATTTATCAGGCCTGCGGGTCTGGGCTGAAGCCACCCACACAACACCCTCGCCCTAAACTGGAGCACCGCTCCAACCATTAATGGAATAAAGACCGGCCCCCGCGACCTTTAACATCCTCTCCTCGATCTCACAGGTCACCTCCGGCGAATGAAAGTGGATCCGGGCGTACACAGCAGCCCGAAGCTAGCACCCTTGCACTGAGCTTTCTGTGAGACAACAGAGGCCAGATCTGATCGGTCTGGCCCCTTTCTGCTCCGGCTCCATTAGGACCATTCCTGGACTTCACTACTTGCTCCGCAGACGCAGCCACACCGCTCACCGCCACAACAGCTTGCATTGATATAGCGCCTCTGAAATAGTTATGGTGTCCCAAGGCGCTCCACAGGAGATCTATCAAACAAGATTTGTTTCAAACCCACACAGGGAGAGGTTAGGGAAGAGTGACCAAAAGCTTGGTTAAAGAGGTACGTTTCATAGAGCACCTTGAAATCATAGAATCTTGCAGCACAGAAGGAGGCCATTGGACCTGAAGTTCCTGTGCTGGCTTTTTGAAAGGCACTGTGCAATTTAATCTTACACACCAGCTTTCCCCTATAATGCCATGTCATGTGTGCTCTGGCTGAAGGCTGGTTCATTACTGATGCGTTGTCCTGAACCGTTTTCTTGGCAGCTTTTTTGTCAGTGGTAGTTTGCCATTGCCTCCTCTGCCCTCCCCCCACCCCATAACCCTGCAAATTAGTCCTCTCCATGTCCAGTTTACTTCCCTAAGTTCAATGGAGTTGGATTCCATCACCCTTTCAGGTAATGTAATCCAGATCTTAGCTGTACAGTGCAAAGAAAATCCTTCTTTTGTCAAATATTTTAAACTGTTGACCTCTGGTCACTTACTCACGTGCCAGAGAAAAGTTTCTCCTTACTTGCTGTGTAAAATCCCTCCTCATTTTGAACACCTCTATTAATATTTCTCCTTAACTCTGTCTGCTCTTAGAAGAACAACCCCAGCTTCTGCAATCTGTCCACATAACTGAAGTCCCTCATCCCTGGCATAATTCTGGTAACCACCTCTATACCCTCTCCAAGGCTGAAAGGGTGGATCCCAGAATTGTACACAATGCTCCAGCTGAGACCTAACAAATGACTTATAAAGGGTTTAGCATGACATCCTTGTTTTTGTATTCAATGCCCATACATCAAAAACAAAGTATCCCAGACACTTTCTTAACCACCTTATCAATTTGCCTTGCAGCCTTCAAAGAATTGTCAATACATACTGCCATTTTCCTCTGCTTTTTCGCCCCCACCCCCCCCACCCCACCCAACCCCCCCAACCATGGCACTATTTAATTTATTCTGCCTCTCCATGTTGTTCCTCCCAAACAGCATCACCACACCTTCATCGACATTTAATTGCATCTGCCATGTGTTTGCCCATTTCATCAGCCTATTTGAGTCCTCCAGAAGTCTGCTCACATTTTCTTCACTACTCACTATGTTGCAAAGTTTTGTTTGTTCCACAAACTTTGAAGTTTACTCCCTATACTCAAGTCCAGGTCATTTAAATATAACAAGAAAAGCAATGGCCCTAAGACCAATTCCCGGGGGATGCCATTGCACACTTCTCTCCAACTAAAACATCTGTTCACCACTACAATAAGATAAAAGCAAAATACTGAGGATGCTGAAAATATGAAATAAAAGCAGAAAATGCTGGAAAAACTCAGCAGGTCTGACAGCATCTGTGGAGAGAGAAACAGGGTTAACGTTTTGAGTCCGCATGACTTCTTCAGTCATGCTTGTCATTCGGACTCGAAACGTTAACTCTGTTTCTCTCTCCACAGATGCTGCCAGACCTGCTGAGTTTTCTAGCATTTTCTCTTTTATGTTTACCACTACACACTGATTTCTCATACCATGCCAATATGTACCCAAATTACCCCTTGCCCCTTTAATAGCAAGTGCTTCTATTTTCTAAATAAGCTTGTTATGTGCTACTTTATCACAGAAGGGTTAGGAAGGCATTGCCAGTGTCTGTCAAGGTCACTGTCTCCCTAAATTTCTAAACCAGCAGATCCTCCCAAATGGGAACAGGCAACATTAACAAACATTTCAAATTTTGTCATCAATCACTGCATCTAGGAAGTGACAGAAGCCCTGCATAGATTGAAAGGGAACTTCATAGGCTTCTCACTAACCAAAGAGAAGCAATAGAAGAGACCATATAGAGTTGCCAGGCTGGAGGTATTCCCAGTGGTGCAGGGTGCAATTGACTGCACACATATGGATCTGCGGGCCCAACATGTTAACGGGGAGATGTACACCAACCACAAGGGATATCACACCATTAACATACAGTTGACGTGTGACCTGCCAAGAAGATCCTGTTGCTGAATGCCCACTATCCTGGCAGCAGCCTCAATGCATTCATACTGCACCAGTCAGCTGTACCTGCCATCTTTGGTCCACCATGAAGAACCAGAAGGTGGCTGCTGGGTGACAAGAAATAGCGACTTCACACCTGGCTCATGAATCCCCTCCACCATCAGACCACATGAGGACAGCGAGAAGACAATGAGGGCCCTATAGTAACCAGGAACGTCATGCAGATAAACCATCGCCGTGCTGAAGTAATGGTTCACTGTCTGATCTTGGTGGGTGGGTGGGTGGGTGGGGGGTGGGTGGGTGGGGGGAGTTGTGGGGGGGGGGGTGGGGGGGAGGGGGTTGGGGGTGGCAAGCCCTTCAGTACTTACCAGGACAGGTGGCCAAGCCTGCCGTGGTCTGCTTCTCCCTCCATAACATTGTGATCAGGAGGGCAGAGTCTTTGACACCAGCCACGCAGGGGACATCTCAGGAAGAGGAGGAAGCAGAGGGGGAAGAAAGGAGGCATCTAGTACACCTTCTCTCCCGACAAGTTGTCCATGAGCAGATGCTCAGGCTCCAGTTCCCCTGATATGTTGTCCCCACATTATGGTTGCCTTACAATTCCCAACTTTCAATCCATCTGTTATGAACCATCATGGTATTCTCTTGGTGAAAATCTTGAAATACAAGCCACCAGCAAAAAAACATTCCATACACCTTTATCCAACAACATTTCCGACTGAACCATTCACCATAGTGAATTCCCTTTGAGCACTGGTGCTCACAGCCAATGGCAGCTGTCTGAGCCTGCATGGTACCAAGCTGGGCCTGCATGGCAACAAGCATGGGTCACCTGACCTCATTCTGAGCCTTCTCTGCAGCACTGAGATGTTGGATGGATTTTGCCTGTGCCGCAATGGAAGCTGAGACAACAGCCAGAAGACTGGGTGGGTCCACAAAAGCAGTCATTGGAGTCGGCCTCCGCTTCCACAGTGGAAAGGATGGGCTCCAAGCTCTGAGTGAAGCCCTGTGCAAAGTTGGAGCCGGATTCCCCCGTACTCTGTGGCAGTGACAAGAGGTTCTGTTGCAGGACTGCCAATGCAGCAAGCATCTCAAGTGTGCATGCCCTGCGTTCTCCTGTATGCCGCCCATTGAAGCCGTCATCTGAGTCCTCTGCAACAGAACCTGTCTACAACCTTATTCTCTGGTGAGCAGGCACATGAACTATCTTTCTCCCCTGGTCTGAATGTAACTCACTTGCACCTGATTACTCACCACGTGCTGATCCTAACTCTATACCAACCTCTAAAGTTCTCTCTCGCAATGCCGGTATCTGAACTGGTGGCTGCGACTGAGTAATGCCACTTCTTCATCAGAGGCCTGACGTAGCTCTTGATCTTCACAATGAGGCTGCACTCGCTGGGTAGGCATAGTTCTTGAATACCTGAAGAGGAAATGCAGGAGTGGAGGGTTGGCATAGGGAAGTGGTTGGGGCGGGAGGCAAGAGGTCCTTGGTCACACCATCTGCAGCTTGCACTTCATGTGAGATAGCAGGATGAGGATGAGGTGGGATTTGAGAAGGGGCTTAAGACAGGAACATACCATCATCCTGAATGTTCTCAACGGTGACAGATGCTTCCGGCTGTTATGAACCATCATGGTATTCTCTTGGTGAAAATCCTGAAATACAAGCCTATTTCAGAGCCAGTCTCCAGGAATTGAATACCATGGCCATCTACTCCCATTCCCTTCTCATTCCTTCTCTATCTCCTAACCAACTATAGGAACATGGCACCTTTTTTCCTCTCCACCTCCCTTACTAATGCCACTAGCACCACGTCAGAAAAGCTATGTGCCCTCTCTCATTGCTGTTGCTCTATTTGCTGTGCCTTTCTTTCCAGGTACAATTACAGAAGCTCCTGTTGCACAAGTGCAGCTTGCCTTTAAGAGAAGTAGGCTAGCTGTGCATTTCACCAGCCACACACGCTGCTGTAACCCCTGTTAAGTGTATAGCCAGTCACCAGTGCAGTCTACAGTGGACTGCATGCTGGAATCATTTAGACGAGGAGGCAGCACAAAATTTGAATTTGAATTTTTTTTTCTTACATTTCCTGTCTCTTTTTGCTTTCTACCTATTCCAATCTTTCTTTCCCTGTTTATTTCTCTTTCTGGGTCTAATTTGACTTTAAGTTACCTTATTGCCCTTTTTGTCCATCACTGTTTCTTTCCCTTTCCATAAATTTTATTGGTTAAGAGAGAAAGATTTGCCCCTTTCTAGCACCTTTCATGATCCCAGATGTCCCAAAGTGCATTACAGTCAGCAATGTACTTTTGAAGTGAAATCACTTTTGTAACATCAACAGCCAACCTCCACAAGCAGAAATGAGGTCACGACCATATCTTCTGTTTTTAACGATGGTGCTTAAGGGATAAAGATTGGCCAGGACACTGAGGAGAACTTCTTTGTTCTTCTTCAAAATAGTGCGAGGGAGGTGTCAGCTGTGGCTCAGTCCATAGCACCCTCGCCTTTGAATCAGAGGGTTGTGGGTTCATGTCCCACTCCCGGAAACCAAGAACTGTGATTGTACTTGAAAGAGTTGCAATCTGTGACTGTTGATAACTCGAAAGAGTTTCAAAATAGTGCGATGGGATCTCATACGTCCACATGAGAAAGAAGACGAGGCTTCTGTTTAACATCTCATTTGAGAGCTGGCACTTTTGACAGTGCAGCACTCCCTCAGTGCTGCACTGAGGAGATAGAGCATTGTTCCCATTGTTCACCAAGGTGCCACACAACCTGTTGACCTCGTCACCAATTCACAATTCCAGCAATTTGTGGCACAAAAATACTTGAAGCAGAAGATTGAAGGAAGTAATCCAAATCAGCTGCACACCGTGAGAATCAATGCCGCAGCAAATTCTGGGCCGTTACATTTATATATAGTACAAGAGACCAGAGCTTTATTTACAAGTAATCTAAGCCTTGGATAAAGGATTGAAGTTGAATATTTGCGTGAAGAGTTAGGATTAAGAAAATAAGTCTTACAGACCAGATATACAATTTAATTCTGATTTAATATATTTGATTTCGGGGTGCAAGCTTGCAAAGAACTTCAGCGCCTGACTTCCAAAAACTAGTTACATTATTAGCAGAAAGTCAATATGAACATTCAGTTTTAACAAAAAAAAACTAAATAAAAACTTAGAAAGTTACCAGATACTGAAAGTCGTCTCAGCACTCTTCCCCATTCGATCCCAATTACTGTCTCCGACTGACTTATTCAGTATGGATTCCAAATTAAATTCCACCCTTCATGCTTTGGATCAACTCTTAATCTCTGTGATATTCAGTGTTCCTTAATCCACTGCATGTGACGTTCCTGAGATCCACACTTAATGCCTACACCCTATCACAGATCTTTCCCATTTTCTCTTTCCTTTCCACCCCCCCTGCCAACCCTTGTCTGGTTCTGCATATGCTAACAAACTGTTAAATCTCTAACTTCTTCCAGTTCTGTTGAAAGGTTATTGACCTGAATCGCTAACTCAGTTTCCCTCTTCACAGATGCTGCCTGATCTGCTGAGAGTTTCCAGCTACTTTTTGTCTGAATTTCTGACATTTACTGTTGATTGTACCTCGGTGCATCCAAAGCTGTTTCAGCTCAGCACACAAACTGGTGGTATAACTGGCGCATAAAATGGGTATACTGTTCCCTGCCATTTAAACATGCCATTATCTTCACACACCATAGAGGGCAGTCACAGATATTGCTAGAAAGTTGAACATTTGTTTATTTTGGAACTGATTTTATGACCATTCAAACTCTCTCTTTTCCTCATCATTTTCCCAACAATTTTTTGGATGGATTGCACTTCCTCCCTGGATGGTTTGACTCCTTGCTGGGATATAATTCCTTTCGGAAACTGAGTTTGAGTTATTTTGCAGTAAGAAGGAAGAAGTGATGGCATAGTGGTACTGTTGCTGGACTAGTAATCCAGAGACCCAGGGTAATGCCCTGCGGACCTGGGTTCAAATCCTGCCATGACAGATGGTGGAATTTGAATTCAATAAAAACCTGGAATTAAAAGACTGACGATGACCATGAAACCATTGTCGATTGTTGTAAAAACCCAACTGGTTCACTAATCCCCTTTAGGGAAGGAAATCTACTAGACTACATGTGGTTGGCTCTTAAATGCCCTCTGAACTAGGGCAACAGGGGATGGGTAATAAATGCAGGCCCTGGCCAGTGTTGCCCACATCCATGAATGAGTAAAAAAAAAACTTAATTGGAGGAAATTTCTGCCCATCCATTCCTGGATTTCGGAAAAGTAGCTTGACAAATCAAAGGTAATGGAGAGTCCAAGAGATGGCGATGCAGAGCATGAGGGGAATTAATGGAGACCAAAGAGCAACATGTTCAAATAGTGTAAAAACATATGACAGAGTGAGATAGACAATCACCACTAGTATAATACTTAGGTATTTCAACAAGTGAAAGATACATTGACACGTAACAATAGTCAAACATAGCCCAAGTAATACTAAGGTAGAAAGACATTGAACACCATCTACTGGCAGGGGCAGGCAATTCTGGGAGTTGTGGGTCATCCTTCTCCTGGGCACAATGCATTTTCTGTTTGGTTGTTGACAGATGATGTCCCAGTGACTAGAGTAAGAGAATTGAAAAGTAGAGAAGTTATGTTCAATGTATAGAACCTTGGTTAGAAAACACTTGGAGTACTGCGAACAGTTCTTGCTTTCATATTCTGAAAAGGATGTAGAGACACAGGAGAAGATGCAAAATGATTCGTAAGGATGATACTAGAACTGTAAGGTTATAAGTATCCATAAAAATGGAACATGTTTGGGCTCTTTTCTCTGTAAAAGAGAAGGCTGAGGAATGATCAAATAGAGATCTTTAAAATGATGGAGGTGATTGATCATGTGACAGAGAAAGGAATATAGACTAAGATGATATGATGAGGTAAAGTGAACTTTCTTTCTCTCTCACTCCATCTCTCCCCCTCTTGCCTTTTCTCTTTGTTGCTGTCTCTTTTGCCCTCTCTCTATCCCACTCTCTCCTTGTCTCTCCCTCTCTCATCCTTTCTCTCTCTCTATACCCTGCCCTCTCTTACTGTCCTCCTTGCTCCCCCTCTCTCTGCCTCAGATTTATTTCTCTCTCTTATTATAAAATAATAAAAAGTTTGAGAAATATTAAACTGAATAAAGTGAAATTAAAAAATCTGTCTGTCTTTCCATCTCTCTCTGTGCCTGTCTCCCTCTGCTTTATCTTTTCTCTCCTTTGCTCTCTTCCTCATTTCTCTCTCCCTCTGATTCATTGCTATCTCCTTGTCCCCCATCCATCTCTGCTTCTGTTTCTTTCTCTCCCTGGCCCTCTCTTTTCCCACCGCATCTTTCTCTCACGCTCATTCATTCACTCTTGCTCTATATCTCTCTTCCTTACTTTGCATTTCTCTTTACCTCTGTTATTTCTCTGTCTTCTTTCAACCTTTCCTAGCTACACCTCTCAGCCCCTCTTTTTGCCTCAGTCTCTTTCTCCCTGCATTTATAGTCCATCTCACTTCTCAGCCAAATGCTCTCTCTCGCTCTCTCTCTCTCTGCCACAGGCCCCTCTTTCCTCCTTCTATCTATTTCTGCTTATTCTCTCTCTCCTACTCTCTCATCACCCTAGGGGCTGGATTTCACAGAATGCCTTGTCCCCACTCCTGACTAAAAAGCTGGCTGCCATGCAACAATATTAAGCATGGAGGAATGTTAATTGGTCCTCATCTTGGGAGGAAGTCCTGCCTTGGAAAGCTGCTGGTCAATCCGATTGGCTGGCAGCTCCATAGTTCCAGCAGCACCAAGTTTGAACACTGTTGGGAATACAGCTAGAACCTGAAGAAGAGGCTTCTCAGGGCAATTAGAGATGGGCAACAGGACAGTTGGAACCACAAGGCAAACTAGGCAGCATAAATCTGAATGAACTATTCATGAAACTACATAAGTGAACAAACAGTCTTCAGCAGTGGGAATGAAAGGTCTAGATAAACATGCACATATACTGACATACATGTAGAATTCCATGTATTTATATTGCAGTCTTTCCCAAAATTTCATATAATATTTCTCATTCTGTTTATTTTTTTAGTTTTTTTTTTATTCTTTCACGTGATGTGGGCTTTGCTGGCTGGGCCAGCATTTATTGCCCATCCCTAGTTGCCCTTGAGAAGGTGGTGGTGAGCTGCCTTCTTGAACTGCTGCAGTCCTTGTGGTGTAGGTACACCCACAGTGCTGTTAGGGAGGGAGTTCCAGGATTTTAACCCAGCGACAGTGAAGGAACGGCGATATATTTCCAAGTCAGGATGGTGAGTGACTTGGACAGCAACTTCCAGGTGGTGGTGTTCCCATCTATGTGCTGCCCTTGTCCTTCTAGATGGTAGTGGTCGTGGGTTTGGAAGGAGCTGTTGAAGGAGCCTTGGTGAATTCCTGCAGTGCATCTTGTAGATAGTACAAACTGCTGCTACTGTGCGTCGGTGGTGGAGGGAGTGAATGTTTGTGGGTGTGGTGCCAATCAAATGGGCTGGATAGTGTCAAGCTTCTTGAGTGTTGTGGGAGCTGCACTCATCCAGGCAAGCTGGGAGTATTCCATCACAATCCTGACTTGTGCCTTGTAGATGATGCTTTGGGGAGTCAGGAGGTGAGTTACTCATCACAGGATTCCTGGCCTCTAACCTGCTCTTGTAGCCACAGTATTTATATGGCTCGTCCCGTTCAGTTTCTGGTCAATGGTAACCCCCAGGATGTTAATAGTGAGGGATTCAGTGATGGTAATGCCATTGAACATCAAGGGGCAATGGTTAGATTCTCTCTTGTTGGACATGTTCATTGCCTGGCACTTGCATACCGCGAATGTTATTTGCCATAATATCCAGCCCAAGCCTGGATATTGTCCAGGTCTTGCTGCATTTGGACATGAACAGCTTCAGTATCTGAGGAGTCGCGAATAGTGCTGAACATTGTGCAATCATCAGCGAACATCCCCACTTCTGACCTTATGATGGAAGGAAGGTCATTGATGAGGCAGCTGAAGACAGTTGGGCCGAGGACACTACCCTGAGGAACTCCTGCAATGATGTCCCGGAGCTGAGATGACTGACCTCCAACAACCACAACCATCTTCCTTTGTGCTAGGTATGACTCCAACCTGCGGAGAGGTTTCCCCCGATTCCCATTGACTCCAGTTTTGTTAGAGCTCCTTGAGGCCACATTTGGTCAAATACTGCCTTGATGTCAAGGGCAGTCACTCTCAGCTCACCTCAGGAGTTCAGCTCTTTTGTCCATGTTTGAACCAAGGCTGTAATGAGGTCAGGAGCTGAGTGGCCCTGGCAGAACCCAAACTGGTGTCAGTGAGCAGGTTATTGCTAAGCAAGTGCTGCTTGTATGCACTGTTAATGACCCCTTCTATTTACTTATGATCGAGAGTAGACTGAGGGGCAGTAATTGGCTGGGTTGGATTTGTCCTGCTGTTTGTGTACAGGACATACCTGGGCAATTTTCCACATAGCTGGGTAGATGCCAGTGTTGTAGCTGTACTGGAACAGCTTGGCTAGGGACACGGCACATTCTGGACAGTTTATGCGCCAGTTTTATAAATTTGTTCATCTGCATGATTATTCCAAAACTGTGTACCAGTAAATAATATCAAAGAATGTAACTTAATCTAGCCCACTCTATCGTAATGATTATTGATTGTGTAAATTGCGCATAAAGGCATATAGTAAATTTACAGAAACACATCGTATTACATCATGTGAGCCACATTATACATTATAATGTGCATTTTTTCTAGTACATATCCTGTGAAAAGTGTAGAACAATGAGAATGTACAATCAGTATCATAATATTCTCCTTTTCCATGTAAAATAAACCTGTAATTATAAATGCAGAATTTGTATTCATACTAATACACAATATTCATTTTCAAAAGTTAATTGTGGAAGGGGGAAGGGTAGGGGGGTGGGAAGGGGGGAAAGGCTAAAGGGTTGCCCAATACTCTTGCTCCTGCCTTGCTGGGCAATAAATGCTGTCCTTTCCAGCAACACCCACATCCTATAAACAAATTTTAAAAATGAGTTGCCGCTCAGATGAGTTATAGGTAGAGTTTTCTATGCATTAAGTGGCAGGTTTGCCTTCAAGTATTGCTGTAGTGTAAAGGAAAAGATTTGTTTTGTGATTAGAAAGGTTTTAACAACATTTCTGTTGGTACACATTGGGCATGGTAACAGCCCAAAAAATAATTGGTGACAATTAAGCCATGAACTGTGTAAAATCAAATTGTTTCAGCAAACAGCCACTTGGCATCATAATGGCAAAACTAGAGCTTGCTCTGGTTGAAAGCATTCCCTGAAGCAAACGTGAGATTAATACTTGGGCGTCATGCCCATACAATCGTGCATGTTATAATACACTGGGGCATTCAATTTCAGGGCACTCCATATAATTGGTGCTTGATGGCATTCATCCTGAAGGATTAGTGATGTGACACAAAGATAAGTTCACAGCTGGGAAAGGGACCACAGATTGGAGATCAAACCATAACATCATAGGCCAGTCCTCTTAGCACAGCACAAGATCACAGCATTTACACTTGTAGCCATTGCAAAATAATTAAACTGGAATCGGTATCTAACTACTGAGAAAAAAGCAGTCTGATTATCGGGCTTATTCTGCAATCCTGTGTTTGCTGGAATTGTATTTTATACGGACAACTGGGAAAGAATAGGTGATGCAAATTGGGCCAGACTTCATCTTGCTTTTTAATATCTCCTAGTTTCCACACGATCATTCTTTAATTCATTTCCATTCCTGATCCAGCTACCTCCCATTTCCATTCACTTCCCGTTCACATCAGCAAACCTTTGACTCTTATCACTAATTCACCTTGCTCCGCTATCCATCAGTAATCTTTCTGCCTCAGGATAAGAATGCATTTCCACATTAAGACAATCAGCTAGGTGATTGAGATTGGAATTTTTAAAAGTTCATTCATAAGATGTTGCTTACAAAGCCAATATTTATTGCCCATTCCTAACTACCTTGAGAAGGTGATGGTGTGCTGCCTTTCTGACAATTGAGAGAGCCTGGCTGGGCCATTTTGGAGGACAGTTAAGAGTCAACTACATTACTGTGGACCACATGTAGGCCAAACTAGAAAGGATGAAAGATTTCCTTCCCTCAAGGACATTAGTGAACCAGATGGGTTTTGTCGACAGTCCAGTAGTTGCATGGTCACCATTACCATTCTGTTGATAAGTCACGGACTTCAAACATTGACTCTGTTTCTCTCTCCACAGATACTGGCACACGCTGATTATTTGCAGCATATTCTGTCTGTGTTTATTTCAACATTACTGATACTAGCGTTTTAATTCTAGATTGATTGACTTAATTGAATTTGAATTTCCCATCTCTCATGAATCCATGTCTCTGGATCATTAGTCCAGACTCTAGGTTACTGGTCTAATAAAGTAACCACCATGCTACCAAACCCGTGTACTGTTTACTCAAGAAGCTGTTGGATATTTCTGGAGACTGACTGTTGAAAATAAAGTTAATCACTATTAGTTTCTTCTTGTAAATAGAACTGCATAAAGTGAAACAACCATCGGATTAGTTAGATGATTTAGTGTCAGAAATAAACTAAAAGTATATAATTATCTGTAGGAAATTTCTATAGAGACCCTGTCTACCCTGCCTGGTGAATGTGAAAGAAAGATCCCCATGGGGGAATCTTGAAATAGGGGGACATAGTTACAAAATAAGGGGACACTCATTTAAAACTGAGATGCGAAGGAACTTCTTCTCTCAGAGGGTAGTGAATGTCTGGAATTCTCTACCCCAGAGAGTTGTGGAGGCTAGATCACTGAAAGTATTTAAAGAGGAGGTAGATAGATTTTTGAAATGTCGAGGAGTTGAGGGCTATGAGGAGCTGGCATGAAAGAGAAGTTGAGGCCTGGGGCAGATCAGCCATGATCTTATTGAATGGCGGGGCAGGCTTGAGGGGCTGAATGGCCTACTCCTGCTTCTTATTTTCTTATGCTCTAATGTTCTTATGGCATTATTTTAAGGAGAGCAAGGAAATTATCCCTGGTGTCTTGGCCAATACTTATCCCTTAAGTAGCATTATTAAGAAACAGTTACCTGGCTGTTATCACATTTCTCTTTCTGTGACCTAGCTGGGCACAAACTGGCTGCCATGCTTCCTGCATAACAACACAACAAAGTACTTGAGTATTGTTGAAAAAAGATACATGTAGTCAAAGCTTTTCATCTTGCAGTTACCAGGACAATTCGCAAGAATAGCAAATGTAAAGGGAGCAACAATTTATACTTCATGAGAAGAGAATGCTGATTGGTTGGCAAATGGATTCTGATTGGTAGAGGTGTTGCCATGGATAATGTGCCAGTTACCTGATGACTGACAGTTAGAATGTAAGATTGCATGTAACAATTTCCTTACACACCTTAATGGGCCCCATCCTGCACTCAAATTTACCTTTGAAATGGAGCAATCAAATGAGCTCCCTTTTCTTGATGTGCTAGTTGAGAAATCTGCCAGGGGGTTCTCCACTACCATCCAATGCAAGCATACATTCGCTGTTCAATATATGCGTTGTGATTCCTGCAGTTCCACACGCAATAAGACTGGCTTTATCAGCAACCCAAGCCATTTGCTCACCTTGCAAGTTTGATGTTGAAATAGGGCACATCAAAGCCATCCTGCGAAATAATGGCTATCCTGATCAGGTCATTGCTCACTGTCTGTCGCGCAAACACATGAATGGCCTAAGGCCATCACTTTCGGTCATGAAAAGTGTCCAATCTCCCTCAGATTACCCGGGAAAAGTAAGGTATCTCAAAAATTTGAGAAACAGGTGAAGCTAGCTGTTTCACGCTGCTACTATGCAGTAGCAACACGAGTGATGTTCACCACTAACAGGATGTTGCCTTCAAGCCAAAAAAATGTTCTTCCTATCACACAAATGAATAATGCGGTATATGAATTTCAATGTCAGTGTGTTGCTAGGCAAGTATGGCATATGTCCAAAAGACTGCCAGATTGCATCAAACAGCATGTCCCTTTGGTTGTTTGCAAAAGGCAAAGTACCGATTGTACCCAACAAGCCCATACTTGCAAAACTCAAAACACAGTGTCCAACATTAGATGTGATTCCGCAATCGAACATTTGCTAAACGATCCTGAATGTGCTAAGAATTATGCTGACAACAAATTTAAGATTATCAGCTGGGTTTGCAGTGTGACACACTTATACGTGCTAGAAGTTACATATATTCACACACAGGGCCCTGTTCTTTGCAGACAGAAAGAATATGTACACACATTACATCTGTTTCAACTAAACAAAATAGGTGACAGTCATTCTCTGTTTCATTCCCCAGAGCAATGCCTTGACCAATCACAGTCAATCTGCCTAGTTTGAATTTAAACAAAGCTTGGCAGTTAACTATTAGTCATCAGTTAATTGGTACATTCTCCATGGCAACACCTCTACCAATTAGATTCCACTTGCCAGCCAATCAGCACTCTCTTCTCATGAAGTATAAATTGTTGTTCCCTTTATATTTGATATTCTTGCAAATTGTCCTGATGGGTGAAAGACGAAAAGTTTCAACAATATCTGTCTTTTTTTTCAGCAATACTCAAGTTCTGTACTACTGCAAGACTACTTCAAAAATATTTCATTAGCTGTAAAGTGTTTTAGGAGGTTTATGGAACTGGTGAGTCAGTCTAGATTTTGTACCGCATCAGCATCTTTAAAGTGAGATTTGATCCCACAACCCTCTGACTGAGGAGCCGCTGAGCCCCTGCTGACACACAATGGGTAAGAGGACATGGTAAAAGTGTGAACCCGTAAAAATTGTATTTAAAGGCGATGCTATCCTTTACGGTGTGACTATGCCCTTAAGGGGTCTTGTCCAGGTTCATTTTATGCAGTGTTAAGAGTGTTGATAAGAGTTCCTATTTGTGGAATACGGCAATCAAATCTGTTTTCTGAACTTTTCATGCCATTTAAATGTCCACAAAGAAAAAAACGCAAAAATGCAATGGCAGACTTGTGTGGTATGTTTACAATATCCTGCCAGCTTGCTAAAGATCCTTTTTCTTCAAGTATAATTTATTGAACCCAGATTAACTTTTAATTTGTTTATCTTTGGTGTTCATGAGTTGGTGAGGAAGGACAGCTAGATATGTGATATGTGAATTTGGTGCCTGCATTAGTGTTCTGACTGTCTTTCTTGGTCAGTTTAAATGTCTTTCAATTCCACTTGCAACACCACTGCTACAAATAGGAAATAGGAAAAGTAAAACATGTATGGAATCTTATTGCAAAAGTTATGTTTAAGAGGTGTGGCTAGCTGCTGCTGACTATGTAAGGAGCTAAAACATGTGGAAGTAACGTTTCGATCAGGATATTGCCAAGAATTCACTCATAAAATGATTGCAAGTATGTGATTTAACTGCAATGCAAAACAAAAAAGTAGGGTTTAGGCCTACTTTAGATTCCCAGTGTTTTTTCAAAGATGGTGAAATACTTTTCCTGACATTGTAAGCAAAGGATGCATTGTATGTACATGAAGCAATTGGAGAATGGACTTAATATTGCGCTACCGCAAAAATAAAATGCTTTTCGTGTAGTTTTTTTTTTCATTTTTCTGTATTTTCTTTTTTATTTCTTTTGTTTTTATTCTGGCCATTTTCATTCTCACTCCTTTTGTGGTCTATTCCATTTGGAGATTTGGAGAGGTTAAGCGAGTGGGCAAAAATTTGGCAGATGGAATACAAAGTGGAGAATTGTGAGGTTACCCGCTTTGGTAGGAAAAACAGAAATACAGAGTATTTCTTAAATGGTGAGAGGCTGGGAAGTGTCGAGCTTCAAAGGGGCTTGGGTGTCCTTGTTCATGAGTCACTGAAAGTTAACATGCAGGTACAGCAAGCAATTAAGAAGGCAAATGGTATGCTGGCCTTTGTTACAAGAGGATTCGAGTACAGGAGTAAAGATGTCTTACTGCAATTATATAGAGCCTTGGTGAGACCGCACCTGGAGTATTGTGTGCAGTTTTGGTCTCCTTACCTAAGGAAAGATGTACTTGCCATAGGAGTGCAATGAAGGTTCACTAAGTTAATTCCTGGGATGGAAGGATTGTCCTATGAGAAAAGAATAAATATACTGGGCCTTTATTCTCTGAAGTTTAGAAGAATGGGAGGTGATCTCATTTTAACATACAAAATTCTTACGGGGCTCGACAGGGTGGATGCAGGAAGGATGTTTCCCCTGGATGAAGAGTCTAGAACCAGTCTCAGAATAGGGGGCAGGCTATTTAGGACTGAGATGAGGAGGAATTTCTTCAGTCAGAAGGTGGTGAATCTTTAGAATTCTCTACCCCAGAGGGCAGTGGAGGCTTAATCATTGAGTACGTTAGAACTGAGATTGATAGATTTCTACATATTAAAAACATTAAGGGATACAGGGATACTGCAGGAAAATGGTGTTGAAGTAGGAGATCAGCCACGATCTCACTGAATCACGGAATGGGCTTGAAAGGCTGAATGGCCTACTCCTGCTCCTATTTCTTTTGTTTTATGTCCTTTTTAATCAAGTGTAATTAAAAAAAAAAATTTATGTGAGCTCTCTTGCACTTGCTCAACTAGACTGTTGTAACATAAAATGTAAATCGCACACCAAATACCAGGGACCCATCCTTGTGCTTGTGGAGTAACGTTAGACGTGTTCTTCAGGTTTTCATTCTTGAGGCAAAGAAAAAGATACATAAGAATTGGGAGCAGGAGTAAGCCATTTGCTTGTTGCAAACTGCTCTGTCATTCATGACAATCATGGCTGATCTTCCACCTCAGCTTCATGTTCCTGCATTATTCCTGTGCGGTGTCCCTTAATATACAAAAATCTATTGATCTTTTATTGACAACCACAGCCCTCTGGTCGTAGAGTTCTAAAGATTCACAACCCTTTGGGTAAAGACACTTCTCTTTATCTCAGTCTTAAATGACTGACCCCTTATTCTGATGTAACCCTTAGTTTTAGATTCCCCAGCCAGGGGGAATTCTCCCAGTGTATGCCCTAACAAGCCTCTTAAGATTTTTAGATGTTTTAATGAGATCAACTCTCATTCTTTTAAATTCCAGGGAATATAGGACTAATCATCACAATTTTTCCTCATTGGATAATTCCCTCATCCCAAGAATCAGTCTGGTGAACATTGGTTGCACTCCCTCAAAGGTAAGTTTCTCCCTTGTTAGGTTAGGATGAGAATATTGCACACAGTACTCCAGGTCTGATCTCACCAGGACCCTATATAATTGCTGTAAGACTTTTTCATTTTTATACTCCAATCCCTCTGTACTTCAAGATAACCAGTTGATTTCCTAATTGCTTGTTGTACTTGCATGTTAACTTTCTGTGACCCATGTACAAGGACACCCAGGCACCAACATTTCCCAGTCTAGCACCATTTTTAAAAAAGTTTTGCTTTTTGTGCCCCTGCAGTCAATTAAACCAACTGATCAAAATTCCTTCTGTCCCAGTGGGCAGCTGCATCTGCTCCTCTCACTGCAAAAGGCAATCAGGATGGGTTCATTCCATGGAAGACTTCAACAGCAATCAAATTCGTCCAATCATTGCGACTTGGTGGTGGTGTGTCATAGTTTATTGAGGAAATTCCTGGGAGCGGATGGAAAACGGGTCCCTGACCGCGATTGGCCCCTGACCACGATTTCATCCTGGCTAGGCAATTAATGTCCGGCCAGCATGAAACGAGTGCAGGGAAAGGCTCAGCACTGCCGGTGGGAGCGGGAAGAGGGTGGGTGCTGACGTCACCGCGGGTGCTGGTGAGCGCTTCCACTGAGCTCCCTGAAGGCAGACAGCTGCCCCAGGGAGCTGCAGACCCCCGCAGAATAAACAAACAACAAAAATGCTGCAAAATCTGTCCATGCAGCACAATCAAGCGCCTGAAAGCAAACCTCATAGAAAACCAGTCCCCAGATACCTCTTATTATTTTATTTCCCCACGGAGATTTCATCACGCCCTGGATCGAGGTTTAAGCAAAAATGTAAAGGCCGCCTGGCCGATTGGCCCATCCGCCAACCGTAAAAGTGGATGGGCCATGAAAAATCACTTTCAATTGCCTCTTTAATGGGCTTAATTGCCTGCTTAATTATCAGCAGACGCACTTCCAACTGCTGCGCGTGCCCGCCAAGCAACATAACGCGCAAGTGTGCGGTGCACGATGACATCGGGACGCTCGCCTGACATCATCTCACATTATTTCGCGGCCGGACGGGTCGGGCATGCGCCCGCCTGCAGGATGTAAAGTTCCGGCCCAAGTTATATGGCTATGGATGGTGTTGGTAGAGGCTCCAACTTTCTTTCCATCACATGGCTGACCAGGAATCTCTCCCTTTCTTACCATCTGCCATTGGCATACATTGGAAAGATTTGCAGGTTAACATTCAACATTTCTGGCCACATCCTGAATGCACCTTCCTTGCTAATCAAGTCCTGGGGTTAGGACTTGAACATGGAACTTCTGGCTCAGAGGCAGGGGCATTGCCCACTGTATGACAAGACCTCTTATCATTGGGACATAGGCAGGTGGATTCAGGCAGAACAAGGGACATTGGACAGAGTATTGGGTTCATATACTCTGTGTTGCCAAGTGGGGATGGAGAGGTCTTTCTGAATCCTGGATATATTTCTATCAAGCATTGAAATGATAAAGAAAACAGGCATATTGATGCATAACTACTACTGGTAAAATGCTAGAAATCAATGGTTAGGTCTCAGCTAGAGTATTGTGTCCAATGCTGGGCACTACACTTTAGGAGGGATATCAAGGCCTTGAAGAGGGTGCAAAGGAGATATTTCAAAATGGTATCAGGATGAAGGACTTAAGTTATGTGGAGAGACTAGAGAAGCTGGAATTGTTCTCCTTGGAGCACAGAAGGTTAAGGGGAGATTTGATAGAGGTGTTCAAAATGAAATATGGTTTTGATAGAGTAGATGGGGTGAAACTATTTCTGCTGGTAGAAGGGTCAGTAATCAAAGAGCACAGATTTAGGATATTTGGCACAAAACTGATGGGAGAAATACGAATCTATTAATGCTGCAAGTTGTAATGATCTGGAATGCACTGCCTGAAAGATTGATGGAAGCAGATTCAATAACAACTTTCAAAAGGGAATTGGATAGTTACTTGAAGGAAATACTTGCAGTGTTCTGGAGAAAGGGCAGGGGGTGGGACTAATTGGATAGCTCTTTCAACACCCAATGGGCTGAATGGCCTCCTCCTATGGTTTATGATTCCACAACCCTAGGGGAGGTGATGGTGTAGTGGTATTGTCGCTGGACTAGTAATCCAGAGAGCCAAGGTAATGCTCTGGGGACCTGGTTTTTGCAGATGGTGGAACTTGAATTCAATAAAAATCTGGAATTAAAGTCTAATGATGACCACAAAATCAGTGTCAATTGTTGTAAAAACCCATCTGGTTCGCTAATATCCTTTAGGGAAGGAAATCTGTTGTCCTTACCTGGTCTGGCCTACATGTGATTCCAGACCCACTTGCAATGTGGTTGACGCTTAAATGCCCTCAGTTGGAACAAACTGCTACAAAGCCAACATCACATGGACTGCAAGTTCAAGAAGGCAGCTCACCACCACCATCTCAAGGGCAACTAGGGATGGGCAATAAATGCTGGCCCAGCCCGTGAAGCCCACATACTGTGAATGAATAAAAAAAATGTTCTGAATGGGAAAACCTGATGCATGCCCTGACTAAATCCAAGCAAAGATAGATATAAACAATTTCATTTTGTAAAGAACCTAAACTAAAATCAAACACCATTTTGGCTACAAATAGCTGCCTTGTCCCATGTATTGTTATTTTCTTCCTATGGTATCTCTTGCAATGATGGGAAAGAACCCTTCCAAGTATTTGAATGAACTTTAAAATATACATTGTGAGACAAACTGTGGCAAGTGCCTTTGAGTATTACTCTTAGGATGTCATGGCAAAGCTACTTATCTCAGTAATTCACTAAGGTTTTTGTGTGTGCATGTTGGATGGGAGGATCGCTGAAGATTCTGCATTGTGCATTTGTATAGGTTTGCAAAATGAAAATAATGGCACAGTAAAGAACTGCAAACTGAATGGAAACAAACTGCAGATATGACATTGAGCAATTAGAACTTTATAAAAATAGAGCCCAGCAGAGAAGGATATGTTTATAGGGCTAGATGAAGAGTGGTAGGAGGAGCGTTGTCTGGAGCGTAAACATTGCAATGAATCAGTTGGGCTGAAGGGTCTGTAATTCTATGTACTTTGCCCATTCAAATATGATACACAGTTCAAATTGAGAATGACATTATTAATGAATCAGTGTGTAAACAAAAAAAATACTTGGGGGTAATCAGAGATGTCCGTATACTTTTGAAGATCGGTGAATTTCCACTAAGACAGAATCAAAGGTTGAAATGTATCCTACAGAATCTCAAAGTTAATGAAACAATCCTTGTGAACTCCAAACTTTCTATTAATACTTGGAAAGTGGGAGAGGCTATTGACAACACCATTGTCTCAGCAAAATGAGATTACACCTCATGTAACAGATCTCAAAGACCATTTCCTTTTCTGCTCTTCACAGCATAGGTAACATTTCACAAATAGGTTGCAAGCCTAGAAATGACTTATAGCAATATTCACAGGCCAATCACCTGTGCGATAATATTTAGTTCATTATGTTAAGGTAAGCATTTGTTATATACATGAGTTAACACTTCTGCAAAAGACTAGCAGTTGGAATGTCATTCCGACACATTACGTGTCTAAATACAAGTCTTTATCTCCTTTACTAGTATCAATGATTTCTGGCCTCTTGTGCACAAACACATGGAAGCCCCTACTAACTTGAAATCATTTACCAGTGAATAAAACCAGGACCATTTCTCCAGGCCCCAACCTATTGTTATTCACAGCACAAAAAGTGAACTTGTTGATCCCATTCAAATCTACATAGCTTCACTTCAAATAAAAGATTTGGCTTTAATTTCTGTTTTCATTTTACGTCTGGAACCATAAGTAATGAAAGGAGTGCAGTTTGCTCTGTACAAAATTATGAGGGGAATAGATAGAGTGGACAGGATAAAATTGTTTCCCTTGATGGAGAATTCTAGAACCAGGGGACATAGATTCAGGATAAGTGGCAGAAGGTGTAGGGGGGACATGAGGAAGAACTTTTTTACGCAGAGGGTAGTGGGTGTCTGGAATTCGCTGCCCAAGTTGGTGGTAGAGGCAGAAACTTTAAACTCTTTTAAAAAGTACCCGGATCTGCACCTAAAGTGCTGTAAGGTGCAGGGCTATGGGCCGGGTGCAGGAAGGTGGGATTAGAAAGGGCATCTGGGTGTCCTCGGGCTGGCATGGACAAGATGGGCCGAATGGCCTCCTTCTGTGATGTAACTTTTCTATGGTTCTATCTGAAATGGGCTATTCTTAGTCAAAGTGAATGGCAGAGTGGTAGGGTTTTAATTTACAGCACTGCAGTTTTACATGATTTATAAAGATCTGAAATAAGAAATGACAACTTCATCATACTAAGACATTAGGAAACTGGTAGTTCTGAACAACAGTAACACCACACTTGCTCAAAAAATAAAGGAAAAAGGAAGGAAGACTTGCATTTATCTGGCACCTTTTATGACCATAGAATGTCCCAAAGCACATTACTGCCTATGAAGTACATTTGAAGTGTAGACGTTGTTGTGACTATTGTTGTGTGATGAGGGAAACATGGCAGTCAATTTACACATGACTAACTCCCATCAACAGAAATATGATAATGACCAGATAATCTGTTTTTTAGTGATGTTGATTGAGGGAAAATATTGGCCATATGCCGGGGATAACTTCCTCGAAATAGTGCTACACGATCTTTTATGTCCTCCTGATAGAGCAAGCAGGGCCAATGTCTCACCTCAAAGACAACACTTGTAACAATGCAGTATTCCCTCAGTGCCGCACGGGGTGTCAGCTTTGACTTTTGTGCTCGATTGCGAGATAAAACCAGCCCTATATCTATAGTGCCTTGCATGACCTCAAGATGTCCCAAAGTGTTTCGCAGACAACGAGGTAGTCATTGTAACATAGGAAAACCTGGTAGCCATTTTCCCACAACAAGCTCCCATGAGCAGCAATGAGGCAAATGATCAAATCATCTTTTTAAAAAAAATTATAGTGATGTTGATTGAGTGATAAATATTGGCCGGGGGCACTTCCATGCTGATCTTCAAATCATTACCCTCCTCCCCCCACCCTACCACAACCCCCACGCCCAGTCCTGTTGAGGCAGGCAGCAAACAAACTTCATACTGACTCCTCATTTTAATGATTGCAATGGGAAACCCAATGTAGAACGTGCTATTGTCAGGCTGGACACTTGATAGGTGACCCAGCAGTGCGCGCAGCTAACACATGTATCACCTATCCTGCACAGAATACCTGCCCCTTGTAAAGCGAAGCTGTATGCATTATACAGGGGCTGCTGCTAACTGTTTGTGGATGAATTATGAATGGGGAGAAGCACTCCAAATTCAGCCACAGGCGAGAGAGGGCCGCAAGGTTTTCTGATGAAGTGCTGGAGGCATTGGTACAGCAGGTGGAAAGGAGAAGAGAAGCAATATTTCTGCAGAGGGCCTGGATGCCTTAAGGCCTTCCTCAGAAGGGAAAGGGAACAGGTGGCCAGGGAGGTCAATTCCCAAATTTGGCTCGAAGACCTTACTGCGGTGCCAGAAGAAGTTCAGTGTCCTCACATGGGTGGTCTAGTCAGTGAATGCACCTTTTGCTACCACCCCTCACCATCCTCTCACCCCAATCACTCACCCATCCACAGTCAGGGTTCAGGCGTAACTCCACCTCGTGATCACGCCCTTTCCAGTGATGCCCGCCTCACACCCACCCCTTGCTGCTTCCACATGCCTACAGCTATTCATATCCTGAAAGAGGCTTTACATCAAGCCCCTGCCTTCCCCCTCAGGTGAAAGATCCCATGCCACTATTTTGAAGAAGAGGAGGGGAGTTCTCCTCAGTGTCGTGGCTAATATTTATTCCAAATCCAATAACAACTTTCAGTTTTATAACCCATTTAACGTAGCAAAAATGACAATAAAAAAAACTCAGCTTCTCCTATAAGCAAGTGTAATGCACAAGCTCTAATTTTACTCAAACATTTTAACAACAAAACTGATTTTTTTTCGTATGCATGTTGTTTCCCTCAGGAGATTGTTGAATTTTCACAGTGGGATGACAGTGTTTACAGAGTGACACAAGGGGGCACTGTGTCCCAAATCTGGTGACAGTGGAAGCTTGTTTCGGATTGAAATAAACTATTTATAGTTACAGTGGACGGTCAAAAAAATGGTGCTTAACAAGAGTAATGTCGATAAAGAAATTTTTGATATCAGAGTTGACCAAACACGTGGAAAAAGAGGAAGGTTTTAAGGAGCATTTTTAAGGATGGGAGGTGGATCGGTGGAGTGGTCTATGGAAAGAATTCCAGGGGTTAGGGCCAAGGCAGCCAAAAGAATGGCCATCGATGGTGGAGCAATTAAAATTGGGGATACTCATGGACTTGAATTGGAGGAGCACAGAGCTCTTGAAGGCTTGTTAGGCTGGAGGAGGTAACAGAAACGGGGGTGGGGGTGGGGAGAGACGGGGCCATAGAAGGATTTGAAAACAAGGATGTGGATTTTAAAATTGAGGCATTGTCAGACCAGGAGCCAGTTGTAGGTTGACAAGCACAAGGGGGAGGGTGAAATAATGTTTTGGATGAGCATGGGTTTACGCAAGGTGGAGGAAGGGAGGCTAGCCAAAACGTTTTAGGTCACTAAAAAGAAATTATCTGGTAGTTATCACATTGTTGCTTGTAGGACTTTGCTTGTGCAAACTGGCTGCTGCACTTTCAACAGTGACTTCAGTTCAAAAATATTTAATTGGCTGTAAAGCAGATAGTGACATCCTGAGTGCTACCTCAATGCAAGTAGTTTTTCCTTCCAGCCACGGTAGTTTCTCTAAGGGTACCAGCCTACAATCTGGCTGCTATTACTGTAGGCGTCTGACTTTTAAACCACCAATATATATGCACTGACCCCAGATAACAATGGATTTATATTCCATCACCTTAACCTCTCGGCCAGCTCGCTGACCCCAGATAACAGCGCAGTAACTCCCAGTTACCATATAAACATAATCTGTTGCTTGGAGACATATGGGAAGATCAAAGGCTGATTGGAGCGTCACATTAAGCTCAGACTTACACTGGAATGAAACCTATTCTGAACGGACAACAAAAAACTACATCAAATCTGTGGGAACATTTTGTGAAACATGCAGGATATTGTGCTTAATTTTCTTATCAAGTAGATTTCGAAGTATTGATCTTGCTTTTTAAGTGCGCTTGATGCAGATATATTTGGGATCATTGGCCCTATTTGGACATTGCCTGGTATAAGGGTGTTACAGACTGGTTCATGGCAATAACAGCTTAGTGTTAATTGCATTACACCCCATTTTTCTCCGTGACTGGATTTTAGTTTTAGTGTTACATTAAGCCTGTTTGTCTGGAAAAACAGAAATGAACCACTGACTCTCGCAAAAGGAGTAACAGTGCAGTTTTAGAGGTAAAGGATGGGAAATGCCATTTCAGACTTGACACAGAAGATAATGCTTCCAGGAGATAACTGTTCCATCCACGTAAGATAATGGACATGCAGCAAATCTGTTGGGGATGGATAGTTTCATATGTTGAATTTTTGCTGATGGCTGAAGAGACCACAGACAGAGAGGGCATGGGTGACCATCAGTCAGAAGAAAAATGTCAGGCAGGTAATCAGGAAATCCCCAGGGTGCATCTCGCTTGAGAACTGTTTCTCTGTGTTGGAAAATGGTGAGAGTGACAGTTCCTCTGGGGAGTGCAGCCACACTCATGGCACTGTGAGTGGGTCAGCTGCACAGGGGGGGAGGAAAAAGAGGGGAAGAGCAATAGTGGTAGGAGACCCAATAGTAAGGGGAACAGACAGGCGTTTCTGCAGCCGTAGACGTGACTCTAGGATGGTATGTTGCCTCCCTGGTGCCAGGGTCAAGGATATCACTGAACGGCTACAGGGCATTCTAAAGGGGGAGGGCAAACAGACAGAGATCGTGGTACATATTGGTACCAATGACATAGGTAGAAAGAGGGATGAGGTCCTGCAAACAGAATTTAGGGCGCTAGGGAACAGATTAAAAAACATGACCTCAAAGGTAGTAATCTCTGGATTACTTCCAGTGTCATGCGCTAGTGAGTATAGAAATAGGAGGTTAGTCCAGATGAATTTGTGGCTGGAGAGATGGTGCAGGAGGGAGGGCTTTAGATGTCTGGGACATTGGGACCGTTTCTGGGGGCGGTGGGACCTGTACAAGGCGGACGGGTTGCACCTGAACTGGAATGGGACCAACATCCTTGCGGGGAGATTTGCTAGTGCTGTTGTGGAGGGTTTAAACTAACTTGGCAGAGGGATGGGATCCTGAGAGGAGGTTCATCAGGGGGAGATGCACAGCCAAAATTAGAAGAGAGAGCAAATGAGTCTGGAAGGCATATAAATTATAGGCCAGTTAAGGCACAAGGGAGTTTGGCAAGGTTGGATGGTATTTATTTTAATGCAAGGAGCCTGACGAATGAGGCAGATGAGTTGAGGGCACAAATTAACACATGGAAGTATGATGTCATTGCTGTCACAGAGGCATGGTCGAGAGAGGAGCAGGATTGGCAGCTCAATATTCCAGTATATAGCTGATTTTAATAAGATCTGATATGATTTGGCCAGAGTGGACTGGGAGCAGCTACTTTTAGGTAAATCTGCATCAGAGCAGTGGGACTCATTCAAGAAGGAAATAGGGAGAGTACAAGGCCACCATATTCCAGTGAAGACAAAGGATGGGATCAACAAATCCAGGGAACCCTGGATATCGAGGATATACAGGATTGGATAAAGAGAAAAAGGAGGCTTATGGCAGATACCGAGGGCTCAAAACGGCGGAAGCCCCAGAAGAGTATAGAATGTGTAGAGGGGAAATTAAAATGGAAATTAGGAGAGCAAAAAGGGGGCTTGAGAAAACATTGGCAGGTAAAATAAAGGAAAATCCAAAGTTATTTTACAAGTACATTAAGAGTAAGAGGATAACTAGGGAAAGAGTAGGGCACATTAAGGACCATAGTGGTAATTTGTGTGTGGAGACAGAAGACGTAGGTAGGGTTCTAAATGAATACTTTGTGTCGGTGTTCACAAGTGAGAGGGACAACATGGGAATGGAAATCAGGCAGAAGGACTGTGATATAATTAAATAAAGTAACATAGAAAGGGAGGAGGTTCTAAATGATCTGGCAGGCTTAAAAGTAGATAAATCTCCAGGCCCAGGTGAAAGGTATCGAAGGCTGTCGAGTGAGGCAAGGTAGGAGATAGCAGGGGCATTGGCAATAATTTTAAATACCTCTCTGGCCACAGGGGAGGTGCCAGAGGACTGGAGGACAGCCACTGTAGTACTGTTATTCAAGAAGCGAGGAAGGGATAAACCAAGGAACTACAGGCCAGTCAGTCTAACCTCAGTGGTGGGGAAACTATTGGAAGCAATTCTGAGGGACAGAATTAATCTACACTAGGAGGGGCAGGGATTAATCAAGGACAGTCAGCATAGTTTTGTTAAGGGGAGGTCATGCCTGACCAATTTGATTGAATTTTTTGAAGAGGTGACCAGGTGTGTAGATGAGGGCAATGCATTTGACGTGGTCTACTTGGACTTCAGCAAGGCTTTTGATAAGGTCCCGCATGGGAGACTGATAATGAAGGTAAGAGTCCATGGGATCCAAGGTAATTTGGCAAATTGGATCCAGAATTGGCTGAGTGGCAGGAAGCAGAATGTGATGGTAAAGGGGTGTTTTTGTGACTGGGTGCCTGTGTCCAGTGGGGTTCCACAGGGATCGGTGTTGGGTCCCTTGCGGTTTGTGGTATATATAAACGATTTAGACTTGAATGTAGAAGGGTTGATCAGTAAGTTCGCAGATGACACGAAAACTGATGGGGTGGTAAATTAATGAGGGGGATAGCCTTAGATTACAGGAGGATATAGATGGGCTGGTCAGATGGGCTGATCAGTGGCAAATGGAATTTAATCCAGATAAGTGTGAGGTGATGCACTGGGGTAGGACAAACAAGGCACGGGAATACACGATGAATGGTAGCACTCTGGGAAGTACCGAGGATCAGAGGGACCTTGCTGTGCATGTTCACTGGTCCCTTAAGGTAGTGGGACAGGTAGATAAGGTGGTTAAGAAGCCATATGGGATACTTGCTTTTATTAGCTGAGGCATAGAATATAAGAGCGGGGAGGTTATGCTGGAACTGTATAAAACGCTGCTTAGGCCACAGCTAGAGTATTGTGTTCAGTTCTGGAATCCACATTATAGGAAGGATGTGATTGCACTAGAGAGGGTGCAGAGGAGATTTACCAGGATGCTGCCTGGGCTGGAGAGTTTTAGTTATGAGGAGAGATTGGATAGATTGGGATTATTTTCCCTGGAGAAGTGGAGATTGAGGGGCGACATGATTGAGGTGTATAAAATTATGAGGGGCATAGATAGGGTAGACAGGAAGGAACTTTTCCTCTTGGTGGAGGGATCAATAACCAGGGGGCATAAATTTACGGTAAGGGGCAGGAGGTTTAGAGGGGATGTGAGGAAGAATTTTTTCACCCAGAGGGTGGTGGGAATCTGGAACTCACTGCCTGTAAGGGTGGTAGAGGCAGAAACCCTCATAACATTTAAGAAGTATTTGGATGTGCATTTGCGATGCCATGGTTTACAAGGCTATGGGCCTAGTGCTGGAAAATGGGATTAGAATAGTTAGGTACTTGTTTGACCGGTGCAGGTTCGATGGGCCGAAGGGCCTTTTTCTGTGCTGGAGACTTCTATGACTCTATGACACTCCTTGAGACAGGTTCTGCCACAAGTGCTGGACATGAGATGGCTCCAGGAGACAATACTTTATATATAATTGCCCAGTATCAGAATCTTTAGTTACACATGAACGACAATATTAGTAAGAAACATCAACTGTAAACAATGGACCAGCATTGCCAAAGAAGTTAACAAATGTGCAAAAATTGCAGAAGAACGTAAAAATAAAATGCATGATCTGAAGAAGGCTGCCAAATTTATTTAAATTTATTATTAAAATGCTAAACTCCAATTTGAGTAAGAATGATGCCTGTATTGCTCTCTTGACATATCAATGGTTACAGGGTTGAATTTTCTTATAGGAGTGGATATACTTTCAAGCTTTGTTCAGTAATATATACACAGCTCATGGTGGCCCAGAGCTAGTAGTGTAAACAGTGTGGAAATAAGTCTGGTGGCTTAAAGTTCTGTTTCCAAAAGCTAAATGTTTGTTCACTGGCAGTTACTTAAGATCTAGTCACGTTTAATTCATTTAAGCCCTGAAACAAGACCAATGGACTGCAAACAAATCTGCAAGGCACCAGAAAATGAGGATCAGCAACATTTTAGGGCACCTAAGACTCTTTCAGACCTCTGCCCATAGAGAGTGATAATGTAGCACTCAGTCTGCACTACCAAATTAATAGAAACTGCTGCTTTCGTGGAATCAACTGAGTGTGTCTTGAAACATTTACTTTTTTTCTGGCTATTTCTAGGGAGCTTTCAAAATCTGTAAAAGTCTAAAGATTATTCTAAGAGGAGGAGCACCACATGTCATATCATTGAATTTGGTTCACTTCTGATCTGTTAGGAAAGTTCTAAGGTTGAATCAAAATGTTCAATTTTAGTTCAGATTCCTGTGTTTGTTAAAAAGAATGCTGCTGTTCATATGCAAAAGATACAAGGCCCCTCTGTACACCATGCACACCACTATCTTCTATCTAAGATAAAAGCAAAGTGCTGTGGATGCTGGAAATCTGAAGCAGAAACAAAAATACCTGGAAAAACTCAGCAGATCTGACAGCATCTGCGGAGAGGAATACAGCTGATGTTTCAAGTCCGTATGACTCTTCATCAGAACTAAGGAAATAGAGAAGTGAAGTGAAAAATAAGCTAGTAGAGGCGGGGTGGGACAGGCAGAGCTGGATAGGAGGCCAGTGATAGGTAGAGGCAAAGAAGAGATTGCCAAAGATGTCATAGAAAAAAGGACAAAGGGGTGTTGGTTGTGTATGTTATGATCATTGGAATCACAATGCATTTTTGCGGCTCTGCCACACTCTCCCGCTGTCAGGTTGGATGGTAGCCTGTCTTTGTATAGTGCCATTCATGCTAACCTGTCAGAAAATTTGAATACAGCAATATATATTTGAACATATATCTAGAAAATTTGAATATACCTTGCTACATTGAACCAAATTCAATTTTATGACAAGTGGTGCTCCTCCTCTTAGAATAATCTTTGGGCTTTTACAGGTTTTGAGAGCTCCCTAGAAATAGCCAGGAAAAAGTAAATGCTTCAAGACACGCTCAGTTGATTCCACGAAGGCAGCAGTTTCTATTAATTTGGTAGTGCAGACTGAGTGCTACATTATCACTCTCTATGGGCAGAGGTCTGGAAGAATCTTAGATGATCTAAAATGTTGCTGGTCCTCATTTTCACAAACTATGAATGAGATGAATGTCATTTTAATTTGATCTGATGGTGTTTGTTGAAGGAAAGCTTTTGAGTTGGAATCTAGGAGAACTCCCCAACTTCTGCCGTAGGAGCTTTTGCCCCCACCTGAATAGACTCATGTGATCATGATTTAAATCTCATCTGAAAGAGGACACCTCTGACAACGCAGCATTCTCTCCGCCTTCTTTGAAGTGCTAGCGCACAATACGTGCTGGAGTCCAGTACTGGGTCCTGAATCCATGACCTTGTAACTCAGACATAAGAGTGGTACCCACTGTGCCAAGCTGATGTCTAGTGCACCTTTTTAAAGCGGAAATAAGTTGTGGCTGGTGATTGCATTTGATCCCTGTTGGTCTGTGGACACAGCCTGGGTCCATTTTCCCCGCAACAATAGCAGGAGAGGCAGCTAATCCCTTTCTCGTCTGCTGTCAGAATATGTTTTTATTGCAAATGTGATCTGTAACACAAAGCCATTATTGAGTCTGCTGTTTGCAGTTCTCGTTTACAAATCTGCTTTAACAAGATTCTTCTGATTTTACCAGCAAGGAAGTTCACCTTTATAGAATGACACGTTACAGAAATAGTCTTGCATACCAAACTGAATAATATTTAAATTGGCCACGTTTATGAATAACGAGCTGTTAACCTGGTTTGCTTAAGCAAACACACTTACATTGCAAAGCTGAGGCACATTAATCTATTCTGAAATGTGTATCCCCACTTCTTCCAGAAGAAGAAAAATGGGTATCTACGCTTTAAAAGCTGTTCGTGCTGGAAGTTATAAATCACAATGATCTTATTTAGTAAAATGTTTGACCTGGGATTGACATTCACACATTAGGCAGGGGATCTCAGTCAGAAAAAGCAAATATTGTATCCCATATAAATGTCTGCTGATGGAAACCTATTTGTACAAACCTCGTGTACATTTTGTATTTTTGGCCAGGATGGTGTGCAAAATATCAAGCCATGAAAACGATGTTATACATTCGAACTATCTCAAGGGGGAGATGCTATTAAGTGGGCGGCTTTTTAAGAGAGCTGTCATGGACAGGATGGACTGAATGGCCTCCATAAAAGCTGGAAGGTATCTAAGATTCAAATGTCTCGCCAGTGGGTTAGTTGCAATGTTAGGTCGTCTGTCGCTACTTCTGATATTCAGGAGGCTGTTGACTGCCGCACATTTTAGTCCACGACTCAGCTTCCAGAGAAAGCACTCGATTTGATTGTTTTAATATCACAACCTGTAAATACGACTGCGCAAACGAGTAAGACCTAAAATACTTCTGACCGCGTACAATGGCAAAAGGTAAAAAAAAGCCTCTTTTCCAAAATGTTCATTGTATAAACATTATCATGTGTTGCTGGTATAAAGTCAAGTAGCCTCTTAGCATTATTAGTATTCAGATAAATGTTAGAAAAATGTTTTTTTCCCACTGGGTTTTTTTAAACCTGCTCCAAGTATTTTTCCCTCATCTCCAATTCAAACTGGGGTGTGGCTTCATTGGTAACGCATCCAAATGGTCATTATTCGTGTGTGAGTACAGGCAAGCTTCGCGACTGAGGGAAAATAAGGATGCATCTAAGCCTAGTATAATACTGTTCAACAAATGTTACTGGATAGTGTTCAGAAGTGGGGACCACTTGATGATTTTTCTTTCCTTGGCCATTGGGTGCTGTTTACAAGTATCATGTCTCTGTCACTACCTTTGGAACATAGGAACAGGAGTAGGTTATTTAGCCCCTTGAGTTAGTTCCTCCATTCAATGAAATCATGGCTGACCTGCGACCTAAATCCATACAGATATCCATATATGGCCTTTGCCCCGTAACCCTTAATACCTTTGGAATCTGTCAATCTCAGCTTTAAAATTTACAATTGATCTAGCGTCAATTGCCATTTGCGGAAGAGAGTTCCAAGCTTCTACCACTCTTTGAGCGGAATTTTCCCAGAATTGCACTAAGTGCGGTAGCGGGCGGGTAAAATGGAGCCCTACCCGCCGATGAAAATGTTGGGTTTTCACGCCGTATCTTCCCTGAGCCCACCTCATTATATATTCACTCCCGCAAAAAATGCCGTTTCCATGGCGGAAAGGCTTTCATTCGCCCACTTGTCATCACCCCGCTGTTGCATCACGCTGGCCGCCATCTTTAAAAGGCAGCTGCCAGCAAAATGCTCATCGCCACCAGCTCACCATCGCTGCCCGGGAGACATGGCCAACAAAGGCAAAAAGATTGCAGCCCCCCCCCACTTCAACGACGGGTCCCTCGAGCGACTGCTGGATGCCGTGGAGGCCTCTGGGATGTGCTCTACCCCAGCTCTAGCCGCAGGATGGGTAGCAATGTCACCAACCCGGCTGGGGAGGCAGTGGTCAGCACCAATGCCCTGCAGAGGAGGACAGCCACCCAGTGCCGCAAAAGGAT
Source organism: Cetorhinus maximus (assembly GCF_964194155.1). Lineage (NCBI taxonomy): Eukaryota > Metazoa > Chordata > Chondrichthyes > Lamniformes > Cetorhinidae > Cetorhinus > Cetorhinus maximus. The sequence goes on from NC_135887.1 coordinate 123,063,817, forward strand.
GAATGATCTCCTCCGTTCCACCAGGGTAAGTCACTCTTTTCATCACTCCCAACTCACACTCACAAACCCATCACACATCCACAGGGCCCTCACTCACTGCCAGTGCAAGGGATATCAGCATTCACTCTTTCACACACACCGTCCTTGTCCTCATCCCCTCCATGGGACCACCCAGCACCCACACAGGCCAGGCATACTTATCATCTGGCCCGGCAAGTGAGTTGATACACTCTCCCCATCTCTATCTATGCAGGACAAACCGGCTCACAACAGGAGGGAAAGGACGCAGACAGGTGGAGGGATGGAATTCAAAGCTCTGACAGAATTCGAAAACAGAGCCATCCAGCTGGCCGGCGATGACCGGGACCGGTCCTGTGCTGACGGTGAGGTCAGCGCTGCTCTACCAAGTGAAAATCCAGCAGTGCAACATCCATCAGACAACCATGCCATGAGTGATGTGTCCTCTTTCACAGGCCACTGCCATGCACTAATTATCCCCCCTTGTTTTCACAGGTACATCTGCCAAACAGCCGACAGAGTCCATGACCCAGGGCCTCCAACCAAGCCCTGAAGAAACCTCTGAAGAGGAATCTGAAGACACCCTCCCTGATGTCCCATCTCAGCGCTCACCCACACCCTCCACCAGTGCAGAGACACACACTTGGTGGGATATATTAGCCTCGGGATCACAATCTGGTGAGCACATCGCACCTTCTGATCCACAGCAGGCAGAGGCTGGGACTTCCCAGGTCCCCAACATTCGGAGGACTGCTGGAGGCCAGAATGTTGCTGAGTCCGAATCAGATGATGAGCCTCTGGATTCAGTCATGTCACAGTTTCTGGAGCTGCAAAGGAAAGCTAGGGAACATCAGGAAGGAATATCCGCTGCCCTCCCCAGTTGCAAGGCATGATGGAGCAGTCTGTCCATCTTCATGCTACACCGGCATTGCAATGCACCGAGATCAACACTGACAGGATCGCTGCCGACATGGAGACCTTGGTCCAGAACATCACTCCTGCTCTGCTGTGCGGGCTTAACTCCATCGCTGATGCCATAGTTGGCCTCCAACAATATGTACGCGTATGGGGTGCTGGGCAGCTCGATCTCACTCCAGCTACTCCTTCTGCTCAAGCAGTCAGTCAGGGGCCCTCGGGCACCCATAGGGAGGAGGATCAGCAGGTGCACGCTCCGGGGCCATCCACCCAGGTGACTCTGGGAGTGACCAGCCATCTGACTCCCCTCTTCCTGTGACCTCGGCAGATCCAGCTTCACAGGTCGAGGATGGTGCCACTGCCACACAGCAGGACCCCGAAAGCAGGCCGGAGCCCTCCAAGTCTTGGCCCTCCAGAGGACGCTCCAAAGTCATCACAGACAGGGCGTCACAGTCAGCAGGCTGCCTCCACCTCCCCTGTAGATGTACGGGGAGCACCAAGTCATAACAGCAGGGTTAGGAAAGTTAGGTAATAGTAGTTGCACAGCCTGTGCACGGGTGTTAATCATTTGTACACGCTGCTCACTATTGTCAATAAACTCCCAAGAATGTCTCCCTGCCTATGGCTCCTTGTTCTGATGAGCAGTGTCCTTGTCACTCAGATGTGAAACCTTTCTGCACAAGATAAAGGCAGGTGTCTCAGTCCAGGGCCTCTTCCCTGTGCTCTATGCGGCCTTCAGTCCACAATGATGGTCCAGCCTCACACTCCCTGGAAACATTACTGATGCCTGCACTTTGGCAGTGCTGGTCATTGATGCAAGAATATAGTGGGCAGGCACCATAGAGTTCTTTCATTCTCTCCGTGTGCTCTCAGCACCTTTATGTGGGGCTGGTCCCCATCACACCAGCATCTGCAGCCAGTGATGCTGTGCACCAGCTGCTGAAGGGTTGAGGTGCTGAAGGCAGACACAGCATCAGATGCGTCTAAAGTTTCATAGCTCCGTCTCCATGATATGACCTTGATCATGGAGCACAAGCGAGCTGCCCTTGGCCAGGCAGGAGTCAGATATTCTCAGATGCTATGTGAAGATCTATGGAGTGTCCTCACTGGATGTCGGCATCATTCTCCCACGATCGAGCGACTATTAGGGCCTCCACTTCATCTCCATGACAGGAGCATTTTCACAGAGGGTATTGGCGCTGCGATAAGCCAGACTGGAGTCAAACATTCACAACTGCGATTTGAGGATCTATGGGGACACCTCACTTCATGTCGTTATCATTTTCCACAAATCTGGCAGCTATGAGGGCCTCCCAAGTGTGTCTGCTTCGTCTGGCCAGTTTGAGAACCTCATCCCTATCATCATCACCACCAAGGACCCCCTCACCCTCATCACCATCTGTGTCCTCCTCATCAGAGGAGACGTGCAGCAAATCCATCTCCTCCCCGGCCAGGTCCTCACCCCGTTGCAGCGCCAGGTTATAAAGGGGGCAGCAGACGACGACGATGCGTGACACCCTCTGCGGACTGTATTGCAAGGCTCCTCAGACTGGTCCAGGCACCGGAACCTCATCTTCAGCATCCCGATGGTCTGCTCCACCAACTTGCGAGCTGCTGCATGAGCCTCATTATAGCGTCACTCTGCTGCAGTCTGAGGCTGCCATACAAGTGTCATCAGCCACGGCCTCTATGGGTAGCCCTTTTCTGCAAGAAGCCAACCCTGCAGCCCCTGTGGACCCTGGAAGACTGCAGGGATCTGTGAGTGACTCAGAATGTAGGCATCGTGCACACTGCCTAGAAACCATGCACATACCTGCAGGATGCGTTCCTGGTGGTCGCATACCAGCTGCACATTCAGTGAGTGGAAGCCCTTGTGGTTGATGAAGTCCAGTGAGTGTAGCGATGGAGACCTGAGCACCACATGAGTGCAGACAATCGCACCCTGCACCTGTGGGAATCCTGAAATCTAGGCGAATCCAATGGCCCTTGCATCCTGGCTGTCCCGGTCCCGGGCGAAATGCACAAAGTTGTGTGCCATGGAGAAGATGGCATCCGTGACCTCATGGATGCATTTGTGGGTGGCGGGTTGTGAAATCCTATAGAGGTCACCTGTGGAGCCCTGAAAGGAGCCACTGGCATAGAAATTGAGCGCCACAGTCATTTTCACAGCCACTGGCAGTGGATACCCTCCATGTCCCCTTGGCGCCAAGTCCTGCAGTAAGTGGTGGATGTGAGCGACCAGGTCCCTAGACATGCGCAGTTGTCGGCGACACTGGTTCTCAGTCGCCTGCAGGAATGGCAAGCGGTGTCTATAGACCCTGGGTGTCACTAGGCACCGACCAGCCACTTCTCGCTGTCGCTCCTGAGCAGCGTGTTCAGGCCCCTTCTTCATGAGGTTGCTGCTCCTGCCTTTGTAGTCAAGGGCCTCAGTCGCTCTCTCCTCCATCTTCTATGGTCTTTGTAGGCCATTAGGCATACAGCTCCTGACGTGGACATCCTGCAGCATGAAAGAGAGAGAGACGTGGTTATCAAGGCTGTACTTAGCACCTTTCCTGGCCCTGTGTGACTGCCCCTTAATGCTTCCCGGAGAGTGCTGGTCACCCCTTGGATGGCCAGAGATGAATGCACTCCATGGCTGCCCTGTCAACCAGCGACATGGGGGACACTGGTCCAAACCAGGATGTTGAGATTGCAAGGGACTGTGAGAGCCTCTAGCAGTGACTGCTACATGTCCAGAGTTGACGAGGAGATTGTACAACATGTGCAGTACAACTGCTCTGCGGTCCAATAAAGAGGTGGCAGAATCGAAGTCTGTGCTGGGGGTGGTCGGGGGGAAGCGTGTTATGTATGGAGCCGCTTGGTGGCTCTTTGGTGCCTCCACAATGCTTGCATGAGTGGGCAGGCTAGGAGCCTGACCCCAATCATATCACTGTGGCTGCGCCTGATCTGTCTTAGTTGCAGAGGCATGGTCAGTTTATACAGGTGTCCCTAATGCGTGGCCACTTCCCTCGCTTACCCTGCCCCCCACCTCGATTGCCTGTGCGCAGGATGCAGCGGTAGGGTAGCGCTTGAACATGCCTCCCCCCCACCCCTGCACCCCCACCCCCACCTTCAGCAGTCGCCTCTGAGGCCTGGCATCAGTCTCCCCCGATGCCCCTGGTGCCCCTGAGGCCTGTAAACAACAGGCGAACTGTGGAAAACGCTGTTGCTCACTCACCTCAGTTCCCCCAAAGTGAAGGCCGCCAAGTGCATGTTGCCTGCGCGCTGTTGTGAAACACTTTAGCGTGCCTTCCCATAGACGTGGACGGACGATACGACAGGGCTTCCAAGAGCCAGGCGGGGTGGCCTTTTAATTATACGCTGATGTATTACAATTAGCTCCCCGCCGACCGATGGCGGGGAACGCGGCCTTGCTGTTGACGGGCTGACGGAAGGTCACGACGTGCCTTCACGCTGTCGTGAAGTGGGTCCCGGAATATTTTCCACGTACGCCACCTCTCACGCCCACCACCAACGGGCTCAGAAAATTCTGCCCTTTGGGCTGGATTGTACCTGCTCCTGGCAGGCATGTTTGCGATGGGGTAGGGGGGTGCAGCCCATCAGCTTCTTGCCCACCCCCGAGCTGACCCCATAATATGATGGCGGGTGCCGAAATCGGCCATATGTGAATAAATGATTAAAGGTCAAATAGGCCTATTGACCTGAGTCATGCACTGCGCACACCAAAATATGGCTGACGTGGGCCGGCAGGTGGGAGAGGGCCGGCTATCTTTTTAAGGCATAGATGAAAAATGGTGGGGAGGAAAGGGGCTGCTTTATTCAGGAGGATGCCCACCTGTCTCCAAAAGCCGGACACCCCACCCCTCTCGCCTCCTCCCTGGACTCTCGGACCCCCCTCCCTGCCCTAAAACCCAGGGACTTACTTTCTAAGGTAGCCTTGATCTTGATCTTCCTGCAGTTCCGGCAGCACCCACTACTGAGCCCTGGCGCTGTCAGGGCTGCTGGAGCTGCCGGTCAATCTGATTGGCAGACAGCTCCTGAGGGGCAGGACTTCCTCCCATTTGAGGAGTGAAGTTCCACTCTCAGCCAGTTTAGCCCCCCCCCCGCCCCCGGCGCCCCCTCCCCCCTCCAAGAGTGTTATGGCTTCAGCGTGGCCTTGTTCTGGTGGTGTTGGCTTCTGGACAGCTTTTCTTCTGAAAGGGGGCCAGCTGTCCTCCACCCTGTAAAATTCAGCCCTTTGTGTCTATAAATGTTTTCTAATTTCACCCCTGAAAGGTCTGGCCCTAATTTTTAGACTCTGCTCCCTAGTCCTCAACTCCCCAACCAGTGGAAATTGTTTCTATCTACTCTTTCTATTCCCCTGTTATCTTGAAAACTTCAGTCAAATCACCCCTTAACCTTCTAAATTCCAGTAAACACAACCCTAGTTTGTGTAATCACCCCTCATAAGTTAACTCTTGGAGTCCAGATATCACTATGATGAATCTGCACTGCACTTCCTCCAAGGCAAATATATCCTTCTTAAGGTGTGGTACGTCAAACTGCTAATAGTACTCCAGGGGTGGTCTAACCAGGACTCTGTACAGCTGAAGCATGATTTCTACCCTCTTGTATTATTGGGCCTGGACTTTCACCTTGCAGGCGGGGATTGCGAGTCGGGTCATTTCCCGACGTCGTCAAACCGCCTCCCACACGGCAGTACCTGCCTCGGCTATTTTCATCGAGGGGTGGCGGGGACAGGCTGGAGTCAGGGATACCGCCACCTGAACCAGGGTGGGGGTGGAAACGGAAGCAGGCGGATGACAAGGCAGACAGGCTACAAGGTCTGCCATGCTTCACTAGAACATCGGTCCTGTTATGTACGAGTGCTGGCATCGCCCTCACCTCTCACACCCCTCACCCCCGCATCCATGTCCGTGCCCCCTAATATTCCCCGTGTCCCCATGTCCCCTCATATCCCCCCATGTTCCTCATGCCATCCCATGCCTTCCGTATTTCCTCATACCCACTCCTCATCCATTACGAGCCCTATAACAACATTGGGAAGTCTTTGAGATGATCATGAGACTGTCAAAATAAACAAACAAACATTCATTCAACCTCCACTTGAAAAGAACCGTAATTGTCTTTGGTATTCATAAAACTGTCAATAAAACACACTGTCATTCACACTCCACTCGAAGGAAAACTTAATCCTATTAGGTGGTCATAAAATTGTCTAAATAAGTAAAAAGCCATTCAAAAACATAATCTTCTTAGGAGCTCATAAAATAGTCAATCAAACAAAGCTCACAGTCCCCTTGACGGTTATATCAAAAACCCCTGCGGAGCTGAATTCATGGGCTGAATTTTCCCAGAATTGCACTAAGTGCGGTAGCGGGCGGGTAAAATGGAGCCCTACCCGCCGATGAAATTGGTGGGTTTTCACGCTGTATCTTCCCACGCCTGCCTCATTATATATTCACTCCCACGAAACACGTCGTTTTCATGGCGGGTGGGCTCTCATTCGCCCGTTCGTCATCACCCCGCTGTTGCATCACGCCGGCCGCCATCTTTAAAAGGCAGCCGCCAGCAAAGCGCTCATCGCCACCAGCTCACCACCGCTGCCCGGGAGGCATGGCCAACATAGGCAAAAAGACTGCACGCCCCCGGCTTCAACGACGGGTCCCTCGAGCGACTGCTGGATGCCGTGGAGGCCGCCGGGATGTGCTCTACCCCAGCTCTGGCTGCAGCAATGTCACCAACCCGGCTGGGGAGGCGGTGGCAGTGGTGGTCAGCACCAACGCCCTTCAGAAGAGGACAGCCACCCAGTGTCACCAGAGGATGAATGATCTCCCCCATTCCGCCAGGGTAAGTCACTCTTTTCATCACTCCCAACTCACACACTCAAACCCATCACACATCCACAGGGCCCTCACTCACTGCCAGTGCAAGGGACATCACCATTCACTCTTTCACACACACTGTCATTGTCCTCATCCCGTCCATGGGACCACTCACCACCCACACAGGCCAGGCATACTTATCGTCTGGCCCGGCAGACGTCCTGATACACTCTCCCCATCTCTATCCATGCAGGACAAACTGTCTCACAAAGGAGGGAAAGGACGCAGACAGGTTCAGGGATGCTGGAATTCAAAGCTCTGACAGAATTTTGAAAATAGAGCTGTCCAGCTGGCCGGCGATGACCGGGACCGGTCCTGTGCTGACAGTGAGGTCGGTGCTGCTCTACCAAGTAAGGATCCAGCAGTGCATCACCCATCAGACAACCATGCCATGAGTGATGTGTCCTCTTTCACAGGCCACTGCCATACACTAACTATCTCCCCTTACTTTCATAGGCACATCTGGGAAGCAGCAGACAGAGTCCATGACCCACAGCCTCCAAGCAAGCTCCAATGAATTCTCCGAAGAGGAATCTGAAGGCACCCTCCCTGAAGTCCTGTCACAGTGCTCACCCACACCCTCCACCAGTGCAGAGGCACACACCTTGGTGGGGCCTAGCTTAAGAGTCACCTCAGGACCACAATCTGGTGAGCACATCGCACTTTCTGATCCACAGCAGGCAGAGGCTGGGACTTCCCACGTCCCCAGCACTAGGAGGACTGCTGGAGGCCAGAACATTGCTGAGTCTGAGTCAGATCACGAGCTTCTGGATTCGGTCATGTCACAGTTGCTGGAGCTGCAAAGGCAAGCTCGGGAACATCAGGAAGGGACGTCCTCTGCACTGCTCAGATTGTAAGGCATGATGGAGGAGTCCATCCATCTTCATGCTGAGGTGATAGTGCTGGCATTGCAATGCATCGAGGTCAACACTGGTAGGATGGTGGCCGCCATGGAGACCTTGGTCCAGGACGTCACTTCTGCACTGCTGTGCGGGCTTCACTCCGTCACTGATGTCATAGTTGGCCTCCAACAGTGTGTACACGAGAGGGGTGCTGGGCAGCTCGATCTCACTCCAGCTACCCCTTCCACTCAAGCAGTCAGTCAGGGGCCCTCGGGCACCCATAGGGAGGAGGATCAGGAGGGGCACACTCCAGGGCCATTCATCCAGGCAACTCTGGGAGTGACCGGCCATCTGACTCCCCTCTTCCTGTGACCTCCACAGATCCAGCTTCACAGGCCGAGGAGGGTGCCACTACCACACAGCAGGGCCCCGAAAGCAGGCCAGAGCCCTCCAAGTCTTGGCCCTCCAGAGGATGCCCTCCAAAGTTATCACAGACAGGGTGTCACAGTCAGCAGGCTGCCTCCACCTCCGCTGTAGATGTACGGGGAGCACCAAGACATAGTGGCAGGGTTAGGAAAGTTAAGGAGAATTAGTTGCACAGCCTGGGCATGAGTGTCAATCACTCGTACATAATATTCACTATTGTCAATAAGCTGCCAAGAATGCCTCCTTGCCGTGGCTCCTTGTTCTGGTGAGCAGTGTTCTTGTCACTCAGATGTGAAACCTTTCTGCACAAGATAAATAGCAGGTGTCTCAGTCCAGGGCCTCTTCCCTGTGCTCTATGCGGCCTTCAGTCCACAATGATGGTCCAGCCTCACACTCCCTGGAAACATTACTGATGCCTGCACCTTGGCAGTGCTGGTCATTGTTGCAAGAATATAGTGAGCAGGTGCCACAGAGCTCTCTCATACCCTCTGTGTGCTCTCAGCACCTTTAAGGTGGGGCTGGCCCCCATCACACCAGCATCTGCGACCAGTGATGCTGTGCACCAGCTCCTGAAGGGCTGAGGTGCTGAAGGTGGACTCGGCATCAGATGCGTCTAAAGTTTCATGGATGCTTCACTGAGATGGCCCTGATCATGGAGTGCAAGCGAGCTGCCCTCATCCAGACAGGAGTCAAACATTCTCAGAGGCCTATCTATGGACTGTCCTTGCTGCATGTTGTCTTCATCCTCCTGCAACCAAGCAACAATCAGGATCTCCACTGCACCTCCATGACAGGAGCATTCTCTCAGAGGGTATTGGCGCTCAGATAAGCCAGACTGGAGTCAAACGTTCACAACTGCGATGTGAGGATCCACGGGGACATCTCACTGCATGTCATCATCATCCTCCACAAATCTGGCAGCTATGAGGGCCTCCTGAGTGCACCTCCCTCGTCCAGCCAGTGCGAGAGCCTCATCCCGGTCGTCGTCACCATCAAGGACTCCCTCACCCTCATCCCGCTAGTGTCCTCCTCATCAGAGGAGACATGCAGCTCCTCCATCTCCTCCTCGGCCAGGTCCTCACCCCGTTGCAGTGCCAGGTTGTAAAGGGCGCACCAGACGACGACGATGCGTGACACCCTCTGTGGACTGTATTGCAGGGCTCCATCTGACCAGTCCAGGCACTGGAACCTCATCTGCAGCATCCCAATGGTCTGCTCCACCAACTTGCGAGCTGCTGCATGAGCTTCATTATACCGTCGCTCTGCTGCAGTCTGAGGCTGCCATACAGGTGTCATCAGCCACGGCCTCTGCGAGTACCCCTTTTCCCCAAGGAGTCAACCCTGCAGTCTCTGTGGACCCTGGAAGACTGCAGGGACATGCGAGCAACTCAGGATGTAGGCGTCGTGCACACTCCCTGGAAACCATGCGCATACCTGCAGGATGCGTTTCTGGTGGTTGCATGCCAGCTGCACATTCAGTGAGCTGAATATAGTAAAGCCTTTGAAACAGTGGAAAAGATGGGCATCTGTTGCAGATGGCTAACCTGCTGATCAATGAAAGGTGGAAGTACAGGTTGCAATTGACAAAGAAAAATCTGAGTCTCAACACTGTTCATCGCAAAAGAGCACATTATCCAGAAGATAAAGTATTCTGATGCATCTGAAGACCTTTCCACTTTCACAATGCCGGTTAATTTAATTTAATTAAATTTAATAAAAAGGCCAACTTACCTTTTTTTTAAACAAAACCCTATCAAAAATCACTGTGTTAAGAACATATTTAACTTATCATACACCATTACATTATATCACGTGAGGCATACATTTTGAACTTACCTGTCAAAAGCTTTGGTGCGCTTTTTATGAAAGTGCATTTAATAAGCCTTTTACCACATATAGTGCAATGAGTATTGCCATCATTGTGCCAATCAATGAAATGGAGGTGGAGTGGGACTCACAACAAATTCTGTTTATAGGTCACTGCTCAGACTGTATCTAGAGTACTGGGCCCAGTTTTGGCTCCACCTCATGTTCGGTGAGACCTGGGAAAAAGTTCACTGGAGAACTGGAAACAATGTTTCCTCGCTTGAAGGACCTCGGATACTTGGGTAGGCTCAAGGAGTTTGGCTTATTTACTTTAGAACAGCCTAGACTAAGAGGTGACCTAATAGAAGACCGGAAAACAATTAAGTTGAGAGCAAGAGGAGTGTGTTTAGTATGATGCCCTGGCCACCATGGCAATCCTAATGGATCATCTAGTCTTTTACTGTCTGTCAATTTTGCAAGCCTCTGAGATGGGACTGGAACCCACAAACTTCGACTCAAAGGTGAGAGTGCTACCTACTGAACCACGGCTGAAAATGAAGAATACAATATAGGGTTATTAATCAGTTTAGGCTTCACCAGAGGTAAAATGGCGAACAGTCAATACTTTCCCATCTACAGTTGCAGGCAGAGAGAGAGAGAGAGACAAAAACATTAAAAACAATGGGATAAGGAACACAGCGTTTGCCAATAAATCTGTTACTTCCAGTGAACTCTTCAAAGCTTTCTGACCCAAATATTGCAAATTGCAAAATTTGGGGAAATATGTTTTTTGGGGGGAATTCCTGGTCCACAGAATTCCTGTCATGGTGACAAAATGGAAGTCAAGCTTGTGAACCTGATTAATTTCAAAACTTTCTGCATCAGAAGATTCTAAGTTGTCACTAATTGTTTTCATTTAGGTAGATGACAGCATTTATAGCGTTCTAACATGTAGAAGTCCATAATAGGAGAGAATTTTTTTGTATGTTTATGTGATTTCTTACATTTACCACTCATTTCCATAACACTGGAAGGAAAGTTAAACATTAAATGAATAATATGAATTTTATGTGCCATTATTATCAGCCAACAATAATTTACAAGGATTATTCGTTGCTGAAACTTTTTACTCAGGCTAACTTTTCATATCACCACACAACATGAGGCAGTTCTCCTCCATGCCGGTCTGTCCTCCACAGATTCTACACCAAGACAGCTTGGAATGTGCAGGGTGCTGTATTTTGACTGTGAAAGCTGCTGACATTTACTTGCTGTAGTAATGGATGGCAAAAATGAAGGTTGGAGGAGCATTCAGGAAGCCATGAACAAAGACTGCTCTTACACACAATCCATTATGATAGATTTAACATTCATTTTTAGCTTTCTAACTCCTTATCGCATTGAATGTGGAATAAATGTATTCTTAAGCAAATAATAGGTGTTCCTTAGTGGTACAATAATTTACCATATGTTGAAAGAACATGAGTTTGAGTATTTTCTGAGTCATATCACTTTATAATTTAGACATACTTATCTTCTTTGCAGTGTTATTTCTGTATAATTGGTTGTCTTGTTGCTTCATGTGTCTGTTATGGATCAGTGGTAGTATTCTTACCTCTGATTCAGGAGGTTGTGTATATTATCTTAGCTGGAACTTCAGTGCAGAGCTGAAGGAGTGCTGCACAGTTAGTAAGTGTCATCTTTCAGACGAGACATTGAACCAGACGTCTGTCGTCTTAGGTGAGTGAAGAAGATCCCATGGCACTGTTCGAAGAAGAGAAGGGGAGAATTCCTGGTGCACCAATCTACATTTATTGCAAAACCAATACCTGAAACAAACAGATGGTCTGGTAAATTATTTTACTGCGGTTTTTGGGATCTTGCTGTGCACAAAATGATTGTCGCATTTCCCACACTATGAAAGTCACCGCACTTCAAAAGTACTTCATTGGCTGTAAAGCACTTTGGGTTGTCCCGACGTCGTGAAAGGCAACGCGTGAACGCAAGCTCTTTCTTTCCCATTCCCAGATGCTGAGGGTATCGAATAGAATATGCACATATAAGTCTGTAAATTACAGTGAAATATGTTATTGTACAAATGGGAATGCAGCCATGTTAAATTTTTCTCTCGAGCATTTTAACCTCTGGAGGTGTTAACCTATTTAAAATAAACTGGTTAAAATCTCCATTAAGCTGACAGAGAGAACATCTTTTTTAAGAGCACGCAATGCACAATAATGACGTTTTTAGTGATTTCCAGGCTGCATTATTTTATACTTAGTTATGAAGTACAAATTAATGACTTGCTGTAGCGTATTTAAGGACACAATCCATCTAGTAAAGATACTTGCATTAAATACACCCAAAATTGTATTCAGTGAGATGTGCTTCAAATGATCAAAGGTTTTTTGATGAATTGATAAAGAATTTTCCGAATGTATTGGCCAACAATTTATGAGACAGCAAATAAATATTATGGACTTATTTAACTAATGCTTTCACATTTTCTATGTGTTAACAGAAAGGGAAATAGGTTAGACTGGACACAGCAAAACCACTTAAGCAACAGCTTTGGACTCCTAGTGAGGGTTGCCAACTCTGGTTAGACGTATTCCAGGAGAGGTTCGTCACATGGCCTCCATCTTCTAACCACTCCACTCTCCCTCCATTGGTCACTGGACATGTCCATCTTTGTATTGCACTATCTTTTCACAACAATTGGATAGATTCATAGGGTAGCATTTCCCCCCCCAGTCAGGGGGGTTGTGCGGGTGCGGGCGTGGGTGGATGGATTCCCGATTCCAGTCGGGGGCGCGCTGCCATTTTATGTGGGTGGGCCAATTAAGGCCCGCCCAGCGTGATGTCCGCCCGGAAGCGCTGTGCGCTCCCTATCCGGAGAGGTGGGGGGGTATTCCCTGAGCTGGGAGTGCACTCTTTTGCGTGCAGTGCACAGATCTCCCTGAGGCAAAGTGCTCAGCTCAAGTTTGAAAACTTTATTAAAGGGAGAAAAAAATATCCCTGACATGACCCCTCATGTGACACTGTCACATGAGCAGGGACATGTCAATTACTTTTATTTAAAAATTTTATACAAATTTCGCCCATGGATGAGGTTTCATGCTTTTTCTGAAGGCCGCCTGGGCTCTTTGCCTGCCCGCCAACCTTAAGGTTGAATGGGCAGGTCCATTAATTGGGTTAATTACTTTTTTAAAGGCCTTAACTGGCCGTTGACAGTTCAGCGGGCGCGCAGCCGACTCCAGTGTGCGCCGGCCAAACTAAAGATCGGAATGACGCACGGTGACGTCGGGATGCACGCCCGACATCACGCTGCGTCATTTTTTACGCGTCGGCGAGCGGGCCCCACCCCCGCTCCTGCTCGCCAACAGGAAAATGCAGCCCATAGTTACCAAACTGGATGATTCTTGGCTGTCAGTCTAACAGCCTTTTAATCCTCATCTGCAACATTTTTAGAACAAAAACCTCCAATAGGTGAAAAAAAGTACAATATTTTTACTGGTATCTCTGGAAGATTAATGTTTAATCCCTGGAGGCCCCAGGACAATCCAGGAGATTTGGTAACCCTATCCCTACTGTTTGCCAAATGGCTGTCCAATGTTTCTGCAATCTGAAATGGAGTCATATAAAGTATGCATTGCTCAAGGGATGGCATAAACTGGTTAAGTGCTTACCATAACACACATTTGTTTCTTTAACATTTAGCAAAATACCAAAGTAATTTCTTTCTAAACTTTCTTTGGGTTGTTTTCATTCATGGGTGGATTCCAGAAAGCATGACAGAACAATGACCAAATATTTACATTACATGGGAATTGCTTGCTCAAGATCTGAAGGTATTGGTACAACTGACAGCGCTCTCAGTATTTCTGGTTTACCAAACATGGGATTGTTGATTGTATCAGAATTTTGAATGTCAGGTCGACAGAAATTTTGCAATGCCCCCTGTGATTTTCCATCGCTATACAGGAGCAAACACAACCAACATTCTGGCTTTCATGTCAAGTTGTAAATGAAGGTTTGACAAACATTTGTCTTTCCTTTTTATTCTTTCGGCAGATATGATTCAGAAATTGTTACAAGCTGCCTGAAGGGAAGGCACTGTAGCCCTGAGTCTCTGACTTCAATGGATTTATGCAATTATCTCCCCAGAATTAAATTGTGTTGCAACATTGTATATATGAACGAGTGAACTTGCACTACATACTTTCAGTTTATATATTGTCTTATCACACACTCTGAAGAGCTCAAAATGCTATTCAAATTACCTTCCGAAGTGTAATCATGTTGCTATTTAGCCAAATGCAAGAAATAATTTACGTACAGCAAATTCCCACAAACATCAAAACAGACCTGATTATTTGTTTTAGGAGATTTTGATTAGATCACTGCCCCTCTTCTTCATAAGAATAAAAATTGAGCTGTTGAAATCATGAGCAGTTTTGTTAGATTAAACAAGGGGAAACTGCTCCCAGTGATAGATGGGTCATTAACCAGAGCATTCAGATTTAAGGTGATTGGCTTAAGAACCATGAGGGGAAATGTTGTTGCTCGGTGAGTTGTCATGATCTGGAATGCACTTTTTGAAAGGGTAATGGAAGCAGATTTGATTTTAACTTTCAATGAAAATTGGAGGAATATTTAAAGGGAAAAAATATTGTGGGTGAGGAAGGGGAAGGGAAGTTGGACTAATTGAATAACACTTCCAGAGAGATGGCATCGGCGCAATGGACCGAATGGCTTCCTGCCATACTGCATTATTCTATGATTCTAAACAGTGTTGTTGAATCTTACATCCAGCTGAGCAAGGAGATATATCCTCAGTTTAAGTTTTAATTATTAATGGCAGTATCTTGCAACAATTTAACATTCCTTCAATATTGCACAGAAGCTTCAGCCTAGATCATGTCCTCAAATCTGTTCAGAGACTTGGGGCGGAATCTTCCCCTCCTCCCATCGGCGGGATTTGTAGTGGTTGGGGGCGGAAGACATGGCGGGAAACGAAAAATCGATTTGCCGACATCAGGAAACTGGGTCGGTATCGCCTCCTCCTGATGCTCATGCCACTGTGCATCTCATGGATGCTCATTAAAAGCACAACAGGCTGGAATCGTGCACCCCTGTCAAATCTTCTGCCTTGCCAGCAGGAATTCGCGCCATTCTGTAACCCAACAAGACATTTGTGGCATGCCCCCGGTGAGGGAGAATTTTAAAGTACTTACCTTAGAATCAAAGCTGGCTGCAGGAATGATACATGCGGAAGTGGATGTGGTTTATTTGGACTTTCAGAAGGCTTTCGACAAAGCCCCGCATAAGAGATTAGCATGTAAAATTAAAGCGCATGGGATTGGGGGTAGTGTATTGAGATGGATAGAAAACTGTTTGGCAGACAGGAAACAAAGAGTAAGAATAAACAGGTCTTTTTCCGAATGGCAGGCAGTGACTAGTGGGGTACCGCAGGGATCGGTGCTGGGACCCCAGCTATTCACAATATATATTAATGATTTAGATGAGGGAACTAAATGTAATATCTCCAAATTTGCAGATGACACGAAGCTGGGTGGGAGGGTGAGCTGTGAGGAGGATGCAGAGATGCTTCAGTGTGGTTTAAACAAGCTGAGTCAGTGGGTAAATGCATGACAGATGCAGTATAATGTAGATAAATGTGAGGTCATCCATTTTGGTAGCAAACACAGGAAGGCAGATTATTATCTGAATGGCTATAAATTAAGAGAGGGGAATGTGCAATGAGACCTGGGTGTCCTTGTACAACAGTTGCTGAAGGTAAGCATGCAGGTGCAGCAGGCGGTAAAGAAGGCAAATGGTATGTTGGCCTTCATAGCGAGAGGATTCGAGTACAGGAGCAGGGATGTCTTGCTGCAATTATACAGGGCCTTGGTGAGACCACACCTGGAATATTGTGTGCAGTTTTGGTCTCCTTATCTGAGGAAGGATGTTCTTGCTATAGAGGGAGTGCAGCAAAGGTTTACCAGACTGATTCCTGGGATGGCGGGACTGACATATGAGGAAAGATTGAGTCAGTTAGGATTATATTCGCTGGAGTTCAGAAGAATGAGGGGGGATCTCCTAGAAACCTATAAAATTCTAACAGGACTGGACAGGGTAAATGCAGGAGATGTTCCCGATGGTGGGGGAGTCCAGAACCAGGGGTCACAGTCTGAGGATACGGGGTAGACCATTTAGGATTGAGATGAAGAGAAATTTCTTCACTCAGAGAGTGGTGAGCCTATGGAATTCGCTACCACAGAAAGCAGTTGAGGCCAAAACATTGTATGTTTTCAAGGAGGAGTTAGATATAGCTTTTGGGGTGAAAGGGATCAAAGGATATGGGGAGAAAGCAGGAGCAGGCTATTGAGTTGGATGATCAGCCATGATCATAATGAATGGCGGAGCAGGCTCGACGGGCCGAATGGCCTACTCCTGCTCCTATTTTCTATGTTTCTATGGAAGACACGAAGGTGGGTAGATGGTGGGTGCAAAACATGAAAGTGGGGGTCCAGAGGAGAAGAAGGCTGGGGGGTCCAAATGAGACCAAGCGGGGTGGTCTGGATTGAGTGAGTCGGGAAGGAAGTCATGAAGGGGAAGAGGCAGGGATCGGAGGTGGGGTGGGGCCAGAGTGCTTCAGAGGGAGGGGTCAGTCGAGTCGACGTTGGGATCCTAGGGGTAGAGCAAGGGGTGCTAGTGATATGTGGAGCAGTGGCTTTGAAATGGGGTAGTGGGATGTGATAGGGTGGGAGGGTCAGTGTTCAGATGTGGCAGGCATGGATCTCATCCGGGGAGGGGGGTCATTGGGGAGGACAAGGATGGTGACACAGGTCATAGGAGTGGGGAGGAGCAAGGTGGGCATAGGAACAGTGACTGGGTGGGCTCAGCAGAAAGTTAAGACATGTGCAGTGATAGGGCAATGGGGGAGGTTCATGAGTAACCGAGGGAAGAGTGAAGGTGACATCAGGGGTGATGGAGGGAAAGTTGGTGGGTGACAGGGGGAGGGTAAAAGATGATGGAGACAGTTTGAAATGAAACATGCACCATTCTGAGACAGAGCCAGCTCCAGACCAAGGCAAAGCCCTCAACGTTGCTGTGCAAAACATCACTGTGGGGAGGGTCTGCTCGGGTGGATGGAGTACAAGGTCAGCACAACTGGGAAGCTAAAGGGAAACCCTCATAAACATGCGGAGAATGTATGAGAGCTTTCGCATTTGCTATTCCTCCCTATTTGGTGAAGGGCACACGGCAGCAGGTCTGGCCCAGAGGATTCTCACGACAAGATCAAAGCAAGATGCAGAGCTGCCATTCACACTGAGCCATTGGCCATTTGCTCCAGGAAGAGTTACGGAAGAAGGGCGGAAGAGGGGAGGGGGTTGGCTGGTATTCCTTGCCCCCCTTCCCCACCTTGGAAGGAGTGGCATGCGCACAACCAATAAAACTACCAGCAGCAAGAGTAAATCCAGGAGGCCTCCAAACAGTGCAACATAACATAAATATGGGAGTGTTGAAACTATTTACAATGATTCAACACCCATGCCACTCGTGCTCATTCAATATTTTTAAATTTTCTTTACTCTACCAATATGTCTGGGCACTTCCCTGACATCTGCAGCGGGTGTGGAGTCAGCCTGCTGACTACTATGCTCTGTTGTCTGTGATGGCTTCGGCTGGTGTCCTCTGCAGGGCCAAGGATTGGAGGGCTCCAGCCTGCTTTTGGGTCTCCTGCTCAGGGGTAGGTCACCCTTCTCAGCCTGAGCAGCTGGAGCTGATGGGGCCAAAGACGGAGAGGGTTAGGAGCACCCGGACACCCTTGGAGGATCCTGGGAGAGTGCCCCCAGGTTGTCTGCCTGACTATCCTCCTCCCTTTGGGTGCCCAAGGGCCCCTCTCTGACTCCTTGAGGTGCCCCACCCGCCTCTCGCACAGCCGCTGTGAAAGCTCACCCATGGCTTCAGCGATGGAGTGCAAGTCCGAGCTCATCTCTGGCAGAAACGAGGCATTCTGCTGGACAGGGTTCTCCATGCTGTCCGTCATCCTCCTCATGGAGAATTTGAAGTGCTTACATGTCGGAGCCGCTACATCAGAGAGCACGCGGACGGACTCCTCCGCCTCGTGTGCCACCCTGTTGACACATGGGCCTGATGTTTCCCTGTGTCTCGCTGATACTCCACCATCTTCCCCATGGCTCATCGTCTGAATCAGACTTAGCAGGGGCCTCTCCTCCAGCAGTCATCCTATTGATGGGACATGGAATGCCAGTCCCTCCTCCTGCTGTGGAGGCCAGGGTGTCAGCCTGAGCCTAAACTAGATATTTGAGCCACAGAGGTGAGGGTCTCTGGCCTGGGTGGAGGGTGCAGGTGAATGCTGTGATGGCTGTACAGGTGGGAAGTCAACCTCGTCCTCTTCTGAGGCCTCCTACAGGCTGGAGCTGACGTCAGGTGTGGGGGACTGGCCTCACCCTCTTCCTGCTGACACCTAGAATGGAGAGAGGAGAGAATGAGTGACTGCCTAGGCTGGCTCAGACTTGGCACTCATCAATCACATTGATTTTCCAAAGTTGTCTGAATTATGTATGCTTCCTCACTAGATGTTTGGGGGAGGCCGTCGGCATGGTTACGGTGGTGGTCCTCCCCTGCTAGCTCAGCAGCTGCTGTTCAAGTTGTGTGAAGGGCCTGAGCTCAGGCATCCCCATGCCCGTTTCCTCTTTCTCCTTCCTGTTGTGGGCCGCCTTTTCCTGCACAAAGACATGTAGGTGGATTGTGAGCAGGTATAATGAAAGAGCAGGTTGTAGGCTGCTAATTCTGTGGCTAATAGCTGACCTCGTGACTCCCCAGAACCTGAGGAGGAGTGGAGTGAGATGGAATAGTCTCCAGTTACCTGGGTGAGTGCAGCTCCAAGAACGCTGAGGAACCTGGGCACCATCCAGGACAACGGAGGCCACTTGATTGGCACCCCATCCAACACCCTCAACATTCAGTCCCTCTACCACCTGTGCACAGTGGAAGTAGTGTTTACCACATACAAGATGCACGGCAGCAAGTCACCAAGGCTCCTTGAACAGCACCCTCCAACCCCGTGAGCTCTACCAGCTGGAAGGACAAGGGCAGCAGACACAAGGGAGCTTCAGCACCTGCAAGTTGCCCTGCACTCCACCCCATGGCTGGGTCTTCACTGTGGCTGGGTGAAAATCCTGCAGTTGCCTTGTTAATAGCTCAGCACATGGACTGCAGGGGTTCAATAAGGCAGTAGCCACCACCTTGTCAAGGACATTTATTGTCAAGACATTGTCAAGGGATGGGCAAGAGAAATGCTGGCCTTGCCAGTGACGCCCAGGTCCATGAGACAAACACAGATGAGTGGTGAGGCAGGTTGGAAGGGTAGAAGGCTCACTTACCCTGACAACGCGGATTAAATCGTTGAGCTTTTCCCTCTGCACCCTGCGGGTGTTGGCTGCCCTGGCTACCTTGTCCCAGGTTGCAGTGGTCAGCTGAGATAGGCTCCTGCGGCCATCCCGGGGGAAGAGGGCACTTTCTTGCACTTCTTCCAGGAGATGCTTGAGGGATGCGCCGCTAAAGCAGAGAGCCACGGCTTGCTGCCTTCACCTGCTTATCCTTTCCTTCTTCCCATTAGTGAGGGGGCCTTTTGAATGTGACATCGGGACATGACAGCGGGGCACCCGACTTCCTGCCCGCCCCACCAAGAGACTCGATGCGGAATGCACGCATGCATAATTAATGAGGCGGGAGCGCACGATTGCGTGTAAACGCCTGCCCCGCTCTGTGGCGGCAATTACCCCTGCTTTCTCATCCTGCCACCGAACCTTTGGCTGGAGGGGAAGATTCCACCCTTGGACCTACTATCTTCTGACCCTGAGGCTACATTGCCACCAACTGAGACAAGTTGATACTTGCCATGTGGAAATAATCATCACTATATATATATATGTATTGATTAGCAGTCTTTAAAAAAATCACTACCGTGTTCCGTGATATTGCCCCTGTATAACCAACCTCACCATACCTAACCCTGTCCATTTTGGGGTTGTCACAAGATGGCAAACCTACCCGCAGTAGCTTTCACTTGTTGTCTGGGTTCTCGAGAGGTTTTGCTGGCAATTTCGCTTCAGGCTTGAACATATTTCACCACCATCTGAATGACCGCTAATCTGTTTCAAATACCCTTTCATAGTTTTTGCTGACTTTCCCCATCGCAGCACAAATAGCACTTTTGTTCTGCTCAGCAAAGATAGTGTAAAACCACATAAGGCGCCTATTAGCATCAGAAAAAGAGTGTGAAATCAAGCACATGACATCTTTGTACAGGCATTGTGAAAATATTTTAAATTGAAACTTAAGCTAACAATATTGGTGAGCACAGTCAGGAGTATGTTTTTTGTTGCTGTGTTTTCTCCCCCTCTTCTGAGGCTGTTGGCTATTTCTGGCACATGGCTTTAAAGATGCTGGTCACCCACCAGACAGTTAAGGAGTCATTTTACTGGCTACCTTGCCTACAAACAGCACTAATTGGACATTTAGGATGGTCTTCCCACAATTTCTGAATGAGAGGAAAATTGTAGACTGGAAGCCTTGGAATTTCCACTATATACTGCTGATGTATGTCGCTTCTGCCAGCTGCTCTTACTCACAAAGCTTTGCCAAAGTTTGTTTCATAATGCTCCTGTGAAGCACCTTGGGACGTCTTATTATGCTAAAGGTGAACAGCAAAAGTTGCTGTTGTTATGCAGATGGATCTAACTTTCAATATCTTATTAAAACATTACCTCTGTATGCACAAGTCCATTTATCTCCCACCTTCCAACTTTGCTTTGCTAAAAGAAGTCACTTGGCCTTCACTTCTAAGGAGTAATGTTAAAAGTGATCAATTAGTGCTTATATGGAGTAATAGTGTGTGCAATACCCATCTGTAGTGCTATATGGCTGTAGCTTTTGTATGAAGACTACCATTTACCATTACATAAAATCTTTTTTTAAACTTGTCTATTGTGTGGGATTTGGATCCAGTACTTCTTAGGTAGTCAATCACGTTCTGATTTTGTGAAATCGTCAAGAGATTTTCTAAGGAAGCCTGGGCATGAATTGTTAGATTTAGAAATATAATTTACTATAGGCTAGTCCAAAATAAGATTCAAATTCAGAATGTAATTCGGGGTATTATCCTACTTATTGAACTGACATGAATTTGACGGTTGGAGGCTTGGTAAAATGAAGCAACAGTGACATGCTGTGGTTATAGGAAGTAATTCACAAGCGAGTGTGCAAAGATTTAATTGAGTAGTATTGTTGTACTGGGCATAATATGATGTAATCTTTTCCACAATTGTCATCCCATCCACATAAGTAAAATAATTATCAATGTATTGTGAAAAAAAAAGGCTTCCATTTATATAACGCCGTTCAGAAGCTTGAGATATCCCCAAGTGCTTTACGGCCAATGAAGTAATTTTGAAATATAGCCTGGACTTCCAGAGGAATAAGGAGCCATGGCAACTTCCAGAAAATTGAGTGCACACGTAGAGGATACTCTTGTGGTAACAAACCAACTAGACATTGAGGGATTGGAAGCCCTTCCTGTTGATGGATCTTGTTGCTTCTCACCGGGTACGTTGATGACACTTATCTGCCCTGTACCAGGGGGAATCCAGCGATGGTGGTTAAGCCCATTTCCCTCTGTTCCTGTGAGGCCGTGTCTGTCATGAAATGAATGTACTGGCAAAGCTCTGGCAAAGAGGGTGTCAATGACCTGTGAGATTCTGTGGTGTGCAGCTATTTGTGAGATGCCAATAAGGTCCACAGCTGATCTTTGGAAGGTGCCAGAAGTGAAGAAGTTCAAATACACACTGGCTTTGATGGCCATTGTCTGGGCATGGTGATCAGTGCTGTGGGATGCGAGGTCTTTGGTGACAAGGGAACGGATGTCTGTGACTATCTGTCTAGAGATTAGTAGTCTCCTGCTGCACTGAGTCTTGGTCATGTCCAGGTAACTCTGATTTGGTTGGGAGATTGTGTGTTGAGGAAATGGCCTCCATGTCCTTCCTGCTCTTCTTTCCTCTCCAGTGTCCTGAAGCCCGGAGTTCTGCCCTTCATGCAAAGGGTGTTATCCTTCATCGCCAATGGGCCCAAAATTTGACAGTCATGCCTCCATGCCAGGTGCAGCCTTCCATTTGGGCAGCTGGCTTCCCAATTGTCCTTGGCAGCCTTGCTCCCTGCCTTTCTGTCCTCGTGATGCCAGGGGGAGGTGATGACCCCGATAATGCCCTAGTGATGATTGCCCACTCTCCCCATCACCTTTGCAGTGCCAAGGGCACCTCCTTACCAAGTTCTGAGTCCTATTGCTCCCCTGACTGTCTTTTGGGCTGGGGTGATGCACCAGGGTGGCCTTGACTGGATCTCCACTCTGTGATCAGAAATTGACAACTGATCAGAAATTGACAGATCCTGAGTCCCACAAAAGAGATTAGTGTGAAAAATTAAAGCACATGGAATTGGGGGTCATCTATTGTCATGGATTGAGAATTGGTTAGCAGACAGGAAACAGAGAGTAGGGATAAATTAGTATTTTTCAGAGTGGCAGGTTGTGATTAGTGGGGTACCGCAGGGATCAGTGCTTGGGCCCCAGCTATTCACAATATATATCAATGATTTGGATGAGGGAGCTAAATGTAATATTTCCAAGTTTGCTGATGACATGAAAGTAGGTGGGAATGTGAGTGCTGAGGAGGATGTAAAGAGGCTTCAAGATGATTGTCGTGGCAATATATATTATTGGAAAATATTTTCCTTTTAAAATAGAGGTTTAGTCTGTGGGTGTGTCTTACTTGGATTAAAGCCAGTTAGTCTGGGTGCTTTAATGCATACTGTTTTTGAAATGTAAGAGAGGTAGAGTGCATTTGCATTTTTTGAATAGAACATTGAAGAAGTGGGGTGAAATCTGGCAGTCAGCGAGCAGAGGCCAAGCAATAAAATTGGAACTATGAAAAGGGTTTTATTGTTAGAAGAGGTGGGTTCAAAGAGGCATTCAATGAGCTCGGTATAACTTCAGCATTTTGTGTGTATGGGGCAGAGGCAATGTAGATCAAAGCAGCTGTATGCCTCAAACTATCTCCACAGGAACCAAAGTGAAAGGAACCTCATTTTGAATTTGCATGCTGAAAGTCTATGGGTTGCTGTTGCCTTAATGGAGATTAGACTGGGAATTTGTTAAAAATATGATAGTAGTAATTTGTAGCCATGTGTGTGTGTTTAATGCATTATAACTTAATAAAGTGTTTCATTTAGTTTAATATAAAAACCTCTCAAGAACTGTTGGTCTGATTCCTGAATTTAGAGTTGCATCTCAACCATACCACTTAAAAATATAGGTTATGACAGTTGTTCAAAGTTTCCCTCTGGAATTTTTAAATACCTCAGCTTTACCAAACTGCTGTCTCATAACAGTGATCTAGACAAGTTGAGTCAGTGGGCAAATACATGGCAGATGCAGAGTAACATGGATAAGCATGAAGGTATCCACTTCGGTAGGAAAAGCAGAATGGCAGAGTGTTATTTAAATGGAGGTAGATTGGGAAATGTTGATGTACAAAGGGACCTGGGTATCCTTGTACACCAATCACTGAAAGCAAGCATACAGGTGCAGCAAGCAGTTAGAAAGGCAAATGGCATGTTGGTCTTCATTGCTAAAAGATTTGAGTACAGGAGCAAGGATGTCTCACTACAGCTGTACATAGTATTGGTGAGATCACACCTGGAGCCTTGTGTGCAGTTTTGGTCTCCTTACCTAAGAAAGGATATACTTTCCATAGAGGGAATGGAGCGGTGAACCAGACTGATTCCTGGGATGGCAGGATTGTCATATGAGGAGAGGTTGGGATGACTAGGCCTATATTCACTGGAGTTTAGAAGAATGAGAGGGGATTTCATTGAAACCTATAAAATTCTGACAAGGCTGGACAGACTGGATGCAGGGATGATATTTCCTCTGGCTGGGGGACCTAAGACAAGGGGTTACAGTCTCAGGATATGAGGCAGGCCATTCACGACTGAGATGAGGAGAAATTTCTTCTCTCAGAGGGTGGTAAACCTTTGGAACTCTACCACAGAAGGCTGTGGAGGCCGGGTCACTGAGTACATTTAAGAAGGAAATAGATAGATTCCTAGACACTATAGGTGTGAAGGGGCATGCAGAGAGAGCAGGAGTATGGCATTGAGATAAAGGATCAGCCATGATCATATTGAATGGCGGAGCAGGCTCGAGGGGCCAAATGGCCTGCTCCTGCTCCTATTTTCTACATTTCTATGAAATCTGGTTGCCCCTTTAAATATTCCACCTTCCCCCTCCAAAACACTCGTTATGAACTTTTTAACTAATTTAATTGGCCTCAATGGGGAGGAGAGCGGAATCCCTGTTCTGCCTTGGTTAAGATTGCCGACACAGGGTACAGCATCCCGAAAATGACACACCAAATGGTGCAATATTTTTGGCTGACTTCCATCTCCATTCCTGACTTGGGAGAGGGAGGTAAAAATTAGCCCCTGCCCGCATACCCCTTCACACCTTTAGGGTCTAGGAATCTATCTATTTCCTTCTTAAATGTATTCCGTGACTTGGCCGCCACAGCCTTCTGTGGTAGAGTTCCAAAGATTCACCACCCTCTGAGAGAAGAAATTTCTTCTCATCTCAGTCGTGAATGGCCTACCCTGTGTCCTGAGACTGCGACCCCTTGTTTTAGACCCCCCCAGCCAAAGTAATTTCCTCCAACTCTCCAAAGACTCTGTGTTCCTCCAACTTATGCCTTTGTATCCCTTTTCTGCATTTTTGGCTGCCTGGCTTCAGATGTCCACGAAGATAAAGGCAAAATACTGTGGATGCTGGAAATCTGAAACAAAAACAACAAATGCTGGAAGAACTCAGCAGGTCTGACAGCCTCTGTGGGAAGGCAGAGTTAACGTTTCGAGTCCATATGAAAAGACCTGAAGCTCTGAAGAAGAGTCATACGGACTCGAAACGTTAACTCTGTCTTTTTCTCCACAGCTGCTGTCAGACCTGCTGAGTTTTTCCAGCAATTTTTGTTTTGGTTTCAGATGGCCACGCCCTGGGCTCTGGAATTCCCTCCTTTGTCTCTCCTACTTTAAGACGCTCCTTAAAATCTGCCCTTTTAACCTTACTTGTAGCCATATCTCCAAGCGTCTCCTTCTTTGGTGTCTTGCCAACATTTTTTTGTCTGATTACATTCTTGTAAAGCGCCTTGGGGCTGTTTACTCTTTTAAAGATGCCATTTCAATTCAAGTTGTCATCAGATGCAACTTGCACTGTGAAAAAATTCTCAATAAATCCCATTACCAAGGCATTGAGGCCAGAGAGCTTTTGTAAAGCAAACTTGGCTAGTGATAAATTAGCTCAGTGGACAAGCTGTTGATAAACACCTTTCCTGTTATAGCTGTCTTAGGCAAATGGAAAACAAAATGTTTAGATCTGTTGAAAGATCTCCACCATTTTTATTTCCTGATAAGTTGACCTGCCTACTGTGTTTTTCCTCCCCTTAACATTCCTTTGTTTCATAACTGAGTCCTTGGTCTTTCTTTCTCTCTCTTTTTGTGTGAGGATGAGGAGGAGTGTGTGTGGGGAGAGGAGGAAATCCCCCAAAATTCGAGACTCAAGCCTTCAGAAACCAACCTCAGGGGACCCTCTCTGACTTGTGCTGACACGAAGCTCCGCGGCCGCTCTGATTGACAGCGCCGTCGACCAATGAGAAAAGCAAACCGGCACTTAGCCCCGACCTCACCAGGGCTGAGAGCCAATGGGAAGCAAGGGGGGTGGGGGGGGGGAGGGAACATTCCCAACCGGGAGAAAAAGTTGGAAGTGAAGTTTGGACTTGAAAGAGAGAGATTAAAAATTCCCTTCGGTGCGGTGACGCGAGAAGGGAGATCATAAGGAGTGACCTCACGGTGTGTGTGTGTGCAACACACAGAACAGGCGGAAGTTAGTTTCTTATTGGCAAGGTGGTAGTTTGTTGTTACTATTTTAAGGGTGTTGGACATTTCCACCCCGGTGGGCCATGGCGAGCTTCAATGGCAGAGACGAGGCGGGAGAGGAAGTTGACGGCAGAGCAGCGATGGGCCCTGGTAAGTGCTTCAAAAAGTCTGCAAGTGTGAAAGATCTTCGCTGTCTGGACTTCTGGTATGGGTTGCCCCTTTTAGAAACTCTTAACCCTTCCCCTCCCCCCTCTGTCATAGAATGATTCAGCACGGAAGGAGACCATTCGGCCCATTGGTCTCCTACCCCCTTGCTATTCAACCACCTTTCAAATTTTTCCCTCCCATCGTGTGTTTATCAAACCACCCTTTGAAAGTCATTATTAAATCTGCTTCCACCACCCTTTCGGGCAAGGCATTCCACATCATAACAATTTGCTCCTTAAACAGACTTGAACTTCTGAGGTTGTCTCTCAAGTGTCTGCCGTGGGGCCAGTGATAGGGAACTGGTGGCATGGAAGCACTCAGGCAATGGAGCTGGTTAGGACGAGCTGAGAGACTAGACTGTTCTGATGAAGATTCATATTAGACTTGAAACGTTAACTCTGTTTCTCCCTCCACAGATACTGCCAGACCTGAGTTTTTCTGGCATTTTCTGCTTTTATTAAAGACTAGCCTGTCTCAGAGGGGAAGCAAGGAGGGAAGACAACCTTTGACGAGAAAGGCAGGCTAAATAACTAGCACCGGCTTGACGGGCCTAATGGCCTTCTGTTCTG
Source organism: Cetorhinus maximus (assembly GCF_964194155.1). Taxonomy (NCBI): domain Eukaryota; kingdom Metazoa; phylum Chordata; class Chondrichthyes; order Lamniformes; family Cetorhinidae; genus Cetorhinus; species Cetorhinus maximus. The sequence goes on from NC_135887.1 coordinate 123,090,496, forward strand.
TAGGGCTCTAAATTGCTGGTGAAATAGGCAGAGGGGTATGTGGTGGCGAGTGAGAGCAAAAGGATTTTAGCAAATGAAATTGAATCTGTCAATCAAATAGCATTGAGAAAAGAAAGTAACAATCAGTCACCAATGACTCTGCAATTCAGTCCCAGTCTGGATTTTGTGCTCCTCATCCCGATTACATTTTTACTGCCCTCTTTTTTAAAAAAAAAAAATTCATTCACGGGGTTTGGGCTTTGCTGGCTGGGCCAGCATATATTGCCCATCCCTAGTTGCCCTTGAGAAGCTGGTGATGAGCTGCCTTCTTGAACCGCTGCAATTTTGACCAGCCCCAAAGGTGTCCTTTACTTTCCTTTATCTCTGAACTCCACTTCACTCTGCTTATGCATGCTGATCCAATGAGGAAAGATGTGTAAACATTCTTGACCTCCCAGCTCTGCGCTTCCTTCTCTCTCAGTAGAAAATCAACATAACTGTATGTTTTGTAAGCTGGAATTTCTTCAGTGCTCTTAATGTCCCACAAACTGGTGTGATTATTCAACATTTTGAGAATGTTGGATTCCTGTGATAAATGAATTCAGGACCTTTAGTTTTCAGTCTGGGTTCTGGCTTGCTGATGGCATCAAGACCGTACTGGTCAAAGTCACCAACGATATCTTAAGTAACTAGAACATACTATTCTTCCTTTTGTTCTTGTAATGTTTGACACAGTTAATCATAGTGTAAAGCAGAAAAGCTTGTTTTCTTAACAAAACAAGATATCGGCCACAATCTGAGACACTTGAGAGGGTCCCTGATTGAGGCCAATTGTTCCTGATTTTGTAGGATGTGTTCCTGATTGCAGCTATCAAAAGGGAAGCTGCCACCTTGTAGGCAGCCACTAGCCATGCGACTTGTGGTGGATCCGGGGTCAGAGGATAGCTGTGATGGTATCAGTTAGATCACCCTGATAGATAGCGCTGCAAGTCTATTAGAAACCACTTTCCATTGTTTTCTCCAAATAATTCATCTAGGACTAGGATTCAAACATCCACATTGTATGCATTGACTCAACTGGAGGTCTCTTTGTCAAGAGGAAGATAGATGGAGATATATGTGGTGTCACTACCTGCTTCAGGTAGTCTTGGGTATTGTCACTGAGGATGACATTGGATTTCTCTGCAACCTTTTTCATTTGTCTCAAGTCCTTCTAGATGGCCACTTGTCCCTCCATGTAGGTGTGATTTTCATCGAGCATTATAACCAGGGCATCCTGAGCAAAGGCTTCTATACCTTCTCTGGCACAATGATCTGTCCTCAGCCCTGCCCTCCTTGTCACCTAAATATTGCTGCTTGGCAACATCGCCTGCAGACATAGGTCAGGTTTCACATGAATAATGATGCTGCCCAGCTTTATCTTTTTGCCATATCTCTTAATCTATCTAGGGACTGTCCACTATTCAGTCTTGGATGAGCAACAGTTTGTTTGAGAAAAATATTGAGAAGACAAAAGCCATCAGTGGTCCTTGCCACAAACTCCATACTCTTGCAACTAATTCTGTCCTCTTCCCTGCCAGTTTCTCAGACTGTTTGTAATCTTAGTATCTTATTCAACCCTGAGTTAAGCTTCAGATTCCAGGTGCTCTTGAACACAAAATTGCCTACTCCCACTTCTAATATGATCCACTTGCAATCCTAACTCTTCTTGCCTGTTGCTGAAAATTGCATTTGTGCCTTTTTCACTTCCAGACTTGACTATTCAATGTTCTCCTGACCAGTTTCCCATCCTGCCCCTCCATAAACTTAAGCTCATCATCGTGTCTGCTGTCTATGTTGCGTCGTGTTCCACTCATCCATTACCCTTTTGCTCACTGATCTTCAGTTGGCTTCCAGTCCCCGAAGGCTTCAAATTTCAAATTCTCATCCTCATGTCTGTGATCTCCTCCAGCCTGACAACTTCTCAAAACTCACCATTCCTCTGATGTTGTCTTTCAGTGCATCTCTCCCCATCCTTTTGTACTAATGTTGGTGGATGCACTTTCTGCCATCTTGTCGCAACAACGCAAGTCCACGTTCTGCACTCTTCCTAAATATCTTTGCCTCTCCACCTCTCTCTCCTTCTTTCAGATCCACTTTAAAATCCATCCCTTTGAACAAGATTTTGGTCACCGTGCTAATCTCGCTTTTGTTAGCTCCATTGATACCTGATTACGCCGAGGTGAAGTACTTTGAGATGCTTTTAAGGCAGCTTTAACATAAAAAAGCAAGTTGTTAAAGTAAATGGAATATGACATTACATATATAGTTGAACACAGTTGAAATCTCAACAGATTGAACATAGCACTGGAAAATAGACATGGTTTTCAGGCCACCATCCATGCATTTCTTAATGGGTGGTGCTGGCTTAATGTTGCTAATTCTGGTTGGAGGTATTCTTGGAATCAAATGGTGATCTGACCACAATGTGATTAAATGCTATTTGATCACATGTAGTTGCATTTTTTTTTGTAAAGGTAAGGACCCCTGTCGTTGACTATCTGTGTTCTCTGTTGTAACCCCATTTCACCCTCTTCCCTCACGGAGTCCTGTTATATTCCTCCTTTTCAAATACCGATCACATTCCCCTTTAAATTGTTTTAGTCTCCACCTCAAATTCATGTGGTAAAGCATCCCATGATCTAGTAGTCCTCAGTTCAAGAACCTTCCTCCCCACCCCTCTCCCCATTCAATTCTTCCAATGAGAATCCTCAGACTCTATCCCCTCATTCCCCCATTCACACACTGGTTACAATCTTTTACTGTTTAACCAGAGTAAAGTTCCCAGCTCTCACTCACACTTCTACTGGTTGGCCATCCCTTGGTCCTACTCCCACTCACTACTTTGCTGCTGCTCCTGGCTCTAAAGATAATGCAGCCCCCATAACCAACTGATTACCACGTCACCCCCTCTTATTCCTGCCCCCATTGTACAGGCTCCCCCTCTCCCACAGACTCCCCTCTCCCCAATCGCCCGCTTCCCTGACACTCATTCACCAGACTCTTTCCCCGTTCTCAGGCCTGACACGAGTGCCTGTCCATGCTCTCACTCTCTCTCTCTCTCTCTTTTCACCTTGCCCCCATGACATTTCTCTTACCATTCTTCAGTATCCCTCTGCAGTGAGAAATGTATGGTTTTTTAATCCAAATTGGCAATCAAAATATCTAACTATTGAGTTTATAATTAATTTTGATGTGTATATTTTTTTCAGATTCGATAAACAGGACTCTAAATAGACAATCTGGAGCTCTCTTGCGTAGGTTCGTAACTACCTCAACTTTACATTCAACTTCTATGTATCTTTGCTAAGTCAGTTGATGAAACAATATTACACTTAAAAATGTTGCTCCTCTCCATATTCTAATGGAAGCCTTAAAATGCATCATATTACAGCAAAAAGAATTGCATTTTAGTGGAGCAGTCCGTATAATTTCCAGCTTAAACCATCCAAAAAGTACTTATTAAAGAATTAATTTATGGATGTGGATGTCACTGGCTCGGCCAGCATTTATTGCCCATCCCTAATTGCCCTTGAGAAGGTGGTGGTGAACTGCCTTCTTGAACCACTGCAGTCCCTGTGGTGTAAGTACAGCCACAGTGTTGTTGGAGAGGGAGTTCCAGGATTGTGACCCAGCAACAGTGAAGGAACGGCGATATATTTCCAAGTCATGATGATGAGTGACTTGGAGGGCAATTTCCGGGTGTTCCCATGGATCTCCTACCCCTTGTCCTTCGAGATGGTAGTGGTCGTGGGTTTGGAAAGTGCTGTCTAAGGAGCCTTGGTGAGTTGCTGCAGTGCATCTTGTAGATGGTACACACTGCTGCCACTGTGTGTTGGTGGTGGAGGGAGTGAATGTTTGTGGATGGGGTGCCAGTTAAGTGGGTGGCTTTGTCCTGGATGGTGTCAAGATTCTTGAGTGGTTTTGGAGCTGCACTCATCCAGGCAAGTGGAGAGTATTTGATCACACTCCTGACTTGTACCTTGTAGATGGTAGACAGACTATGGGGAGTCATGAAGTAAGTTAATCATCACAGGATTCCCTGCCCCTGACCTGCTTTTGTAGCCACAGAATTTATATGGCTAGTCCAGTTCAGTTTCTGGTCAGTGGCAACCCTGAGGTTGTTGATAATGGGGGATTCAGTGACGGTAATGCTGTTGAATGTCAAGAGGCGATGGCTAGGTTCCCTCTTGTTGGAGATGGTCATCGTTTGACATTTGTGTGGTGCAAATGTTACTTGCCACTTGTCACAAGCCTGCATATTGTCCAGGTCTTGCTGCATTTGGACATGGGCTGCTTCAGTATCCAAATGGTGCTGAACATTGTGCAATCATTAGCGAACATCCCCATTTCTGACCTTATGATGGAAGGAAAGTCATTGATGAAGCAGCTGAAGGTGGTTGGGCTGAGGACACTACCCTGAGGAACTCCTGCAGTGATGTCCTGGAATTCAAATGATTGACCTCTGGCAACCATAACCATCATGTGCTAGGTATGTCTCCAACCAGCGGAGAGTTTCCCCCTAATTCCCATTGACTCCATTTTTGCTAGGGCTCCTTGATGCCACACCTGGTCAAATGCTGCCTTGATGTCAAGGGCAGTCATTCTCACCTCACCTCTGGAGTTCAGCTCTTTTGTCCATGTTTGAACTAAGGCTGTAATGAAGTTAGTAGCTGAGTGGCCCTGGCGGAACCCACTCTGAGCATCACTGAGCAGGTTATTGCTAAGCAAGTGCAGCTCTGTTGTTGACCCCTTCCATTACTTTACTGATGATCGAGAGTGGACTGATGGAGTGGCAATTGGCTGGGTTGGATTTGTCCTGATTTTTTGTACAGAACATACCCGAGCAATTTTGCAACTGGGGAGACAGTGGCGTAGTGGTAATGTCACTGGACTGGTAATTCAGAGGCGAGGGTTCAAATCCTACCACATCAACAGGTGGAATTTAAATTCAGTCAATAATCTGGAATTGTAAAGCTAGTGTTAGTAATGGTAACCATGAAATATTGTCGATTGTTGTAAGAACTCATCTGGTTCACTAATGTCCTTTAGGGAAGCAGATCTGTTGTTCCTATCTGGTCTGGTCTACATGTTACTCCAGACCCATTGCAGTGTTGTTGACTTTGAACTTCCCCCTGGAATGGCCAAGCAAGCCACTCAGTTGAAGGGTAATTAGGGATGGGACCCACATCCCATGAAAGAAAAAGAGGGGAAAAAAAATCCACATTGCAGGGTAGATGCCAATGTTCTAGCTGTACTGGGACAGTTTGATTCAGGGCGCGACAAGTTCTGGAGCATATGTCTTCAGTACTATTGCTGGAATATTGTCAGGACCATAATCTTTGCAATGTCTGGTGCCTTTGGCCGTTTCTTGATATCACGTAGAGTGAATTGAATTGGTTGAAGACTGGCATATGTGATGCTGGGGACCTCGGGAGGAGTCTGAGTTGGATCATCCACTTGGATGAAGATTATTTCATTTAAAGTGACCTTAACATGTTGGGCAACTTAGCTGCATCAAAGACTTGCATCTTTTTCATGATCTTAGGACACACCAAAGTGCTTTATAGTCGATGAAGCACTTTTGAACAGTGGTTACTATAATGTAGAAAATAACACGAAACATGTACTAATCATTCAAAAATGTATGTGCTGTAAGCCAGGACTTTCCATTATTGAAAAAAAATGCAATGGATTGATATGGGTGGATACATTTGAATCAATGGATTTTAGAATGATCTCTGTCTAGTTTTTTTTTGTAATTGTGGTGCAGATTTGTATTGGAGACAATACATGAAGAAGATCCGCGAGCCCAACTCAGCCCTGAGGATCTTGGTGGTTCCAGGAAAGAGATTGATGACCCAACAATCAAGGAAATATGCAAGAGTTTGAAGAAAATTGGGGATGAGCTGAACAGAAATGCTGAATTACAGCAGTATGTAACTGGGCAACATAGATGAGTTTTCTGTGTCGCTGTACATTAACTGGTTTAGCAATTATTATTAGCAATTTCATTGGAGTCTCCCAGTAGCACCAGTGTTAGAATGCTGGAGTTTAGGGTTGAGAATCTCCTTTCCAAATTATCAACTTTAATTTATGTTTGTACCCTGCTACCTCCCAATGTATGAATTGATTTGGCTCTGACAGGACCACCTTGTGGTGTGCCTTGTGTTCTGAAGCAGAGTCATATTGGGCTGGAAATGTTAACTCTGTTTCTCTCTCCGCAGACGCTGCCAGACATGTTGAGTTTTTCCAGCACTTTCTGTTTTTATTTCAGATCTCCAGCATCTGCAGTATTTTGCTTTTATTAAATCACCTTGTGTGCCTCTCCTGGCCAGCATCCAACCTTGCACCCTGCATAAGCTTCAGCATATCCAAAACTCTGCTACTCATATCTTACCTCGCACCAAGGGCTTATCTTACCTATGCTGGGCGGGCAGGGTGGGAACGGGCGGGGGTGGGTGCAGAGCCGATCGCCACCTGCGATCGGCTGTGTGCTGCCATTTTATGCGGGCAGACCAATTAAGGCCCGCCCAGCGTAATGCGCATACCGTAGTGCTCAGCGCTACCTTTGTGGGCGGGCAGAGGAGACAGAGTCGGGGCCTGCGCATGCGAAAGAGCGCAGCAATCTCCCTGAGGCATGGAGCTGCTTCGGAGATTAAGTTCATGATTAAACTTTTGAATAAAGGAAGTAAAAAATGATTTAAACATGTCCCATCATGTGACATGTTTGTGAATGTTGCATAATTTAATTATTTATTTTATGAAACCTTCCGGAAACCTCATCCCGCCCATGGATGAGGTTTCCTGAAAAATGCCAAGGCCGCTGGATGGGCAGCGTGGTTAACTATTTTAATTCTTTTTTCATGGCCTTAAAAGGCCGTTGACAGTTCGGCGGGCAGGCAGCCGCCTCTGGTGTGCGCTGTGCGCCTGCCAAACGCAATGTCGGAATGACGCGCGATGGCATTGGGACGCACGCCCGACTTCACCTCGCGTCATTTTACGCATCGGTGTGTCGGGCCCGCCCCCGCACGCAGACAGCAATATTCTGGTCCAAGTCTCATTCACCCATCACTCCTTTATTCACTGACCTACCTTGGCATAAATTCTTATCTCTATTTTAAATCGCTCTGTGGCTTCACCCCTCCTTATCTCTGCAACTTCTTTCAGCCCTACAACCCTCGAGTTTTCTTGTTTTCCTCCAGTTCTGGCCTCTTGTCCTACTTGATTTCAATTGCTCCACCATTGGTGCCAATGTTTTCAATAGTCTATTGAATAGTCTATAGCCTTGGCCCTGTTTTGACTGTCACAGCTTGCTTGCAATCAGCTATTTGGGTTAATTACCAGAGGGCATTTATGGAATTTTAATTCCAACACTGCTACATACTTTCAGGAAAGCAGACAAAGAAAATGGATTATTGTTAATCTTAGTTCAGTCGTGTGAGCGTGGACTGCCATTACCTTCAAATGTTAGACTACAGAAAAAAATCCATTTTTCATTTACTATTTTTTTTAATAAAAGGTATTAAATTTTGAACTGCAGATGGTTAAAATTGTCTCTACTTGCTGTTTTCTGCTGACAGCGTAATCGAGAACGTACCTCTTGAAAACATCCAAGATATATTATACAAAGTGGCTGAAGGGATATTAGTTGCTGATGGCTTGAACTGGGGACGAATTGTAACCTTCTTCTATTTTGCAGGCAAGCTTGTTTCTAAGGTAAGGTGAAATATCTACATTATTATATAACATGAACAATAGTATGTGTAACACATCCGAGTTTGTAGGTTACAATCAAATCATTCATTTCATTCTCTGTTTCTGTGCCCTGCAGTGTTCACATTGTCTAACACTAATAAAGATTATGTGTAAGAGTGTAAAATAAGGCCAAGTGGAATCACTTTTGAAGCAAACTGGGTTTCATTGCATCATTTATTATTCAAGGAATTATGAAAATAAATATGAATGATTAAATTGTTTTTTTTTTAATTTTGAGATGCATGCCTCCACTTAGTAGAATAAACTGAGTGGCATTCAGTTGCGAAAATAGTTTAAAGTGATCCTTCCCCACCCCCACCCCAGCATGCCTAATGAGTTAATTCAACTGTACAGTCCAGAAAGTTCTGTTGCAACACACAGTCTATTGGTATGATAAATCAGTTGAGTGTGAGTCCATTAGCCGTTGTGATTCTACAATTGACCTTAACTGTCCATAATATAATGGCCATTATCAATTTTTTCCTGTTGCAAAGTGTGCTGAGGGAAGCAATTTTAACCCACCGCCTGGCAGGCACCAAGTGCGTTCCATGTTACATTAGCTGAGCCAAGACATCCTACCCACTGCTATTTTAAATAGGCCCTTTTTAATTATAGGTGAGGTTTTGACCCGATCAGGTGGGAGTCCCATTTGTGTGCGCTCATTGGTGTCCGATGATATCATTAGTCCCCCGATGACATTTTAATGGCCAAGCGCTCAGTAAAACCTGGCCAAGAAGAAGAGGAGGAGGCTCTTAAAGGATAGCTTTTGACTTGCTTTAATTTGGGCCAGGAAAATCAGATAGAATGGGGGCAATGGCTTCGGGCCCCACAGCTAGTTTTGTCTGAGCTTCTTTCCACCTCAGCATGGGTCTCAAACTAATGGTGCTGGGCAGATTGGCTGCTTGTCTCGCCTCCCTCCCACCTGAAACCCACTCTTATTTAGAATTGCTTTGTAAACATCATGTAGGAAGAGAATCATATTTGGCAATGGCACTGCACATGGTTAGACTGCCAGCAATCTGTAGCTGTGCTTGTGAATCATAAGACAGAGTACTAGAGAGCTGCAGTACTGAGCTGTATCCCAGCAAAATTCTGCATCTTCAGCAGAGGGGGGGAAGAGAGAAAATTGGGTGATGGCTTTCCTCATCTGTTGTTTTTTGGTAACTTTACCATCCTTTTACAGGCACTGAAAAAACTGAGAGCAATGATTCAACCCATAATCAATTGGTCTTTAGATTTGATTCAAACCCGTGTTATTCCATGGATTCAGCAACAAGGTGGATGGGTAAGTTAAAGCTTTTTTATTCTTTCATGGGATGTGGGCATCACTGGCAAGGCCAGCATTTGTTGCCCATCCTTAATTGCCCTTAAACTGAGTGGCTTGCCAGACTATTGCAGAGGGCAGTTAAGAGCCAACCACATTTCTGTGGGTCTGGAGTCACATGTAGGCCAGACCAGGTAAGGATGGCAGATTTCCTTCCCTAAAGGACATTAGTGAACCAGATGGGTTTTTATAACAATTATTGATAGTTGCCATGGTCACCATTACTGAGACTAGCTTTATATTCCAGATTAATTAATTGAATTCAAATTCCACCATCTTCCATGGTGGGATTTGAACTCGTGTCTCCAGAGCATTAGCCTGGATTACTAGACCAGTGACAATACCACTATGCTACTGCCTCCCCCTTTTGTCCTGCTGCACCCCCCCCGACCCCAAAGTGTTGATGGTTGTGTGAAAATGGGGCAAAACTATAGAAAGGCTTCAATATGGAACCATGGAAGCATAGGTGTTTACAAGCTCTTTAGGTGGGAAGGTAGCCATTTGATTCCTTATATATGTGGCAGCCAGAGCAATGCAGAGTTCCACCAGCCTTATATTTCCCTGTACTTAAAATATTCATCCATTGCTCTCTTTAAAAAGGTACAAATGTTTCTGTCTCAACTAGTTCCTTCGCCAAGAATGCAAACTTTTTTTTGTCAGCTGTGGCTCAGTTAGTAACGCTCTCGACTCTGAATTGCAAGATTCAAGGTTCAAGTCCCATTCAAGGACTTGAACTCAAAAATCAAGGGCCAGATTTGCATGGAATCGGGATATCTCTGGAGGCATTTATAAATGGTGGGTGGGACTCGATTCTGGGATCCCTGCCCCTGTCCCTGGCATGGCAATTTTTGCAAGTGTGGGATAAGTTTGCTGAGCCCACACCTTGCATCCCAACTTGTCCGCCTCCATTGCGGGACTAGGCATCTCCTAGCCCCCTGCAGTTTTCATGGAGCTGGGCTAGCCTCTCTATAACTCGTGGTTCGTGGCTCCTCACAGGAGTCATGAGTCATTGTCTAGATTTGGGAACATTCTGAAAGATAACTTCAAAAGGTCTTATCCATGTCCCCCCCACAACCATTCTCCTTGAGCCCTCATACCCTCCCAGCTAACTCAATGCCAACTCGTGCCCTCGCCACTTTCCATGGCCTCTCATACTCTCCATGCCAATTCATATCCCCCAGTCACTCCCCATAGCCCCACATACTCTCCTTGTCAACTCTGTGCCAATGCATGCCCTCATGCCTATTCGCCCAGTATGCACTATGTACATAACCACTGAGCCAGATTAATAACAATCACAAGTGTGTTTAACCGCTGAGGAGGAAAAAGCACCGATTCAGAAATAGTCTTTGAAAAACAACTGCTGTTTCTACAACCCTCTCAAAGTGTCAATCAGAAAGACCATTAAATTTATCAGTAACAGAGGCTTCAAACACTTCATGCCTCTTAACTTTGTTCAAATAAACATTGAGGCATTGACAAAAACGTAACAGAAAGAACAACTTATTATAACCACATAAAAATGTCAATGAAGCAAAGTTATCAATTTACTTCACCTGTCAAAACAGATTCTTGCTGAGTTAATGCTTTTATTGGTCTGGGTTCTCGGCCAATGAGGACAGGGTTTCTGTGTTTCCATCTGTTCTCTGGGCTGGGGGGCATGAGTTGGCATTGAGTTAGCATACCGGGTATGAGGGCCCATGGAGGGTGGGTGAGGTGATGTGAGGGATAGAGGGCCTAACTGTTCTTATAACAAGTGGAACAAAATCCCAGAGGAGTGAGGTGGGCCTTCTAACCAGCCTATCCCCATGGCCACGTAGGATCTGCTTCCAAGGTCAGCAGACCCAACTCTATCCAGCACCTGCTCCCCACACCAGGAGTGAAAATTATGTGTGACTCTGGCGCTTTAAAGTGAGGCAGGTCTGCCGAGTTTGGACGTTGCCTGACTTGAGCTTACCACTTCGGTAGCGAAAATCTGACCCAGTGCATTACTGAGGGAGCCTGCATTGTCGGAGGTGCCATGTTACAGATGAGATGTTGAAGGCCTGCTTAGCTGGATGTACAAGATCCCATGGTACTTTTGAAGAAGAGCAGAGGAGTATTCCCTGGTGTCCTGGCCAATATTTATCCCTCAATTAACAGCACAAAAACCAGATTATCTGCTCATTAACACATTGCTGTTTATTGCTGAAAAATACGTGTTTTTCTGTTGAAACCTTTTGTCTTGCACTCATCATGACAATTAGTAAAAATACCAAACGTAAAGGGAACAACTGTTTATCTTGTATGAGAAGAGAGTGCTGATTGGCTGGCAAGTGGACTCTGATTGGTAGAGATGTTGCCATGAAGATTGCACAGGTGATGATGACTGACAGTTAACTGCCAAGCATTGTTTGAAATTTAAATTTAAATCAGGCATCTTGACTCTGGTCAAGGCATTGCCCTGAGGAATGAACCAGTGAATGGCTGTTACTTATTTTGTTGAGCTGAAATGGTTGCAATGTGTGTACATGTTCTTTCGGTCTGCAAAGAACAGGATCCTGTGTATTAAGATATGTAGTTTCCAGTACATGCAAATGCACCACACTGTGAGCCCAACTAAGCATAATTCTTAGCACACTGAGGATTATTTAGCAAATGTTGTCCAATCCAATTGTGGAATCGCACCTATTGTTGGACACTGTGTTTTGAGTTTTGCAAGTACGGGCTGGTTGGGTAAGCACCTTCCAAACCCACAACAACTACTATCGAGAAGGACAAGGACAGCAGACACATGGAAACACCGCCACCTGGAAGTTCCCCACCAAGCCACTTACCATTCTGACTTGGAAATGTATTGCAGTTCCTTTACTGTCGCTGGGTCAAAATCCTGGAACTCCCTCCCTAACAGCACTGTTGGTGTACCTACATCACATGGATTGCAGCAGTACAAGAAGGCAGTTCACCACCACCTTCTCAAGGGCAGTTAGGGATGGGCAACAAATGCTGGCCTAGCCAGCGACGTCCACATCCCATGAATGAATTAAAAAAAAGAAGCTTGCCTGTTGCGAGCAGTGCAAGGGCCGTGTTGTTTAATACAACCCACCAGTCTTTGGGATGTATGATCATTGCATTCTCCATGGCAACAACTCTGCGAATCAGAGTCCACTTGCCAGCTAATCAGCACTCTTATCTCATACAGTATAAATTGTTGTTCCTTTAACATTTGGTAATCTTGTGAATTGTCCTGATGAGTGCAAGACGAAAAGCTTCGACAAAAAAAGTCTTATTTTTTTCAGCAATACTCAAGCTCTCTACTACCAAATGACATGTTGCAGTTTGTGGGAGCTTGTGTGCGCAAATTGGCTGTCGTGTTTTCGACATTACAAAAGTGGCTATGTTTCAAAAGTATTATTCTTTGCTTAACGTTGTAGTTGTGTTTCTGAAAAGTGCAACTTCAAATGAAATGTTAAGCGAATCAGATTTTCCTAACCAATGTAAAGGCTGTATCAGGAAAGAAAATTAAAACATTATATCCTGCAGTTTGAAATACTGTACGTTCCTAAGTTCCTATATTTGTAATAACTTCTAAAATAAAATGAATTAAAAAATATAAAAGAAATATGATAACTCTTTCTACTTAACTCCTGCCCCTCAACCCTCCTGATTCCCACCTCTCATTCTCGCTTGCCGCTTCCCTCTCCTAAATCCTCACTGTGAGCGAGGGCTCTGGAGGAGAGTGGTGAGAAGGAGGAAGCGAGCAAGGGGAGAAGGTGGAGCTGCGAGCAGGAGGGTTGGTGAGTGGGAGAGGCTGCTCGAAAATGGTGCCTATTGGGTCACACAACGCTACTTCAGCCATAGCGCAAAAATATGCTACAATGGTAATCCCAATGCTAAGTGTGCACACTGGCCCAATTATACTCATGACATTAAAGGGGAGCAACTTAAAATGGTTGTAAAGCGCTTTGAGACACCTTAGCGTGAAAAGTGCTATATAAATGCAAGTCTTTTGTAAGCTTTCACTTCCTTCAGTATTTTAAATTGATGACTCCCATCTAGAAGAAACAATATTTTCCTCTACTGCTATCGAAGATCCTTTGGCTGTAATATATTAAATATCTACGTATAGTGCACACTTCTTCTGTAAGTGTCACACTTGTGGCATTTAACATTTTCTCAGTTAAAGTTTGATGCTGACTCCTGTTCTGATAAGCAATGTCTAGGGAGATCTCATGGAATTTTCAAAAAGCTCATTTAAATTGTTTCTGAGCCGGCCGTGTTCCTCAAGTTTTCCATCGTAACTGAAGTTTTCCAAGCCTGGCAACAGCCTAGCAACTTTATCGTGTAAGCTTTCTGTGTTTAGGGTACTGCAATCAGTTCTCAATGCTGCACCTCTCGAAGGATCCATTGGCCTTGGATAGGGTGCACCAGGGTGATACCTGAGCTAAAAGGACGGGCTGCCTAGATAATATGATATTCCTTTTCAGTATAGGAGATTTAAGGGGTGATCTAATGAACATGGTTAAGATGATTAAAGAAGTCAATAGGATAGATATAGAGAAGCGATTTCCTCTGGTGGAGGAATTCAGAAAAAAGGTGCATTGCCTTAAAATTAGAGCTAGGCCCTTCAGGAGATATGTCAGAAAAGTCTTCCCCACTCAAAAGTTAGTGGAACTCCAGAATTCTCCTCTACCGAAAAAACTCTTGAATCTGGAGGTCAACTGAAAATTACAAAAACTGAGCTTGATAGATTTTATTGTCGGTGAAGGCATTAAGGGTTATGGAACCAAGGAGGATAGATGGAGTTAAGATACAAACTGGTCACGATCTAATTGAATGGTAAAAACAGGCTTGCAGGGCTGAATGGATTACTGCTGTTCCTGCATTCTACAGTTTTACTGATCTTGTTCTATAATGAGATACCCTGGAACTACGGAAGGTACTTTACCTATAGTATAACTCATGATTTTTCTACAGATTTATCATTGCCTTTTTATTCTGTACCCCTTGCCCCTACTTATAAAACCCATGTTTTTATAACAACTCAATTAGAGGAACAAGGGTGCAGGATGCCAGCTTGGGAAGATGCTGATTTGGACCTATCTAGATATATGGGATAGGGCAGGAAAATGAAATTGAGGTAGAAGATCAGATATGAGCTTATTGAATAGTTGAGCAGGCTTGGCAGGCAATATTGCCCACTCCTGCTCCTATTTCTTATGTCCTATGATTCTTGCCCTGAAAGAGTGCCAATTTTGGACTGTCTGTCAACAACATCAACTTGCATTTATGTCCAGTCACAATCTGACGCAGCCGTATAAGGAGGTGCATAGGATAAGTGATCAAAAGCTTGGTCAAAGAATGAGGTTTAAAGGAGCATCTTAAAGGAAGAGAGGGAGGGGGAGATGTTTAAGGAGGGAATAACAGAGTTTGCGGCCTAAGCAACTGAAGACACAATGCCAATGGCGGAACATTGAAAATCGCAAGTGCAAAGACGTCAGAATTGGAGGCGGTAGAGATTGGCCGGTTGTAGAGCTGGACAAGGTTCCAGTGATAGGGAGGAGTGAGACCACAGAGGGACCTCTGAGAGAAATTTAGCATCTTTGTAAAGGAAAATCTGGACTATGGATCAACCCAGACTGCTCGTGTGTGTATAATTTACAAGCAGAGGCCTCATAGGTGGTTATGAGCCAAGCCTTTCAGCTGGGAACCGTAAAGGTGTAAAGAGCATTATTGGAGAAATCCATTAATAAAGAATTGTATTTTCTTTTGTTTTGGTGTGGCTTTCATTTTTGTATATCCATTTGGCATATTTTTAAATTTTACCTTTAACCAATCCATATATATTCTGCAATATTTATCTGATTGCTTTGGCATTAAGTTCTGGGTTGATAATTAATTCATTGGTTGTTTTACTTTTTTTCTTTTAGGAGATGATCTTTTCTTACTTCGGAACTCCCACATGGCAGACTTTTGCTGTCTTTTCAGCGGGCCTAGTTACTGGCATTTTGGCGATAATGAGATTGACCTAACAACACTGTTCCTTACATTTGGCTATTCGCTTTCGATATGCAGACTGCAATCCTACGGTTTATTCTCCAATTCTCTTGCACCTGAAGCTACGGGAATCCTCTGTACAGATCTGTCATACTTGAAATAGTGGGATTGCTAATAATGAACTTTTGAATTGTTGGACAGTTTTACATTTATCCTCATTACTTGATTTTAATTTTTACATATTTTTTTAGAATTAGGTTTTTTTTGGTTTGAAGTGGATAATTTTTCCAACTAGCTGACTTCTTTTATAACTTGCAGCAAATGTGCCTGATAAAGCACTGGCTAATAATATAGCAAGTGTTAATAATGAACTTTTTAATACTGGTGCCAAAAAACTTAGGATAGAAGTGTTGGTTTGACATCTGAAGAAGCTAAGTTATCTTAAAAACCAGTTAGATTTATTTTACCTTTTTAAGGTCCTTGTCTTACTACTTTTGACATTGCATCAGGCAATTTAAAATAAAAACTGTTGCTGGCCTTGAACTGGCCACAATCGGGAACATAGCATTCAACTTAATGCCATTCAGCCCCTGGCATCTGTTCTGCTATTAAGTTGTGTCATGGCTCATCTGTATCTTGACTGCATGGTTCCATGACCCTTAATACTCTTGCTTAACAAAAATCCATCAGTCACGGTTTTGAAGTCTTTATTCAGCCCCGAGCCTCACAAATTTTTGTAGGAGTCGGTTTCAGATTTACACTACTCCTTGTAGAAGGAATGTTTTGTTTTTTGTATCACTTCAGAATGGTCTGGCTGTAATTTTCAGGTCATGCCGCTTTGTTTTGGATTCTCTCACCTGAGGTAACTGTTTCAGTCGATCTACCCTATCGAATCCTTTAGTCGTTTTAAGCACCCCCATTAGATCATCCCTTAAGTTTCCGTGCTGAAAGGAGCACAAGCCAAGCCTGTGCAATATTGCTTCATAATTTTAGCTCTCTATCATTCTGGTGAATCTGACCTCCATCCTCTTTCAAGGCCACTGTGCCCTTCCTGCAGTGCAGTGTCCAAATCAGAATGCAGTACTCAGAATAATAGCTTTAATAATGACAAAGTTACTTCTACCCCTTTGTATTCCATCCCCCTTGAGATAATGATTAGCATGATGTTTTACCTTTTTACTTCACTCCAAACATGTGCTGAAGCTCTGCCAGGCATTTCACTCCATAGTGCTGCAGATTGGACACCTCTTTACATCACTGTTGAAAGGACCATGTAGCAATAGACGTTTGTAGCAAACTTTGTGTCATTTGTGATATATTTGAAATGCATATATTCTAAGTCAGAAGGTTGTGGTTCACTGCACGTTTACATGTTCGAATTTATTTCATACTGTGAAGGAGCTACAATTTGAATTATGTTAGTGCATTGATTTAAGTGATTGTTAAAGTATCCTTTTCCGTATTTGAATTCATTAGCGTATATTGTGATAATGTAACATTATATGTCAACAAATTTAGGGCACAGCAATAACTTTATTTATATAGCTCCTTTAATGTCAAACATCCCAAGCCGTTTCACAGGAGTGTTAGGAAACAAAATATGACACCGAACCACTTAAGGAGATGCTAGGTCAGATAATCAAATGTTTGGTCAAAGAGGTAGGTTTTAAGACGTGCCTTAAAGGATGAAAACAGGACAGGGAGAGAGAAAGAAATGTAGGGCGCTTAGGAGCTAGGCAAATGAAGGTTTGTCACCAATGATGGAGCTATCAAAATTGGAGATGGTCTCTTAAGAGGACAGAATTACTTGAGTGCAGATATTTCGGAGGGTTGTGTCACTGGAAGAGATTACAGAGATAGGAAGGGGTGAGGCCATGGAGGGATTTGAAACCAAGGCTGGGAATTTCAAGATAAAGACATCACTTGACTGGGAGCCAAAGTAGGTTAGCAAGCACAAGGTGATAAGGGAATGGGCTTGGTGCATGGGCAGCAGAGTTTTGAAAGATCTCATTACCTTCGGCTAATTGTTAAAATGCTGCCATTAGTTGAATAAAGGATTTAGATTGGGTTCCCACAGTGACATCTTTTATTTTGAGGAACTGACTGAACAACTTTTAACTCCAATGTGAGAAAAAATGAGGATGGTGGTGGATGTTCGCTGTTAAGAGGCAAAGAGCTGGATTTTCCCATGCGTTTCGGGACCCTGACATGGAGGTCCCAAAGGCAGTAGCAGGAGAGGGATGGAAGGGAAACACCTCCAAAGACCCATTCACTGACGGGGCAGTGGCTTTTTCACCTCCGTGGTTCCATCCTTGGGGCACAGAGCCTCTGGCTGGTCCCCTGCACTTCAGATGTCAGCCTGTCTCGGTTGAGTAGGCAGTTTCTGCACACGTGGTTGGGTTGGTGGACGAGTACTCTGGACATTGGTAAAATACCAAGTTTATGGAACGTAGAATGTGGGAGACCAACCTAGTGCATTGGAATAGTCAAGTTTAGAGGTAACAAATGCATGAATGAGTTTTTTCAGCAGCAAATGAGCTGAGACCGAAGTGAAATTGGGCAGTGCTACGGACAGGGGAGAGAGGCAAACTCCTTTATTTTTATCACTGTCTGTCCATAAGCAGAGGTGTTATAATTTTTGAATAAGTTTTGGCGTGTTTCCTCAAAGCCTCTGTTTGTGAAGTCAATTTTAGCCAACTCTCTTTAGGGTTACATAGGAAGCATTGTTTATTCATACATTCAAACCCGGGGGATGGTCATCGCAACTACATACATACACGGACAAGAAGGAGATCGGAAAGAAGAGTTTTACAATTAGGAATAATTTAAAACAAAAAGAACCAAAGATATGGATATTAATTTAAGTGAATGTCAAGAGTCCAGTGAGGGTCCCTTCATGTAGGAATTCAGTTTCAGGGGGGTTCAGCTGCCTGAAAGCAGGAGTTGCGAATTCCTTTAAAGTTGCTGGTGACTCAGCAAAATTAGTTTGGTAACCAGAGACTCGGTCCACTCTACAGGTGATGGCAGAAATCTTACTAGGAACCAGGCTTCGAGGAGTTTTAGACTTGAAGCAGACTTTGTTGTCAGCCTGGACTCCTGCTTTGGTGTTGACAGGCTGGATGTTAAAAGCAGACTGTTTTGGGAGTGCAGGAATGTAACATTAAAATTTTCCAAAAGCCAAAGTGAGCTTTAGTCATGTGGGGTTGCCCATTGATGAGTCAGTTTCAGGGTACTCATTAGTTTCTGTGCCCCTGGTCAAAATATATTGCTCACCTAAGGAGATAGATGGTGGTTATTAGTGCCTCTGTAGGTATAAAGAGTTTTCATTGCTCTCTCTTTGTTATAGGTCCAGGCTGGGGAGACAGACCGCCTGCTGCTCCCATATCTCATTGATTATAATGGGTCCACGCAATGATAGGTGTGAGATTCCACAAGGATGAGGCTTGAGTTTACCGTTGGAAGTTTCCAGAACAGTAGTCAACTTGCAAATCACGTGATCTGTAGCAGCCATGTTTTTTGGTCCAGCAAAGCCCATTTTTAAATGAGCAGAAGTGAGGTTTGATTGAAACAGTTTATGATCTCTTTCATGTCTTATGGACATGACAGCAGTGTTACAGAGGTGGAAGTAGTCTTAGTGATGGCATGAATATGTGGTTGGAAACTCATCTCATGATCAAATATGAGACCAAGCTTGTCAACAAACTGGCTTAATCAGATTGTTGCAAGGGAGAGGGATGGCAATGGTAATTAGGGAAAACAGTTTAGGGTGGAGATCGAAAACTATGGTTTCAGTCTTCACAATATTTAATTGGAGGAAATTTCTGCTCCATCCAGTATTGCATGTCGGATATGGAATCTTAATTTGGCAACCAGGTAGGAGTCGAGAGAGGTGGTAGTGAGATAGAGCTGGGTGTTATCAGCGTACATGTGATAGCTAAACCTGTGCTTTCAACTGATGTCGCTGTGGGACAGCATGTTGATGAGACTCCTACAGCTACCTCGACTACAGCTCCTCACACCCAGCTTCCTGTAAGGACTCCATCCCATTCTCTCAGTTCCTTCGCCTCCGTCGCATCTGTTCCACTGATGCAACGTTCCAAAACAGTTATTCTGACATGTCTTCCTTCTTCCTTAACCGAGGTTTTCCACCCACGGTGGTTGACAGGGCCCTCAACCATGTCCAGCCCAACTCTGGCGCATCCACCCTCACACCTTCCTCTCCCTCCCAGAACCATTGTCGGGTCCCCCTTGTCCTCACTTATCACCCCACCAGCCTCCATATTCTAAGGATCATCCTCCACCACTTCTGCCAACTCCAGCATGATGCCACCACCAAACACATCTTCCCTTCACCCCCCCTGCTGGCATTCTGTAGGGACCGTTCCCTCCGTGACACCCTGGTCCACTCCTCCATCACCCCCTATACCTCAACCCCCTCCCACGGCACCTTCCCATGCAACCGCAGAAGGTGCAACACCTGCCCCTTTACTTCCCCCCTCCTCACCATCCAAGGGCCCAAACACTCCTTTCAAGTGAAGCAGCACTTCACTTGCACTTACGTCAATTTAATCTACTACATTTGCTGCTCCCAATGCGGTTTCCTCTACATTGGAGAGACTAAACGCAGACTGGGTGACTGCTTTGCGGAACACCTTCGGTCTGTTCGCAAGAATGACCAGGCCTCCCTGTCGCTTGCCATTTCAACACTCCACCCTGCTCTCATGCCCACATGTCCATCCTTGGCCTGCTGCAATGTTCCAGCGAAGCTCAATGCAAACTGGAGGAGCAGCACCTCATCTTCCGATTAGGCACTCTACAGCCTTCCGGACTTAACATTGAGTTCCACAACTTCAGATCATGAACTCTCTCCTCCATCCCCACCCCCTTTCCGATCCCCTTTTTTCTAATAATAATGATATTTTAAAAAACATATTTTTCTTTTCCCACCTGTTTCTATTATTATTTTTAAATTTATTTCCATCCATTGTTTAACCTCCACCTTTTAGTCTATTTCGATCCATTCCCCCCACCCCACCCCCACTAGGGCCATCTGTCACTTGCTCATCCCGCTTTCTATCCTTAATGTCACCATCAGCACATCCTTTAGCTAATATCATCAGCATCAACACCCCTTTGTCCTTTTGTCTATGACATCTTTGGCAATCTCTCCTTTGCCTCCACCTATCACTGGCCCTCTATCCAGCTCCACCTATCCCGCCCCTCTTAAACAGCTTATATTTCACCTCATTTCTATTTCTCTTCAATTCTGAAGAAGAGTCATACGGACTCGAAATGTTAACTCTGTCTTCGTCTCCACAGATGCTGTCAGACCTGCTGAGTTTTTCCAGCTATTTTTGTTTTTGTTTCAGATTTCCAGCATCCGCAGTATTTTGCTTTTATCTATGGTTCCCCTCACCTTTCTTTATGCCCCCGCTCCGCCAATGCACCGAATCTTTGACTTTGTCTTCTGATTACTCAATGGATTTACCTCACCTCACACTATCTCTGCAAACATCACAAACCTTATGACCCACCACATACCCTACAGTTTTTAAACTAGCTTCTACACAACAATCTTGTCCCGTGGAACTTAATTTCTCTTATCTCGACGCTATTTATTTCTCCCCTCATCCACCTACCTCTGCAACTCACCTGACACTGTCTGCCACTTTAACCAGTCCAAGCCTTGACCCTAAATATCTGTCTTTCATGGTGGGGGGACGTTCATTCCCCCGACACCTCTGTCCCATCTTCTGGTGGTGGAGAGAGTGAATGTTTGTGGATGGGATGCCAATCAAATGGGCTGCTTTGTCCTGGATGGTGTCAAGCTTCTCGAGTGTTGTTGGAGCTGCACTCATCCAGGCAAGTGGAGAGTATTCCATTACATTCCTGACTTGTGCCTTGTAGATGGTGGACAGGCTTTGGACCCATAACATTCTATAACTGTAGCATAACCTTGAAACTAACACTATAATATTCCAAAGATCACATTGGCTGGATTTTTCCAACCTCGTGGAGATGAGATTTGGAACTGGAGGGCCAGGATAATAGTGGGGATCTGCATCAGGATGGTTTGCCAATGAATTCCTACTTCTGGGGATCTTTCCCAAAGGCTGTGAGACAACTAATTCAAATAAGACCCCACTTGGGGGGCCTTTTTGACACGACCATGGCATTTTACTGATGTCAGAATGCCTACCCTTGACCCAATTTGTGCAGTGATCACCACCTCAATCAAAACAGCCTCCCAGCAGCAGTCCAGGGGACCATCGGAGTCGGAGGCTCAGTGCCCCAAGGATGGGGCCAAGGGGGAGAAAGGCCATAGTCCCATCATTGATTTGGCTTGCGGAAGTGTTTCCCCTCCATCCCGATGCCCCTACTGCTTCTGGGACCCCCATTTGATCCTTATGTCAGCGTCCCAAAGCCTGTGGGGAAAATTCAGTCCTTTGTCTCTCAACAGTGACTCCAGCAGTCTCCACCCACCATCATCCTCATTTGTTCTTGCATTGAACAACTTTTAGCTCCAGTCACTTCCTCAAAATAAAAGGTGTTGCTGTGGGAACCCACATCTAAATCTTCCATTTAACCAGTTAGAGGTTTTTAAACAATTAACTGAAGGTGATGAGTGCCCGTTTAAAGAGGTACCACGAGTAAACCGTAATTAAAAAATCAAAAACTTCAAGGAAACTTAGCAGATCAAGTTTATAATTACATTTCCAGGGGTAGTGATGCATTCAGCCCCTCCAGTCGCAGAAGGCCTTATATCTACCAGCAGACACCACCTGCTATATCTCATAGAATCATTGAATAGTTACAGCACAGAAGGAGGCAATTGGACCCATCATGTCTGTGCTGGCTCTCTGCACCTAGTTCTATTCTTCCTGCCTTCTTTCTGTAGCCTTGCAATTTTTTTTTTTCTCTCCAGGTAATTATCCAATTCTCTTTTGAAGGCCTTGCTTGAATCTGCCTCCAACACACACTCAGGCTGGGCATTTCCAGATCCTAACCACTTGCTGTGTAAAGAAAAGTGTATTTCTCAAGTTAATTTGCCAATCACTTCAACTTGGTGTCCTCTGGTTCTCTATCCTTCCACCAATGGCAACAGTTTCTTATTTACTCTGTAGATACACCCAGGTGTTGATGTAATTGTGGAAGAGATGCAGGCATTTGGATCGAAATCCTGGAGCTCCCCAACAGCAATGTGGGTGTGCCTACACCAGATGGACTGCAGCAGTTCAAGAAGGTTGCTCACCACCACCTTCTCGTGGGTAATTATGGATGGCCAATATATGCTGGCCCAGCCAGCGATGCCCACAGCCCATGAAAGAATTTTAAAATCTGCCGCTGCCTCGACATGTTGATGGCTAGCTTGGCCAGACCCAGGAGTGTCCTAGAAGGACATCCTCCAATCTGCCTGCTCTCCTCCGCACTGAGTGGCCAAAAGTCAGGAGTGTGGGACTGAAGTGCAGCCAAAGTTTGAGGAACAGCTACCTCAAACAGTGAAACGGGGACTACAACCCCTCACACTCCAGATGCACATGAAAGACTGACTCCTTTGGGCCTGAAATTAAACTAAAGGTGGCCAGGGAATCTGTGAATCGACTTAAATATTTATTGCATCAGACTGCCCTATGCAACACTTTTCATATCAAATCCCCAATATAAAAAGTGAGGAATCCTGTATAAAGAACCTCCTACTGGGGAATCCTGCAGAGGGGAGGATGGAATGCCATGGCATGTCCAGACGACAGACAAGGGCAAGGAAGTGGAGGGTGTTAGGGAACAGCCCATATAGGGAACCCCTCCACGCAGAGTAGAATGCCATGGATGGAATTTCTGAGATCCCAAGTAGTGAGTGTCAGCTGCTGAGGAGATTTTGGAACCTGGCACTGATGGGAAGTTTCTGACTGCTCAGGTATCAGCCCCTGTGTGAGTGAGTGACTTCAAAACACCAAATGGAGTCAGGGCCAGTGCCACTTTAAGCATCTTAATTGCTTTAGTCATGAGCAGGACACCACCCAAAGACTATGCCATTGCCAGGGCCTCTGGCTAAATCCAGCTCACCAGTCTGCCATCTGGTACTTCCCAGACTCTGGTCACCTTACCAGCAGAGATCTCTTCTCTGTCAGTCACAGAAGGTGTGGATTTCTGAGCAGCGGCCCAACATGTGTTCTTGATTTTTTTGTAAGATATGTTGAACACATTTTGTTCTTAGTCCTACCCCAGTTCCTTTCCCTAGCTCCTCCTTCCAGTACATAAGTGACTATGTTGATGCTTCCCATTCTTGCCATAAGCTGAAGAATTTTATTATTTTTTCATCTAACATCCAACTCTTCACAAGGTCCATGTTTTTATTCATTCATGGTATGTGAGTGTCACAAGAAGGACAACATTTGTTGCCCATCTCTAACTGCCCTTGAGAAGGCGTGGTGAGCCGCCTTCTTGAATTGCTGCAGTCCATGTGGTGAAGGTACTCTGACGGTTTGCTTAGGGAGAGAGTTGAAGGATGTTAACCAGCCGCGATGATGGAAAGGAAATATATTTCCAAGTCAGGATGGTGTATGACATGGAAGGGAGCATGAAGCTGTTGATATTTCCATGCACTTGTCTTTACCCTCCTAGGTGGTAGAGGTTGTGGGTTTGGGAGGTGCAGTCAAAGAAGCTTTTGTGAGTTGCTGCATTGCTTCTTATATTTGGTACACTCTGCTAACACTGTGTGTTGGTGGTGGAAGCAATGACTATTTAAGCTGGTGGATGGGTGCCAATCAAGCGGGCTGCTTTGTCCTGCTTGGTGTTGAGCTTCTTGTGCATTATTGGAGCTACACTCATCCAGGCAAGTGGGGAGTATTCCATCACACTCCTGACTTGTGCCTTAGAGATGGTGGACAAACTTTAGGAATCAGGAGATTAATAACTTGCTACAGAATACCCATGTTTTGATCTCTTGTAGCCACAATACTTATTTTGCTGTTCCAGTTCAGTTTCTGGTCACCTCCAGGATGTTGATGTTGAGGGATTAGATAATAGTAATATAGTTGAATGTCAGAGGGAGGTGGTTAGACTCTCATTGGGGATGGTCATTGATTGGTCATTGCAGTATTGTAGCATGGATGTTACTTGCCACTTATCAGTGCAAGCTTAATGTTGTCCAGGCTGTGTTGCTTTTGGGCATGGACTGCTTCTGTACCTGAGAAGTTGTGCATGGAACTAAGCAATATACAATTATCTGTGAACATAGAGGGAAGATTATTGATGAAGCAGTTAAAGAATGTTTGGGCCTTGGACACTGCCCTGAGGAATGCCTGCAGCGATGTCCTGCAGCTGAGATGATTGGCTTCCAACAACCACAACCATCTTTTTTTGTGCTAGGTATTCTCCAGCCAGTAAAGAGGTTTTGCCCTGATTCTCATTGGCTTCAGTTTTACTAGGGCACCTTGATGTCAAGGGAATTCACTCTCACCTCACCTCTGGAATTCATGTTTGGACCAAGGCTGTAATGAGGTCTGGAGCTGAGTGGAAAGGGAGAATGATTCATCAAATGCTGAGGCTGGTGGACTGGAAGAAGTGGATGGTGAGCTGGAAACTGGGAGGAAGTAGAAGGGCTGAGAATGGAAATAGAACTGGCACAGCTAAGGACCTTATTTACTCAGTGAAGATGAATCCTCAGCTGAGGAAAAGGAGGATCTTCCAGAACTTTAGTGAGGAAGGTGACATTGACAGAGCAGATTGGACAGAGATGAGAAACTGGAGTGGACTCTTTACAGGAAGCAAAGTGGGAAGAAGTATAATCAAGGCAGCCATGGAAAGTAGACATCAGTGGACATTCAGTTTTTGAGTAAGGGTCTTAAAAAAGAAGAGGGATATGGAGAAGCAATGAAGTTTAGGAAGAGAATTCTAGAGCATAAACCATTAGTGGCTGACAGTATGACTGTCAATTGTAGGGGAACGTCAAGATGTCAGTTAGAGGAAAGGAGTTAGGGAGAGGGGTTGTTGTAAGACTGGTTATATTGTAAGTTTGGAAAGAGCAAGGCCATAAGGGGATATCACAAGATGAGACTTTCAGTGAGGCATAGCATGGGAGCCAAGTTAGTGAAAACAGGACTGATTGATAGGTGGGACTGGATAGTATATGGGAAATAGAATCCTGGATAAGGTGAAATTTAAAGGGATGAAGGATAGGCAGTTTACAAGGGAATATATAGGAATAGTTGATTCTGGAGGTGACAAAAGACATTGATTGACAAAGATTGGGATAGGCTGGGGTTGTTCTTCTTGGAACAGAAGAAGCTGAGGGAAGATTTGATTGAGATGAACAAAATTGTGAGGGGCCTGGGTAGAGTGGATGGGAAGGGCCTATTTACTTCAGCAGAAAGGTCAGTGACTAGGGGGCGTAGATTTAAAGTGCTTTGTAGAAAGATTAGAGGGGATATGAGAACATTTATTTTCACCCAGATGGCTGTGGGGATCTGGAACTCACTGCCTGAAAGGGTGGTAGCGACAGGAACCCTCAACTCATTTAAAAGGCGTCTGGATATTCACCTCCAGTGCTGTAAATTGCAGGGCTACGGACCAAATGCTGGAAAGTGGGATTGGGCTGAGTGGCTCATTTTTCAGCTGGTGCAGACACGATGGGCTGAGTGGCCTCTTTCTGTGCTGTAAGCTTTCCATGATCCTAGGACATTGGTAGCAGATGATCTGAGATAGGCAGATGATGTTTTGAAATTAGGAATAGACAGTCCTTGCGATGGAGAAGATATGGGGCTGGAAGCTGGTGTCAGAGTTGACTAGGATGCTGAGGTAGTTCAGTGTGAAACAATGGCTGAGGAAGGAAATGTCTGTTGATCTTCCCAAAGTCTATACAAGTTTGTACCTCATCCAACACGAGGTGTCAGAGAAGCAACCTGACAACACAAAGAAGGGATTGAAAGTGGTGGAGAAATAGAGCTGGATGTTGTCAGCATGTGTCGAAGTTGACCCAATGGCTGAAGGAAGATACCAGCAAGGTTAAGCAGGTAGTTAAGAAAGAGAAAGGGTGTATAATTTTGTGTCAGTGAGATGACTAATGGATTCCTTTATTCCACACCCCCCCACCCCTACCCCGACCCTGTTTGTTCTAATAATGTATTAACTATAATCTCAGAAGGCCATCCTCTACTACAATAGTTAGGATTTTTCATTACCCACCATGACTATTTTATAAGCTTTAAGTGAGTTTTCTAGTTTTTGTTAAGGCTTAGGTTGCTTTGTTTAGTTGCGTAAAAATATTTTGACTTGGATCATTACATCTGGCACAAAGAGGAAATTAATCCAGCATCTTGGCCTCAATCCCAAGATGAACAGATAGTGAACCGACCTACTTAGTTACCATCTCTTTTTACGTTATGCACTATGATCTCTCCAGTCTGGAAATCTATTCTTTGAAAAAAAACAGTTGTCCAGAAATTTTTTGAGCAGACAGGAGGATTCCACCTGTGTCATTGGCATCATTTTAGTACAGTACTTTGGAAATGAAAACATGGAAAATACAGCATTTGGATAGGTAAAACAATTTTTATTACTGCTTTTATAATGTTGTATCACAGTTCTACGTTTCAGGTAAATACTTATATCAAAGGCGTTTTTTGGTTCACATGTGGTTAAGCTTTCTAACGCCATTCTTTAATCCAGAAAGTTCCATAACCCAGAAATGACTTGGCCCCAAGCATTCCAGGCTGCAAAGTGTACAGTGTATTTGCTTTTTATGGGCCTAGTACATGGGAGCTAATTTCAGATTATTACATGAAAGCAATTTGCTAAGGGTAGAATTGTGAGGCATAAGTTCAGAGTAGTAAAAGGCAAATATAGGACTGATTTCACAAAATTCTTTACGCAAAGTGTGATCAGTGGAAAGAACAGAGACTTACATTCACGGGGCGGAATTTTCGGGTCGGTGTGTGGGGGCGGGGCCTGCTCGCCAATGCGTAAAATGACGCGTGGTGACACCGCCCGTGCATCCCGACGTCACCGCGCGTCATTTAGATTTTCAGTTCGGCGGGTGCTGCACATCCGCCAAACTGCCAAAGGCCTATTAAGGCCATTTAAAAACTAATTAAACCAATAAAGTGAGCTGCCCGTCCAACCTTAATGTTGGCGGGCAGGCGAAGAGCCCAGGCAGCCTTTGCATTTTTCATGGAACCTCATCCACGGACGGGATGAGGTTTCATGAAGTGTTTATAAACTGAATAAAATTTTTTTCAAAAATTCATTGACATGTCCCCAGCTCATGTGACACTGTCACATGAGGGGACGTCTTAAAATGTTTTCCTTCCTTTATTTAAATTTTTGAAACTTAAACTAATCTCCATGAGGCACCTCTGTGCCTCAGGGAGATTTCTGCGCTCTTTCCCGCACATGCGAAAGAGCGCAGGCCCTGACTCAGGGAATCCCTCCCTGCCCGCACAGGGAGTGCTCAGCGCTTCCTTAATTGGCCCGCCCACATAAAATGGCGGCACGGACCCGATCGGGGGTGCCGATTGGGTTCGCGCCCACCCCCGCACTGCCCCCCCCGATGGGGGGAAAATTCTCCCCATAAAGAATCTTTCGTGATCTCAGCATGTACTAAATATTTTAAGAACGTAAGAAATAGGAGCACGAGTAGATCACGCACTCCATCGAGCCTTCCCTGCCATTCATTATTATCATGGCTGATCTTCTGCCTCAACTCCACTTCCTCATCCACTCTCATATCCCTTGATTCCCCGGAGGCCAAAAACCTCTCTATCTCAGCCTTAAATGCATTCAACAATGGAACGTCCACAACCTTCTGGGGTAGAGAATTCCAAAGATTCACAACTCAAGAAATTTCTCATCATCTCAGTCCTAAATGATTGGCCCCTTACCCTGAGACTGTGCTGCCATGTTCTAGGTTCCCCAGCCAGAGATAACAACCTCTCAGTGTTTACCCTGTCAAGTCCCGTCAGAATTTTGCATGCTTCAATGAGATCACCTTTCATTCTTCTAAAATCCAGAGAGTATAGCCCCAGTTAATAAAGAGGTAGTACTCAAAAAAAGTAATTGGATTAAAGGTTGATAAATCCCCTGGATCAGATGAGCTACATCCCAGAGTGTTGAAGGAGTTGGCTATAGAGATAATGGATGCATTGGTGGTTATCTTTCAAAATTCTATGGATTCTGGAAATGTTCCTGCAGACTGGAAAGTAGCAAATGTAACCCCACTATTTAAGAAGGGAAGGTGGGCGAAAACAGAAAACTACAGAGCTGTTCTTTTGACATCAGTAGTAGGGAAAATGTTAGAATCTATTATAAAGGATGTCGTAACTGGACAAGTAGGAAATACTAATATGATAGGGCAGAGTCAACATGGATTTCTGAAAGGGAAATCATGTTTGACAAAGCTGTTGGAGTTTTTTTGAAGATGTTTTTAGCACAGATAATGGAGAACCAGTGGATGCGGTGTATTTGGATTTTCAGAAAGCTTTTGATAAGGAAGAGGTTAGTAAACAAAATTAGAGCGCATGGGACTGGGGTAATATACTGATATGGACTGAGAATTGGTTAACAGACAGGAAACAGAGTAGGAATAAATGGGTCATTCTCAGAATGGCAGTCTGTTACTAGTGGGGTACCGCAAGGATCAGTGCTGCGGCCACAGCTGTTCACAATCAACATAAATTATTTGGATGTGGGGATCAAATGTAACATTTCCAAATTTGCTGATGGTACAAAATTAGGTGGGAATGTAAGTTATGAGGATGATGTAAGGACGGTTTGTACAGGCTAAGTGATGGGCAAGAACATGGCTGATAGATGAATATAATGTGATTAAGTGTGAACTTATCCACTTTGTTAGAAAAACAGAAAGGCAGAGTATTTCTTAAATGGTGAGAGGTTGGGAAGTGTTGATGTTCAAAGGCTCCTGGGCGTCCTTGTTTGTGAGTCACTAAAAGCTAGCAGGCAGCTGTAGCAAGCAATTAGGAAGGCAAATGGCAAATTGGCCTTCATTGCAAGGGATTTGAGTACGAGAGTAAAGATGTCTTGCTGAAATTGTATAGAGCCTTGGTGAGACCGCACCTGGAGTATTGTGTACAGTTTTGGTGGTCTTATCTAAGGAAGGATGCACTTCCCACAGAGGGAGTACAACGGAGGTTCACCAGACTAATCCCTGGGATGGCGGGATTGCCTTATGAGGGGAGATTGAGGAAACTGGGCGCATATTCTCTAAAGTTTCGAAAGATGACTGGTGATCTCATTGAAACTTACAAAATTCTTACAGGGTGTGACAGGGTAGATGTCTATAGCATGTTTCCCCTGGCTGATGAGTCTAGAGCCAGGGGACAAAGTCTCAGAATAAGAGGCAGGTCATTTAAGATTAGATGAGGAGGAATTTCTTCACTCAGAGATTGATGAATCTTTGGAATTCTCCACCCCAAAGGGCTTTGGAAGCTCAATCACTGAGCATGTTCAAGACTGAAATAGGCAATGGGGAAAAATGGCATAGAGGTAGATGATCAACCATGATTTGTTTGAATGGTGGAGCAGGCTTAATGGGCCAAATGGCCTACTCCTGCTCCTATCTTTCCATGTTCCTATTTAATCAGCTCGTCATCATAGGACGATCCTCTCATCCCAGGGACTAATGTAGTGAACCTTCTCTGTACTGCTTTCAAGGCAAGTATATCCTTCTTTAAATATGGAAACCAAAACTGTACACAGTATTCCAGGTGTGGTCTCACCAAAGCCCCATACAATTGTAGTACGGCTTCTTTATTTGTGTTCTCTAATCCCCTTGCAGTAAAGGCCAGCATCCATTTGCCTTCTTAATTGTTGTACCTGCATGCTAACTTTCTGTGTTCCAATGAAGCACTTTTGGAACGTAACCACTGTTGTAACGCTGGTGCCTGCCAATATTCGCACAGCAAGATCCCACAAACAGCTCTTAAAGGCTGATCCCACAAACTAGATAAGCTGTTACTTAGTTATGTTGATTGAGGGAGAAATACTGGCAGCAAATTTGGAGAACCCGCCTGCTCTGCTTTGAGATTGTTCCATAGGATCTTTTACCTCCACCTGAGTACCTGAGGTACCCGAGGTACCCGAGCTTCTGGAGTAGGACCTGAACCCATGACTCCCTAACTCAGAGGTGAAAGTGCTACCAACAGAGCCACAGCTGACATCAATGAATTAAATAGACTTCTAGGAAGAGTAATGGAAGTCACAATCCTGGACATGTTTAAGAAATAGGTGGTTGCTTAAATGGGAGGCAAGTCAAAGATCTCCCAGGTGGTTAAATTAAGATGGGCTGATGACCTCCCTCCTCCCTAAAATGTCTTTTATAATTGTGAACAAATATAAATTGTGGTTGTCATCAAAGTAAAAATAAGTTCGAATTCAGCCACTGGAGGGTGCACTATTACAGCCTTTAAGAGCCATTGACATTAGGAGGCGTCAATACTAAACTTGTATGGTTTGAACCATGAGGTAGACTTTCCGATTTGGGTGCAGTCAGGAAATTGGATGTAAATGGCACTTGAAATTGCATTCATTAAGTTACCATTCAAGTTTCCATTAAGATTTATTTGTATAATTAAAAGCGTAAAATCTTCTATCAACCAGTGCATTCAGTCAGCAAAATAGAACACAATTGTTTTTCTTTCCTTTGCATTAAATAAATACTGATTGATGTATTTACGAATGATTTGTTTGAACTGGTTTGAACCTGGTGCAGTTTTACTAATACAGTCAAAAATGAATTTATCGCAAAAAAATAAACATTTTTAGCAGAAGTGTCCAGTCCTTCACCTGTGAATAACCTGATTTTAAATCACTGAAAATGTGTTAGTAAAAAAATTATCCTGAACCATATGTACGCTGCTAGCCAGATGTTCATTAAGTTAAATATTTTTTTAACATGTAACATGTGCCTATGCACCTAAAAAAACTTGATGGAAGTATCCCTTGAATGTCAGCAGATAGGCACAATGGAAGGAAACTTGCCATCCTCAGTAAAGCAACCTGGAGGCATGGCCAGTTTTATGGACGGGGCCAGCTTTGGATAAAATGAATTTGAACCCAGCATGAGAGATCACAAAACCTCGGTTTTATTCTCACAGGCCCAGCCTATTTCACCTATTTTGTATTGATAAAGCTAGGGAAACTTTACCCCCAAGTGTCAGGGCTCAAAATGGCTCCAACATGGAGCAAAATAAGACTTTCTTCTCATTCCTCCCCCTGTGAGGTTGAGCTGGGGTTGCCAACCCTCTAGGATTGGCCTGGATACTCCAGGAATTGAAGATCAATCTCCAGGACACTGTTGGGTGCAACCCTGGAGAAAAATTATTGAGACATTTAAAAAGATAGTTTTAAAAAATTTTCTTTAAATATTTCTCTTCACCAGATATAAAAATAATGAAAATGGGGGAGGGGGGAAAGGCTGTTTGATTGACAGTTGAGCATCATCCAATTGGGTAATGAATCTTTTTGCTTTCCAATTGGCGTAGGAAGACAGTGTGTCACAGGAATGGGTGTGTTGGCCGACTAATGGCTGGATCATGGCAGCAAATCATTCCTTCAGGAATACATTTAATCACAGTTGGTAACTCTAGGTTGAATGCAGGCTAAGCTTCTGGCCGCATTTATAGTAAAAGTGCAGTATTGGTGCTAGGTGGAACGGATTCTGTAATAAAAACACCCACTTAGTGAATTGTGGGATATGGGAAATTAACCCAAGGAATATCCCACTGAAGGACGCTCTGCAATATGACTTGATACCTAATGTGTTGAATACGCCCTTTGGCACCATGTGTGGATTTAATTTACGGAAAATGTAGTGAAAGCACAAACTACATTGTTACATGATTTGGACATGAAATAAATGTGATGCAAATAATGCAATATGTCACCATTATTCCCTTCTCAAAAAATCAAGTCACAAATGATTGGTCATGAAGAAGTGCCCTTTCTATTCTTTAATGAAAAAAATAAACAGAAGCATTTTTTTGCATTAATTGTGTTATACCAATGCAAGTTGTTGTTGTTTTCTGGTAAAATAGGCAGTACGCTGCACGAAAAATACCTTTATAATGGATTGGCCTCATGTTTTGCCTGTGGATTATTAACTTTAAACCACTCCTGTTCTCTAAGCTGAATGCTTGCTCTTAACCACAAAATTGACTCTATTTAGCACAGTTGATTGGCCTCTCTGTTTTTTGGCTGCATAGGATTTGGAGACACAGACTTGCCTAGCATCTGTATCTCCCTCTCAGCCCCATGGGCTGAATCCAGAGGAAGGACAGAAGGCACTACAATGGTGTCTTGGCGTTGTAGAGGCTGTGTACTGCCAGGAGAGGCTTATGTACTTGGCTCGCTCTTCCAGTAAGATAACCAGCGACAAAGAATCATGCAACTGCATTTGACGCAAAACCACTGACATGCTTTGTAACATTACAACAGTGGCTCCACGAACAAAGTTCTTCATTAGCTGCAATGCTCTTTAGGATGTTCTCAGTAAAAAGGATTATTATAAATGCAAGTTCTTGCTACTTACTTGAAAAACTTGGATCACAACTCTGTAACTATCTTTTCTCAAAAATAATATTCCTGCAAGTTCTTCATTGAAACAAACCTTCTCTCAGGTGTCTGAATCATTGCCAACATTTGAGTACTCCTTTCAAGCTAGGGAGTTCAAAACTGCATCCAAAATATGCCCCAAAGAATGATTTGTACTAGGTTTGAAAGGCTCATCTTAATTTGTAACCTGATTGATCAGCCACACTTAAAGCAGATTCATGTTGACCAATTTATAGTTTCTATTTGTTGAGAAGAAGGTTTTTAGAAGAAGATACTTATTATTCAGGAAAAAAGTTGCTATTTGAGCTTGATCTTCCTGATCAATGGAATCTTCAAGTACAATCCTTAGGCCTGCAGGCTGTTTTTGGCAATAACTGTTTGTTCTGAAATTACTTTAATGGTGGTATTTCTCAGAGAAGTGCACTTGCTATTAATTATTTGGAATAACAAATTGCTTGGAGGATGTATTGTAAAAGCTATTGATCTTAACCTGAAAGCTGCTGGTGAGTTGTTGTACTAACTGCTTCATTAATATGTTCCCTTGGCCACTAGATGGTACTCTGTACACAAAAAAATGCAAATTTCTAAGGCTGTCACTACCCTTAAATGAGAGGATAAAACCGCCACCTTAAACATTCACATGCTCCACCGCTAATGCACAGTGGCAGCAATGTGTACCATCTACAGGATGCACTGTAGCAACTCACCAAGGCTCCTTCAATAGCAGCTTCTAAACTTCACAGCCTCTTCCACCTAGGGGAATAAGGGCAGCAGATGCATGGGACAACACACCATCTGCAAGTTTCCTTCCAAGCCACCCACTATCCTGAATTGAAACTATAGAATAATTCCAGCAGTGTTACTGAGTCAAATCCTGGAACTCCCTCCCTAACAGCACTGTGGGTGGTACCTACACCCCACAGACTTCAGTAGTCAAGGAGGTGGGTCGCTATCACCTTCTCAAAGGCAACTAGAAAGAGGCAATAAATGTTAGCCTTGGCAGCGATGGCCACAATCTGTGAGTAAATGAAAAACAGCTACTGGTGTGTCAGGATAAATTACTGATTATAAATTGTCACAATACTCCTGTCGAGCTGTTCCATCCTATTGTATTCCATCCTATTCTTGACATACGTTCAGGTGTCTAGAATGTCCACTCTCAACCAAAAAAAATCATTCATTTGCTTTGTCATCTTGTCACCACTCACTGGAACAATTTACTTATAGCTTCCAATGTTTGTTTTTGTCCTTATGATTTTCTCTCTGTTCTCCTAAAGGGTGAGACTGGAGTTACTAATTCTGGTCAAATGTATTCCTGGAAGTTTGGTCACAGGACATTTGATCTTTTGATATTTGATCGTGTAACATTTGGGATGGGAAGTTGGAGAATCGGAGACCATACTTATATGAACTAGAGTTTGGGAGAGAAAAGTGACAGAGTGGAGTCAGAACAGGGTGCCAAAAATTACTGCTGTTTCAGAAGATTCAGCAGTGAAATTATTATTTGTATCAGGACACATTCCCTGCTCTCCCTTCTTCAACAATAATTGCAGATATTCAGGGACTGAATGTACTATTGATGAAGAGATGTTTTGCGTTTCAATTGATAGCACAGAAGGTCCAAAGTCTCCAGACATTATTGAAGGAAGATTTGAAGTGACACTCGTTGGCTTTGAAAAATGGGGCCGTTGCTTATTTTGGCCAATATTAATGAATTGTGTGTTTTCCAAGAGCGCAGTTTCATTAGCACCAAGAGTAAATAAAAATTCCAACTATAATAATGATCCCTTAATAATTGTCAGGCAGCTCCTGAGCCAATTCATCTGTACAAATGTCGTATATTTGTTAATCCACCTGTAGAATGTGCAATTGTCATAGAAAAATGACTCAACGCCATGAGAGAAAGTTACCAGGCCCACCGCAAATCCTTTATAACTCTAATGGAACATCACTAAGACGTTGCTGGTGGGAGGAAGATGAACTTGAAATGTGCAAAGGCGGAGGCAAGTCTGGGAATATGTGACAGTGGCAGTGAATTCTGTACCAATCACTAGAAGGACCTGAAAGAAGTAGAACAACTAAAGGAAGGATATCAAGATATTACTATCAAGCACATCATAAATGGGCATGAAGTAGTAAAGATGAATGCTGCACTGACAGTGAAATATGCTAACAAAAATGTAGCAATTTCAAATTGGAACGGCAAGGATACCTAAAGTTATATTGTATGTGGAGTGAATTAAAGGAAGGATAAAGTAATAGGAGAATAAAAGGGCAGAGCATCACTTAAATGGAAAACAACTGCAGTATTCCAAGATGCAGAGAGGTCTAAGTTTTCTAGTGTTTGAGTCATAGAAAGTTAGTACGCAGGTACAGGAAGTAATTAAGAAGGCTAATGGAATGCTATCCTTTATTATGAGAGGAATTGAAAATAAAAGTAAGGATGTTATGCTTCAGTTATACAGGGCATTGGTGAGACCACATTTTGAATAGTGTGTGTAGTTTTGGTCTCCATATTTAAGGAAGGGTGTAAAAGCATTGGAGGCAGTCCAGAGGAGTTTTACTAGATTGATACCTGGAATCTGTGTACTGTCTTATGAGGAAAAGTTAGACAGACTGGACTCGTTTCCACAGGAGTTTAGAAGATTGAGGGGTGACTTGATTGAAGTATCTATGATCCTGAGCCGTATTGACAAGGTGGATGTGGAAAGTATGTTTCCTATTGTGGGTGAGTCCAGAACTAGGAGCACTGTTTTAAAATTAGGGGTTGCCCTTTTAGGACAGAGATGAAGAGGAATTTTTTCTCTCAGAGGGTTGTGTGACTTTGGAACTCTCTGCCTCAGAAAGCAGCGGAGGTGGGGGTCATTGAATTTTTTTAAGGGGGAGGTAGATAGATTCTTGTTAGGCAAGGGAATCAAAGGTTATCAGGGGTATATGGAAATGTGGAATTCAAAATACAAACAGATCAGCCATGATCTTATTGAATGGCGGAGCAGGCTTGAAGGGCCGAATGGCCTACTTCTGCTCCTATTTCGAATGTTTGAAGTTTGTATGAAAAAGCATTGCAGCAAACGATTTCCACAGGCCAGATGATTCGCTGATGCCATGCGAACAAGCAATCTCTTCAGGAGGAACAACTTTAGAAAGTCTGGGTTCTGTGGTGTATGAAAGACTGTACTCAATATATTCCAGTCAGATTATTCCAATATTGCATGACATGTCTCAAAATTGTTAATACAAAATAGTTAAGCACAAGCTTGGGAAGGATGTGAGAGTCCTTGAGAGAGTGCAGAGGAGATTTACCAGAATGGTTCTAAGGATGAGGGAATTTAGCTACAAGATTAGGTTGGAGCAGCTGTGGTTGTTCTCCTTCGAGAAAAGGAGGTTGGGGAACAGATCAGATAGAGGTGTACAAGATGATGACAGGTTTAGATAAGGTAGACAAAGGGAAATTGTTCCAATTAGCTGCTAGAGCAAGGACTAGGGGACACAGGTTTAAAGTTTTGGGCATGAGATACAGGGGGAATGTGAGGAAGAACTTTTTGACATAGCACTTGGTAATGACCTGAAACTCACTAAATACAAGGGTGGAGGAAGCAGAGACGATGAATGATTTCAAAAGGAAATTGCATGGGTACTTGAGGAAAATTAACCCGCAAGGCTACGAGGACAGAGTAGGCGAATGGGACAGACCTGGTTTCTCTATAGAGAGCTGACACAGACTCGAAGGGCCGAATGCCATAATGACTCTAGGGCCGGATTTTTCCAGACCCTCATGCCGGTGGGATCTTCCGGTCCTGCCAGTGTGAATGGAGGTTTAAATGGCTCGCCGGACCCACCATGGGGGAACCCACTGTGGAGGGACTGGCAAATTCCAGCCTATGATCTAAGCTGATAATGAAGCACTCAACAGCAGTACAGTATCAATGTGGAAAAACTGCCTATTTTTTCATCTTTTCTTTTTGCAGAGTAGGGATAAAGCAGTCACCCTTAAGCTGAAACGAAAAAGAGATGCTCACCATAGCAAACAATACTTGGAGCAGACTGTCGTTCTGAAATGAACAGTTCAGGAGAATTAGACAGTGATAGGAGTAAGAGGTCTTCTGGTGCAGTGGATTGTGTCCCTACTTCGGAGCCAGAAGTTCTTGGTTCGCGTCCCACCTCAGGACTTGATGGCCAAGGAAGGTGCATTCATAACTCGGCCAAACAGGTTGAGTATCAACCTGCAAATCCTTCCAACACACGCCAATAGCAGGCGGTAAGAGCAGGAGAGATTCCTGGTCAGCCATGTGATGGAAAGAAAGTGGGAGCCTCTGCCATCACTATTCATAGCTCCAGACTACAGCATGCATGTAGAAGTGCAAGTTACCACAGCAACTCGGACTCCCTGAATGAATTGTAACTCACCACCACCATTCGGCAGTAATTACAGACAACAAGCACTTGTTAGAAATTTGATGCAGTGATGGTTGATGAATGTATCGTTCGCTGACACAAAAGGGTACCAGTTGACCCTCCTGATTTTTATGTCAGTGTGGGTCCGCTTTGTAATGGAGGCTGATGTACCATGGAGGTCATATTGAGGGATCACTAATATGCTTGCATTTAACAGCCTGGACAGTATGGAAAGGTGCCCCACAACAAGAATTTTCATTTATATAGAACCTTTAAAGTATTAAAACACCCCAGGGTGCTTCACAAGAGGGTTATCAAACAAAATTATCGAAACAAAAGCCACATGAGGAGGTATTAGGACAGGTCACCAAATGTTTGGTAAATGAAGTAGATGCTAAGGAGTGTTTGAAAGGGGGATAGAAGAATAGCGAGATGGAGAGGTTTAGGGAGCAAATTTTAGAGCTTAGCGCCTAGGCAGCTGAAGGCAATGCCATCAATGGCGGAATGATTAAAGTTTTCATGTGCAAGCATCCAGAATTGGAGGAGCACAGATATGTCAGAGGGTTTTGGAGCTGGAGGAAGTTACGAATAGATATGCTGCCATTTCCCATCTCCATAATGCCATAAACTCAGACAGCTCCAATCAAAAACTAAGAGCACCCCGACCTCAGTCACTGAGCTCCAATATGCTGATGATGCTGCAGTAAGTGTTGTGTCAGAAAGGATCTCCAGAGAATCGTCGACGTATTTACTGAGGCGCATGAGAGGATGGAGCTTAACATTCAGAAGACCAAAATCCTCCATCAGTAAACTCCAAACGCACAGGCCCCAGCCCCATTGATTTGGATTCATGATAAGTGCTTGGAAAATGTGGAATACTTCCAGTACCTTGGAAGTTATCTTTCACAGAAGGCAGACATTAACAAAGAAACCCAGCATCGCCTGAAATCTGCTTGCACAGCCTTTGTGCACCCGAGGAAGTGAATGTTTGAAGATCGTGACATCAAAACTGAAGCCAAACTCATGGCCTACCAAGTGGCCATGATCCCATCCAGTAAGTAAGTAAGGGCTGAAATATGGACAACGTATGGGCAGCACCTCAAAGCACTGAAGTCATACCATCAACACTGCCTGCAGAAGAACTTACATATTAAGCAGGAGGTGACATGCAGCAATAGCAGTGTCCTCTCACAGGCAGGCATCATAAGCATCGAGACTATGATCATCCGCCATCAGCTTCGTTGGCTTACTCACATAGCTCAGATGTCAGATACCAACCTCCCAAAGCAAGTCTTCTCCCAGTTCAGTCAGGGCAGACGCACCAAAGGAGGTCAGAAGAAGTGCTTCAAGGATGTGCTGAAAGCCATCATGAGGAAATGCAACATTGACATCAACTCCTGGGAGGCCATCACCTTGGACTGAATCAAATGGTGGCAGAGCCTGTGGGAAAATTCACAGCATTTTGAGACCCAACAATGATAGAATGAAAAGGAAAAGTGAAAACAGTGAAAATTAACACGACCAGACATCCCACATGGCAACAAATGCCCCACATGCCATAAAGTCTGCCGATCCTGCATCGGCCTCATTAGCCACCTTCGGACTCATGGAAGAAAATCATCCTTGCTAGCAAGGGATAGCCAATAACAACAAAAAAAAATGCCATAGAGCATTAGTAGTTTGCCCTGCAGTACGCAATTGAGTCTGACAAAACCAGTAGCATCTTCACTAGAACTTGAGTTACAGAGGTCAAATATACTGAAGAAGCATCTTTCATGAATGCTCCAATTATTGCTAAAATGCTTTAGGGTCAAAATTCCAAGATGCAGTCAACTTGATTGGCAAATGATACAGGTAAAGATTCTGAAAACCCAAAGAATCCCTCAGACATGGAGCAATGGGCATAGAAATGATGTGCTCTCCAGCAGCCTCTTGCTTGGAGTATATCTGGTTGTCAGGGACAGTTTTGTGCCAACACATAGCCCAGCAGAAGTATCTGTCTCTGAACACATTGACTTCAGCAAAGAGGAGCAGTCTTACCAAGTGCCCAGAGTTAATCACATTGGGCCTTAGGAGAACACAAAGGAATGGCACCATGCACAGAATTAACAAATAAGAGCGAAATACATCAACAAAGTACATTAAACATCTACATTACCACCATTGTGCAATTAAACAAGATGCATTCACTTTTTCGCTTGATCTTCCATTGTGCTGAAAATAAAGGGGGAGATTTAACTCTCGCTGCTCCACAGCAATGGACCAGGTGAACAGTTAAAAGGAGCAGCCCCAATTCCTGCTCCTTTCCTGTTTTCAATTTTGGCAGCAAATGCAATGCCTGCCAGGTTCTAGCAAGAAACGTATGTGTCAATGCTAATCGGGGTCTTATCACATTGTTAGGTGCCCAGAAACCTTGTGCATAATTGTTCTTAATGGAGCAAGGAAGAGCTCCTTCAAATCTTCTTAAGGGTTTGTGCTGCCACAGGCTTGCCCCTCCCTACCTATAAGACCCCGCTGAACACCAGTCCCCCCACCGATCCTGTGTACAGCTAAACAGTCCCATTGTGTCTCTAAACTTCAAATTTCCTTTCCCATCTGTTGCCAGCTGGCACTTTGTGTCCATTTTAGGTGGGCAGCTGACCCATGTATCAATGAGATGTGAGGTTTAAGATGACCCGGGCTTGAAATTCACGTGGTGTGTTTCATACTCATCTGCATGCATCCCGCAAACCCCACCCCCCCCCCCCACCCACCCACCCCCACACTACTCCAGAGTCCTGTGACCTGCTCCAGGTTAAAATCCACCTCAATGCCTGAGCTGCCCAAATTTTTTTTATTCATTCATGGGATGTAGGCTTTGTTGGCTGGGCCAGCATTTTTTGCCCATCCCTAGTTGCCCTTGAGAAGGTGTTGATGAGCTACCTTCTTGAACAGCTGTCAACTGTGCATATTTACATGGACCCAGTACACCTTCACTGCCACTGGTAGTGTGTGGTAGATTACTGATTGTCTCTATGTAGATCCTGTTGCATGCCAGTGAACTCACAGTGAACATGAACTTCCTCGTGCATTGCTTTTGTACTGCCCTAGTAAAAGAAAAGAGAGTTGCACTTTTATAGCACCTATCATAAGACCATAAGACATAGGAGCAGAAATTAGGCCATTCGGCCCATCGAGTCTGCTCTGCCATTCAATCATGGCTGATAAGTTTCTCAACCCCATTCTCCCGCCTTCTCCCTGTAACCTTTGAGAGCGACAGAGCGACAGAGAGCAAGAGAGAGAGCGACAGAGAGAGAGAGAGCGTCAGAGAGAGAGAGAGAGAGAGCGAGAGAGCGCAAGAGAGAGAGAGAGCGAGAGAGAGAGAGCGACAGAGAGAGAGAGCGACAGAGAGAGAGCAACAGAGAGAGAGAGTGAGAGAGAGAACAAGAGAGAG
This sequence comes from Cetorhinus maximus, assembly GCF_964194155.1. Lineage (NCBI taxonomy): Eukaryota > Metazoa > Chordata > Chondrichthyes > Lamniformes > Cetorhinidae > Cetorhinus > Cetorhinus maximus. The sequence goes on from NC_135887.1 coordinate 123,130,965, forward strand.
AGACAGAGAGACTGGGAGACAGAGAGAGGGAGACAGAAAGAGAGCGAGAGAGAGAGAGCGAGAGAGAGCGAGAGAGAGAGAGAGAGAGCGAGAGAGAGAGAGCGAGAGAGAGAGAGAGCGAGAGAGAGAGAGAGCGACAGAGAGAGAGAACGAGAGAAAGAGGGAGACAGAGAGAGAGAGCGAGACAGAGAGAGAGAGCAATAGAGAGAGAGCGAGAGAGATGACCACAGGGTGCCCCAAATAACTTTATAGCCAATGAAAAACTTTCCTTTTAAAGTGTGGTCACTGTTGTAGGAAACACAGCAAACAATTGTACATGAAGCCCCACAAGCAGTAATATGATAATGACCAGGTTATCTGCTTTTAATGATGCTGGTTCAGGGACAAATATTGCCAGGATAACTCCTTGACTCTTATTTGAAATAACGCTGTGGGATCTTTTATCTCTGCCTGAGAGGGCAGAAGGAGCCACAGTTTAACATCTCATCTCAAATGATGGTGCCTTCGACAGTACAGCAACCCGCTTAGTACTACATTGGAGTAGCTCACTCCATTGCAGAAAACCTGGTCCTTCAGAGAGTCCGGTGCAAATCGTGCACCTTCCATTGCATCTGCTTTAATGCATGGAAAAGCATGGGCTTCTTTCGTACTTGTGTTTCCGATAGGGCAATCAGTACCCCAACAGTCCTCTGTGTGAAGTAGTTTTTCCTGACCTCTTCCTTAGTTCTTTTGATAATCTTATTTGAATTCCAAAGCAATAACTCCAGTATTTTTACCTTTACATGTTGTCATCCACCTAGCAGATGAGCTAAGCTATTAGTCAATGATGAGCTTCATTTAAAATAGAATGATACAGCACAGAAGGAAAACATTCAGCCCGTCATACCTCTGCTGGCTCATTGAAAGAACTATCCAATTAGTCACACCCCCGCTTTTTCCGCATAGCCCTGCAAATGTTTCCATTTCAATTACTTATCCACTTTCTTTTTGAAAATTATTATTAAATCTCCTTTCAGACAACATTCTAGATTACGACAACTCGGTGCATAAAAAAAATTCCCCTCGTCTCTTCCATGTCTCTTTTGCCAATAATAATTCTGTATAAAAGAACGATTAACACCGCACAGTGTTTCACATTGTTTGTACTTTCACTCACATGGTATTTTTAGAGGTGAACTGTAATGAGACAATGTTCTGAGTAATGTACGCTTTGAGAAAGGTAAATGAACTTAAACTGGCAAGCCTGCTAATATCGAAGCTTTTTGCAACTAAAGCAACTAAAGCAAAATGAGTAGAGATGGAGGAGCTCAGCTCACAAATGTACCAAGTGTGAAATGGTCATCTGAGTCTGACTGGGGCATCTTTTACATTCTGTTCAAATGAGTGATGAGCTATCTCTGTTAAAGTGAACAGGGTCAATGAACTACCATAACATTACAAAACCCAATGAATGCTTCACACCCTCTTTTGACTGTCAGGTTTTAGTCTTTAATATTACTGTTGTTGAGATAAGACGGGAGAGTTTTATTAACATAATCAAATTCTAGAGCAATATGAAACATCACAGGATGTGATACATCACTGACTGGAATTAGATCTTCCCGTCCCAATATATTCATGCTCTTCCTGTTGCAGTGTCATGTTCACAAAGTATTGTTGGAACAAAACAAAATCAGAAGTGTGATTTCTGCCTGGACAGTGCAAAGCTATGAATGTATCAATTTACTTTACTTTGTGTTATATGGGGAGGGCCCAGACCAGGCAGCATAACCTTAAAATTAGAGCTAAACCATTCAGGGATAATGTCAAGAAGCATTTCCTCCCACAAAGGGTAGTGGAAATCTGGAGCTGTCCCCCTCAAAAAGCTGTTCAGGCTTTCCAAACTAAGATTGGTAGATGTTTGTTAGGCAAGAATATCAAAGGTATGGAATCAACGTGGGTAAGGGATTCAGACCGGCCCTCGTGCAATAAATGGCTGAGCAGGCTCAAGGGGCTGAACAACCTACTCCTGTTCCTATGTTCCTATCATGAATTAGATGCTCATAGTGACCGCAGGCTTACTTGTGAAAATACAGGCCCAGAGGGTGAGGAAGACATACCTCATAAATTGCAAATTATTGCAAGCTGTTGGCCATTAGTTTTGCAAAATAGCATCCTGCCATCTATGTCCCTATTGTTTTCATAAAGTTGCTGCATTTGCACAGTAATTGTCTATTACACTTGCCACAGATATTTAAGCCTAGTAATTAACAGTATAAATATCCTTTTAATGATACAATAATTGTTAATGATTAATAGTCAATATATCTGACCCAGAAAGTGAACTATTATTGCTGGGTCAAATTCCTTCAAGTATGAAATGCCTTAGATTTTACAAATGTCAAATTTTAAATTAAATTTTTTTTCTTACTGATCCTTTGTCTTTTTTTCTCTTTCTGTTAGTCCAATCTTTCCATCTCACTTTCTCTTTCTATACTGATTTGACACTGAATTCACCCACTGTAATTCATCTTCCTTCTCAGTCCTTTCCCTTTCTAATTCTCCATCCTTTAATCTCATTGTTTAAGGAAATAGACTGTTCCCATTGTTCACCAAAGTCCCAGATGCCCTGTTGCCCTCGCCGTGTTGTTACCAACTCACACTACCAACAACTTTGTGGGCCAAAGGTATTAAAACATAATCATACACATTTCAGTCTAACAGGAAAGGCTGCAAGATGCCCCACACCAGCAAAAGGAGCAAAACCAGCAATAAGATTTTTGGAGGTTTAGAGTGCCAAGTTAGTCAACAAGCATTCCTTTATGTTGCTTTATTCAGGCCAATCTTTCACTCTCTTTATATTCATTAAATAGTCTGATGCCTGATTAGTGATGTGCAATCAAGTGCCATTTTTTAAAACATCCCACTCCCTGGTACTGGCATAAGGTGTGTTTGTGTGGTGTCCTTGAAAGTAGGGACAATTACAATTGCTTTACTGCGGTACATAAAAGCATGTGGAGAGATGTGTAAATTTCAGATGGTGCTTTGGTTAACACCACCCATTCTTGTGGTCTCACAGCAACACATTACAAATTAGACTCCTGCTCCCAACAATGTGGTTTTTGCTTGACTGCAGGAAAAGGAGGCAATTTGCAATATTCACAGACAGTATTCCAACACTTAACCAAGCAGAAGCAGTACTGGTTTTGGGGATGTGTGCCAGGGGATTTGAACCAGAAATTAAATAGTCTCACAACATGCTAAAACCCAATTGGAACGCTTAATAAAATTTACTAAGGTTTGCTATTAATCTTAGTACTAAGGCCAATGGCAGCTCCAGAAATTTTGCCCTAAGAAACTCTTCAAATGTATGGAATCCAAGTCTGAAAAGTTGTGATGTACAGGTTCAAGCATTGCATAGAATAAAATCATATGGCGGAGTTGTCCTGATTTGCACAAAGTGCAGTATTGGGCAGGAACAAAGACTTCTACCTGCTGCTGCAATGGCAGATTTTTGCACCGCATTATCCCATTCCCATCTCATTAACTATACAGGAGCAGGAGACATGCCATCTCACTGACTGGTGGCCTCTGATTTACACACCATGCCGTTACCTCGCTGCTCCCTTACGCAGGGCGCCATATTTGGACTGCAGCCATGCGCACACTTCTCCATGCTTGCAGTCCAGGACTGCACCAGTGAAGACATGGTCCCAAAAGCCAAGAAGAGGGCAGCACCCCGCCCCCCTCACCCGATTCAGTGATGCACCCTTGAGATGCCTTCTGGATGCCATGGAGGCCTGCCGCAATGTCTTCTACCCCCACTCTGGCCGCAGGAGGCACATCATTCTCACCACTCCAGCTTGTGAGGCAGTGGCAGAAGTGGGCAGTGCCAATGCTGCACACAAGAGGTCAGCCATCCAGTGCAGAAAGATGCTGAATGATCCCATCTGTGCTGCCAGGATAAGGCAATCATCTCATCACGCTTAGCTCACAACTCACAAGGCCATCACACATTCACTAGCATCTCACTCACTGCCAGCTCAAGGGACATCACCACCCACTCTCTCACACACACCCTCACATCTCCATCTGGCCTCATCTCCTCTGGGCATTGCCTCCTCAGCCCTCACCATCTTGAGGCCATTTGCACAGATCAGCATGACCCCCACACACACACCCTGGGATAACCCCCTTCCCCAGTACAGCCTTCGCTCTGCAGCCTCCTCCCTTGTCTGAGGCCACTTCTCCCCCTTCCCCAAGTAAGCCCTAGCCCTGCAACCATTGAAAAGCCACCCCCGCTTTACGGCTGGTCTGGTAGGTGGTAGCCTGGCCGTGAGCCCCCTAACAGTGATGTGGTGCTGCCTGTGAAGCCTGGCGCTGATGACTGTGAGTGCTTCCCGAAGCAAGGTGGGCAAACAAACCTCGAAAACCCAAGCGAAGTGCAACTCGCCAGATGCACGTTCCTTATGTCGCTTGTGCCTGGATGATCCAGCATGAGGGGATGATTCTGGTGAGCAGGGCTTATACTGAGATGTTAAAGTATTGAAATTAGCTTCCTGATGTGCTGCCGTGGGAAACCCGGCCCGCCATTAATGAGTGGAGCAGATGACTGCAAACTGGTTTCAGGACAGTGTAAAATCAATTTTTGGACTCCTCGCCATGTGGTCCCCTCCCCCGTCACGGCCCAACAACAATGGGGCTGGAAAATTCCAGCCTTAGAATTTTACAGCAGAAGGAGGCCATTTGGCCCATCCAGTTTATGATTACATCCATCTCAGATCCATCCATTTAGTTCCATTCCTCTGACCCTGCCTCAGAGAGTTTTATATTTTCCTGGTTTAAATATTTATCTGCTCTCCTTTTAAATTCTATCATAGCTTTTGCTTTGACTGCTGCTTCTGGTTGGATATTTCATGTTCTGAAAAGCCTCTTGTGTAAAGTTGATATTGAGGAAGAAAGCTATATACCGCAGGAAGATATCAATAGACCGGTCAGGGGGAATTCAATCCAGGGAAGAGCAACAGAATTCATTTTGGAAGGGCAGACAAGGCAAGATAATGGCCCAGATCTTCCGGTCTCTGGATGCAACCCAAGATGTGCATTGGGACCCGATGCAATGACTCTGTGGGAGTTGCCTGGGAAGTTTGAACTTTCTGATGGGCAATTCCCCTTCTCCCTGGGACCCTCCGATAAAGTCTTCCACTCTGTGTTAGGAGACTTTGACTTACGTATCTGAATGGTTATCCAGGAAATTTTAGATAGAAAAATCCTAATCTGACTCCTCAGCAACTATACAACTGACATCCCCACCACCCCCCCCCATAAATCACTCACACTGAACCCCTGACTCGCCCCTTGACATCCTGACTAGCCTTCCTGACCTCCCAACTCCCCTCGACCCACCTACCAACTTACTACCCTATCCACCTCATCCAGCTGCCACTCTACCCCGCTGCCATCCTACCTACTAACCCACTTACCTCACCCACCTACCCACTTACCCGTACACTCAAAGACTAACACACTGAGAAGCTTTTCCTTTTATTCATTCACGGGATGTGGGCATCACTGGCCAGACCAGCATTTATAACCCATCCCTAGGTTGCACTAGTTCAGAAGGCATTTAATGGTCATCATCAAATTAGGGAAGGTGGTGGCATAGTGGTATTGTTGCTGGGCTAGTAACCCAGAGACTCAAGGTAATGCTCTGGGGACCTGGGTTTGAATTCCGCCACGGCAGATGGTGGAATTTGAATCCAATCAAAATCTGGAATTAAAAGCCTAATGATGACCATGAAACCATTGCCGATTGTTGTAAAAACCCACCTGGTTCACTAATGTCCTTTAGGGAAGGAAATCTGCTGTCCTTACCTGGTCTGGCCTACATGTGACTCCAGTCCCACAGCAATGTGGTTGACTCTTAAATGCCCTCTGAACAAGGTCAATTGGGGATGGGCAATAAACGTTGGCCCAGCCAGCGATGTTCACATGCCATGAATGAATTAAAAAATCAGACTTTTATTGAATTCAAATTCTACTATCTGCTGTGGTGGGATTCAAACCTGGGCCCCCAGAGCATTACCCTGGGTCTTTGGATCTCTAGTCAGGTGTTTATACCACTGTACTCTCGCCTCCTTGGGACCTTTCAACACTTTCCAGAATATGCCAGCTCGTGCCGTAAAAAGGTGGCTTCTGCACGGATTCTCTTCACTGCACTCTCTCCATGGACACCTGCCCTGAGGGAGAACTGCAGGACCCTCCATTGGAAGTTTGGACAAAAAAAACGTATGCAGGTAAGTGAGTAGTTTTCTGTCTGGTCAGTGATGGGCAATGGTTCCGAGGCTGACCGGAAGATTTGGACCAATAATAAATGGTAGGAAACACAGAAGTGTAGGGGAACATAAGGACCTTGGAATATGTGTCCACAGATCGCTGAAGTAGCAAGACAGGTAGATAAGGTGGATAATAAGGCTTGTGGAATATTTTCCTTTATTGGCAGGGTGATAGTATATAAGAAAAGGGAAGTTATGCTAGAGCACTGCATATAATTGCAGAAGGGATCTGATTGCAATAGAGAGGATACAAAGAAGATTTACAAGGACGTTGCCAGAACTGGAAAATTTTACTTACGAGGAAAGCTTGAATAGGTTGGGATTGTTTTCTTTGGAACTTAACTGAGGGAACATTTAATGGAGGTGTATAAAATTGTGAGGGTACTAGAGAGAGAGGATAGGAAGAATCTATTTCCCTAGCATAGAGATCAATAACCAGGGGCCACGGGTTTTAAGTAATTTATGTGATAAAAGGTTTTAAGTCGATGAAAAGTTATTTTCGTCCAGAGAGTGATGAAGGTCCAGAACTCACTGCCTTCTTCTTTTTGTTGTGCAGCTTTATATTCCCTCACCATTATTCCATGCAAGCTCTGGCTTGAGAATTGAAGACTCTCAGATCTTTAGGGCTTCATGGCTCTGGTAGTAGAAGGCATTCTAGGGAATGTCTCATCACACTCAGAGATGAAAGAATTTGTTGGCTGTATCTTCACTTCTGCATAAGGGCTTTGCAGCAGAACCAAGGCGTTTGAGACACAGCCAAGTAGGCCATGTTTCTCTGGCTCCTGATGAGAGGGATTCGTCTGGGTCATGAGGCACCTTGTGTGGCTTTGTCTGTAGATGTGTTGACCAATCATCAAGGCGGCAGCTGTGGGGGTTACAGTCTAGGGGCCAGGCAGTCTCTAAGAAGCTGCCCTTTGATTTGAGATTCTTTGTTGCTGACTCTTTCTGGAAGAGAGGATGACGAGGATCACTAGTCTTTGTCCATTCTACTCTTCATGTAACTTGCCTCCTTATGATGGGTGCAGTAATACCAGCAAGCACGTATAAGTCACCCACTTTAGTAGGTTTCAGGTAGTCAGTAATAGCTCTGCAAGCTGTGTTGACAGGATCCAATTTCCTGGCATGAGGAGAGTGTTCCCATACTGGGCACGCACATTCAGCTGCTGAGTACAGGGCAAGGGCAGTTGTTCTTAATGTTCTTGGTTCAGTTCCCCATTTAGAGTTGACCAGGTGGCAAAGGTGCCACCTTTGCCTTTACGATGAGGTAAACTGACTTAAAAGTTGGGTGTGCCAGTGTTCTCACATACCAATGTATGTTAAGTGCTCACTTTGCATCCCTATTCCTGAGATGGAAAGACCTAATCGGTGCCTTTTCATGGTTGGCCCACAGATAATTAATAGCATAGTAGTCGGTTACCTCAGCTAATACATCACTAAGGGACTTCTCTATGGTATCAAAAGATTGGTTCTGAGTCATCAGCATAGAAAAACCTTCTAATGTGTGGGTAAATGGGCTGGTCGTTGATATAAATATTGAATAGCAGGAGTGCATGAACACCACCTTGATTTAAGCCATTTTTCAGTCTTGCCATCTGCTTTGTTTTCCATGTTGGTCAATACAGAAATGTCTGTTTGTGAAGGAATGCAGTTATAAATATGGAGTTATAAGGTTAAAATTAATGATTCTGCTATGAAGTAGGGGTTAAAAATTAAAAGCAGAGTTCATCTGCGGGACAGAAGTTCAAAAAGCTTATAAATATGCCTGAGCATAATTGTGTGCTCAAGGACACCAACAAGCTGTGGCATAGGATATGGTATGTCCTCTAACACAAGGCAATTGCTGAGGAATTGGTCTCTACATCATCTCAGTAAGGCATTGATAAATTGCAAGACACCACAATCTAACAATGGATAGCCATGAGAATGACCCTAAATAACTTGTCAACTGAAACCTGGAAACTGAGTGTAGTGACCACTATCTGCATCTCTCATTATCCTGTTTGCCTAAAGGGTGTTGATGAAAACAAAGGATGTTATCCAGCACATGTGCTCACCATGCTTCCTCCTGGTTCAGCTCTTTTGTGATATAAATATTGAATCACACAGTAGGATTTTTAGACTCTTTGGATTCACCCCAGCATCTCTCAAAGTAAATTCATAGCTGCTGTAGTGTAGTGATGATAGTTCTCCTTTTAGTTGGGATAGAGGTATCTTGCTAGACTGGGTAGCTTTCTACTCGGGGATTTAAGATAATACTACTTTAAATATTGATGGATATCTTAAATATCTCTCTGTATCATTAAAAAAACTTGGATCCTTTGTGGGTACCCTTTGTCACTGAGGATCCAGCCCTGGATCCTGTGTAGTCCCTTGAAAATGTCTGGGATCTGCAATCTACTCAAGATGCATGAGTCATGGACGTTTCCTGGGCATCTGGCGCAAACCTGCATGATCAATTTCCTGTGGTCGCAGACCAGCTGTACATTGAGCAAGTGGAAGCCTTTCCTGTTTATGTATTGGAGTGCCTGTTGTCAGGGAGCTTTTATAGCCACATGAGTGCAGTCGATGGCACCCTGCACCTGTGGGAATCTGTAAATCTCAGCAAAACCCAGTGCTCTGGCGTCCTGGTGTGCTTGATCTCTGTTGAAATTGACGTAATTGTGGGTCTTGGCAAAAAGGGTGTCTGTGACCTCATGTGGGCATTTGTGAGTGGATGCTTGAGAGGTCCCACAGAGGTCCCCAGCGGAGCCCTGCAAGGAGCCACTGGCGTAGAAATTGAATGAAGCTGTTACTTTCAGAGCCACTGACAATGGATTGCCTCCCAGACCCCGTGGCACCAATTCCTGGAGAATGTGGCAAATGTGAGTCACCAGATTGCTGGACATGCAGAGGCATCAGCGACACTGGTTCTCGCTCACCTGCAGATAAGACACGCAAGTTCTGGTTGCCCTTGGCCTTGTGAGCCACCTACACACAATGTCGCTGTGCGCCTCACCCTCTCTGTCCGGAGGGGGCCCTGCTGGCACTTGGTCTTGAGGATTTTGCTCCTCCCTTTGGCGAGCTAGGCACCTCCGTCACAATCTTCTCCTTCTTCTCTCCAGCCTGAATGTGATTATGCAGGCAGCAATAAATCCAGGCTCAACCTTCCTAAAGGTCTCCCGCTCTCTGCAGTGCCAGTGAGAAACAGACATGAGTCAGCATTAGTCTCCAAATGTCCTCTTTCTGTCAATGTCTTGTCAGTGGACATGGGTTCAAGGGCTTTGTTCCAGTGTTGGCAACTACTTGCCCCTGAAATGACGGCTGGTGTGGAGTACGTTCCAAGGTGCTCCCCCCGACCCCCCTTTACATAATAACTGCTATGGTGTTGCTTTGGCCAGGTGCTTGGATATGCTGCTTTCAGCCCAGGTGCTAGGATCCTCATTCACTCACTCTAATACTACATTCTTTGGAATAAACATGAGGATAGATGTTTAGTCAGGAAATGAGAATATTTGAGGGGGCCTGAGGCTTCTCGTCTGTGAACCATCCAGCGCCATGAAGCTAACACAATTCTGAAGCTTGTCCAGTCGCCCAATTGCTCTGTATTTTGTTATCGCTCTGGGGGATTTCCACACTGCAAACAAGGGATGAATACAAGGCGATCGATTAGTGTCACTTTGTGGGATTAGTCTCGCATGAATGCGCATCATTGCTTCACTTCCTGATTCCCTACTTTGTCATTGAAAGGTTCATCACATGCCTTAATTGTGCATCTCTCCTGATTTGGGAATGCACAGTTCAGTTAGGTGCCACTTTAATCGGCTCCCTGGTGTATGTACCTGCCCTCTAACCTGCCTGCAGAGCCCTCTCCAGCAGAGCTTCTCCTCATTTTAATTTTGTGCTGCGCCATCGCTGCAGGTTGGAAGATGGTGGTGCTGAGCTCTCACTGCCAGACCAGCTTGGACCCTCCCTGTGTGAGTGTGGAAACCCATCCCAGAGGAGCTTAATGTTCCAGTTTCTCCCCCTCCACGATGTCTCAATCCTCCCCCTGTATTCCTTGATCCCATCATGATTGTGGTGGATATCCGTTTGTTAGCCCCAGAACATCTTGAGGTCGATGTGCCTATGCCCCATGTGGACCTTATTCCTCCCCATCTTGAGGCCACTATGTATATGCCTTATCCCCATCTGCAGGCTGCAGATGCCTCCCCTGGCTGAGTGTGCCATCTGCGGCCTAGTATGATGCCTGAAGCCCCACGGACCAAGGCGCGTGATGTTACTACAATGCCCCGTGCACATCATGCTGGGCATGACAGACTCTGGACAGCATGCCATCCTCCTCCCTGAACTGGCACAAGGTCAGTCTTTGCAAGCTCAACAATGTAAACTGAGGTGCTTCTTCACTCAGCACTCCTCCCACTCTGGCCCCAAGTGGCTTATGTCATTCTGTAACATACTCTCTCCCCATCCTGGCGCTGAGGACAGTGAGCCCTGCACCCTCCTTCAGTCATGTGTCTGAGTCCAATCTTCCCCACTCATACCCCCCAGTACAGCCCTAGCCCTTCAGCCCCTTCCTAGGCCTGAAGTCAGTTTCCCCCCCTTCCCAAGTACAGCCCTAAACCAGCAGGCATTAAAAGCCTTACCGCTGGTCTGGTAGGTGGAGACTTGCCTCTGAAAGTTGTGGTGCTGCCTGTGAAGCCTGGCACTGATTAATGTGAGCGGTGCGCGATGAAAGGTAGGTGAATGATCCTTGAAGTCACGAGTGAAGCGCAGGCTGCCAGCTGTACATCGCTGATATACCGTTGTGAAACACGTCAGTCTAATTGCACGCCGATGTGCCCTGATGGTCCAGCATGGTGGGGGGGGGGGGGGGGGGGGAGTGGAGTGGGGGAGGGGGGGGTGATTCTGGCAGGGAATCCTTATAATGAGATGCAAATATATTGAAATTACGTTCCCGACATGCCCGTCATTGAAGGCTGCAGCACACAACTGTGAACTGGCTTTACGGTGCCGTGAAACCGATTTTTGGCCTTCTTGTGATATTTCCCGCTCCTGCCCGCCATGACACCTGCGGCGAATGGGAGCGGAAAATCCCGGCCTACGTCTTTCCATTTTGAAATAGCGTATATCTCAAGAATTGTACCCAACCTCTGTAAATATCACCACATATGCTTTATGCTTTATATGAGCTTGTGCTACTAACAGAACTTGGTCGTTCTGCCAACTCTGACCCAAACAACTGCTCATGATGTGAACAAGGTCCCTTGTCCCCAGTTTATTATCAGGTTAGTCAGGTTAACACCATGTAAACTGAGAGTTTGTTTTGTGCAGAAGAATTCTAGTGTTTCATTTGTTAACATGTTTTTTCACATAAACCTTGCCAGTCAGTGTTGGCTTTATCTTGCTCTCTCTGCTATTGATTGTGCGGGAGGATCACAAATGAGCCAGGCGATTCCATGTCACCCACACCTACAATTATCTAACTGCACACATGCACTTGCTCTACACCAATTACGTTTAGGAACCCTGGTTGACTTTTGCCCTCCTGAACCAAGGGTCATCGAACCTGATGTAGTCTCCTCCCACCCCTGATATCACTGACCCAGCTGAGAGCAGCTAACATAACGAACAAACCCATGACCTTCCTGGGTTAAATTTCTAAGGTATATCACTGAATAAATTTGCTTAGCCATTAAGTAACTGGCATGTGTTGAATTCTATTCCAAATTCATAACTCAACTGTGTCCAAATTGTGAACATAGCATAAAAGACATTTGAAAACAATAGGCTGAGAATCAATAATGATTAGCAATGGACACAATAAACCTGCATTAGTACTTTCTGAAGATCAGTCTCTGTCACCATATCCTGCTTTTTGTGGTTCAAAACATTCTGTCATTAAGCATGGAGAAAATTTCTGACATGTTTGAATCATAAGGCAGGTCATTAGCCTTACTGGAAGGCCATTGACCTTGCGATCACAGCCTTGGACGCCAGCCTTGAATGACATTTAGTTTGGAAATCCTCCTCGTCTGCGTTTTGGCCATTCTTAATCATGGAAGCCAGGTACAGCATTTCATTATAGCAGCAGAGGACCTAGACATGAGAAAACAGAATTAATCATATGTGCAATTATAGAAGGTATAACCTTTCCTGTTGCCTATTAGGGGGTCACATGATTGTTCTTGACGAATAAGCCCTTAGCGTGGGTAATCCGGGTGGGGTGGAGCTTTCTAGTCGTGGACCTGGTTCAAGTGTGTGCTTCTAAAAGCTCTTTGTAATAGAGTTATCTTTTTCAAGTAGAAACCTGTCCTGTCCGTCAAATCATTACATCTGGCGACGAGAGTAAAATAACTCCGACGCTGCACCTTGCCTTGTGAATGTGAGTACATCAGGTCTTAGGGAAAAAGGAAAAGTATACTCACCAGTCAGGCCACTCTTCGGCAGAATTGACCCTCATGAAGCATCCATGGAAGACTGGAGCCAGTGTGTCGAGCACCTTGGTTTTCATTTCGTGGCAAACAAAATAACTGAGGGGGAGAAGCAGAAGTCAATTCTTCTGAGTGTCTGTGTAGCAAGACATATAACCTCATCCGCAGTCTGACAGCCCTGAACATGCCCAATTTTAAATCTTTTAATGAATTGGTAGACCTCGTGAAGGCACATTTTCAGCCAAAGCCATTGGGAATTATGCAGAGATTTAGGTTTAACCCCAGAGTAAGGGCCCCGGGAGAGTTCATCGCAACTTATATAGCGAAATTGAAGCAGTTGGCTGAGCACTGCGACTTCGGAGACACACTCAATGACATGTTGCAGGACCGGTTAGTTTGTGGCATTCACGACGACACCATTCAGTGCTGTTCACTTGCAGAAGTTGACATCAATTTGAAGCACGCCATGGAAATAGCGCTAGCCATAGGAAGTGCTGCAAGGGACTGGCAGGTTTTACAGAGTGTGCAACATGGCACCATTCTTCAGTTGGGACAGGAAGCTGGGTGTGGCACGAAAACCAGGGAGACAGCAGTGAAGCGAAGGACAGTCTCTGCCGCTCGAAAAACGAAAAGGCCTAGTGGAAGCACCTCAGCAGCAATTCCAAAGTTACTCCGTTAGAAATGTGGGGTAACCACGTACTGGACACCTGCAAATTCAAGGAGGCAGAATGTCATTACTGCCGCAGGAAAGGGCATGTAATAAAACAAGGCAGGGCTTACTCGAGGCAGCCCATAAGACAGCAGGCTGAAATGAATAATATAACAGAACCTGAAGCTGCCGATGCCGATATCTATTGCCTGTACAATGTCAAAGCAGTAAAAACTGAACCAATAACTGTCACCCTTCAAGTAAATGGGAAGCCACTTGTCATGGAGGTAGATATGGGAGCCACAACCATAGTGGTGGGAGAACACACATTTAAATACCTAAATGAAGGTACCCAGCTACTGAATCTGGTGCAAACCACGGCTCAACTGAAGACATACACTGGGGAGTCAAGACAGGTAAAAGGCATCGCCACAGTACCTGTGTCCTATAGGCAACAGACAGCCCAGCTTCCAGTGATCATAGTGACAGGTGAAGGACCCAGTCTTCTGGGCCATGATTGGTTACAAAAAATTAAACTCACCTGGTCAGAAATATTTCAAGTGAGAACAGGAGGAATTCCTAAGCTGTTAAGGAAGTACGACAGCGTATTTCATGCTGAATTGGGAAAGATAAAAGGCTTACAAGCAAAAATATGTGTAGATTCAGAGTCGACACCCTGGTTCTTTAAGGCCAGACCTGTGCCTTATGCCCTAAAGGAGAAGGTGGATGCAAAATTGTGCCACTTAGAGCAACTAGGAATAATCCAGCCAGTCCAATTTTCGGAATAGGTAGCGTCCATTGTCCCTGTGATGAAACCTGATCAAATTATTCGCATTTGTGGGACTACAAATTGACCGTGAACAAGGCAGCTAAACTAGATAAATATCCTATCCTGAGGATGGACAACTTGTACGCAAAGCTAGTTGGAGGCAAATCCTATACCAAACTGGATATGAGCCATGTATATCAACAGCTAGAGCTGGACAACATGCCTAGAGGGTATGTAACCATCAACACGCACAAGGGCCTGTATCAATATGCACGCCTACCTTTTGGTGTATCATCTGCATGTGCAATTCTCCAAAGGACCATGGAAAGTCTATTGCAAGGACTTCCCTGAGTAGTGGTATACCTGAATGATGTCCTGATCACAGGGCCAACAGAAGTTGAACATTTAGCCAACCTAGAAGAGGTTTTAAGAAGATTTTTGAAGCTGGTGTATGATTGAAGAAAGAGAAATGTACCTTCCAAGAGCCAGAAGTCACTTATCTGGGTCACCGAGTGGATGCCATGGGATTACATCCAGTAGAGGAGAAAGTCAGGGCAATCAAGGAGGTGCCCTCTCCTTCCAGTATCACTAAACTCAAGTCTTTTTTGGGCATGATTAATTATCATGACCGCCTCTTGCCAAACTTGTTAGCAGTGTTAGCACCATTGCACTTGTTATTGAAAAAGAATCATCGTTGGTCGTGGAATTCACGACAAGAAGAAACCTTCGTAAAAGTTAAGAAGCTATTACATTCATCATGTCTACTGGTACATTGTGACCCATCAAAAAAATTAATAATAACCTGCAATGCATCTCTTTCTGGTGTGGGAGCTGTGTTACCACACAAGATGGAAGATGGTTTCGAAAGGCCAATAGGCTATGTTTCCAGAACGCACCCTGGAGCCAAAAAGAGCTATTCGCAACTAGAAAAGGGAGATTTATCAGTAATATTTGGAGTGAAGAAATTCCACCAGTATCTGCATGGATAACATTTCACCATTGTGTCAGACCATAAACCATTAATGGGTTTATTCAGTGAGGATAAAGCCATTCCGCCAATAGCCTCAGCAAGAGTTCAACGTTGGGCTTTGATGTTATTAGCGTATGAGTACACCGTCCTGGTGTGCATATTACAAATGCAGATGCACTCTGTCATCTCCCGTTACCAGATAGCATTGTACGTGCTCTAGTGCCACAAGAAGTTGTACTTGTGCTGAATTCCTTGGCCTCTTCACCTATATGTGCAAAGCAAATAAAGGATTGGACAAACAGAGATCCAATTTTGTCAAAAGTCTAAGACTTTGTTTTGCAAGGGTGGTTGAATTCTCCAGTGTCTGAAGAGATAAGACTACTCCGTGCCCATAAAACAGAGTTAAGTTGTCAAGATGGAATCTTGTTGTGGGGATCAAGAGTCATCATCCCTTCACAAGGAAAAGAACCACTCTTGACAGAACTTCACAGTGCGAATCCAGGTATTTTGAAGATGCTTGCATGAAGCTATGTCTAGTGGCCGGGCATAGACGATGACATTGAAAGCATGGTCAAGCACTGTCTCCAGTGGCAGCAACAACAGAAGTTGCCTGTTTCAGCTCCCCTGTATCCATGGGAGTGACCTGGTCAGCCCTGGGTTAGACGACAGATTGATTATGTAGGTCCACTTTTAGGTACCATGTTTTTATTGATCGTCAATGCGCATTCTAAGTGGATGGACGTATATGAAGTTACATGGAGTGCAACTATTGAAAAGCTGCGCCAATGTTTTAGTATACAAGGTTTACAGACGTCATTGTTTTGGATAATAGTACAGAATTTCAGACATTCATGAGTTTAAATGGAATCAAACATATTAAAACAGCACCATTTTATTTTTATATTAAAACAGCACCATATCATCCTTCATCTAATGGGTTAGCTGAAAGAGCAGTGCAAACTTTCAAATCAGGAGTGAAGAAATTATCTGAAGGTACTCTTAAAACTCGACTTTCCCGTTTTCTTCTCAATTATCGTACCACTCCTCATGCAACTACGGGCTTAACAGCGTCTGAATTATTGATGGAACACCACCTACATACAAGGTTAAGCCTGGTGTTTCCAAACTTAGAAGGGAAAGTAGAGAAGAATCAGAGTAATCAAAACTTGAATCACAAGATTCATAGCAAAGCTCACAGATTCACCGTAGGAGATACAGTTTTTGTGCGGAATTTTGGAAATGGTCCTAGTTGGATTCCTGGTTTAATTGTCTCAGAAACTGGACCCTTGTCAATCCAAGTGGAAGTGGAAGACCGGATTGTACGAAAACATGTGGATCATCTAAACTATTCTGCCTGTAATTGATGTTGAACTTTTAATCCCTGAGGTGACACATTGACCTAGATTAGACATACCTGATGTCTCTGTGGAGTTGCCTAACCCTGAATTGCCACTTTCTAATGATGTACCAGATGCTGCAGTTCTTAACCATGTTGATCCAGTGGGAAAACCTCAAATGGTAGAGCTACACCATATAACTGAATTAGAAAACCACTTCAGAGACTTCATCTTTAATCATTTGACCTGTCTATATGTATATGTTGTGGATTAAAACGTTCTTTGTAAATAGGAAATGTAAAAAAAACTAAAGGGGGAGGAAATATTTTGATTGAAGATATAACCTTTCATTCTGCCTATTAGGGGTCACGTGATTGTTCTTGATGAAGGAGCCCTAAGCACGGGTAAATCTGGCGGGGTGGAGCTTTCTAATTGTGGACCTGGTTCAATCATATAAGAGAGCTCGGTAACCTGTTTCAAGTAGAAACCCATCCGGTATATCAAGTCATTATAATTTGCCTTTTTGCTACCTTCCATCTTTGTTTGATGTGTTCTCTGTGCTCCTCCGAATCGGGCCTCTTGCTCATCCCTGATTTTCTTTGCTCCACAATTGATGGGCATGCCTTCAGTCGCTGCGGCCCTAAGCAATGGAATTTCCCCATAACCATCTCCGCCTCGCTACCTCTCTCTTCTCTTTTAAGATGTTGCTTACCTACATCTTTGACCAAGCTTTTGGGTCATCTGTCCTAGTAACTCCCTATGTCGTTCAGTGTTAAGTTTTCTTTTACAACACTCCTGTGAAGCATCTTGGGATGGTTTGCTACATTAAAGGTGCTAAATAAATGTGGTTATGGCGTTATTTATTTCTCTCCATCATACAGAGACTGTAATGAAGGTAATAATTCTCTCAGGCCTGTTTTTCATCCAACTATTACAGGGCATTGGAAAGTTAGGGGGATGATTTGTATACTGACTTCACATCCAATTTCTGGGAAGCTATGTTCCCTCTGCCTGATGGTTCTTTTATCAGACCAAACTGTAACTGGGAATATTATATGGAAAATCATGGAACGTAATGTAAAGATGAAATAATGATGCTCATTCAACAATATTCTCATCTGCTTAAGAAGTGTTTTTGCAATCTCACTTAATTAGATTATACAGCAGCTGTAGTGCTATGCTTAACACTGGGCACCCAGTAAAGAAAGGATACTTACTGGGGCCATTGAATATTCAAATAGGGCTAACATTGCAGCCCCGATATTAACTTGAGGGGAGTTGGAAGTGGGGCTAGGAGTCCCAGTATCATGAGGGAAACCCGAAACTAATTTCAGTATATCTGCATTTTTAATGCAGGAATTTCATTATCATTTGACTTCTAGTTTTGGCATTGAATGCATGGCAACAGGCACATTGCGAACCCACTTGCTGCAACCTCAGCTGGAATATTTAAAGTGCCATTCAGAGTGGAATTTGGAGGCCATGGATCCAGTTAGACAGAGAGTTGGATGGATGTGGAAAGTTTACTTCGGAGGGGGAGGCCCTCTCCAAGCTCCGTTTAGCAAGTCAGAGATGTTGTGCCTCAGGGGTCGTTGATCAGACGGACAATCATTGAGGGCAACAGAAAATCTGCAAAACTGACAGGACTTCCATGATTGCAGAGAGAATGGAGGAGTCTGCATCAAGCATGAGTGGGTTGATATCACAGGGCAATGCAAGGATGCCTTCTTCTCTAAATAGATTGGCCATGCAACATCAATCTCGGCAATCTAATGAGTCCATATAGGCCTTGAGCCTGGTGGTGCAGACTCTGGGCTGAATTTTATGGGGCCTGCAGGAGCAGGATGCAGTGGGTGGGCAAGGGGGTCGGGCGGTTGAAAAATCAGGAGGGAAGGAACCCTAACATCGTGCTGTTGGTTCCGCCTTTTATGAGTGGTGGGAAAGACAGAGGGCAGCATTGCAGCTGCAATGCAACAGGACTTAAATTAAGCTTGTTGGCAGGGTAGTTAAGATGGTGGATGGTGTGGAGGAATGATGCGATGGGCAGCGTCAGGGACATCTCTCCCTGCCCAAGTAGTGACTGGGCTGCTGCATCTTTCTCCCCTCTGCAACTCGGCCTACTCAGCAGATGCCTCAGCAGAACCGACCCAATAGGTGACAACGGTTCTAAAGCCACAGCGCACTTTAAGTAGGAGTGACCTCCACGCTCTTCACCTATGGATTGAGCTATCAAACGACTCTGTCCTTGACAAATTCCCATCTCTCATTGCCCATTGTTTGCAGCAATGACATCTTCACCATCTCCAGCGCTGCCTCTTCCATAGGGCTCAGTGGGTGAAAATGTGGCACACTTTCACCAATCCAAAATGCCTCTCTCGAATTATGTGCTCTCTTCTCCTACAAGATGAAGAGATGAAGATTAATGAGAAGGCTGCCCTCCCTCACCCTTTCCAGCATGACATTCACTCGAGATGTTGTGTTCTTCTGTGATACCCTCTGTCGAATTGTGCCCCATATGTGAGGGTTGCTGATGTCTCAGTGATGTAACTGGCCGTTTGGTCAATGTTAGGGAGAACTATGGACACACAGCCTGCTCAGGTCTTGAGTATGCTGGTCTCTGGAGTTAGAGGCCTTTCACACAGGAGTCATTGCTGCTCATCTTTCCAGCCCTTAGTAGATCATCAAAGCACTTTCTACACTCGACCCACGTCCTCCAAATGGCTCCCTGACTGCTAACCCCCCACGGCCAGCTCCTTTCATCTGGTTGGGAGAATTTCTTCTTCTAGAGGGAGGATACAGCACCACTCTCCTCTCAGAGACAGGGCCTGTCAAAGTCTCAAGGGAGGTCTGGGAAATGTATGGGGCCACCTATGGATGCCTGCCCAGGCCAGCACTGGCCCACTGAGTTCCCTCTGCTCCATTCCTCAAGGCAAAGTCAAGCCCAGTCATTGCTGCTGTTTATCTTTTAAAATAACCCTCCCTCATGAGATCCAGCCTCCAGGCCACCACCAGCACCACTAATTGTGTGCTGAACTCACCCCCGAGTCAGTAAGGGCCTTTACACTTAAAAATCATGTTTTAAGAACATAAGAAATAGGAGCAGGAGTAGGTCATTCAGCTCCTCAAACCTGCCCTGCCACTCAATAAGATCATGGCTGATCTGCCTCAGGCCTCAACTCCTTTGTGCCAGCTCCTCAAAGCCCTCAACTCCCTGACATTTCAAAAATCTATCTACCTCCTCTTTAAATACTTTCAGTGATCTAACCTCCACAACTCTCTGAGGTAGAGATTTCCAGACTTTCACTACCCTCTGAGATGAAATTCCTTTGCCTTTCAGTTTTAAATGAGTGTCCCCTTATTCTGTAACTATGTTCCTTAGTTCGAGATTCCCTCACTAGTGGAAACATCTTCTCAACATCTACCCTGTCAAGCCCCCTCAGAATCTTATACGTTTCAATAGGATCACCACTCATTCTTCTAAACTCTAATGAATAAAGGCCTAACCTGTTTAGCCGTCCTTGATAAGTCAACCCCTTCATCCCAGGAATCAGCCTAGTGAATCTTTTTTGAACTGCCTCCAATGCCAATATATCCTTTCTTAAATACGGGGACCAAAACTGTATACAGTACTCCAGGTGCGGCCTCACCAAAACCCTGTACGGTTGTAACGAGACTTCCCTATTTTTAAATTCCAATCCCTTAGCAATACAGACCAAAATTCCATTTGCTTTCTTAATTACTTGCTGCACCTGCATGCTAACAT
The DNA here is from genome assembly GCF_964194155.1 of Cetorhinus maximus. Lineage (NCBI taxonomy): Eukaryota > Metazoa > Chordata > Chondrichthyes > Lamniformes > Cetorhinidae > Cetorhinus > Cetorhinus maximus. Next base: position 123,151,177 of record NC_135887.1, read on the forward strand.
TTTGCGTTTCATGCACAAGAACACCCAGATCCCTCTGGGCTGCACTTTTTTGGAGTCACTCACCATTTAAATAATAGTCTGCCTTTTGATTTTTCCTACCAAAGAGCATGACCTCACACTTTCCTACATTAAACTCCATCTGCCAAGTTTTTGCCCACTCACTCAACCTGTCTATATCCCCTTGCAGATTCCTTGTGTCCTCATCAGAACATGCCCTCCCACCTATTTTTGTATCATCAGCAAATTTGGATACATTACACTCTGCCCCCTCCTCCAAGTCATTAATATAGATAGTAAATAGTTGAGGCCCCAGGACTGATTCTTGTGGCACTCCGCTAGTCCTGTCATTGATGTTGAGGTTGGGACCTGGAAATGATCCGCCCGTCATGTTCCTGACCCTGAATTGAAAAAAACAGCCCTTGATATCAACACTCACCATCAAAACAGTCAAAACCTCCCCCTCACACACACACCCTCTCGCAAAATCCAAATTCTTATATTGTGAAGCTTCCATTATTTAGCAGACACACAAAACATTTATTACTTTGAACCACTTTCTCATGTTAGCCATTCTTGGTTGCGGGTGGCAACTTGCCTTTTTAGCCGCATGTTGATGTATGAGAATAAAGTGAACCACGCTGCTTTCTCTGGCATTGTTCAAATTTCCGAAATTCATCTTCAAGGTTAACTTCCTGAGCCATCTGTTTTTGTTCCACTTGACTCCATCTTTCAGATGAGATTTAAAGCGAGGCCCTGTCCGCCTCTCAGGCAGATGTAAAGGATCCCATGGCACTATTCTGAAGAAGAGCAAGGGAGTTATCCCCAGTGTCCTGGCTAATGTTTACCCATCAATCAACATCACAAAAGCAGATCATCCAGTCATTATCACGTTGGCTGTTTGCAGGGACTTGAAGTGAGAAAATTGGCTGCGCTAATTACAACAGTGATTACACTTTAAAAGTACTTCAGTAGCTCTCAAGTGCTCTGGGACATCCTGTGGTTATGAAATGCACGACATAAACAGAAGTTTTTCTCCAGTTGCAATCTGCCGTTGCGCCACCTTAAATACAGAAAGACATTAAAATCTCACAAGTGATTACCTGAGACGCGTACTCCAGGCTGATGCCCAGTGCTTGCAAAATCTGCATTGTTTTCTGTTTTTACGGATTATAATTTGACAAGAGCTGAATCTCATAATTTGCTCATTCCTTGAGCCGAATAGCATGGAGGCAATTAAGGGGAAGTTAGATAAATGTGTGAGGAAGAGAGAAATAGAAGGATATGAAAAATATTTTTCACACAGTGGTTCGGGTCTGGAATGCACTGCCTGGAAGTGTGGTGGAGGCAGGTTCAATCGAGGCATTCAAGAGGGCATTAGATGATTATTTGAATAGGAACAAGGTGCAGGGGTACGGGGGAAAGGCAGGGCAATGGCACTAGGTCATAATGCTCATTGGAGAAGCTGTACATACACGATGGGCCGAATGGTCTCCTTCTGTGCCGTTAAGATTCTGTGATTCTGTGATTCTACGATGAAGTAAAGCCGAAGGCAAGCTTATGTGGAACATAAACACCTACAGAGACCTTTTGGGCCAAATGGCTTGCTACTGTGCTGCAAAATTTGATGTCATTTTACGTAATGTTTGAATGTGCGGAAATAATGGAGGCAACTTATGATATTTAAAGTATTTACCTGATGTGGGGGAGGAAGAATGTGCATTGGTAAATTAAAATAATATTTATTGAAAGTAATGAAGCACACTTATATACCTGTAAAATGTTGACAACAGCATCTGAAAGTATTTGATGAAGTAATACGTGGCCTTTATGTTCTCATTTTTATTCCTTTCTATAAAACCAGAGAGTTGTTTTTGTTTAGAGGTCAGCCAAACTATAGCAGAAACCCTTTCTTCCACCTCCCACACATGATCAGGTTGGCACCTAGAAGATAAGATACAAGCATATGGCGTAACAAGTCACGATAAATCATACAGGACTCAGTTTTCTAGTAAAACATGAAAGCAAAAACACTAAGTGTTTGTTACGTTATATATGGTGCTCGTGGGCCTGGGATCATTTATCATGATGACCTAAGAGCCAGGAGAAATAAAAGTACTACTCATTTAAAGTAAAAATGCTGAGTAGCAGTGTAGAACGCAAATAGTTGAAATGCATGTGTCTTCTTAAATGAAGTATGCTGCGATTGTAGCTGCAGAGTACATACGCGAGTGGTTTTCCACTTGTGAAGGGGGATTAAGTGGGCAAATTGATCCTGACATTCTGTCATCAGAAACCAGCGCGCGGCCACCAGTGGAGCTGCCACACACAGGCCTCGTGGATGAATGCCATCTCCGGCTAAAGATAGCAGAAGCTCGATCAAGAGGTCTAGGCTGTGGTTCCAAGCACCTCGGATCAGTGATGACAGGTTATACTCGGGGTCTCCCCACCACCATCCACCCCGCGTAGCCTAGCAACAGGCTAAAGCACCCCCCACCCCCTCCCACCTTCTGCCCCCAACTGTTGCTGTCTACAACCACCACCAATACAGACGGTATGCCATCTCCTGCTGCATTTGTATGCTCTTTGTAAACGAAAAAAATGTTCCCTCTTTGCAGCTCTTGAACATCGAAATTCACACAATAAAGAAATGAGTTGCTTCCTATTCAGTGCCTCATTTCAAAGAGTTAATTCATCAGGCAGTCTAAGACACAGAAATAATCTTTTGTGTTCTGTGTGCTATTACTTTTGTAACAGCAGACTTTGTATGAAACACAAACAATTTGAATCAGAATGGTATTTCTTGGGCTTTAAGGGAAGGTAACCAATCCGTGAAACCTCCCTGCATAAGAATAAGTATTTTTACTGCAGTGAATTAGCTGTGGCATGTAAAGGGTAAGAGTTGAGTTACAGCCTATGAGTTTGATTTACTGGAGTGCTGTCTTTGTATTGTCAGATATTTATAGTCAAAGTTACACTTCAGACACAGATGTACACTCAGGCATTTTACGCATTAGGGAATAGAAACTAAATTGATGTTTCTCCTAGTTTATTTTATAGTTATAATTTGAAAATTAAAGCAGTGCAGATTGTGATTTGGGAGGAAAATGCAAATGGGAATACAATGGAATGCAACAAGTATTATAGTTTATCAACTATAATAAATTTGTTAGTTTTAATGTTTATCTGTTTAACTGGGTAGATCTCCCCTGCCCCACCTCCCAACGCCTTCTGAATCTAAAACCACTGCACACTCTCGAAAGCTGCCAGGACAAATAAAGAAATTAAATTTAGAATGGGAGGGGGAAGGGTGGAAGCATGACATCATTTCAGTGATATTTTGTATCTGAAGGTCTCTGTGTGGCTATAAGTGACCTACTTTGGGACAAAGAGAGTGGGTTTTGTATCTGTGAAATTAGAGGTAGGTTTCTTCAGGGTGATGCCAGGAAGCACTTCCCTGAAAACCTGCAGCTCTCTAGCCTGGAAAGCTGTTGAGCCAAGTCAAATGAAAATGTCAAAATAGAGATTGATAGGTTTTTGATTGTCAAGGGCATTGAGGGTACGGCACAAAGACAGCTCGATGGAATTAAGATATAAACCAGCCTGGATCCAACTGAATGGCAAACAGGCTTGAAATGGCCTACTTGTGCTCCCAAGGACCAGAGACAACTGGAGGAGCAAGTGGATTCTTCTCCAGAAGGCAGTCCGATATGCCATCTGTTTTGGTTTCCTACAAAACCTAAATCAATGCTGAAAAACATAAAGGCAAAATACTGCGGATGCTGGAAATCTGAAACAAAGACAAAATGTGCTGGAAAAACTCAGCAGGTCTGACTGCATCTGTGGAGAAAAAAACAGAGTTAACGTTTTAGAGTCCATATGACTCTTCTTCAGAGCCAGGAAAATGTAATCACTGTTTGGCAGGGTTTGGAGAAAATCTGACTATTCCTGAACCAGTTTTAGCTCAATGCTTTTCTGATCAGTACACTGGATGAGGGTGGTAAAATACTATGTCCGAGTGCACTTAAAACGCAAACAGATGTCTCAGGGCTGCCAATCTCTTAAAAGTTTTCAACTGTAACAACACAGCACTAACCCTGTATTTTTATAGCATCATTAACATGGTTGTCAAACAAAGTTTGACCCTGAGCGACATAAGGAGATATTAGGGCAGATGACCAAAAGAAGAAGATTTTAAGGCACATCTTTAGAGGGGGGGCAGAGATGTAGAGAGGGAGGTTTAGGGAGGGAGTTATAGAGCTTACAGGTAGGCAGCTGAAGGAATGGGCATCAATGATGGAATAATGAAAACTGGGGATGCGTATGATACCAGAATTGGAGAGCACAGAGATCTTGGAGGATTGTAGGGCTTGAGAAGGTTGCAGAGATAGAAAGGGGCAAGGTCATGGAGAGATTTTAAAATAAGGATGAGAATTGTAAGGATAACAGCACTATAAGAGTTACTGGCGTATTGCAAACTGTGGCAATTCCAAAAAATTATACATCGTGTACAAGCCTCAAAGCTTCATGCATTGCTTAGTTCTACCTTCATAGAGCAGCTAAGTAAAGCTCTGTCCGTATATGTAGAAGTTAAAAAATAAGGATACATTTTACCAGGGTCTGTTCCTGGCACAAAGCTTCTTCAACAAAAGCCTCATCTCAAAAGTGAGCCCTTTAGAGTCAACCAATAATCACTGAAAAAGGCTTGTGGAGAAAGGACTTCCTGCATGCATGCAGATGCAATGTCTGTTAAAGTGGCAGCTGCCTGCATTAAACAAGTTGGGTTAACACAGACTAACAATAAAATTAAAGTTATCCACTTGTAGGTCTGTGCAAGTTCTTGTATTTAGTCCACTTATCATTTAACAACTGTATAACGCTTTATTCCCTGTGGTTGTGAATGGTGCAGACATGAGTTACGCTTCCAGTATCTTCATGGACACTCCTACCTTAGCTTGTATTGATCAAACTGGTAGTAAAAGAACTTTTCTTTCTTGCTTTTCTCTCTGTTAATGTTATATACATCACAGCTTCAGAAAATCTCCGGGCTTTGTGCATTATAATCTTCTTTAAAATTGCTCCTCCTTCCGTCACTGAAATTGGAGCTCCTGCTCCAGCTCTTTTTCCTTCCTTTTCTAACGCTTCCTGCCTCTTAATTTGCAGCTCGAGTGAACTGCTGCACTTAAACTCAATTTCCCTTTCTTTCAACAGTGGTAAACCAGTCAGACATGGGATTTCTGTTCAATATAACTCCCAAACCCACAACCCTACCACCTAGAAGAACAAGGACAGCAGGTTCATGGGAACATGACCACCTGCAAATTCCCCTCCAAGTCATATCACATCCTAACTTGATGCAGTTGCTGTTCCTTCAACGTCACTTAGTCAAAATCCAGAAACTCCCTACCTAACAATATTCTGGCTGTGCCTTCACCATACGGACTGCAGAGGTTCAAGAAGAAAGTTCACCCTCTCCTTCACAGGAGTAACTAGGCATGGGTAATAAATGCTGGCCTTGCTGGTGACACCCATACCCTAAGAATGAGTGTGAAAAATATGTAACTTGCTTGTTGATCTCTACAGACACAACAATCTTTAAAGGTGGATTACAAGTGGTAAATCTATTAAAAGTGCAAATGAGATTTTGAGTTTTATGTTGGGACAATGAATACAAACACAAAGAGGTGATGTTAAACCTGAACAAGACAATGGTCAGGCCACAGCTAGAGTATTTTATGCAGTCTTGGAATCCCCATGATAGAAAAAAGGTTGGAGGCATGGAAAGATTTACTGGGATGACACCAGGGATGTAATAATAAAGTTATAATCATAGAATCATAGGATAGTAACACAGAACAAGGCCATTTAGCCCATTGAGTCTGTGCCATCTCTTTCAAAGAGCAATCCAGTTAGTCCCGCTCCCTGGAAAAACTCAGCGGGTCTGGCAGCATTGGTGGAGAAGAAATCGATGCTGCCAGACCTGCTGAGTTTTTCCAGGTAATTCTGTTTTTGTTTTGGATTTCCAGCATCTGCAGTAGCTTTTAGCTTTTTGTTTTAGTCCCACTCCCTGGCTCTTTCCCCACATTCCTGCATTTTCTTTCCTCTGTCAAGTATTTATCCAAATCTTTTTTAAAAGCTGCTATTGAATCTATTTCTGCTGCCCTATCAGGCAGTGCATTCCAAATCTTAACTACTAGTTGCTTAAAAAAATGTTAATGAGGGACTTGGAAAAACTAAGACTGTATTTATTCCAGCAGGAAAGGATAGAGGAGTTGAATAAAAACATTCAAAGTCCTGAAAACATTTGAGAAGGTAAGGAACGAAAGATCGTTTTCACTGGTCAGTGAGTAAGTAAAAGGGAAACATAAATTTAGGGTTAGTACTAAACGCATAAAGCAGTTGGTAGAGTGTTTTTTTCCCAAAGTAAATTGGAATGCATTACCTCCATTGGCCATTGGAGCCCATCGCAACTTTTAAGAGAGGATTAGGTTAACATTTAATGAGGAAAAGAGTAGATGGCTCTGATGCAAACTTAAAATGATGGGTAAAATAATCACTGAAATTAGTATGATTCCATGGATGTCAGTTATCAAACAGTTTATAATTGCATACTATAGTTAGTAATAGTGTGGCTACATTTAGTTATACAACATATTGCCATTTTGCAATGAGAATTTGGCAAATGGTTGTGGACAAACAGGCATCAGACAGCAACTATCGGAGTCCCGCATGTATCTGTGACTTGGAGGCTCATCAGAAATTTCCGGCATAAGTTGCTTCATTTTAAGCCAGGTGCACAGGTTGATTTTGATCTTTGGGTGACCGAAAGTTGGAATGAGTCACCCAGTTGCCCACACCCTTGGTGAGGAAGCAGTTGGAATTTGAAGGCACTGGCCTTATTACATTGGGCTAGTTAGCTAAGGATTTCCAGAGGTTGGTTTTGGGTAGATGGGTTTTCCAAGGGCAAACAGTGTCAATCATTTGTGTTTAAATTCCCTTGTCAAGATCTCACACTTTGGTCTGCATAGATCTTCAATGTTGAGTTGATAAATATAGACTGCTGGACCAATTACCTTGGTTGGTTGGTCCTGAAAGGGATCTTTGCTTGTACATATTCAATGCTTTCCTTTTTTCCAGAATGGGAAGCCATTTTCGAGCATTTGGTGTCTCCTTGGTAGCATTAACAAGCAAGTTCTTGATGAACAATCATGCACCTGGAGGTGATGTGTCACTTGCCATCTACTCTCTATGTTCCTTTTACACATTTCCTTATGTTAAAAATTACAATGTTACCTTTTACAACAAATTTCATGAGGGAATTCATTAAATAGAGACTAATTAACAAGTGATCATGAGGCAGTAAATTCCTAGAAGGTTTAGTATACTATACCGAAATATTAGCAAATTAACTATGCATGCCTGAGGGTGATTATAGATCAATATTTATTCAGCGTATGTGCTTAATATTATGGTGCATTCTTGGACAGTGCTATGCAATGATCCTATGTAAATAATCTCACTGGTATCAATGTCAGTTGTGCTGCATTTTGCTTGCCCAGCCGCTACTATTGATATTTACTTTATTATTAGATTTATCAGCAACCTTAGCTTTAGTACGGACAATCATTAATTCAATCAGAACAAAAACAAGTCAATGTTTTATGTTAGTACAGCATACCGAACTAAACAAGTACAGCTGCTCAAAACTGTGGAAGCAAATGAGAAAGGACTTGTCTGTCGCCCTACATTTTCAGGAGTTGATGACTCTGGAGTTCCACACTGTGTTATGACATCAACCAGAAGTGATTAATAGAGACTTCCACTACTGTATGACAGCAACCAAAGTTTATGGCTAAGTGTTCTGCTGGATCTATATGTATTCTGACAGAATAAATCAGCTTGAATTATTTCAGAAGCTCTTCCACTTTACAGGCCTGGAGTTTTAATCAAGCAACCGCAGATGGCGGCATTATAGTAACCTGCTTCATTTTTCATCTTATCTCTTCTTAGATTCTTTGATGGATGAGGGCGTCGCTGGCAATACCAGCACTTTTTGCCCATCCCTTATTGCCCTTGAACTGAGTGGCTTGCTAGGCCATTTCAGGGGACAGTTAAGAGTCAACCACATTGCTGTGGATTGGGTCATATGTAGGCCAGACCAGGTAAGGACGGCGGATTTCCTTCCTTAAAGGACATTAGCGAACCAGATGGGTTTTTACGGTTTCGATGATAGCTGCATTGTCACCATTGCTGAGACTAGCTTTCAATTTCAGGGGGAGAATTTTCTCCCCGTTGGGTGGGCTGTTCGGGAGCGGGCGGGCCCAGAGCCAATCGCCACCCGCGATCAGCTACGCGCTGCCATTTTACGCGGGCGGGCCAATTAATGCCCGCCCAGCATGAAGCGCGGCTCCCGAGGACAGCGGGAATGGGTGGGCGGTGGTGGGACTGCTATGACCACCGGGTCCAATGGCGACCCGGCGGCCTGTTCAAATAAAGTGCTGGCAGCCTTGCAAAGGCTGTTCATCATGGCCGGTAGAAGGGTTCACCAGAGCACTGCTGGAGAGCAGGCCAGGCTGGAGGGTAGGGCAGCGGGGCAGTGAGCCCCTCGGTTTTCCAATGAGTGCCTAGCTGCCCTCCTGGAGGAGGTGGCAGCACGGCAGGAGGTCCTCATTCCGAGGGACGGGAGGCAGAGGCCCCCCCACCTGACCAAATGTGCCTGGGAGGAGGTGGCCGAGACATTGAGCTCCCGTGACGTGGTGCGACGCACGTGGGTCCAGTGCCGCAAGCGATTCAACGACCACTTGCACTCGGGAAGGGTGAGTACCCTGTTGGCAGATGTCACTTAACACAAGAGGTAGCCTTTCCCCCCAAGCACCGCCACCGCCCCCCACCCCAACTCTGCGTGCAGTTACAGCATTGAATCATTCATGGCATGTAAGATCATAAGACATAGGAGCAGAAATTAGGCCATTCGGCTATTCAATCATGGCTGATAAGTTTCTCAACCCCATTCTCCCGCCTTCTCCCCATAACCTTTGATCCCCTTACCAATCAAGAACCTATCTATCTCGGTCTTAAATACACTCAATGACCTGGTCTCCACAGCCTTCTGTGGCAATGAATTCCATAGATTCACCACTCTCTGGCTAAAGAAGTTTCTCCTCATCTCTGTTCTAAAAGGTCTTCCCTTTACTCTGAGGCTGTGCCCTCGGGTCCTAGTCGCTCCTACAAATGGAAACATCTTCCCCACGTCTACTCTATCCAGGCCTTTCAGTATTCTGTAAGTTTCAATCAGATCCCCCCTCATCCTTCTAAGCTCCATCGAGTATAGACCCAGAGTCCTCAAATGTTCCTCATATGTTAAGCCTTTCATTCCTGGGATTGTTCTTGTGAACCTCCTCTGGACCCTCTCCAGGGCCAGAACATCTTTCCTGAGATACGGGGCCCAAAATTGCTCACAATATTCTAAATGTGGTCTGACCAGATCCTTATAAAGCCTCAGTAGCACATCCCTACTTTTATATTTTAGTCCTCTCGAAATAAATGCCAACATTACATTTGCCTTCCTAACTATCGAGTCAACCTGCAAGTTAACCTTAAGAGAATCCTGGACTAGGACTCCCAAGTCCCTTTGCACTCCAGATTTCTGAATTCTCTCCCCATTTAGAAAATAGTCTATGCCTCTATTCTTCCTACCGAAGTGCATGACCTCACACTTCCCCACGTTGTATTCCATCTGCCACTTCTTTGCCCATTCTCCAAACCTATCCAAATCCTTCTGCAGCCTTCCCACCTGCTCAATACTACCTGTCCCTCCACCTATCTTTGTATCATCTGCAAACTTAGCCAGGATGCCCTCAGTTCCTTCATCTAGATCATTAATGTATAAAGTGAAAAGTTGTGGTCCCAACACTGACCCCTGCAGAACTCCACTAGTCACCGGCCGCCATTCTGAGAAGGACCCCCTTATCCCCACTCTCTGCCTCCTGCCAGACAGCCAATCTTCTATCCATGCTAGTACCTTGCCTCTAAAACCATGAGCTCTTATCTTACTGAGCAGCCTCCTGTATAGCACTTTGTCAAAGGCCTTCTGGAATTCCAAGTAGATAACATCCATTGGCTCTCCTTTGTCTAACCTACTCGTTACCTCCTCAAAGAATTCTAACAGATTTGTCTGGCATGACCTTCCCTTGATGAAACCATGCTGACTTTGCCCTATTTTACCATGCACTTTCAAATATTCTGAAATCTCATCCTTAATAATGGACTCTAAAATCTTACCAACGACCGAGGTCAGGCTAATTGGCCTGTAATTTCCCATCTTTTGCCTCACTGCCTTCCTAAACAGGGGGGTTACATTAGCGATTTTCCAGTCCTCTGGGACCCTCCCTGACTCTAGTGATTCCTGAAAGATCACCACTAATGCCTCCACTATCTCTTCAGCTATCTCCTTCAGAACTCTGGGGTGTAATCCATCTGGTCCAGGTGATTTATCCACCTTCAGACCTTTCAAGTTTCCTAGCACCTTCTCCTTGGTAATGGCCACCATACTCACGTCTGCCCCCTGACTCTCTTGAACTTTGGGGATGTTACTCGTGTCTTCCACTGTGAAGACTGATGCAAAGTACCTATTCAGTTCCTCCGCCATTTCTTTGTTCCCCACTACTACTTTTCCAGCGTCATTTTCCAGCGTCCCTATGTCCGCTTTTGCCTCTCTCTTACCCTTTATATATCTAAAAAAACTCTTGCAATCTTATATATTACTGGCTAGTTGACACTCATATTTAATTTTCCGCCTCCTTATTTCTTTTTTGTTGGTATTTGTAGGCTTCCCAATCCCCTGGTTTCCCACTGCTCTTCGCCACATTGTATGCTTTCTCTTTAGCTTTTATGCTGTCCCTGACTTCCCTTGTCAGCCATGGTTACCTCATCCTCCCTTTAGTATGCTTCTTCTTCCTAGGGATGAATTTTTGCTGTGTCTCCCAATTACTCCCAGAAACTCCTGCCATTGCTGTTCCACTTTCTTTCCTGCTAGGCTCATCTCCCAGTCAATTCTGGCCAGCTCCTCCCTCATGCCTCTGTAGTTACCTTTATTCAACTGTAATACCGTTACATCTGATTCCAGCTTTTTCCTCTCAAATTGCAGGGTAAATTCTATCATATTATGGTCACTTCCTCCTAAGGGTTCCTTCACCCTTATCAAATCTTCCTCATTACACATCACTAAATCTAGAATTGCCTGTTCCCTTGTGGGCTCCACCACAAACTGCTCCAAAAAGCCATCTCGTAGACATTCTGCAAATTCCTTTTCTTGGGATCCACTACCAACCTGATTTTCCCAGTCTACCTGCATATTGAAATCCCCCATGATCACTGTAACCTTGCATTTCTTACACACCTTTTCTATCTCCTGGTGTATCTTGTGCCCCACATCCTGACTACTGTTCGGAGGCCTGTACATAACTCCCGTTATGGTTTTTTGACCTTCGCAGTTCCTCAACTCTACCCACACAGATTCTACATCAGCTGACCCTATGTAATTTCTTGCTATCGATTTAATTTCATTCCTTACTAACAAAGCAACCCCACCCTCTCTGCCAAGCTGCCTATCTTTTCGATAGGATGTATATCCTTGGATATTTAGCTCCCAGTCCTGATCCCCTTGCAGCCATGTCTCCGTAATGCCCACCACATCATACCTGCCAATTTCAATCTGTGCCACAAGCTCATTTACCTTATTTCATATACTACGTGCATTCAGATACAACGCCTTCTGTCCTGTATTTCCTGTCCCCTTTCTCATTGTCGTCCCTTTATCTGATGTGCTTGAAGTTAGATTCCTAGCCCTTTCCAAACACTCTGTCCTATTTTGTGTTCTGGTACAGATCCCTCCTGTTCCAATACTGATGCCAGTGCCCCACGAAATGGAACCCCTCTTTCCCACACCACTCCTTTAGCCACGTGTTTACTTCCCTTATTTTCGCGTCCCTATGCCAATTTGCACGTGGCTCGGGTAGTAATCCGGAGATTATAACCCTTGAGGATCTGTTCTTTAATTTAGTTCCTAGTTCCTGATAATCCCCAAACAGGTCCTCTTTCCTCATCTTATCTATGTTATTTGTCCCGACGTGGACCACAACAACTGGATCCTCCTGCTCCCTCTCCAATATCCTTTCAAGCCGGTCAAGAGATGTCCCTCACCCTGGCACTGGGCAGGCAACATACCATGCGGGACTCTCGATCCTGTTTACAAAGGATGCTATCAATTCCCCTAATTATAGAATCCCCTACAACTACCACTTGTCTTTTTGCTCCCCCCCCTTGAATGGCCTCCTGTGCCACGGTGCCGTGGTCAGCTGGCTCATCCTCCCTACAGCCCTCTTCCTCATCCACACAGGGAGCAAGTACCTCGTACCTGTTGAACAAGGTCAAGAACTGAGGCTCCTCTGTTCCTAAACACAGGATCCCTCTACCTGCCTCACTTGCAGTCACACCCTGCTGACCCTGACCACTGACCGAACTTGAGGTACTTAATCTACCGGGTGTGACCGCCTCCTGAAACAAAGCATCCAGGTAACACTCCCCCTCCCGGATGTGCCGCAGCGTCCGGAGCTCGGACTCCAGCTCATCAATTCTGAGCCAGAGTTCCTCCAGCAACCAACACTTGCTGCAGATATGGTCACTGCGGCTCACAATGGGATCTGCCAGCTCCCACATCATACAGCTACAGCACATCACCTGCCCAGTCATCTCTACTTAATTTATTAAATAGCTTTGCAGCATTTATTTTTTCAAATTTGGTGCAGATTTCCTACCAACCAGTCAGGTCACAGCTTTCCTGTGATGCCACTTTTTCAGTTTTGGCTTCAGTTACTCTGTGCCCCGAGGTCACCGCTCTGGTGCTCCTCCCTCCGAGTCTGCTCCGTGGAGACAAGGCCGCAAATCCCTGAGGTAAGCTAGATTTATACTCACCGCTCTGGTGCTCCTCCCTCTGAGTCTGCTCCCAGGATTTACTCCCAGAATGTTTCAGTCACTTCTCACCAGCGCCCTTTGTTGGATGCTCTTCCTCCTGTTGAGTGCAAGAGTCCTTCTCCTCGATTCCCTCCTGAGTTGCAGTGGCTGCGCTGACTTCTCCCAGAATGCTTCAGTCACTTCTCACCAGCGCTCTCTGTTGGATGCTCTTCCTCCTGTTGAGTGCAAGAGTCCTTTTCCTCGATTCCCTCCTGAGTCGCGGTGGCTGTGGTGACTTCTCCCAGAATGCTTCAGTCACTTCTCACCAGCACCCTCTGTTGGATGGGTGGGCGAGCAGCTATTGCCCATGCCTAGTTCATCCTGAGAGGGTTGTGCTGAGTTGGGGTCTGCACCCGCAGCATGTGTGACACTCTCATCTAGACTACAGTTTTGGGGCAACCTCAAGGATCTGCACCTAGGCGCAGTGCTGGAACTGCGAAACATGTCAAAGTCAGGGTGCTGACATGCTGGGAGGGGAGCTTCCAGGTGGCAGGGCACCAATCCATCTGCTGCCCTTGGCGTTCCACGTGCTTGTACCTCCTTGCTTTGCAAGGTTAGACCATGTGGTGCCAAATGTGATGCAGGCAGCATGTGGACAAGGGGAGGGGATCAGCCCTGGCTTCTTGGTGTGAGTGCGCAGCAGCTGCGGAGTGACAATGCACTGGAGCTCTGCAATGCCCCACTCTGGTTGGGATGGCAGGGATGCGATGGGAATCCAGGTACAGGGTGGACTAATCAATGCTCTTCTCTCCTTTTCAGGAGAAGACTGCACATACAATGCCGCTGAGCAGATGCGGACTGGCAGAGGCCAGGTCTAGTTGGCCATCGGGACCAGATACAAGCAGGAGGTGATGGATCTGGAGAGGCACCAAGCGCCCAGGTCCACCGATGGCATGAGGCTGGGGTGCCATGGGGAGGTAAGATCGCTGAGCACTGAGGTCACCGTGTGTGTGGCCATGGCACTGTTGAATGCTCAATGATTGAAGCTTCCAATATGGGTTTCCCATTGATTATGGAAGGATGAGCGCATACCGATCCGGGGGCCAGGCATATACATTGACATTGTCTCTGCTTTAACTAATCAAATGTCCTTGTTCTTCCTTTCAGCATCACTGGAGCAGGGCTGGGAGGAGGAGGCAGAGGGGCCACCTCTCACACCTGAGAGCCCAGAACAATTGGAAGCACCGGCATCACACTATCTCTGCCAGACAGGCACCAGCGCAGATACTAGCACCTCAGTGGGAATTAGATCATCGACTAGTGTCCCGGGGCATAATGGTGAGGGCACTTCCACTCGCTTGAGATGTGGGTGGAGACAGAGAGTGCCCACGGTGCTGGCAGTCGGAGGACTGCAGGGGACCAGGCACATGCTCAGTCGGTGGCTGATGATGCACCTCTGGAGTCATCCGTGAGGCAGGGAGTCCAGCAGGGTGTGCGGGAGGATCTGGCGGAGATACATGAGGCTATGCGTGGCATGGTGCCCGTGCTGGAGGAGTCCATGCGGAGCATCACTGATGCAATGAGCCTCATGGCCGAACGCCATGCTTCCTCCATGGACAGAGGCTCCTCCAGGAGAACAATCAGGGCTTCTTGGGGTTACGCTCGGACCTGCAAGCCCTCACAGTGGTATTGACCTCAGCTGGTCAGTGCCAGTATGGGAGATGGTTTGGGCACCAAGTATCCCAGCTCGGTGCCCATTCATCAATGATGAGGAGGGAAGTCTTAAGCGACCTCACGTTGGCGCAGGAGCTGCCTGTCGTCTCTGTGTCTCCTCTCAGGGCAGCAGCTCCTCCGCCCCACTGCCAGTCACCGTGGGACCTGATGAGGCTGCGGCGACTGGGGAGGTGCCAGCTGTGGAACTGGCCACTCCCCTGCCAGGCGGGGCCATCAAAGGCTCCACGGGCCAGAGGACGGCTGCCAAGGTCATCGAGGCCAAAAGGACGGCACAGTGAGCAGGCAGTCTCAGATACCAGTGCCAGTGAGGGTGGAGCACCTAGACATAGCACCTGCAAATGTAAACTTAAGGCACCTTAGGCATACCATGGGTTTCTCACTGGTGGTGTTATGTTGCCCTGCTATTAGTTCATGACCACTTGGTGTGATGCATAACATCTTTATGATTATTTTTTCATTTTGTTAAATCGTTAAATTTTGATATGTAAGCATGGCTCAGGGTGGCTCCTTACTTCTGTAGGTGGACAGGAGCCCATGATGTTATGATTGAGTTATTTGACATCGAGCTTTATTGACAAGGCTCTTAGCTAATGTTCCTACCCAGGCAGATTTTGCACTCAGGTATCGAGTATGGACCCTGCAGCCCTGGCTTGTGCTGGAGGTCCATCTGTGGTGGGCTAGCTGAAAGTTCATTGGATTAAAGCCTCCCAGGTGTCCCTGCCTCCCTGGAGTATGCCCGAGTCAGCGTCTACTCATTCGGCATTTCCCTGTGCATGGTCATCCTCAGACTCACTATTGGACTCATCGTGTGCAGCCGGAGCAACTGCGTCAACATCTTCATTGTCCACTGCATCCCCCCTTTCCAGAGCCAGATTCTGCAGAGCGCAACATGCAACCACTATCACCAAGACACGATCTGGGGGGTACTTGAGTGCGGCCCATGAGCGGTCCAGGGATTGGACGCGCATCTTGAGAAGACCAATGGTTCTCTCTACCACAGCCCTTGTGGAGGTGTGGCTCCTATTGTAGCGCAGCTCAGCCTCTGTTCTTGGATGGCAGAGGGGCGTCATGAATCATCTTTTGAGGGGGTAGCCCTTGTCACCCAGCAGCCAAACATGCAGCCGGGCTGGAGCACTGAAGAGCTCTGTCTGGCTGGCCTCATCCCAGCGGTAGTAGGTGAAAGTCAATGCACGCCTGAACAGAGCATCTGTCACCTGCTTGACACAAGCTTGTACAGCTGATTGGGAGACTCCACAAAGATCATCCACCGACCCCTGGAAAGAGCCGGAGGCATAGGAGTTAAGGGCAGCTGTGAGCTTCAGCGCCAATGGCATGGGGGGTCCACCCACACAGTTGGCGCAGATCTCAGGGCCTATCATCTGACAGATGGAGGTGACTGTCTCCCTTGAGAGATGGAACCTCCTTCGGCACTGCACCTCAGGCATATTGAGATAGCTGTTTCGCCGCCTGTAAACCCTGGCAGCAGGATAGTGGCGTCTTCTGCGGCCCCTTCCGCCTTGCACTTCCTCTTGGCCCTGTGCCCCTTGTGCCTGCGCCTCTCCTCCCAAAGGTGGCTCCCATAGAGGCTGAATGTGGACTCGTGGCCTCCTCCCCCTTCTGGCCCTCCCTTCCTCCTCAGAGGAGGTGCCTTCAGTGGAGAGCACAACTCCCATTCCCAGGCTAAGGGAAGGCTTCCTGAAACCAGCAAGGCCCCAAGAATGATGTTTACTTCAGAGTCCTGACCTGAAGGCTGTTACTCCTGTCCAAGCAGCTGTGAAGAGTTTTGAAGTACTCCTGCTCACACAGGCAAGTATCAGTAACTTTAAGCATTAAACATCTGACAAATAACACTCGCGACCCCACTCAACCCTCTTATCCCACCCGTGGATGAAGTTTACACAAATGTCTCCTACCTGCCTCCCCGTTGTGCCCGTGCGACGCCCTGAAGATCACATGGACTTCGAAAAATCCCTGACAATTGCTGCCTCAAGGGCCTTAAATGGCTCATTAATTAATGGTGGGTGTGCATCGGACATCATTGCGCGCCCACCCACCTAAATATCGCGCGCCTTTTTATGCATCGGCATGCAAGGCCTGTCCCCACATGCTGACGAGAAAATTCTGGCCTAGATTTTATTAATTTAGTTAAAATTCCACCAGATGCCATGGTGGGATTTGAACCTGTGCCCCTAGAGTATTAGCCTGGGCCTCTGGATTACTAATCCAGTGACATCACCACGAAGCCACCATCTCCCCCAAACCTGCAACAACTTGCATTTTTATAGCACCTCTAATGTAGTAAACCTCCCAAGGCACTTGACAGGAGTATTTTCAAACAAAGTTTGAAACTAAGGCCTGATTTTCATCCTCAAAGCAGGTAGTAGAAGCCTGGAAAGTTCCCGGCTCGGCCCGCTCACATTGGGACAAAACGCTCGTAAACGCGGGGTCTTCATTGTGGGCGGGCGGGTGTGGGCTGGAGTCTGGCCAGCCGACCTGGGAGAAAGTTTGGAGATAGCCACAAGGGCTGCCTTGTGCAGAGGCGAGTTGTTTAAAAGGCCCGCCTTGGTGCAGTGGGACTTCGTCATAGTTATAATAAAAAGAGAAAGGTCCTCCAGTCCCCACCTTTCAGAGCCCCTCACCCTCAAGCATGAAGCATGGCTGAGAACCTAGACATCCATTACACTTGTTGAAACACCTGCGGTCCAGAGGAAATGTTGCTTGATTGACAGTTTAGCCTCTCTGATCTCTGTGGTCAATTTCACAATGTTTATTTACACAAGGGTAAGTGGTTTCAAGGGCTTGTGGTTTTTGTTATTGACACTTTAAAGCGATGATTGACACATTTATTGCCTTCTAGGTGAAATTGCTCTTTTTCAGGTGGAACGTTATGAATGAATTACTTTTTAAAGCTTTTTTTTAAACACACCCCACTGTCACTACAGGGTTCATTGGTTCGAGACAGTGTAAAGTGGGTCAATGGGCATGGAAGTGCCGTTGCTTGTCATTGGGGATATGAGGGAGCATGTGGGTAGCTGGAAGGGCATAATCTGGCATAGGGTACATGAGGAGCCATAAGGGATGGGTGGAAGGGCATAGCTTGGCATAAGGGGGCATGGCGAGAAACCTTTGAACTTAGCTTTTAAAAGGTCCCATCAAGCAGACTAGAGTTCACAACTTCTCTGAGGGGCTGTGAACCACAACTCTTTAAAAACCTGGTCGGACACCATGAAAATTACAGAGAAGTAGAACATGCCAACTCTGCAAAGGAGCCGGCCAGGTTGGGAGTGCCGCTTATGGGCTTTTGACAGGAACCAGCCTGTACCTTTTAAAGGCTGAAAATCCCGAAAATCAGACAGCTCGGGAATGGGGTCAGGAATCCCGGAATCGGGACCCACCCGTAATTTTTAAAGGGCTCTAAGAGAAGGTAGAAAAGGGAGGACCTTATTGAAGTAGATGACACAACAAATAGTTTTTGATCGGGTCAACCAAAAGTAATTATTTGGAAGTAGGGCAGATGACGAGGTGAGAGTGATTTCCCTAAAAGCATTTGACCGAGTGTGGCCTAGTATAATAAATCAAATCCCATGAATGAAAAGATATATTATTAGGATCAGAGGACACTCAGTTTAAATGAATGAAATGTACATTAAAAGATATTAGAAAGAACTTTAGAATAGTAATACACATTTAAAATATTATGTTAAGAAGGGATGGAGTGAATGAAAACTGTGGGGTGTTCAAAATGCAGATAGATGCTGGGACAGCAGGTGTGACTAATCTTTCAGTTTAAAAAGTAAAAAGAGGATTATATCCTGACAAACTATTGTACATAGTATGCTCCCTGATATTTGGGTTGCAACTATAACTAGTGCAAATCCATTATGCAAGAATTTAGTAACAGCCCACCAACTTGATTTGCTCACCTTTTCGTTCTCTCTTTCTCATTTCATGATCCTCAATGTTTCCTTCTCCATCCCTCATTTTCTTTTTCTGTGATGTTGGTTGAGGGATAGATGTTGGTCAGGACATGGGAGGCATCTACCCTAGTCTTCATAATAGTGCCAGAGGATCTTGTACCTCCACCTGAAAGGGTAGATGAGGCATAGTGTGACAGCTCATCCAGAACGTAGCACGACTATCCTGGTTTGTTAGTCTACATTTTAGGCTCAGGTCCCTGAAATGGGACTTGAAGCCACAACGTCTGACTTAGAGGTAAGAGGCATTAAGCCAAGACTGAATGGTAGTGAATGCTGACCGAGTGGTAGCAATTGGAGGCTGACTGTGTATTGCAGATTTGTGCTTGTGACATTAGCAATAATGTTGTTTCCTGTTTACTCTGTAGCTTTCTTATTGTTTATAATCTGTGTATATTTTATATGCATATTCATCCAGTAGTCCAGATAGGATGGATGGTAAGGGTGTATCTCCCTTCATAGAAAGGCCAATAGCAAGGGGCATATTTTAAAGTAATTGGTAGCAGGATTAGAGGGAGTGGAGGAGAAATGCCTGAGAGTATGGTAAAAGAAGCCTTTATTGCATGTAACCAATACTTGGATGTATACGTGAAGCACCATAACCTACTGGGTTATGGGCCAACAGCTGGAAAGTGGAAAGTGGAATGCTCTTTTGAGGCCAGCACAGACAGGGTGGGTCTCCCTCTCTGCTATGTAAATATTCTATGGGCAGAATTTTCTGGCTGATGTGCGGGTGGCGGAGCCCACACGTCAGCGCATAAAATGTCGCGCGAGCGTCCCAGCATCAGCGCGCGACATCACGATATTTCGGTGGGCGGGCGTGCTCAGCCTGCCATTAATTAAAGGCCTCATTAAGGCCCTTAACTTGCCAATTGTCCAGGATTTTGAGGGGCCCGTGTGAACTTAGGTTCGGCGCATGGGCCCAACGGGCAGGCGGGTAGGAGATTTTTTAATAAAAGTCATGCACTGGCGGGATATGTGGACTCAGAGGGGTTGTTCATGTTTTCCACGAAGTTTTAATTGCAGAAAGTGTTCTAAAGTTACCTGTTTGATTGTTAGCAGTTCACATTGATTTCCAAGAGCTTTTTGTGTACTTTAAAACCAGTCTGCAGACAATAACCTTTCTCAGCAAAAACAAAAACAAAAATACCTGGAAAAACTCAGCAGGTCTGGCAGCATCGGTGTAGAAGAGCACAGTTGATGTTTTGAGTCCTCATGACCCTTCAACAGAACTAAGTAAAAATAGGAAAGGGGTGAAAAACCTTTCCCAGGCCTGCAGCTTTCCGGAGGCTTCCATTTAGCCTGGGTAAGAGTTCTGACATCTCTACTGGAGGCAGCTCCTCTGAGGTGGAAGGGAGGGATAGAATAAGGAGGAGGCCAGGAGTGGATAATCAGCCTCTAGGGGAGCCACCTTTGGGAGGCCAGGCACAGGCACAAGGGGCGCAGGGCCAAGAGGTTGTCCAAGGTGCAAGGGGCCGCAGAAGATGCCACTATCCTGCTGCCAGGGTATACAAGCGGAGAAGCAGCTACCTCAGTATGACTGAGGTGCAGTGCCGAAGGAGGCTCCGACTCTAAAGGGAGATAGTCACCTATATTTGTCAGATGATTGGCCCTGAGATCTCCCCTAACTGTGTGGGTGGACACCCCATACCAGTGGCTCTGAAGGTCACAGTTGCCCTCCACTTCTATGCCTCTGGCTCCTTCCAGGGCTCGGTGGGTGATCTTTGCGGTGTCTCCCAATCAGCTGTCCACACTTGTGTCAAGCAGGTTACAGACGCTCTGTTCAGACGGGTATTGACTTTCATCCACTTCCACTGTGACCAGGCAAGCCAGGCACAGGGAGCCAGAGGCTTCGCGGCCATTGCTGGCTTCCCCCGCGTCCAGGGTGCTATAGACTGTACACATGTGGCTATCAAGGCGCCAGCAGGTGAGCCCAGTGCCTTCATCAACAGGAAGGGCTTCCACTCCATGAATGTGCAGATGGTGTGTGATCACAGAATGCAGATTCTGCAAGCTTGTGCAAGGTACCCAGGCAGCTCCCACAACGCCTACATCCTCAGACACTCCAAGGTGTAGAGGCTTTTCAGTGCTCCGGCTCTGCTGGATGGTTGGCTGCTGGGTGACAAGGGCTATCCCCTCAGAAGGTGGCTCATGACGCCTCTCCGCCATCCAAGAACAGAAGCTGAGGAGCGCTACAATAGGAGGCAGGGCACCACAAGGGCTGTGGTGGAGAGAACCATCAGTCTTCTCAAGATGCACTTCCGTTGCCTGGACCACTCAGGGGATGCACTCCAGTACCCCCCAGATCGCGTCTCTCTGATAGTGGTAGCATGCTGCGCTCTGCATAATCTTGCGCTGGAAAGGGGGGATGCAGTTGACGATGAAGACCTTGATGCCCTGGATGAGGCTGCACATGATGAATCCAGCAGTGGCTCAGAGGATGAGGAAGCACAGGGCGATGATGAGGGGCAGCACGCCAACCTGCTACTACACCAAGGAGGCAGGGACACCCGGGACACTTTAATCCAACGAACGTTCAGCCAGCTCCACACACATGGATCAGCAGGACCAGCATTGCCTGGAACTTCCACACGTGGCACTTAGGTGCTACATCTTCCACCTTATCAGCTGCAACTAAGGGCTTAGTATAGAAACATCAATGTCCACTCAAACACTCATGATATGTCTGTGAAAAGAAAAATGCAGCACCAAAGAAACACCCTCAGCCATGATCAGATATGTTCAAAATATAACAGAGACTTCTCCATTGCAAACATAAGAATTTTGTACAACAAGTACAGTGCATCAGTTAGCGTTCAGTCAGTAACACCTTTCATCCCTTTCCCCCCCAGCCTCATAAGTCACTCACCCTTCAAGACCCTAAGGAGGCGAACATTGGTGGGGTGGAAAAGAGTCAAGAGGAGGCCCAAACATTAGACGCGCATACAGACTGGCTGGTCAGATGTCCTCAGGAATGCCATATGGCATGTTATGTACCATTGGAGTGGGGAGAGTGCAGAGGTACCTGACCTGGATGCATGCTGGCCTGGATAGTTGCAGTGCTGGGGAAACATCGCAAACACTTGCGACATTTGCCGTGGAGCACAGGAGATTGACAGGTCACATTATTGACCTTCATGCCGTTAGGAGGGGCATAGACCAGTTGGGCAGAAGGCAACATTTCCTCTTGGCACAGGGATGAGTAATGTGGTGGCATTTATTTAAGTTGAGTGCCATGAGGTTCAGGATCTTTTGGACAGAGTAATGTAGGCGCACTGGCTGAAAGGGTGGTGGAGGTCCCAAACCTCCTAAGATGCAGTAAGTCTTTGGCTGTGCAGCTGTGATGCCATGGCATGTTAGGCCATGGGGATAGTGGTCACAAATGGGATAAGGTGACTTTGGAAGGTGGTGGAGACGCGAATCCTCAAGGGGACGAGGGACCTTTGTGTATGACCCACACGTCTGACTGTATCAGTCTGTGAATGAGCAGTGTTGCTGCATTAACGATTGCAGCAATCATCAGCACTTTGGATGGTGGAGAGAGAGAGTGGATAGGACTGTGGACCTCAAATACCTGGCCTCTGGACCCCAGCCTCGCCGACACCTGCCGACCTGGTCGCCTGCCTCCTCCCCAGCTCCATGGCCTGCTCCTCAAATGTGGTGAAGCGCTGGAGCAGGGCGTGCACACCACCAGTCCTCTGGCGCTCCCGCTGATTGTGTCGACTTTTTGCCTGCAGAACAGAGAAGAGCATTTATTGGGGCTGATCGCTCATGTACTCTGCACGTGCACGCTGCACCCCAACCACAGTGGCCCATCTGAGGCCTCCAGCGGCTCCTGTCCACACTACTGGTGATCAGTCCCCAGAAAATAGTACGGCTGGTCCCAACCTCCTCCCCCAACAGACACCTTGGACACATTTGGCGTCCATCACTTTGAATAGCACATGGGTCTTAGCGCCCGTGGCAAGGAGGCGCAACTAGGTGCGGCGCCGATTCCAGCAGATGGCACTTGGACACGACACCTTGAGGCTCCCCTTCCACCACCTCATGTCCATCAATATGACATGTGTTGGAGTTCTGAGTATGTGTCTGGCTGCCTCCCCTGCAGGTTGCTCCCAGACTACTCAAATGCGACAAACACTAACATATGCTGCGGGGAGAACCCATCTTCTCCTCAACCACTAAGGCTGATGTAAGCATGGTCAGTACCCGTTTGCCCACCCAGCGTGCGCCAAATGCCCAATGCAGTGACAACAGCAAGATATGGGTGGGGGGGCTCAAATGCTAAGGCTGCCTTCTGGGTCAAATGGCCAAGGCCAATATGGTACTCACCCTTCTAGAGCGCAGCAAATCATTGAATCATTTGCGGCACTGGGTGCCTGTGCGCCCCACATCGTCATGGGCGCTGACAGCGTCACCCACCTCCTCCCACGCCTGGCTGGTGACGTGGGGGGCCCTCCTCCTCCCATCATCCGTATACAACACATCCCGACGACTGGAAACCTCTTGGAGGAGGACAGCAAGGCAGGCATCGGAGAATCGAGGGGCACACTGGCCGCCCCACTGGCCTTTCCTGCAGCCTGCCCCCCACCTCCTGCTCATGCTCATGAGGCACCACAGCTGCCTCCCTCGCTCCCCGAGTGGCCATGGCGCACTGCCTCAAGCAGGCTGCTTGGCCACTTTTTATACCGGCTCCCCATTGGAACCAGCAGTCTGAGGCTGCTCGCCCCCGCGACTATTTTTCTTTTCTACACGGGAGTCGCTAACCCGCTGGGCGGGCCTTAATTGGCGGAAAATAGCGGCGCGGCCCATTTCCGCGGCAGCAATCAGCTGCCCGCCTGCCCATCAAGGGCAAAATTCTGCTCTATGTTTCTGTTTGGGTGAAAATGAATTATTTAATATAGTGATTGATTCGCTGGGTTAGAATGGAAGATACACTGCCTGTTTTATAGTGGCAGTTCTCAAATCAGGATAGAATGCACTTCAGGCACTCATCACCTCCAAGTTCCCCCCTGAGTCCCACATCATCTTGACTTGGACGTACACCACTGATCCTTCATCTTTGCTGTTTCAAAATCCTGGAACTCCCCAACTAACAGTACTGTAGCTGTATTTTTGCAACACGAATGGCAGAAGTTCAAGAAGGTGGCTCACCATCACCTTCTCAAGCAGAAGCCAAGAATGGGTAATAAATTCTGGATTTGCCAGCAATGCTCACATCCCAAGAATGAGTTAAAATTAAAGTCACAGGAGATCCTTATGTGATTCAGGCAATAATGTTTGGCTATCTCTGTTCTAAGGGGATGAGCTTCAATTTGGCGAATGGCCTTTTCTTATCCCAACTTCTCTTTCATTATCTAATGATTCAATGTTTTTTACTTTCTTATTAATATAAATCCTGGTCCAGGGATGCTGTAATTATTATGTTGTACATTGTTGATGATACTTTTCTTGCTTAAGTTCATTTTATATTTTCTCCAACTTCCTCTCCTGAGTTTCTCCTCATTGAGTACCATCCTCAGATATTTTTATTAGGTCTTCCTTGGTGAATGTGGATTTGGAAATAATAGCACACCCTTGTAATAAAAATGATAACACACCAATTAGGTGTAGGAGCCTTTATTTGTCCATGGGTATTGAAATAGTTTCCACTTTGCTGCATGGTTACCCAATATATTACATTTAAAGCTTTATGTTCAGTTAAAGCCAATCATTTGTGTAAGCATATTTGATGCTTCAAGGAGATTGGAAGAAAAAATAATAATGACAACTCATTCTTAAGGAATGTTGATTCAGATCAAACAATAAATGTGTTAAAATTTCTATTCAAATACAGGAACTTTGGAGCAATGGACTCATTGCAATAAATGAAGATAAGGAAAACACAGATCAACTTAGTGTGCCATTATTGCAACTCAGAAGCCACTCGTGACATTTGCGCTATCATTGCATTATGTTCTGGGAGATTCCATCTTAAGGAATCTATGAGGGACAAGCTCCTCCATGTTTACTTATATGAAACAAGCTTCTAGCTCTTTGGCAGAGCTATCCAATTATATCTCTTTTGTATTGCTGAGAAAAGAGACATGTTGCAGAAGTTTTAATTCTTGCTCTCACCAGGGCAGATACAAGAATACCAAATTTCAAAGGGGACAACAATTTATACTATATGGGAAACAGGATGCTGAATGGTTGGCAAGTGGGCTTTGATTGGCCAAGGCATTGTCATGGAAAATGTACCTGGGAACAGCTACCCCAGAGCTTTTTGTTTAAATTTAAAAAGGCAAATCGACTCTGATTGATCATTACAAGCCATGGGGATGCACCAGGGAACAGTGTCCTCCATGCTTTTGTTTAGTTGAAAAGGTGCAATGCCTGGAAAGATTCCTTTTGCCTCCAGAGGACTAGACCCTACGTATGAATATATGTAGCTTCTAGCAAGTGTAAGGAGTCACATTGTGAGACCGACAGTTAATATTAAATTGGTTGTTAGCATAATTCTTGGCACATTCGGGATTGTTCAGTAAGTGCTGCCCAATTGTGGAATTACACCTAATGCTGGACACTATGTTCTGGTTTTGAAAGCATGGATTTGTTGAATATGGTTAGTACTCTACCTGTTGTGAATAGCCAAAGAGATGTGCTGTTTGCAATGAATCGTCAGGCATTGGCACATACCAAATGTGTCAAGAATTTTCTAACAACCAATTTAAGGTTACCAGTCAGACTTGTAATGTGGCTCACTTATGCTTGCTAGAAGCTACATATATTTATACACAGGGCCTGGTCCTCTGTAGGGAAAAGGAATTTGTCCAGGCGTTGTGCCTTTTTAATTAAACAAAACTTGGAGGATGTTGTTCCCTGGTGTATCCCCATGGCATGTGTCAACTAATCCGAGTAGGCTTGATTTTTAAAATTTAAACAAATACTTTTGGGGTAACTGTTCCTTAGTGCATTCTCCATGACAATGCCTTGACCAATCAGAGTCCACTTGGCAACCAATCAGCACCCTGTTTCTCATGTATTTAAGTTGCTGTTCCCTTTGAAATTTGGTATCCTTGTAGCTGTCCTGATGAGTGCAAGACAAAAAACTTCGACAAAATTTCTCTTTTTTCAGCAATATTCAAGTTCTGTATTACTAAGCAACTATTTATATTCCTTTTATTGCATTGTTTAATTGTCTTACAATAATACCCAAGATCTCCTTTAAAGACATGCAGGATAAGATCATTGATAAAAATTACATTCATTTTTAGTGTTCAACGTGGATTCTGTGAACATTCCTTAAGTATATTGAATTAACATTTTACTGAAATTTTTAGGCAAGTTTTAGATTGACTTTTAACTATATCCTCAGTGAAACTTCTATCCAAACATGCCAATTGTTTGCTTTTATTGTGGAATGAAACTGGTGTTTTATCTTGCTACCAATTTGTGTAGAGGTCAATTGAGAGGTAGAGTGGAAAGAGACAGAGTAATTGTACAGTGTATCCCTGAAGAGTTCAAACATCCCTGCCAACTCATTGGAGTCCCTCGTCTGTGACTGACCAAAATGGAGAAGGTTCATTTGGCAAGGCATTGAATGCATTGAGAGACTTGGTCAGGAAAGCGCAGTGGTGAAGTCGAGCATCAGAAAGAGCATACAAATCCTCCAAAAAACTCATCCACCCGACTCTTCAAGCACCACCTGCCCCGCATGTGTTGGAGTCTGCAGACATCACACTGGACTTATCAGGCGTCTCAGAACCCATTGAACCAGAGTGGAAGCAAGTCATCCTAGATTCTGAGATACTGCCTAAGAAGACAATGGGATTGAAACATTAGTCAGATGTATTGGGCTCACTTATTCAACAGTACTAATGATAGTATACTCATTTAAGAATGTTCTATGGTACCATTCAATTCTTTGGCACAGTGGCAATGAGGTGGGATGGTAATTTTCAGACACTCTGTACATAGTTTCACTGGGAAATCAGTGCCAGTTATTTCGGGTGTGAGTAGATATTGGCCATTAAGCAGAGACTTTTTGGGTGAAATTGATATCGATGGTGGTACAGAACTGACAAAAGTGAATCAGCAATTAAAACAGAAGATGGTGGAAAGACTCAGCAGGTCAGATAGCATCTGCGGAGAGAAACATAATTAGCGTTTTAGGTTCTGATGACTTTTGCAGAGCAAGTGAATCAGCAGCCTCTTTTACATCCAGCCTGATTTTCCACTCCATTGTGATCATCTACCAGTTTGAAGCAACATGCCACAACAATCTAGAAGTTGAGCAGATTTGCTCAAACTGCTCCTAAATGAAGTCACTAGGATAGATATTCATCTTTTAAAATGGGACAGAAATCAGGCAGGTTCTACAAGAGGTGGTCAATCTGCTCTGTCTGATTACTACCCAGATGGTGAAGGCAAAAATCTTTCGCAGCAGTACACTATCAGGACAACACTGAACAGCGCAACACCACAAAACAAAACAGATTATCTGACCCTCATCTCACTATTGCTTGTGGGACCTGTCGGTACGCAAATTGGCTACCATGTTTCCAACATTACAACAGTGACTACACTTCTAAAATACTTCATTGGCCATAAAGCGGTTTGGGACATCCTGAGATATTGAAAGGTGCTATATAAATGCAAGCCTGTCTTTCTCACTTGCTGCAGAGATTTTTTTTGATGAACTCATATCTAGAATGCTAAGTTATTGCCATCCCCCAAGGACTAATCTGGATAAAGTTGATAAGGCTTTGTTAGAAATAATTACTATGGCTTATATTTTATCCCATTTAAAAGGATTGCACTCTCCTATTTTCCAGGCAAGAAATATTAGCCTAGAACTTACTGTTAATGGTATGAGTGAACAAATGCTTAATGTGTTTACATGATATTCCTGCCACCGCAACATTAAAGAGGGTTATTAACCCATTTAAAATAAAAAGAAAGCAATGCCTTGCAGTAGAGGAATATCATATAAAGGTGTTAAACATTAGCCCATCAATAGTAACAATGGGAATTTTGAGACTAGGTATACAGTCATACTAGTTAATGGTTAATTTTCATATTTGGATTTGCTGTTCTGTGAACTCTGTTTTTTTTAAATTTTCTATAAAGCTTGGTTATATTTAGGTTTGTTAACTCAAGAAGTTATAATTAGAGCAGTGCAGATATCTCTGAGGGTTGTGGGATGTGATTGCACAGGAGGGGGTGCAGAGGAGATTCACCAGGATGTTGCCTGGGATGAAACATTTAAGTTATGAAGAGAGATTGGATAGACTTGGGTTATTTTCATTGGAGCAGAGAAGACTGAGGGGTGACCTGATCGAGGTGCACAAGATTATGAGGGGCATGGACAGGGTGGATAGGGAGCAGCTGTTCCCCTTAGTTGAAGGGTCAGTCACGAGGGGACACAAGTTCAAGGTGAGGGGCAGGAGGTTTAGGGGGGATGTGAGGCAAAACTTTTTTACCCAGAGGGTGGTGACGGTCTGGAATGCGCTGCCTGAGATGGTGGTGGAGGCAGGTTGCCTCACATCCTTTAAAAAGTACCTGGATGAGCACTTGGCATGTCATAACATTCAAGGCTACGGGCCAAGTGCTGGTAAATGGGATTAGGTAGGTAGGTCAGGTGTTTCTCACATGTCGGTGCAGACTCGATGGGCCAAAGGGCCTCTTCTGCACTGTGTGATTCTGTGAACTCAGATTTTCAAAAAATGCTTATGCAAAAGTATTAAGTAATAAGGTAAATCCTTATAAAGCAAAGTCTGAACTCTGTATACAAGACCAATGTACAGAATTTGTTTGTTCCTGGGTCAGTTATCCCACCATTGAACTTTAATAATATTAATTAAGTCTCCACAAAAGTTCACCCAGTTTAAAGTTAACTCCTGTGATAAGATTAAAATAAAGTCTACTGCATTAGGTGTTGAAAACAGTTATTATGACTGATGAATTAAATCATTCATCTTCAAAAACTGCACCCATGCTATTTGTTGCCTTAAGAAGGGAATATTTTACTTTCCAAGCCGAAGGTGTTTTAGGAAAATTAGACTTGCATTTTCTTATCAGATACAATAAAATACATATTATTTAAGTTCAAAAAGTTAATACATTTTTCAGTTGGTCTTGACATTTATCAGTTGAACCAATGTTCCCAGGTTTCTCCATCTTGGGCCATATAAGCTAGTGATAAACCAGAAACTGGGGATGTTGTGACCTTGCCAGAGTCATGAACATCTCAATTATAAATTTTTAAAAGGCTGCATGTTAGATAATGTCTATTGTACAGCACAGATCAGAATCTATCTTTTTTAAAACTTAAAACACAAGAACAAGAACTTTACTTATATAGCATCTTTAATGTAACAAAATATCTCAAGATGCTGCACAGGAGCATTATAAAACAAAATATGAGACAGAGCCACAAAAAGAGATATCAGGCCAAATGACCAAAAGTTTGGTTAAAGAGGCAGGTTTTAGATGGTGTTTTAAAGGAGGAAGGTGAGGTAGAGTGGTGGAGAGGTTAAATGGGTGGAGGGGGGGGGGGGGGGGGCGGTTGGGGGGTGGGGAATTCCATAGTTTAGGGCCTAGGCAACTAAAAGCAAGGCCGCCAAAGATGGAGCAATTAAAATCGGGGATGCTCAAGAAGTTAAAATTAGAGCAGTGCAGATATCTCTGAGGGTCGTGGGACTGGAAGAGATTACAGAGATAGGGTGGGGTAAGGCCGCAGAGGAATTTGAAAACAAGGATGAGAATTTTAAAATGAGATGTTGCTTGACCATGAGCCAATGTAGGTCAGCGAGCACAGAAGTGATAGGTAAACAGAATTTGGTGTAAGTTAAAACAGAGGCAGCAGAGCTTCAGATGACTTCAAGTTTATGGAGGATAGGATGTGGGAGACCAGCCAGGAGTGCATTGGAATAGTCAAGTCTAGAGGTAAGGAAGGAATGTATGAGGTTTTCAGCAGCCTATAAGCTGAGGCAGGGGTGAAGTTAAGTGATGTTACAGAGGTGGAAATAGGTGGTCAAAGCGATGTTGTGAATATGGGGTCAGAAACTCATCTCAGGATCAAATGTGACGACAAGGTTGGAAGCAGAATGGCTTAATCTGACTGTTGCCAGGGAGAAGGATAGAGTCAGTAGCTAGGGAATGGAGTGTGGAGTGGAATGATGGCTTCAGTCTTCCCAATATTTAACTGAGGGAAATTTCTGCTGATCTAGTACTGGATGTCGGATAAGCAATCTGATAGTTTAGCAACAGTGGAGCAGTCAAGGGAATAACATCCAAGGATTTCCCAGAATTGAGATTCAAACCTTAGATTCAATACATAACAAAGACCAGTTACTACCATCTGTGGAGCATTGTGCATCCCTGCTCCTACCAATAATTGAAACCTTGCCGATGCTTTTGTCACCTCTATATATTTCTTCAATGTTTTGCTTGCTGGCTTCCTATGAACCATAAACTCCAACATATCCAAAACTTAGCTCCAGTATCCTGTCCTGCTGTAAGTCCTAATCATTTTTGCTCTCGATGACCTATATTGGTGCCTTGACTTCCAGTGCATTGAAATAAAAATCCTCTTTTCCATCACCACCAGGTCCATTCCACCACCCTATCTCCTCCAACCTTAATTTTCTCCTGTGCTTTTCAGTCACCTGACTCTACCTTCTTTGTATCTGTCCTATTCATTCCACTGTCACTGTGGTCATGCCCTTAGACACCCCCTCCCTAAACTGCTCTCCCCTTCTGCTTCTTTTTCCATCTTTCCCAGTACTTGGCCTCCTTTCATTTTCCCCTCTGTAAAGTACCTTGAGAAAATTTTCTATGTGAAAATCAGTATGCAAGTGCAAGTTACTGTTGCTGATGTGAATGATTAGCAAGCCTGAATGATTGGGGATAATACCACTTAAGGTTGGTTCACCAAACAAGCACAAGGTTCATATACTCAGGAGGTCTTTTAATAAAAAAACAGCAATTAGAAGTACATTTTACAGAAAATTATTAGCTTGGTATATATGCTACTAAAGTGGGGAGAATGATAAAAGCTACACTGTGTCTAGTCTGTTCCAAATTCATATTTTGATTATGATCCAATTAATACTAAACAATGAGAGTTTATTTTCTTTAATAAAGATTAAGTAACTTGGAACTACTTTGTTTGGACATTCTTTATCAGAAGATAGCTGCCCAGTTGTTAATATGACGAGCATGCAAACAACATTGTTCTCCTATAGTACCAAGAGCGCACTGTGAAGGTTTAAAGAATACTGGCTGGGATTTTGCCTGAAATTGGCAAAGTCCGATATCGGATGAAGAAATCGGCATTTGACCCGCCGATGGCAATGGCGAAATTTCATCCCGTGTTGTGTGGAACATTATTTTAAAAAAAGCACGAGTTTTAGGTTGGATTGCTGGCAGGGCAGCCTCAGGTTCACCCGCCTCACCATGACCTCAGAGCTTCGTTAATACAGGCGCCATATTTAAAGGCTGCCCTAGCACAGAGCTAGCACCCCCCAAAGGATAGGAAGCTGTTGGGAACTGACAGCTCTGTTTGGGGCTGCCAAAGCTAGGTAACATGCTGCCCCCCCAGGTTTAGTGACACCTCCCTCGAGGAGACCTTGGTCCAGGACATTGGTCCTGCACTGTTGCATGAGCTGCACTCTATCGCTGAGGCATTTGCTGGCTTACATCAGTGTCAATGTGAGAGGGCAGCGGGGCATCTTGAGCTCAGTCCAGCTGCCCCTTCCTCTCCAGGAGTCAGCCAGGGGCCCTAAGGCATCCATAGGGAGAATTATTGCAGGTGCACACCCTGGGGCCATCCACCCAGGTGACTCCGGGAGTGTCTGGCCCATCTGATTCTGTGCCCTGCATCCTTCCTGTGACCCCAGCATCTCCAGCTCTGCAGGCCAAGGAGAGTGGCACTGCCACACAGCAAGGCCCAGAAAGCAGGCCCGGGCTCTCCAGGTCTCGGCCCTCCAGAGGACGCCTGCCAAGGTCATCGCAGATAACAGGGCATAGCAATCAGTAGATCATCCCCACCTCCGCTGTGGATATCAGGGTTGTGGGAAAATGTGAAGTTGTTCACTTTGGCAGGAAGAATAAAAAAGCAGAGAATACTTAAATGGAGAATGGTTGCATAATTCTGAGTTGCAGAGGGATCTAGGTGTTCTAGCGTATGCTATAAAAAGTTAGTATGCAGGTGCAGCAAGTAATTAAGAAGGCTAATGGAATGATACCCTTTATATGAGAGAAATTGAACATAAAAGTAAGGATTTATGCTTCAATTATACAGGGCATTGGTGAGGCCACATCTCGAATATTGTGTTCAGTTTTGATCTCCTTATTTACGAAGGATGTAAATGCATTGGAGGCGGTTCATAGGAGGTTTACTAGATTGATACCTGGAATGAATGGGTTGTCTTATGAGGAAAGGTTGGACAGACTGGGCTTGTTCCCATTGGAGTTTAGAAGAGTGCGGGGTGACTTGATTGAAGTACATGAGATTCTGAACGGCCTTGACAAGGTGGATGGCAATGTGGAATTCGAAACACAAACAGATCAGCCAAGATCTTATTGAATGGTGCAGTAGGCTCAAGAGGCCGAATGGCCTACTTCTGCTTCTATTTTGTATGTTCATATGGGCACACCAAGACGTAGTGTCAGGGTTAGAAAGGTCAAGAAGATGTAACTCTTTCGAGTTATCAACAGATCGCATGTAACTCTTTCGAGTACATTCACAGTTCTTAGTTTTCCGGGAGTGGGACATGAACCCACAACCTTCTGATTCAAAGGCGAGGGTGCTGTGAACTGAGCCACAGCTGACACCTCCGTCAAGAAGATGTAACTCTTTCGAGTTATCAACAGTCACAGATTGTAACTCTTTCGAGTACATTCACAGTTCTTGGTTTCCGGGAGTGGGACATGAACCCACAACCTTCTGATTCAAAGGCGAGGGTGCTATGAACTGAGCCACAGCTGACACCTCCATCAAGCAGATGTAGTTGCACAACATGGGCACGGGTGTTAATCACTTTACGTAATGTTGACCATTGTAAATAACTCCCAAGAATGTCTCCTTGTCAATGGCCCCTTGTTATGATGAGCAGTGTTCATGTCAACCAGATTTGAAACCTTGGTTCCTGCACGAAATGAAGGGAAGCGTCTCAGTCCAGGGCCTCTCCATTGTGCACAGCATAACCTTCTACACACAGTGACTGTCTGGCTTCAAAGTCACTCCACAGGTCAGTGTTGTGTGCAGCTCGGTGTGCTTCTGTTTGCTGCATAATCTCGTAACCATGCGTCACAGGGTTTCGTGATGTCCTCTGTGTGCTCTCAGCACCTGAGAGGTGGGGCTGGCCGCCTCCCCTATCCCCATCTCGTCAGCATTCCTGACAGCCTAAGGTGTGACGCTGAAGGGATCTAGTGATGAAGCCTGCCAAAGGATCAAGCGCTGTTAAAATCCATGTGCCCGCTCTATCTCAGCAGTGTCTCGATGATATGAGCCTTTTCACAGAGTGTCTGTGCGCTGCCCTTGGGCAGGCAGGTGTCAGGTGTTCCCAGGTGCAATGTGAAGGTCTCAGGAGTGTCCTCACTGCATCTCGTCATCATTCTCCTGGAATCTTGTGGCAATGAGGGCCTCATGAGCATGCTTGCCTCATCTGGTCAGTGTAATGGCCTCATTGCCTACACCCTCCCCCTTCCAGGATCTCATCACTCTCAGCATCTTCGACCCCCTCCTCATGGGAGGAGACGTGCAGCTCTTCCATCTCCTCATCATCCAAGTCCTCTCCCCTTTGCATTGCCAGGCTGTGTAGCTCACAGCATTTCGCTGAATTGCTCCGCCAGATCTGACCAGGCACCGAAGCCTCATATTCAGGATCCCTATGGTGTGCTCCACCAAACTCTGGGTTGCGGCATAAGCCTCGCTGTACTTTCTCTCAGGGGCAGTCTGATGCCACCGCATGGGCGTCATCATCCATGCCCTTGGCAGGTAGGGACTTTTCCCGAGGAGCCAACACTGCATCCTGTGTGGTCCCTGGAAGGTGTCAGTGATCTGAGGCCTGCTGAGGTCGTACGCGCCGTGGGCACTTCTGGGGTCTCTCGCATGCACCTGCACGATCTGTTTGTCATGGTCGCACTCCAGCTAAACATGGAGAGAGTGGAAGCCATTGAGGTTCACATACCGGACTGCTTGTTGCCAGGAAGATTTAAGGGTCACATGGGTACAGTCGATGGCATCCTGCCCCTGTGGGAATCCGGAAATCCCTGTGCTCTTGCTTCCTGGCTTGCCTGATCTCTGTCGAAGTTGACAAAGTTGTGTGCCTTGGCAAAAATGGCATCCGTGCCTTCCTGGATACGTTTGTAGGTGGAGTCTTGCGAGATCCTGTAAAGGTCCCCAGTGGAGCCCTGGGAGGAGTCACTGCCACAGAAATTGAGCGCGGCGGTCACCTTCACTGCCACTGGCAGTGGATGCCCTCCGAGTCCCCGTGATGCCAATTCCTGCAGAAGGTGGCATATGTAAGTGAACAATTTCCTTGAAATATGCAGTCGTTGGCGACACTGGTTGTCGCACATCTGCAGGTAGTGAAGCACCTATGAACGATGGCTGTCTGGGGTTTAGACTCTGTGTGAGGAGGAAGCCCTGCCGCCCCTTGATCTTGAAAGTTCTGTTCCTCCCTTTGGTAAGCCAGGCGCCTCCGTCACATTCTTCTCTCCAACTTCCCTCCTGCCTATAAGCAATGAGGCAGACAGCGAGATCACCAGGCTCCATCTTCTTGATGGTCTCCTCACTGCAGTCTCAAAAACAGAGATGCAAGGGTCAACAATTGTCTTCTAAGGACCACTCTTGGTCAAGTCATTGCGTGGGCTGCCCCTCAAGGCTCCGTTAGTCATGCTGGAGCGTCCAGGTCACCACATGGATGCCCGGTGTTTAGTGTGCATGATAGTTGACCAACACGCCACCTACCACCGCCACAGCACAGGACCGAATGGCGACAGCGTCGGCCACTCAATTATATCCTAACCCTCATGTCAAGCGCAGGTATTGCCCTAACCTGCACTCCAAGGCATCGCAATTTGCTTGGACTACGAGGGTGACTTTTCAATGTCTATTTAAACATAATGCAAGGGGTTAGGAGCACACCCCTCTGTCAATGTTCCATGGCCACCTTTCCCAAGGGGTCCCTCAAGCTTGCCCAGTCACCCAATGGTTCTGCAGCATCATAGAACTCATTCAATTTTGAAGCCAGGGTGCAAGGGGTTAAAAGTAGAGGAGCAATCGTTGGCACTCTCAGGAATTAGTACCGCTTGAGTGGGCACAATTGCCTGACCTGTCTGATTACAAGCATGTCAATTGAGCTCAAGCTAGATGGTCTCAGCTGCAAACGAGTGCTCATCTTTGACATGTTTCTCCATTTGCCTGACCATTTTCTTCCCCCTATCCCTGTCCCTGCATGTGTTAGTGTGTGTCTGTGCTGCCATGACTCCCCTTTGCACTGTTGCCCTAGCCCCAAGGTTCCCTTCTCCCCCTTCTCTCTGGCACTGTTGCCCTAGCCCCAGCACCACAAGCCAGTAACAAAGAAACCGCTGTGGGGACCTGCCTGTGGTCCCCTGAATCCATGGGGCTGCTTCCTTGCATTGGGACCCTCGCGTGCGCTGTGCTAAGTTGTGTGCACTCACATCCGAGTTCCTCTCGAAGTTCAGGTCACCAGGTTCACGCCTTTTAAAGGCAGTTGTAAATCATGCCGTTCTAAAATCACGCTGACGTGGGATTAAATGTGATGGTGGAGGTTGATTCCGGCCTGCGGGCCACAATAATGATATGCAGGTGTATTCAAATGAAATTCCTGACAATGGACGGGGCGGGAAACGGGTCCGCCATTGACAGGGGGAGGGAACAAGTGCTTCCCGGATTTACATCACCAGGGAATGTTCCTAGGGCCTTCTTGTGAGATTTCCCGATCGCGCCACTGAGCATGCCAGTCCCGATCGGGCGTGGAAAATCCTGGCCAGTGTTTCAGAATACAATGTTACGCTGTAATCAAGCTTAAAGGTATGTACAGGAGTGCAGGCAACACCACACTGCTTATTGTGCAAAAACATGTTGGGCCTGAACTTCCTCAGGGTGCCAATCCGTGTCAGATTGCCACTCTATGCGCAGTTACTTATGTTATTTTTTTTTCCCAGCCTGTCTTTCCCGACATTCCAGCTCAGGCTGGGTGAGATCCAGGCAGCGCACCTCGTCCTCGAGGCCCAGCGTCCAAGTGCAGGAGAGTTGAAATGACGAGGCCTTGCCCTCTTTAAGTTCTAAGGTAAGTGAATAGGGTTTGGGGTGATCGGAGGTCAGGGGGGATCGGAGGTCGGGTGCAGGGATCGGAGGTCGAAGGGAGGGCCGGAGGTCAGGGGGGATCAGAGGCCGGGGGATCGGAGGCTTGGGGGGTGGGGTCAGGTTGGAGGTCGGTGTGTGGAGGGAGGGGGGAGGGCCTCAGGTATGGAGGAAGGAGCTCGGGCCTCAGTGTGGGAGGGCGTCGGGCCTTGGGCCTCAGACTCGGGCTCTGGGGTGGAGGGGGTTGGGTCTGGCGGGGTAGGGTGTCCTGTCGGATCCAGTAGACCTGGGGAGTGTGGTGGCGGTGTAGGGCTTAGGTGGGTGAGGGGGGTGTGTGTGGGGGAAAGTGTCCGGTTGGGCTTGGAGGCAGTGTGGGGGTGGAGGGGGGAAGGGTGTCTGCCCGGGTCCGTTTGGGTCTGGCAGGTGTTAGGGAAGTTGTGCCTGGGGGGGAGGTGGGGCGGGCCCCAGGTCGGGTCTGGTCCGATCAGGTGGGGGAGGGGGCGGAGACCTGTGTGGGTGGTGGAGTCCCATCGGGCAGGTAATCGGGGGTGGGGGTGGAGGTGGCAGGGGGACTTCTGTGGGGGTTCAGTCTGGGTCTGTACAATAGTTACCCAGAAGTTAGAAGAGCTTTTAATTCTTCTAACTTTTTCTGTGTAACTATTGGGGTAACACAGTCGGAACCGAAGTTTGAAATTTAAATCGTAATTTTGGTTGGTTCCCAGCGCAGGGCAATTGCCCAGGGGAAGTTTGCACTTCTGAGCAATTGCCGTGCAAAACTTATCTGTGAAGTTCGGAGTGCATTTTGGGGTACCCCTCCCAATCCAACACTGGGGAGCTCGGGAGTTCGAGTTACAGCCCTTTTACTGATGTCAGTAGCACTGGACAGAAATGCAATGTGGAGGCAGAGTGCACTTTACACAATAACATAATAGGAAAATAGCATTCCACAGCAATGCACTAAGGTTTTTGTAACACTGTGACAGCCAGTACTGGTTCTGAACTTGATATCATGTTTCAGCAAACAGTACGACACTGAAATTACCCCGAGTGTTAGAAGTGTAGGGGCTAATATTAGTACTAAATAAACATTAATCATAACGCACCCTTGTCAAAGTACTATCACAACCATTCAATCTACTGCAATAAACAAGTAGATGTCATAAACCCATAAAATTGTACTTGGTGGTGAAAGGCAAGCAGAAGCTAAAATCAGTTCACGAGCTGATAAGACAGGGGCAATTACACTTAAGTAACCTCGTAAGTTTTGTTTATGTGATTACTTTGATCTTGTAATCAATAGTTAATCTGTATCTGATGTTTTTGTAGAAAACAACTTAGTGCTTCCTTTTTCTATCTGAAATCTTTCAATACTGTATTATTTTCATAACTATCTGGCATATAAAGATGAACTTAATTAATGGCCTTCCATTCTATTAAATAATTTGTTGCACTTGTCAAGTTTTCTTTCTTCTCTGTTAAATACCATTAATCATCCGAATTGTATATTAAAATCTTAGGGCAGAATCGTCCCAGATTTGCACAAGTGCATAGCAGGTGGGAAAAAGGACGTCTTACCCACTGGCCGCAAAGGCTGGTTTTCACGCCGTATCGTCCCAATCCCGGCTCATTAATCATGCATTCCTGGGAAACACGGTGTTTCCTCTGATTCCCCTGCCATGCTGTCACCTTGCCACTTCCTCATGCTGGGCGTATATTTAAAGTGCAGCCGGACTAAGTACTTCCCAGGACTCCTGCACAGAAGACATGGACCCGAGAGGCAAGAAGGCTGCAGCCCCCGATTCAGTGATGTGTCCCTGGGATGCCTTTTGGACACCATTGGAGCCTGCCGTGATGTCCTCCACCCCAGCTCTGGCCGCAGGAAACCCATCAGTGTCACCACTCTGGCTTGGGAGGTGGTGGCAGAGGTGGTCAGTGCCAACACTGCACAGAAGGTGTTTGCCATCAAGTGCAGAAAGAGGATGAATGATCTCATCCGTGCCGCCAGGGTAAGGCAACCTTCTCACCACTCTAAACTCACACACTCACAAGCCCATCACACATTTACTGGCATCTCACTCACTGCCAGCTCAAGGGACATCACCACTCACTCTCTCACACACACCCTCACATCTCCATCTGGCCTCATCTCCTCAGGAGACTGCCTCCTCAGCCCTCACCCTCTTGAGGCCACTTGTACCGGTTGCCTGTGTCCAGTGGGGTTCCACAGGGATCGGTGTTGAGTCCCTTGCTGTTTGTGGTATATATAAACGATTTAGACTTGAATGTAGGAGGGTTGATCAGTAAGTTCGCGGCTGACACGAAAATTGCTGGGGTGGTAAATAGTGAGGAGGGTAGCCTTAGATTACAGGGGGATATAGATGGGCTGGTCAGATGGGCTGATCAGTGGCAAATGGAATTTAATCCGGATAAGTGTGAGGTGATGCACTTGAGCAGGACCAACAAGGCATGGGAATACACGATAAATGGTAGCATCCTGGGAAGCACCGAGGATTAGAGAGATCTTGGTGTGCATGTCCACTGGTCCCTGAAGTTGGCGGGTCAGGTAGATAAGGTGGTTAGGAAGGCATATGGGATACTTGCCTTTATTAGCCAAGGCATAGAATATAAGAGCAGGGAGGTTATGCGGGAGCTGTATAAAATGCTGGTTAGGCCACAGCTAGAGTATTGTGTGCAGTTCTGGAATCTGCATTATAGGAAGGATGTGATTGCACTAGAGAGAGTGCAGAGGAGACTTAGCAAGATGTTACCTGGGCTGGAGAATTTTAGTTATGAGGAGAGATTGGATAGACTGGGGCTATTTTCCCTGGAGCAGAGGAGATTGAGGAGGGACATGATTGAGGTGTATAAAATTATGAGGGACATAGATAGGGTAGACAGGAAGGAACTTTTCCCCTTGGTGGAGGGATCAATAGCCAGGGGGCACAGATTTAAGGTAAGGGGCAGGAGGTTTAGAGGGGATGTGAGGAAGAATTTTTTCACCCAGAGGGTGTTGGGAATCTGGAACTCACTGCCTGAAAGGGTGGTAGAGGCAGAAACCCTCATAACATTTAAGAAGCATTTGGATGTGCACTTGCGATGCCATGGTTTACAAGGCTATGGGCCTAGTGCTGGAAAATTGGATTAGAATAGTTAGGTACTTGTTTGACTGGCGCAGACTCAATGGGCCAAAGGACCTTTTTCTGTGTTGTAGACCTCTATGACTTTATGACTCTATAACATGTGTCCCCACACACACCCTGGGATACCCCCTTTCCCAGTACAGCCCTCGCCCTGCAGCTTGTTCCCTTGCATGAGGCCAATCCTCCCCCTTCC
Source organism: Cetorhinus maximus (assembly GCF_964194155.1). Lineage (NCBI taxonomy): Eukaryota > Metazoa > Chordata > Chondrichthyes > Lamniformes > Cetorhinidae > Cetorhinus > Cetorhinus maximus. The sequence goes on from NC_135887.1 coordinate 123,190,486, forward strand.
TCAAGCAAGGCCTAGCCCTACAGCTGTTGAAAAGCCAGCCCCGCCTTACGGCTGGTCTGGTAGGTGCCTGCCCTGAGCTCCTCTAAAAGTGATGTGGTGCTGCCTGTGAAGCCTGGCGCTGATGACTGCGAGTGCTGCCCGAAGCAAGGTAGGCAAACAAACCTTGAAGCCCCAAGTGAAGTGCAGCCCGCCAGGTACACGCCATTTTGCACAGTTGGGAAACACATCAGTGTACAGCCCAGATGATCCAGTGTGGGGGGAATGATTCCGCTGAGCTGGGTTTATAATGATATGCAGATAAATCAGAACGAAGACTGGCAGCGGGAAATGTGGCCCATTGTTGATGGGTGGAGCAGATGATTGCAAACTGGTTTAACGATGTCAGGAAACCGATTTTTGGCTTTCCTGCCATACCTGCCATGGTGCCCGACACCAGCGGGCACGGAAATTTCCTCCCTTAATGTATCAACCTTACATTATATGCACTTCCTGCACCAACTTTATCATTCTAAATTTCTATATTCACATTCAGAAATGGAAATATGGAAACTAATCACATTATAATTACACTCTCCCACTGTGGATCACTCAGTTTGGCATCTCCCGGCTCCCCAGCCTGTACTGCTTAGAAAATCCAATGCTTCAACCGACTCTACCCTGCTTCCCAAATTGTCAAATGACTTGATAAATTAAAGCAGGGGCAGAATTTATGGCTCTGATTTTAAACGTGAGGCAGGCATGGTTAATGAGTCAAAAAATGAGCATCGATGTAGATGCCCTACTGATTTTAACTGAAGGGCCACATTTGAATATTTGAAATCAGTGCCCATTTGAGAATATTTCCTAGGCTATGAATCAGTCACAATAGAAGTTGGCCAGGATTTAGCATTGCAAATACCAAAATTGTTTAAATTATTCATTCATAGAATGTGGTGTGGGATCCATTAACTAACCTTCTTCAGGGGAAGAAGTGAAGACCTGCCAAGCTATAAAAGCTGTTACTTGCCACGTGCCAAAGGCTTTTCATCCCGTTTCATTCAGAGAATGTGGATTTCCTGAAACAAGGGGCATTAGCGATCCAGCCACCTGTATGTTAAAGCCCTCAATTCTTACAAGCTTTGAAAACATTCTGTAAATAAGTGACCAGTCATTACATAACAAAGCCTAAAGCAGTCTTTGTGTTTGAAAAGGTTATCCTTTTCACTCTGGTAATGATGGCGGGTAAGCAGCAGTCATCCCATCGAACTGAAGACCTGATTATTGACTTACACTAGTAATTCGTTCACTGTTCTCCAGTTAATCACTTTTATTCTGTTCTTTACGAGAAATCACTGGCCACTAAATGCATCAGAACCATAAATCAAAGGTGTTATTGCCGTTCGATCTTGAAATGAACGGGTAATGCCTCAGCTGAAATAGCTGACAAAGAAATTCAATTCCTTTACTGTTTATATATTAACACAACACAGAGTAACAGCAAGGCCCTTTAAATTTTCATCGTGATAATTTCACTCTTGCTACAACATATGATGGATAGAGTTTCTGCTTATCACACACACTGTTCCCAAAATTGTACTGTTCATCTGAAGGAAGTTAAGGTTCAAGTTTCCGTCCAAACTACTTTGCATAATCACAAATGAAAATCTTCCACAAACCGGCACAATCAGGCAGCATAGTAGAACGTAATTATTCATCTTTTTCTCCTTGCCTTAAAAGTGTATTTAGCACAACTGAAAATGGGTTTACCACAAAAAATAAGCATTTTTGTTAAGAGTGTCTGGGCCACCACTTGTGAGTAACCTGATTTTAAATCACCAAGATAAAAAAAACTATACTGGCTGATTTACTAGTTTCTTTGATCGAATGATGCCAGATAGTCATCAACCAACCAGCTACACCATGTGCTGCACCTCAAAATTTAACATCTGGTAACGTTACATAGCATTACAGAGAGACAGTGGCAGAGTATAATGTCACTAGATTTGTAATCCAGCAGCCCAGACTAAGGCTTTTGGAACATGGGTTCAAGTCCCACCATAGCAACTGGTGGCATTTAAATTTAATTAATAAAACTCTGGAATGAAAAGCTAGTCACTAATGCCCTAATCTGCTGTCCTACATGTCCTAACTGGCTCAGCTCCGTTCAAGGTTGGATAGGCACATCCTATGGGAGAATAAAAAAAAAATACACAGAATTTAGGAGTATATGCTCCAAATAAGCCTCCTCTAACTGTATGTCATTTAACCCTATCCAGTTAATTCTCCCTGATTATATTTATCTCACTTCTCCTTGCAATGGCATGTTTCACATTCACTGTAAAGAAGTTTCTCCTAAGTTCCTTATTGGATTTATTAGTGGCTATCTTATTATTTATGGCCTCTAATTTTGGACTCCTCCCCATTAGCATCTACCATATTAAACTCCTTCTTAATTTTTAAGACCTCTATCAGAGCATGGACACGTTTCTTCACTTAAGGTTGGCTTCACTACTGATGAATTGCCCTTGATATTAGTGACTCATTTACTCCTACACCGTGTTTGTCATGGCTTACAGCTTGGCTATTTGGTGCACTGACCTGTACAGAAGTCCAGTATGTCAGCTTAGGCATTTATTTAGAATCCAAAGCAAAAAGCTAAAGGCCATTGGCATTAATGCCTCATGCTGAAATCAGTCACTTCTTGTGTCAATAAATAACATCGTGTAAAGGTTTGTGCGTGCATTGCATCCTTTTCGACTTGGGTTCTGATCATATGCATTATTCATACACTTCTCCTTCAGTTCCTAGTATTTGGAAATTGGTTGGATTAATTGCTTTTGGCACTTCATAAAATATCATTGGTTACAATGTGTTATTTTGGCTAACTGCCTCTCCAAATGCCTGATGCTGAATGGCACCACAGCTGCTCACTGTTTAGAATCATAGAATCATGCAGAAGGAGGCCATTCAGTCCATCGTGCTTGTGCAGGCACTCTGAAAGAGCTACGAATTAGCTCCTCTCGTAGAATCAAAGAATAGATACAGCACAGAGTGGAGCCATTCACTGGACTTTTCCCCGTAGCCCTGCAATTTTGTGCTTGAATTTTACGCCGCCCCACCCCGCTGGACATGATTTGGGGCAGGGGGCACATAAAATACGAGGGGCGGGAGACCCACCACCTTCCCGCCCACTTTCGAGCTGTCCCCCATAATAAAGGTTTGTGCAGAAATCGGTAACCTACCCTCCATTTTTAAATAAATAATTAGCAGTCAATTGAAATTGTTAACAAGCCAAATGGCTCTCATATTATGCTGCTCATGCCATAATACAGTTGGTGTGGGCAGGTGGGCAGGAGTGGCAAACAATTTTTTTCAACACAAGTTGTAAGAAGGTAGGAAGGATCTGGGGATCTCCTGTGGTGGGTGCCCGGTGTTGCATAGGGGCATCCACCCCCAAGGTGTTACCCCCCCACTTTGTCCCTTCCTGCCTGGCGTCCAAAATCTACCCTCCCACCTCCTTTGCCCCCTCTCCCTCGGCTGCCTGAACCCTTCCCGCCCTATAAACAAGGGACTTGCTTGGTTCTAGGATCCATTGAAGTTCTGCATGGACCTGCTTGCAGCCCCAGCAGTGTTCACTACCAGGCTGGCCAGCGGCACTTGAGGCCACGACTTCCTCTTACTGAGGGGTGGAAGCCTCACTGTCCGTCTGTTCAGTCCATTGGCAGTGTGTACGGCTGTGGGGTGGTGTTTTGTTATGGCTGACCCCGACTCTTGCAATGGGTGTGGCGTGTGGGGGGGAGTGGGTGCGGGTAGTCAGGTGAGCAGTATGGCCCCATGTGAAATCCAGCCCTTGTTCTCTTCGGATAATTATCCAATTCTCTTTTGAAAGCCATGATTGAATTTGCTGCTACCACACTCCAAGGTGGTACATTCCAGATCCTAATGAACCGCTGCGCAGAAAGGTTTATCCCCATGTCGCCATTGCTTCTTTGACCAATCACCTTATGATCGGCACAGGCTTGGAGGGCCGAAGGGCCTGTTCCTGTGCTGTACTTTTCTTTGTTCTTTGTTATCAGTGTCAAAAAAGCAAACTACTGCAGATGCTGGAAATCTGAAACAAAAACAGAAAATGCTGGAAAAACTCAGCAGGTCTGACAGCATATGTGACAGTATATGGACTCGAAACTTTAACTCTGTTTCTCTCTCCACAGATGCTGTCAGACCTGCTGAGTTTTTCCAGCATTTTCTGTTTTTGCAGCTTATCAGTGTCCTCTGGTTCTAGATCCTTGCCCAACTCTGCCCAGGCCCCTCATGATTTTGAATACCTCTATCAAATTTCCTCTTAATCTTCTCTTCTCCACAGATAACAACCCCAGCTTCTCCAAACTATCAACATAACTGAAGTCCATCATCCCCAGAACCATTCTCTTCAATCTTTTCTGCACCCTCTCTAATGCCTTCCCATTCTTCCTTGGACAAAATACTCTAGTTGAGGCCGAATCAGTGTTTTAAGCAGATGTATCATAACTTTATTGATTTTGTATTCTAGGCCCCAATTTATAAAACCTAGGATCTTGTATTTTTTATTAACCACTCTCTCTATCTGCCCTGTCACCTTCAATGACTTGTGCACATATACCCCCAGGCCCCTTTGCTTCTGCACCCCCTTTCGAATTGTACCCTTTATTTTATATTGCCTCTCCTCATTCTTCCTACCAAAAGGCATCACTTTGCATTTCTCTGTATTTAATTTCATCTGCTACTTGCCCGCTCATCCCACCAACCTGTTTATGTCCTTTTGAAGTTTAACACCATCCTCCTCAAATTTCGCAATACTTCCAAGTTTTGTATCTTCTGCAACTTTGGAAACTGTGCCATGCACATCCAAGTCTGTCATTTATATATTATTAAGAAAAGTCATAATGCCGGTCCAAGGGAACCCTAACGTACACCTTCCTTCAGTCCAGAAAACAACCATTCACCACTCTGTTTCATGTCACTGGGCCAATTGTGTATCCGTGCTGCTACTGTCTCTGTTATTCCATGAGTCTCAAATTTCTTGACAAGTTTGTTATGTAGCACTTAATCCAATGCCTTTTTGGAAGTCCATGTACACCACAACAATCGCATTACCCTCATCAACTCTCTGTTACCTCATCGAAGACTCAATCAAGTTACTTAAACATGATTTGCCCTTAACAGATCTGTCCTGGCTTTCCTTAATTAATAAGACCATAAGACGTAGGAGCAGAAGTAGGCCATTCAGCCCATTGAGTCTGCTCCACCATTCAATGAAGTCATGGTTGATCTGATCTGATAATCCTCAACTCCACTTTCCTGCCTTTTCCCCATAGCCAAGTAGCTGTTAATTTTGTCCCATATTATCATTTCAAGAAGCAGGTGGGCAAGGTGCTCCTTCTTGATGACTTTTCTGTTGCTGAATACTGCACAATTTCCTTGTTAAATTTCTTTGTTTAAGAGGTAGAGCTTAAGAGGTAAAAATAGGCCTGTTTAGTTAACTTGTTGCTGATAGCTGTACATCCATCCTGGAGGAATAAGTTAACTGCTATGCATGACTTTATAGGTTAATGCTTTCAAGCTGCCTTCCACCACTTTTTACATCAAATTAAAATTTAGGAAGATGGGAATTTCAGCCCCAAAACTCCACTTCAGCAAAATCAATAGCAATGTTAAAGGTTAAGGAGCCTTGATGAACAGAATACCATTTTAAATTCTTTCATGGGAGGTTGGCATTGCTAGTTTTGCCAGCATTTGTTGCCCATCCCTTATTGCCCTTGAGAAGGCGGTGGTGAGCTGCCTTCTTGAAACCCTGCAGTCCATCCGGTGTTGGCACTCCTACAGTGCTGTTAGGAATGGAGTTTCAGGATTCCAGCGACAGTGAAGGAACGGTGATAGATCACCAAGTCAGGATGGTGTGTGACTTGGAGGGGATCTTGCAGGTGGTGGTGTTCCTACGCATCTGCTGCCCTGGTCCTTCTAGCTGGTAAAGGTTGTAGGTTTGGAATGTGCTGTCGATGAAGCCTTGGTGAGTTGCTGCTGTGCATCTTGTAGATGGTAAACACTGCTGTCAACAAACACTTGAGAATAATGAGGGCTCTATTTGCAATGGAATGCTAAAACATTTACCCAGTAAATAAACTGAAACACCTATTTATTAGAACAGAATAATGCAACTGATGCTTAAACGGTTAATTCTGTCACAGAATCATCTTTATGTTTTGTTTAATTGTAATATAAACATGATATTTTGCTCTCATCAAATACTTTCATTTCAGTATTAGCTGTCAATTATTGATGGGATTTGTGCAAATTTCTTTCTGATGATTTATCACATAGATTGATGGTAATTATCGTAATGCTTACTCACGGATAAAAAATGTTATTATTGTGAATTAATTTAGTGACGCATAGTGTATGGGATTGACTCTGTTCATTACTGGAGGCGATGACACATTTCTGATAAGATTAGTTTAATTTTTGAAGTCATTGTTTATAGTCCCTGTACCACAACGATCCCATTCAATGTTTCCCTCCCTGAATACAGTTTCCTCACACTCACAGGGTGGAATTTTCCATGCTGGAGATGAAGTGTAAGGGTGGTGAGGAACTCACCACCCCCCGTGGTGGGCTCTTGCACTAGATTGTCCACTTTTCAGCTCATTAATTATGCATCAGTGTGGAGCTCATCAAATCTCGTGGTGGGGCAGGCAGCGATTCATCTGCCCTGCCATTACCTCATGGGGGTTAAAGGTTCAGGCGACATATTTAAATGGCACCCACGCACACATTCACTCTCTGCAGTCCAACAGTTGTTTGGCGAGTTCAGAACTAGCCCTCAGACAAAGCAAGCCCTCAGCCCCTATGTTCAACAACAACTCCTTGGAGAGAAGTCCAGGGCCAGCAGGAGGTCCTCTACCCTCGAGCTGGATGCCGCAGATCCACCAGCCACACCATGCCAGCCTGGGAGGAGGTCGCCAAGGAGGTCAGTGCATGTGGACCTCAGAAGAGGATTGCCCTGCAGCGCAGGAAGATGATGAGCGATCTCATCTGCTCCACCGTGGTCAGTCAACCTTCTTCTCACTCTAAACTCACTCTCATAAGGCCACCAGGCAGGCTGAGCCTTACAGTCCACAGGGATCTTACACACAACCAGCAGAAGGGGCATCAGCACTGATTTTCTGACAGATACTTTAACATCACCATCTCATGTACCATCCTGCACAAGTGGCATCTTCAGCCCTTACTGGGCGGCACTCAGCACACACAGCAGCCAGGCATGCTCATCATCTCTTTCATCCCTAGTGCTCACAGTCAATCCACCTGTCTTTATGCAGGACAAGATATCCCACGACAAAAAGGAGGGATCCCAGACGGGAGGCCACTCATCCCCTTCGAGGAGCAGGCAGCAGAGCTAGCCAGTGAGGACAAGGATCATTCCTGCGTGGGAGGCAAGATCGGCGTCCAAGTCTGTGAGGAACCATACAGTACATATCGACCACATGTGGTCAATGACTGTGAATGATCTATAATGTAGGTGCCTGTCGACCAATGACTAATTATCTCTTTTCTCTATTCCAGTCACCAGCAAGAAAAGGTGGAGGCATGGGGCCAGACAGGCCATCAGCTCCAGCCCCCACAGCACCTCGGATGAGAATACAGGGGAACCAGCTGAGGAAGACACGTCACTGCATTCACCTGTACCCTCCGCCAAGGCTGATACACACACCCCGGTGGCACCTAGTTCTCGTGCGGCCTTGGGATCACTATCTGGTGAGCACCTCACAGACTTGGGTCCACAGCAGGCGGAGGCAGTGACAGTCAAGATTTCTGACACTTGGAGGACTGCTGGAGACCAGGCACCTGCAGAGTCCGAGTCCGATGAAGAGTCTCTGGAATGGGCCCTGAGGGAAATGTTTGAGCTGCAGAGACAGGCAGGGGAACAGCAGGCAGTGTTGTTATAATCCATCAACAGATTAGAAGGGAGGATGGAGGAATCCATTCACATTATGTTCGGTGTTGTGCCTGTGACATGCGAGTGCGTTGATGTCACCATTGGAAGGGTGGCAGCCTCCTTGGAGACCCTGGTCCAACAGATCGCTCATTTTCTGCCGGATATGCGGCCAGGCCTACACACCATCAGTGGCTAAGTGAGAGGGGGACGGAGCACCTCGACTTCCCTCCAGGTGCCCCTTCTCCTCAAAGAGTCAGGGAGTGGTCCTCGGCCCCCATAGGGAAGAGGAGCATGAGCTGGACACCTCAGGGCCATCCACACAGGAGTCTCCAATGTTCAGCTTCTCCAATCCCCCTCTGTCTGTGACCCCATCAACTCCAGCAAGTCAGGCAAGGAGGGTGCACCTGCCCCAGAGCAGGAGACCCTTAGCAGGCCGGGACCCTCCAGGCTTCGAGCCTCCAGGTGATGCCTGCATATTAGGCAGCAGGTAACATCTACCTCTGCTGCGGATATCGGGGCTGCACCTAGACATGGTGGTAGAATTAGAAAAGTCAAGACCTACTGAGAGAACAATGGTGGCATGGATGTTCAATCACTTTATATATTTTGCACCTTTGTAACTATATTTTGATTGTCTTTATAAACCTCTCAGGTACCAAATGGCTCTTCCATGTGATGCAATGTTCCACGGTCATCCAAGGATAACAGCTGTCCCCCCTCCTCAAGTATCTCCCATCGTGTCCCTCAGTTGTATCTTGTCTCCCTCAATTTCAGCTCAGTTATTCTCCTTTATGTCTACATAAGCGAGATGGATAAAGCCAGTTCCTATGTGAAGAAGGTGGTTGGACAATGCATATGTAAGCCTTGTGGAAGAGGATCATATAAAGTGGCCTCATCAGTATAATTGTTGGAAGTTCGTGTATAATCCTAATGCAGCTGCACTGAAGTCAGTTCTCTGTATACTTAATGGTTCTTTTTCGTGATCCACCTTGGAGCCTTTTCAACTAAGTGCACTTCTCAATGGTCTCTGTGTAATGACTGTCAGGTTTGGGAAACAGTTTTATGAATCTTGGGGGACCTTAGCCTTTATTGTTTGTTTGCTCCGTTAACTTGTTACCACATTTGCAGCCAAACCTTACACCTTTATTAGTTCCCATTCTCCATATGCATGATGCAGAGCAATAGAAGTAGTTTCCACTTGGTGACTCTTGAAATATCTGCTAGATGGCAATGACTATGCGGTGGTATAGATCAGTGCCTAACCTCATGATGCTGGCCTATTACATCTGGAGGTATGGCTAGCGTGGCTTTATGGCATCCCTGTGCTAGCTCTCCTAAGGGAAATGAACATGGACCTCTGAACGTGACAGTGCCATCAGTGTCTTAGGCTTCCTTGTACATATCGCACTCTGGTGCAATGAAAATGTGGAGGACTGTAATGGGATGACGGGAAAGCTCCTTCACTTTTCCTGAGTTGTCTTTCGTATTTACAAGGGTTCTGCATTTTCCTTAAATGCTGCATTGAGACCGACAGGGGCCATGTCTCTCCCAGATGCTAAGGCAATGCTGGAACTGAATTTGGAAAGCTCCCAACAAATGTAGGGTCATGAGTGCTTGTCGATGATCACATGATGTTTTTGCAGCAATTCTCTATATGCTTACAAAGGTAACCCAACTCTCAGGTTCTTATCCATGCTCTCGAGTGATAGATCACAGTGCCCTGAAGAGCAATGTCATCCTGTGGTCTCAGTATCAGGATGAGGCCTGACCATTAATCATGAATGAGAGAAGCTTTTGGAAAGATGCCGCTGTCCAGATTGATATCGTCCTCTCACACACTCAAGTGGTAAGCAGTGACTGATGATTTCCCTCCTTGAGGCGCCTTGCAATACTCCAGCCATACTACCATGAGTGCACTGATGTTTACAGTGCTGCCCCTGCCTCTCGAAGGTTGCTATGGGCAATGAAATGTTGGCGCAATGCTTGAAAGGGAAACAACATGTTTATTTTATTCAGGTTATGTGCTGGCAGAGTGCTTATCCCATCAGAAGGACCACATAGGCTGTGTTGCCTTCCAAGGAAGATGCCATGGATATGCACAATTGTGACTGCTCAATCTGAGATGTTGAAGATTTCAAAGCAGGTCTCAAAGCCAACTCTGCATAGAAGACACAGGTGAAATGCACTGGTATGAGCTCATTTTAACCAACACGGAACCTGATTGCTTTAAGGGTGTCAAGGGCACATCTGTCACATCTTGCCTGTGAATGGCCTCTTCCTGTGCGATGTCATCATCCTCGCACTGCTCGATGTCATCCCTTTCTACGTCCTCCTCATCCGAGGTCACTTGCAGCTCCTCCATCTTTCCATGTGGCAACTCATCCCCCCTTTGCAGGGCCAGGTTGTGAATGGCACAGCAGACCACAATGATCATACAGTGGAGAGTACTAGAGAACAGCACTAGATTGGTCTAGACATCTGAACCACATCTTCAACATGCCAATGGTCTGCTTCAATAAGGACCTTGTTGCAGGATGAACCACATTGTACCTCTCCTCTGAAGCACTCTTTTGTCGCTGAATGGGCATCATTAGCCCATCATTAGGGGGTAGCCTTTATCACTGACGAGCCAACCCTGTACTGAAGGCCCTTGAAGATCTGTGGCACTTGTGAGTGACTCAAGATGTAGGAGTCATGCGAGCTGCTAGGGTGCCTTGCACAAACCTGCATAATCCACTTCCAGTAATCACAGATCAACTGCACATTGTGAGAATGGAAGCCTTTTTTATTGATAAATCTTACTGGCTGCTGCCAGGGAGCTCTTAAGGCCACATGTGTGCAGTCGGTGGCACCCTGCACCTTGTGGGAAGCTGCAGATTGCTGCAAATCCCAGTGCTCTGGCAGCCTGGCTGGCTTCTCCATGGAGAACTGGATGTAACTGTGCACCTTATTGAAAAGAGCATTGGTGATCTCCCCAAATATATTTAGGAGTCACGGATTGGGATATCCCACAGAGGTCCCCAGTGCAACCTTGGAACAAGCTGCTTGCAAAGAATTTGAGTTCGACAGTCACCTTTAGAGCCACTAGCAATGGATGGCCTCCCAGTCCACAGAGCAACAGATCCTCCTAAAGAATGTGGCAGATATGATCCCTTGCCAAGTGAAGGATTCTGTGGTACTATCTCTCGCTCATCTCCATGAATGACAGGTCTATAGACCCTGGGTCACGCCAAATGCCTCCATGGAATTGGCCTATCCTCCTCCATATCTGGGTCTTCATGGGGACTGGTGGGGCCATGTTCCTCAGGGCAAGGGTCTTCCCTGAGCCATGCCAGGTGGCATTGTCCCTTCTTCTCCTCCTCAGTCACATCCAGGTCATGTATAAGGCAGCTTTGGCAGCAGCCTGCATTGTGCACTTCTTGTTTCTCTATGGAAAAAGAGTACAGACATGATTGCACCTTACCCTGAATAGATCACCCTCCATCGCCAACCTAGGAAGTCATTGTGAAGCCCTTGGGCTGTCCTCACTCTGTACATGCCATCCCCAGGTCTGCCCTTGCAGCTGAAGCACAACCTTAAGGATCGCAGGTGGCTGAACCCCATTCCCCCTCCAACTGCCCAATCGGAATGACAGTGCTTACACAAAATGGCTTGGATCTGGGTGGGAACAGCTATGTTCTATCAACCTCTGTTAGGTCACTGTCAGGCTGTCTCCGTTTGTCTACAGTACAGGCCAGCCTTACCTAAATGTAATCAATTCAAGCATTCAGCCCTTTAAGGCATCAACATCCCAAGTATAATGTGTAAGCTGCTCTGGGGCATTTGGCATATGTCCTGCAGCCATTGGCTCCTGCTTACCTCTTCATATTCCTCTAAATCGGACAATTGGTCCATCAGAGCAAATCAATTGTTTCCTCAAGCCCAAATGGAATCTCTCACCATGATTTGAGGTGCCCAGATCCTTCAATTGGCATTTGACTCATGTTAACGTGTCTCAGCTGAGCTTTGATTTACATTTTAGGATGCGCAAATTGGCCCAAAAGTGCAATAGTCGAAATGACCACAGACCGTGTCTCTTGGTAATCTTTTTCCCCAAGTTATTTTTCTGCTGCGTCATTGTATCCGGCTGTCAAAATGGCGCTACTATGATTCCATTTCAATAACAGCTTCCAGCCTCCTCCTGTTACCCTTCACGATGGCCAAATTTCCTTTCCTCCCATCACGCTCCTGCCTCCCCCTTTAACCCTGGATCCCATCATCATCATCATCATCATCATAGGCATCCCTGCCCTCCCCAGGAACCATTTTCTGTGGATGTCCCCATGCCCCATGTCGACCTGACCCCTCCCTATCTTGATGACATATGCACAGTGACCTACAGGGACCACCCCTGCACCCCCCCTTCCATGAGAGCTTCAAATACTCCCTTTAGTTATCAGTTGCACATTTACAGACTGCAGATGCCTGCCCTGACCTTGACAGTGCCATCTGCAGCCCAGTACCAAGCCAGCAACCCACATGTGTGAAGGACTGGCCACACCCTGAACAGCATGCTGTGCACAACTGACGCTGCACAGGCAGGCCTTCCTCCTCCCTGGGCCGGGACCATGCATGCCCTGTAGCATGGTCTGCCCAGCCCCAGGACTGCCTTTAATATCTGCCCTTGACAATGAGGTCGGCGCAGCCCTAGGACTAACTCTCACTTCTGCCCCCACTCCGGCCTTAAACCAGTCTCCCAGTGTGTGTCCACCCCTTCCTTCCCTTGTCCCAGTCAACCTCCCCAGTCATGCCTCTTACCTTCCAGCCCTTCCCTCCCTTCTCCAATCCATGACCACAGCCCAGCCTCTTGCCTTTAGCCCTTCTCTCTCTTGCACCAATCAATGCCTGGAGTCAAGCCTTTTGCCTTCTAACCCTTCCCTTCTCGCTGGCCTTGTCTGAGGGTGAGCAGCATGGGCGCAGGATCATGCAGCTGTGAGATTTGGCAGCAGCGCAGTTGGATATAGGAGAATGCTGCGAGTATAAACACTGAAGTTGCGACTGAAGTGAAGGTCGCCAGGTGCACTTACATACGGTCATGAATCAGACTGGTCTAACTGGGCATGGCAATTAGATTTGGAGGGACAACGTGATTCTGGTGAGCTGGGATTTTAATGAGCATTCATGATATTGAAATGCGTGCAAATGTGGTTCCCGACAGGGATCAGCAGGAAAGTCAACCTGTCAGCCCACCATGGAAGCCTGGAGGGGAAAATTCCAACTTATTTTTACACCGGCAGGATATTGACTTTTGCCAACATGCCAAATTTTGTGCTCCCGCCCGCCACGATTCCTGCTGTTGGCGGGAGCAGAAAATTCCGCCCACACAGTTAGCAGATGGAGTCTGTTCTTGCTCCAAGATCTTGCATTTCTGCGTATGTGCCAAGTTCTGAATACCTGCTGAAATCAGGAAAGATTTTCTGCCTGTTACCCCCAAGGGTCTGCTGTGAATCTTCCACTTCGCTATGAGCAGTTGGATCTTAGGTCAAGCAAGAGTGGGATATTTCCCTTAAATGCTACTGAGGCAAGTAAAACAATCAATAAACCAGAGTCACAATTCTGATGGATTATTATTCTCATACACTTGTTCCAAACATGGTCCAAACTGGCTAGGCGTAGGTTCCTCAGACAATTTTGAGTTAAAATATTTAAGAAACAATTAATGGATGTGCAGTTCAGTGTAAGAAACTAAATGTAGATATGATCTGGTGACTAAGTCTTTGCCTATATTTTGGAAATCTAATTTCTGATGACAAGATGTCAACAATGGCAACCAATTGAGGTCCAATTGCTTTGTTAACTCTTCCAATGGGCCAAAGGAAGACTGTGTTCAATTTCGATACCATCAACTTCATACGGTAGTTAATACAAATGGTTTTCTTCGAGGCCAATTTTAACATTTACCTCTAAACGGGTGCTAGGTGTTTGGCATGTTCCCAGCACCTTTCTTTTGCTGCTACTGTGAGGCCTGAGCTAGTTTGAAGCCATGGATACCGTAAGGTGCACCTGTGAAACTGGCACTCTAAAGGGAATTAGATGGTTTCTGCTGGAGCCTGAGGTATCAAGTGGAGGAGGGGTGAGGAGGGGTGGGGGTATTCAGACCAGCAGTAGGCCTGAGTATTTTTGAGGAGCCAAGAGGCTTCAGGCTGTTTTGAGTTTCCCATGGCAGCCTCTTTTAAGATCACTTGTTGGGCCACCCAATGCCAGCATGTGAAGCATGTACAATGCACACTTCTACCATTTGTACCTAAAAATTTTATTTAAATGGCCTATGTACATCATGGGGCCCTGCATATTAAAAGTGTCATTTTGCCTGAAACAGATGAATGCCCCAGATACCCAGCTAACGGGGGTGGCTGGATGGGGCAGGAAGTAAGCAGAGGGAGTTAAAATCCCAGCCCATGTATGCCCAAGTTCTGCCCCCGACTGTTTTATCTTTTGCCTTTTGAACTTCCGATGGTAGGTGCATCTCCTAATGCAAGAATTCATATTGAAGTGCTGGGGCAGATTTTCAACTTGCCAACTGAACGTGAAACTGACATGGCGGATTGGCTGCCCACCCTAGGAACTGCTCGATTGCATTTCCATTGAGCTGAATGGGAATGTAGGGTTTCAGGTCAATGAGTTTTGCAGTTAAAATTCTTTTTGTATTATGATAAAACCATGCAAAAATTTGAACAGTAATGCTGCACAAATGGGAAAAGGGAATATCCACACAGGTTCTTCATTTTATTGTACTGCCTGCGATATAGGATGTTCAGCCACACGGGCTTTTCAAGTGATGTGAAGTCTGCTTGGCTGACTTGGGAAATGCTTAATAGAGGAGATACTCTAGCCCCCTTGAGAGCCAGTTTCCTTTACTATAATATCCCCTATCAGGGCATTAGAGATGAAGGGGAAAAGCCTTCAGAATTCCTGGATCTAAGTTGTTTTGTCAGAATGTATTAACCCATGATGCACAGCAGAAAAACAAGGTAACTCAATACATTACACGGAATGGAAGAATAGGGATTGTTTTTGGATAATTACATTGGTATCCTTCAATCCTCTGAAGATGTTAAAGTGTCACATGCAAACTTTACCCTGACCTGTATCTTGTTAGTTGCAGTAGCTATGGCGGTTCAAGTAAGTCATTGAGGTAGGAAGGTAGGTAGGTAGGGAGGCAGGCAAACAAGAATATTATCAATGGGAAGTACATTCTGTCAGAGAGGAACCCAGTCATTGCACCAGACCTCCTCAAGACTTTGCTTCATATGAACCATCAGTTTGTTTTGTGAACTGTTCAACAGTAGAAGGAATGATGGAATGAAAGGCAGGAGGGAAAGTCAAATAGGTTACCCAGTTAAAATACTGTAGCTGGAACAGTGGTTTACGCAAGGAAGAAATCCTACGCCTAGGTAAGGAAAAAAAACATTTGCATTCATGTAAGACCTTCATGACCTCAGGATGTCCCAAAGTGCCTTACAGGCAATGAGGTACCATTGAAGTGTAGTCACTGTTATAATGTAGAAAATGTGACAGCCAATTTGTGCACAGCAAGCTCCCACATATAACAATGTGACAATGACCAGATAATCAGTTTTTTTGAGTACTGTTAGTTGAAATACTGGACTTGGAGCAAAGCATAGAGCATAGAGAGATTTATCTGAGTTTATCAATTAGCACGTATCCTAAAATGCATTCTCCAGCCACATTGTTTTTGAGTAACTTTCTCACTGAACCTTGATGTGATGACTCTGACATCAGAACAGTCACACAGCACTCCAAAAATAAGGCACTTCATTGTGTGAGGCGATTAGCCTGATCAGGTGCTATACAAATGCAATTGTTATTTTTGTTATCTGGTCCACACCGAGCAATGTTATTCCAGTCATTAATTTAAGCTAATTCATCAGTATAATAGTCTGGTTCCAGAAATTGAAAATCATAATTGCATATACACTAAATTCGAACCATAGCTTGATTGGGGGGAGTTAAAAGGAGTATCACCATTGGCAAGTGTACAAGTTACTTCATCGCATACTGTAAGATCTGAGATGCATTACCTTGTTTCTGTTTCTCTATCTATCCATTCTTGTATTTAGGTCATATTAAACATGACCTAATATCCAAACTTTCAACAAAAAATAATCTGTAGCAAGTATTAGCAAATTTTTCAGTAAAAAGTTGAACCAATAATAATTAATTACAGAGATGTGTCACATTTCTAGAAAGCCCCTGGAGATAGTCCCCAGAGATGCTAACCACCAATTTCTTAGTGAGTTTGCCAATTATGAGTATTTTGTCAAATAGCTTGTATGCAAATAAAGAACCATGAAGTGGACAGCAAAACAAACCTTCAGATCTCAGTAAAATAACTAGAGGGTAAGAGGTAAGTCAACCCACTAGATGGCAGTATATCTCACTCCGATTTGTTTGAAACAGGCACAGTATCTTTGTTATATAGCACATTGGTTAATGTATCATTTCTGAATTGTTTAATGATGGTTATAATTTGAATAGTTCATATTAGATTATATAGCAGGAAAGAACTCGCACTGACATAACCTTTCATGCCCTTAGGTTGCACCAAAGCACTTGACAAGTATGAATTTCTTCCAAAGTCTTGCTTTGTATGCAACCAATTTCTACACAGCAAGCTCCCACAAACAGAAAAAGAGGTAAGTGAACAGTCGGTCCATTATTGATCAAGACTGAATGCTGGCCCATAATAATACCATGGAATTTTTAATGTCCACCTGTGTGGGCCCTGGTTTAACATCTCATCTGAGAGGAACCACTTTCAACACTCCTCAAGTTCTGGGACAAAGCTTAAAACCCACATCTTACTGCCTCAGAGGTATAAGTGCTGCTAATGAGCCAAGTTGACATTTACTAAGCCAAGCTTTGTTTTAGTTTGTACGTTGTAGGGATTGTTTGTTAGCCCTCTAACAATCATCATATAGTCAGAGAAGTGCTTAATAGTTTCCAATTGTTGTTTGGGGGAAATCATATCTCTAGTATCTCAAACTGAACACTTGTTTTCATTAGACATTCCTTTGAAGGTAGTGAAATGTTGAATGTTATTGTTAAACCGAGATATGGTTATACCAAAATATTGTTATATTTTGTTTATAAAATATAGGGTTGCTGCCCCCATCCCAACTCACACCAAGACCTGTCCCCTATGCCTGCTGAACTATGTTGGCACCTGGTCCTGCAATACACTAATTTTAAAATTCTCATCTCTGAGTTCAAATTCTTCCATGGTACATACGAACATATGAATTAGGAGAAGTAGGCCAATCAGCCCTTCGAGCCTGTCCCACCATTTAATACGATCATGGCTGATCTCATTTTAACCTCAACTCCACCTTCCTGCCTACCTCCGATAACCTTTCACCCCCTTGCTTATCAAGAATCTATCTACCACTGCCTTAAAAATATTCAAAAACTCTGCTTCCACTGACTTGTGAGGAAGGAAATTCCAAAGACTCACTACTCTCTGAGGGAAAAAAAAATTATCATCTCTGTCTTAAATGGGTGACTGCTTATTTTTAAACTGTGACCCCTCTTTCTAGATTCTCCAACAAGAGGAAATATCCTTTCCACATCCACCCTGTTAAGGCCCCTCAAGATCTTATATGCTTCAATTAAGTCACCTCTTACTCTTCTAAACTCCAGTGGATACAAGCCTAAACTGTCCGACATTTCCTTATAAGATAACCCGACCATTCCGGGTATTAGTCTAGTAAACCTTCTCTGAACTGCTGCCAATGTATTTACATCCTTCCTTAAATAAGGTGACCGATGCTCTATACAGTACTCTATATGTGGTCTCACCAATGCCCTGTATAACTGAAGCAAAACCTCCCTATTCTTGTATTCAATTCCCCTTGAAATAAACAATAATTACTTGCTGTACCTACCTACTAACCTTCTGCGTTTCATGCACTAAAACATCCAATCCCTTTGCTTATCAGAGCTCTGCAATCTTTCACCATCTAGAATAATGCTTCTTTTTTATTCTTCCTACCAAAATGGACAATTGCACATTTTCCCACATTATACCCCATTTGCAAGATTTTTGCCTATTCAACTAATCTATCTATATCCTTTTGTAGCCTCCTTATGCCCTCTTCACAACTTACTTTCCTACTTATCTTTGTGTCATCAGCAAATTTAGCAGCCATACCATTGGTCAGTTTATCCAAATCATTTATAGAAATTGTAAAGAGTTGAGGTCCCAGCACTGATCCCTGTGGCACATCATTTCCCATATCCTGCCAACCAGAAAATTATACCTACTCCCTGTTTCCTGTTAGCCAGCCAATCTTCTATCCACGCCAACATGTTATCCTCTACACCATGAGCTTTTATTTTCTGCAATAACCTTTAATGTGGCATCTTATCAAATGCCTCCTGAAAACTTAAGTACAGTATATTCACCGGTCCTCCTTTGCTGACAGCACATGTTATTCCTTCAAAGGAATCCAATAAATTGGTTAAACATGATTTCCCTTGCACAAAATCATGTTGGCCCTGCCTGATTACCTTGAATTTATTCAAGTACCCTGCCATAATGTCTTTAAGAATAGCTTTCAACATTTTCCCTGTGACAGATGTTAAGCTAACTGGCCTATAGTTTTCTGCATTCTGTCTCCGTCTCTTTTTGAATGAAGGAATTACATTAGCTATTTTCAATTCTAATGGACCCTTCCCCAAATCTAGTGAATTTTGGGAGATCAAAATCAACACATCAACTATCTCACTAGCCACTTCTTTTAAGATCCTTGGATGAAATCCACAGAACCTGGGGACTTGTCAACCCATAGTTCCAACAATTTGTTAAGTACCACTTCCCTGGTGATTGTAATTTTCTAGAGTTCCTCCCTCCCTTCCAATTCCTGATTTAATGCAATTTCTAGAATGTTACTTGTATCCTCTATAGTGAAGACCATTGCAAAATACCTGTTCAATTCATTTGCCATTTTCTTATTTTCTGTTATTAATTTTCTAGGCTCACTTTCTAAAGGACCAACGCTCACTTTGTTAACTCTTTTCTTATTTAAATATCCAGAGAAACTCTGACTATCTGTCTTTATATTTCTAGCTAGATTTCTCTCTTGTACTCTAATTTCCTCTTCCTCATTAATCTTTTAGTCATTCTTTGCTGTTTTTTATAGTCTGTCCAATCTTCTGAACTGCCACCCATCTTTGCACAATAATATGCTTTTTCTTTAAGTTTGATATTAGCTTTAACTTTTTTAGATAACCATGGGTGGTGGGTCTTCCTCTTGGAATTTTTCTTTCTTGTCAGAATGTATCTATTCTGTGTATTCTGAAATATCCCCTTAAATGCCTGCCACTGCATATTGATCTATCCCTTAACCTAAATTGCCTTTTCAATTCGCTAGATCTGCTTTCATGCCCTCGTAATTACCCTTACTTAAGTTTAAAATACTAGTCTGAGACTCGCTCTTCTCTCCCTCAAACTGAATGTAATATTCAGTCATATTATGATTAATGTTACCTAGGGGCACATTCACTCAGACGTCATTAATTCATCCTATCTTGTTGCTCAGCATCAGGTCTAGTACAGCCTGGTCTCACCCCTCACCATTTCTATAAGCTTCTCCAACCAGACAACCTTCTGAGATTTCTGCGTTCCTACAATTCTGGCCTGTTTCGCATCTCCACTTTTCTTTGACCCACCATTGGTGGCTGTGCCTCCAGCCAGTTAAGCCCCAAGCTCTGGAAATTCCTCTATTGTCCCCTCATCTTCTCTACCTCCCTTTCATCCTTTAAGACACTTTTTAAAACCCACCTTTTTGACAGAAGTTTTGGTCACTGGCCGTAATATCCCTTTATGTGGCTCAGTGTCAAATTTAGTCTGATATCCTGTGATGCTCTTTGGGATATTTCACTATGTTCAAGGGTGCTATATAACCGCACGTTGTTGTTGCATATTTTAAACCTATCCAATTGAGCAGGCCAAGTAATCCAAGGACAAAATCTTGGATTTTCACCTCAGCATTGGGTTCTCTTTCGAAGTGGGAGGAAGGGACATCTGGTGGGAAAGGGAGACTCATCATCTAAACAGTGGTCCAATTTAATTCAGCAAGAAATGCCTTTGATCATACTCTCTTGAATAAGTATAGTTGGACATAATGATTTAATGGAATTTGGGAAGAGAAATACAAGGAAAGCTTACCAAAGTGTAATTACCACAAGAGACAAAGGGGTTTTTGTGATGAAACCTATACTTAGCTTGCTGAGTTTGGAGGTTGGGAACTTCAAATCCCGATGATCCTTGCATACGCCAGCCAGAAACTACCTTTTTGAGGTCCTTCAGGCCCAGTATTGGCCCTGCGTACCTGGGCATAGATAAGAAAAGAACGGTGTGAATACCCAGGTCAGGTGACTAGGTGTAGAGCACCATGAGCAGGAAGTGAGGTAAGGGACGAGTGGATGCTCTCAACAAGTGTCCCAGAGGCAGAAATAAAAGACAGGGTATAGGAACAGGTCCCGGTTAAAATAAGCTAAAAGAAAGGGGCAGAGAAACAGGCTCCAAATTAAAGAAAGAGCTGTGGGGAGCAGACTTTAAGTGAAATGGGCTGGAGAAAAGCCCTTTAGACTTGAGAAGAAAGCCAAAGATTGGCGACTCCATGCGGCGGGCCATTGGGGCAAAGGCACTCCTTTGGGCCAGTACCGTTCTTCTTGGCACAGTCGAAAATCTGGAGTTGCGCTTGTGAGGTGATGGTTGACTGTACTCGGAAATCCAGGGGAAAGGAATCTCGAAAGGCAGGATTGAAACTCTGCGAGGTATGTCGTTGAAGCTGTCTGAGTGGGAGTGACTTTGGAGAGGATTCCAAGGTGAGGTCTTCAAACGTGGAGATTGGAAACCCTCATGAGAAAGACGAAGTTTCAGTGAGTTTGGTTGGCTCACAATGTGACAAACGTCTGGGTGGACTGTTAAGTAATCCGTGGAATCGTGCTTGGTCTCATCTGTCATTAATTGTGTAGTGTAGTGTGTTCGACCAGTTTGCCTGTTAATTCACATGTATCTCAAACTTACCCTTAATGTTAGAGGGTAAGATAGATATTGTAAATTGCTTTATCTTTCTGAACTTGTGTACTTTACTTTTGTTTGTTCCAAACCCGTGGAATCTTGTGGTTTTATTCACTTCGTAAGCATCTTCAATCTCAAACTTTATCTAATTTAAATAAAATATTATTGGTCCATAACTGGATCTCCACCCCACCACAACCCGGGGTCTGGTAAAGGATCATAACATTTTCTATTAGAATATCTGTAAGATCAAAAGAATATAAGAAATAGGAGCAGCAATGGCCGTATGGCTCCTCAATCCTGCACCGCCATGGCTGATCAATGACTTCAACTCAACATAATTCAATGAGCATAATATTGTATAATGAACATGAATCACTGTGTTTTCTTCTTAAAAAGAGGAGGGGTCCTATAGATGTTTTATTTAAAGGGGAAGGGCGGGTAGTGGTAAAGTTTGACAATACATCATGGGCATCATGTAAAGATAAAAACAAAAAGCTAAAAGCTACTGCGGATGCTGGAAATCCAAAACAAAAACAGAATTACCTGGAAAAACTCAGCAGGTCTGGCAGCATCGGTGGAGAAGAAATCAGTTGACGTTTCGAGTCCTCACGACTGCAGCCAGTTCTGCCGAAGGGTCGTGAGGACTCGAAACGTCAACTGATTTCTTCTCCACCGATGCTGCCAGACCTGCTGAGTTTTTCCAGGTAATTCTGTTTTTATCATGTAAAGATGACTGTGCCACACAGTTGCTACACAAGAAACTGAAGGATGTGTGGTCATAACTGACCACGCTAACGGGAATGGTGAAGTTAGGACAAGAGCAAGTATAGAATGTTACAGCATAGAAATAGACGATTGAGCCCATCATCTCTGTGCCAGCGCTTTTCTCCACATGAGCCTCCAAGATCAACCCCAGGTCAGGAAGACAGAAAGAAGAGAAACTACGGAGAAAGGAGTCTGAGCAAGAGAGCCACTACAAAAATGACAGAATAGTTTGCAGCACTTGCAAGTCCAAAATAATGTATTTCTTTTATCAAAGGAGGGGCTAAAAAGACATCAAGAAAGATTTTGAACTGCATTTTATTTGATTGGTTCAGTGGAAAGTTGTGATGCCATTTTATACCATTAGCTGCGGAATAAATTAGAATGGATGAAAAGAGAGAGACAGAGAGAATATCACCAATCCCAGCTGTTTGTTACTTGTGGGCTGAAAATAGGCCTATGAAAAACGAGATCAATGAGCTTCAGATAACTAGTCCATTGCATAATAATGCATAACTTTCAAACTATTGTTATGGAGTCTAATCTCACATGAGTATAAAATATCTCACAGAGTGGATGAAAGTTGAAGAAGATCACAATAAATTGTAGTCCACGCTATGGAATTAAACAAGTCTGTTCAAGTTTTTATAGGCTATACTTTGTCAACCATTAAGTATCATTGGAAACAGTGATAAGTGTATGCACTCAGTGGACGATTGCTAGACATAGTGCATCCACTGTTTGCCCAGTGTTACCACCATGAGGCCCAAGCTATTTTTGTGGGCTGGTTCCTATTTTACTAATCTGTAGTATATACCCATTGCCAATAGAGGACACGCCCCAATCAGATATCACAGGTATGTTTTTTAAATTCTTTCAAGGGATGTGGGCGTTGTTGGCTCCAGCATTTATTGCCCATCACTAATTGCCCTTGAGATGGTGGTGGTGAGCTGCCTTCTTGAACCACTGTAGTCCATGTGTTGTAGGTATACCCACAGTGCCGTTAGGGAGGGAGTTCCAGGATTTTGACCCAGCGACAGTGAAGGAACAGTGATATACTTCCAAGTCAGTTTGGTGTGTGGCTTGGAGAGAAGTGTGCAGATGGAGGTTGCAGGTTTGGAAGGTGCTGTCGAAGGAGCCTTGGTGAGTTGCCGCAGTGCATCTTGCAGCTGGTACACACTGCTGCCACTGTGCGTCAGTGGTGGAGGGAGTAAATGTTTAAGGTGGTGGACGGGGTACCAATCAAGTGGGCTGTTTTTTCCTGGATAGTGTAAAGCTTCTTGAGCGAATGTTGTTGGAGCTGCACTCATCCAGGAAAGTGAAGAGTATTCCATCACACTCCTGACTTGTGCTTTGTAGATGGTGGACAGGCTTTAGGGAGTCAGGAGGTGAATTACTCTCCACAGAATTCCCAGCCTCTGACCTGCTCTTGTAGCCACAGTATTTATGTGGCTGGTCCAGTTCAGTTTCTGGTTAATGGTAACACCCAGGATGTTGATAGTGGTGTATTCTGTGATGATAATGCCATTGAATGTCAAGGGAAATTGGTTAGATACACTCTTGCTGGAGATGGCCATTGCTTGGCACTCGTGTGATACGAATGTTACTTGTCACTTATTAGCCCCAGCCTGAACGTTGTCCAGGCCTTATTGGATATAGTCATGGACTGCTTCAGTATCTGAGAAGTCTCAATTGATGCTAAACATTGTGCAACCATCAGCGAACGTCACCACTTCTGAGCTTGTGATGGAGGGAAGGATGAAGCAGCTTAAGATAGTTGGGTCTAGTTCACTACCCTGAGGAACTCCTGCAATGATGTTCTGGGACAGAAATGATTGACCTTCAACAACTACAACCATCTCTCTTTGTGCTAGATATGATTACAACCAGCAGAGATCTTTCCCCCTCATTCCCATTGACTCCAGTTTTGCTCGGGCTCCTTGATGCCACACTCAGTTAAATGTTCCCATGATGTCAAAGGCAGTCACTCTCGCCTCACAAGAGTTTGTGTCTTTTGTCCATGTTTGGACCAAGTCTGTAATGAGGTTAGGAGCTGAATGGCCTTGGCAGAACCCAAACTGAGTGTCAGTGAGCAGGTTATTGCCACTTAATAGCATTGTTGACGACCCTATCACTTTGCCGAGGTTGAGAGGAGACTAATGGGGTGGTAATTGGTCAGACTGAATTTGTGTCCTGTGTGGCAGACAGGACATACCTGGATAATTTTCCACATTCCCGGGTAAATGCCAGTGTTGTAGCTGTACAGCTTGGCTAGGGGTGTGGCAAGTTCTGGAGCACAAATCTTCATTACTAGTGACAGAATATTGTCATGGTTCATAGCCTTTGTAGTATCCATTACCCTTAGCCATTTCTTAATATCAAGCAGAGTGAATCAAATTGGCTGAAGGCTGGCATCATTGATGCTGGGGACCTATGGAGGAGGCCGTGATGGATCATCTACTCGGCACTTCTGGCTGAAGATTGTTGTAAAGCTTCAGCCTTGTCTTTTGCACTGATATGCTGGGCTCATCATTGAGGCTGGGGATATTTGTGGACCCTCCTCCTCCAGTTAGATGTTTAATTGTCCAACATCATTCATGACTGGATGTGGCAGGACTGCAGAGTTTAGATCTGACCAGTAGGTTGTAGGATTGCTTAACTCTGTCTATTTGCATTCTGATTTCATTGTTTGACATGCAAGTAGTCCTGTGGTGTAGCTTCACCAGGTTGACACTTCATTTTTAGGTATGCCTGGTGCTGTTGCTGGCATGCCCTCCTGAACTCTTCATTGAGCCAGGGCTGATCCCCCGGCTTGGTGGTAATGGTAGAGTGGGGTATATGCTGGTTATAGGTTGTGATTGAATACAATCTGTTGCTGCTGATGGCCCACAGTGCCTCATGGATGCCCAGTTTTGAGTTGCTAGATCTGTTCGAAACCTATCCCATTTAGCACGATAAGAGTGCCACACCAGGTCCGGGGAGAGGGGTTGCACGAGGTGTGACTGGGTCCCGTGCTTTCAGGGGGCCCGGGTTTGGGCAGCATTCACTCCTCTCTCAACTGGCTGCCCCATGAGCTCGCAAACAAGCGCATGGTGAGTGTTCCGCTCCAGGACAAATTCACAGCGCTCTGGATCTGATTGTCCTGGAGCGAGAGCTCCAGTCATTGTGGCCCATTTATTCTGACAGCCAGGGTGCATTCTAGGTGATGTAATCTACCCATTGCTGTGTTCCCGCCCTCCCACACAGGTGCTGCCCCACTAAAGAACTACAGGAGTTAAAATGGAGCCAGGAGGAGGAGGGGCAGCTGCAGCAACAGTGAGGCCCGGGGCAGCTGGAGTGTTAGGCGGGGCTGAGAGGAAACGTTTCTTGCCACCTTCACAGGCATCCGAACTTCGCCTCAGCGATATTAATCTCCAAATCTCCCGGCCTGGGGGTGAGTGAGTGAGTGAGCGTTGTGAAAGGCTGTGGCAGGATATAGGATATAGAAATGATCAGAGGTTAAGCAGATGCAGTTCAATGTAGAAAGATGTGAAGTGATAGATTTTGGAAGTAAAAATAGGGAAAGGAAATATAAACCTCAAAAATGTAAGGTATTAAATGGAGCAGAGGAAGATTATTGTACAGATATAAAAGCTCTTAAAAAGATGGAGCACAAGTACACAGGGCCATAAAAATAGGAAAATGAATCCTTGGTGTGCCTAAAGTACAGAATACAAAAGAAAAGGAGGTAATATTGGAATTTTACAGGACCATAACTAGGCTGTACTTGGGATTACTGTGTAGTTTTGAGCACTCTCAAAGGGAAAGGATATAAAAGAATAGAAAAGGTGCATTGTATGTTCACCACTGAAGGACCAGGAGGCAGAGTTAGGAAGAGAAGCTTGAAAAGTTTGGGCTTTTTCACTAAAGCTGCAAAGAGTGAGTGAGTGTGTGTGAGAGTGAGTGTGTGTGAGAGTGAGTGTGAGAGAGGGAGTGTGAGAGTGAGTGAGTGTGCGTGAGGTGTGTGTGAGAGAGTGTGTGAGAGTAAGTGTGTGTGAGAGTGAGTGTGAGAGTGTGTGAGAGTGAGTGTGTGTGTGAAAAAGTGAGATGTGTGAGAGAGTGAGTGAATGTGAGAGAGTGTGTGAGAGTGAGTGTGAGTGTGTGAAAAAGTGAGGTGTTTGTGTGAGTGAGTGTATGTGAGAGTGTGTGCAAGTGTCTGTGCACTTGTGTGGTGTGTGTGTGTGCACACGTATGTATTTGCGAGAGTGTTGTGAGTGTGTTTGTGAGAGTGTGCTTGAGAGTTAATGAGTGTGAGAGTGACTGTGTGTGAGAGTGTGTGAGAATGAATGACAGTGTGTGAGAATGAGTGTGTGTGGGAAAGAGTGACTGTAAGACTGGGAGTGATCCGGACACACACACACACGCAAACATGCACGCATGCTTGCACACAAACATGTACACACACACACACACACACACATGCAAATGTGCACGCATGCATGCACACAAACATGTACACACACACACTCACACACACACACACACACAGAGCTGGGAGAGGAGGAAAATCCAGGCTGAGGCAGACCCCCACTTTTGTATGAATTCCACCAAGGCCAGTTTGCAATGTGTGTCCCTGGTCTCAGGCAGCTGCTACTGGTTTTCTTGCTGAAGGGAATGAGAGACTCACAAGAGTCTGATTGTTTTTTGGAGGGCTGGTTAAATCCAATTTATTAGCTTGGCCCCGATCCCCCCCATCACTGGTGATCAGGACTTGGGGCCTAATCTGTTTCTCTCTACCCTTGCTTCTTAAATGAAGAGTCAAGAAAAGGTTTTATTAGTTAACTCTGTTGCTTGGCATTTTTAATGGTCCTTTTATTAACTACTCATTTTTGAATTATCAATTTATTGCTTTGACGTTGATTTTTTTTTTGCTCAGCGAGTTGTTTATGTTTTCTTAATACCCTAACTTTTTTTTTCAAATTTATGTTTAATGTTGTGCCAAACCAGGTCTCAGGCAGCTGCTACTGGGTTTCTTGCTGAGGGGAATGAGAGGCTGACAAGAGTCTGGTTGCTTTTTGGAGGGCTGGCAAAAGTGGTTATTTTTGCTCCAATAGAAATGGGAAGTGTTGGGAATCTGTTCCTCTCTGCACAGATGCTGCCAGAGGTCAGTGACCCTTCATCAGAACTAATGCAGATTGTAGACCTGAAGTGCTGACTCTGTTTCTCTCTCCACAGATGCTGCCTGGCCTGCTGAGTATTTCCAGCACTTTTTGTTTCTATTTCAGATTTCCAGCATCTGCAATACTTTGCTCACCTTTTATATGCTTCATGCTGGGCATTTTTAAGTGTGGTTAGTTTCTATTTAAAATGAGAGAATATTTATCACTCAATGCAAAATGTATTTTTTTTCTGTTAACAAAGAATAACACTTTATTGCAGGTGAATTGGTTGGTGCTAATTCACTGGGAGGTTTTGCCATTTTTAAGATTGGATGTGAAACCAGGAGTCATGTACCATAATTGAATATGTCACTGTTAGTTCAAGATATTCTCATTTATATGTGGGATTGTTGTTTGTGGTGCTTGTGAGGTTCAAGTCTTTTGGATGTTGCTGTCTGGATATTGTACAGGGCCAGGTTCATAAAACCAGAGCTGGCTGCAAAATATGAATGACCAATTTGTGTTTAATTGTCTGACAAAATTGTGGCTGTAAAGTATAGCAGACTGAAACCTGAGTTTTCGATGGGCTTTATAAATAGAGGCATGCTGTGCAAAAGCCACGAAGTTTTGATAAACCTATATGAAACAGTTCAACCCCACTTTGACTATGGTTCCCAATTCTGGGCACCCGAAGAATGTGAGTGAGAGGGTTAAGGGCGGGCTGGTGGGGAATATAAGGGGCCCAGAAACAGGAGAAGCACCAAGGCCCATGACTTCTCTCCCTAGTCCTGTGCACACAACACAAAGTATTTCAGCGTGTAGGTAGATAATGCTTTGCAGTTTACCACAAGTGATTGTGGGTTAACCATTCTGCTGCCTGTCCAGCTTCCTATTAGGCCTTTGGCCTGCAGGGTTATCTGCAGCCAAGTGGGAAAAGTCTCAACCCCGTGTGACTGTTCCATTCTCACAGATTCCATGAGTGCCAGATTGGATGGTCAATCATTACCAGTACCTTGGAGTACTGTGGGCTTGCTAAACTGAGGTTTACCAAGTATACCATGTTTAGATTAGATTCTGAGAGGCTGTTTCTCCTGGATGGAGAGTCTGGAAATGTAGGTCACAATCTCAGGATAAGGGTCAGCCATTTGGACTGAAATGAGGAAAAATGGCGTCACTCAGCGGGTAGTAAGCCTTTGGAATTCTTTACCCCAAGGAGCTGTGGATGCTCAATTGTTGACCATATGCAAGACTGAGATTGATAGGGTTTTGGACATCAAGAGAATTGAGGGATATAGGGATTGAGCAGGAAAATGGAATTCAGGCAGAAGATTAGCCACAGCCTGATAGAATGGCAGAGCAACTGAGGAGCTATAAGGCCTGTTCCTGCTCCAATTTCTTTATTTTGTGCAATGGAGGGTTGATTTGGTTTTGAATGTCAGTTGTGTCTTCTTGACACAATTGACACTTGACACTACTCCAAAGCATGAGTCATTGTGAACTGCCAACAAGGTATGAATGAAAGATTGGAATCAGAGAGGTTTGCATCAGTAGGATTTTATGCTGCAACAGATTCTTACATTTCATTCTGGGTGTACTCATGAGCAGCTTCTCTCCAACCATGCAGCAGTCTGTGGTCCTCTCACAGTCGTCTAGTTCAAGTGTCTTTACAAGTGCATCTTCATCACGATAATATTCACATTTCAAAATAACAGAACCCTGATGAGAATTGTAAATATTAAAAAAAGCTGTTCTTGTAAGTAGAAGGGCAAACTAGCTGAGGGGTAGGGAGGGGATGAGGGGATAATGCATTTCTTTCATTGTTAAATGTCTACTGCCTACATAGAGTTAAATCTCAGCCAAACACCTTTTACTAATGTATAGTTATTTAACTTAGAAAAGCCAGGTGAAACAGAGATCAATAAGATGGCTGCACCCAGAGTCTTGTTACATTAGGCTATATTTTTTTGTACAAAAGATTAGAAGCTTATGTGGGGATGGATGAAGGAAATCTTTTGAGGTTAACAAAGCCCTTAAACTGAATTGTGAATTGATAAGAGATCAGAACACAATGTGAAGAGACTGTCTGAGCTGTGTCTGCGGGACCCGTGTGTATTCACAGCTGATGCTTTCTTTCCCATGGGTTTTGGTTGAAGTATATACATGATGTTCCATAGCCATTATTAAACATGTTTAACTGAGAGGCCTGTACCAAGCCAGTTGTCAAAAGTAGTGTTTGGATCAAAGACATTTTTCTTTATTGACAATCTGCATATAGTTCCTTATTTTCAGCATCACATCAGATGGGAGGAAGGCACTGAAGACTGCCTTGGGACTGGATCACTTCACCTTGCTAACTCTGCTGTCGTTTGTACGGCATTGTGTCCGATCAGAGCAGGCTCAATTACCCACCTCTGCTGCAGTAACCCTTCTTTCACAGGTAATATAAGCCTCCTCACCTCCACTAGGACAAAATAATCCATCATAAAGATCATTGTGATAGCACAGCATTCCCAGGCTGAAATCGGAGCTTTTACATTGTTTATCTATTTTAGAAACAAAAAAAAAGGGACCAAAAACAAAAATGAGATAGGAGGCTTTTTGCTCTTTTAATGCTCATATCTTGAACACCGTATTAGTCACCATGATCTCTAGGCTGGACCTTGTTCCTTTACCTTAATTGCTTTAATTGCAGAAAACAATTCTCTGGTTAAGACCCTGTTGCTGGAAAAATTACAAATAGGTCCTCTCAAGTTGAAAGTATTTGTATTTACATAGCATTCTGAACATCCTAAAACACTTTAAAAAGAAAGACTTGCATTTTTATAGCACCTTTCACGATGTCTCAAAGTGCTTTGCAGCCAATGAAGTACTTTTGAAAGTGTAATCACTGTTGTAATGTAAGAAACGTGGCAGCCAATTACAGTAAACTCCCACAAACAGCAATGTGTGACAATGACCAGATCATCTGTTATTACAATATTGTTTGAGAGATAAATATTGACCAGGACCCTGGGGCTAACTCTCCTGTTCTTCTTTGAAACAGTGCCATAGGATCCTTTACATCCAACCAAGCAGGCAAATGAGGCTTTGGTTCAAAGTCTCATCTGAAAGAGGGCAGCTTCAACTGTGCAGCCCTCCCTCAGTGCTGCACTGGAGTGTCAGCCTTGATTTTTGCGCTCACACCCTGGTGTGGGATTTGAACTTTACAGCCAATGAAGTATTTTGTTGAAGTACAACCGCTGCTGGAAAGTAGGGAACTGCGGCAGTCAATTTGCACACAGCAAGCTCCCACTAAGGACATGATGATAATCTGTCTTTAGAAAAATGAGGATGGGAAATAAAAACTAAATTGGTTAGGAAGGGAGGGATCTGGAGAGTATATTAATAGTTGCCTCAAATGAATTAGAAATGCCTATCTTTGAATCTGCCCAGATTTCTGTGCCTCCTACATCAATAAATCATTCTACCTGAAGTCACCAGTGTCACTCCCTGGATGTGATGCATTAATTCTTCTCACCCTTCCTGATCCCCTTGCAGTTTTTCCATTCAGCTCATCACATCTTCCTCCTCCAATGCTTCTCTTTGGCTTTCTAGCTTTCGATGGACTGTCCTTGCTCAGTTCCCTACTTATTTATCTGATTGTAGCCAGCTGTTTCTAACAAGGAATTCTCTCTGCATCCCGCACCATCTCCACCAAACCTGTGAAAATTCTATCCTCCCCCACCTCCCACCCACTCCCATCCACATGCTGCTAGTTGGCAACATCACCCACAAATGTAGGGTTAGCTTCCAGATTCACATTGGTGTCACTTAGCTCTTTGAACCCTTTCACTGCTTCTGTGCTGTCAGACTTCTTTGATGAGTCATAATCTCCTGTAGCTACCTTCTCAAGAGCTGTTAGGGATGGGTAATAAATTGTGGCCTTGCCAGCATTGCTCACTGCCCATGAATGAATAATAAAAATGGCTTTCACCTGTTTATTTCCAATTATCACACTTGTTGTACTTATATTACCAACAGGAACTTCATAGCTTATGCATTCTTTTTTTTTGCCTGTATTACAATTGATATGAGAGATGGTGGCATAGCGGTAATGCCACTGGACTAGTAATCCAGAAATCAAGGCGAATGCTTTGGGGCCATGGGTTTAAATCCCACCATGTAAGCTGGTGGAATTTAAATTCAATTAATAATTTCATTCATTCAGTTAAATCTGGTATTGAAAGCTAACCATGGAACTACCATTGACCCATCTGGTTCACTAATGTCCTTTAGGGAAGGAAATCTGCCATCCTTACCTGATCTGACCTACATGTGACTCTAGACCCAAAATGTGTTGGCTCTTAACTGCCCTCTGAAATAGCTCAGCAAGCCACTCAGTTCAAGGGCAATTAGGGTTGGGCAACAAATATTGGCCTCGTCAGCGATGACCACATCCCATGAAAGAATAAAGAAAAAGATTTACACAATGAATGTCATGTTTCTGAACTTTCAGGAAGGCTGGAAGATCCATACAATAAATGAATGAGGCAGTTTACATCTCACAAAATCCTCATTAGGGGAAAAACAGCATTTTATCAAATGCTCAGGCCTTGAAAAGCAATTCACAATCTTTGGAGTATTTTTGAAGTGCAGTCTGTTGTTATATAGTCAAATATGGCAACCATTTTTTGGCAAGCGAGATCCCACAAACAGCAAATGAATAAATGAATGAGAAGAAAATCTGTCTCTAGTGGTGTTGCACATACAATTATTCTTTTAATAGTGTCAGATGATACGTTGCATCCAACTCAGCAGAACGATAGATTTAATGGTTAATCCTAAAGACGTTGCAGCACTCCTTCTGCGCCAAAAAGTCAGCCAAGATTATGTGCTCAAATCTGTCACTTGAACCCACACACTTTTGGCTTGTAAAGTTAAAATCTAATTAGGGTTAAAAGCAAGAGAAAAATTGCAAGAAATAATGAAAACACTTACCAGTGTTTCGCTACCAGTTGAAAATGCATGAATATTCCTAATGGTTTAGTTCTGTAACTAACAACTTTGTAAGGGAACAAGATTAAAGAGGAACCATTGACTAAAAGTTGTGGTGTGCCCTATATAATGACCAGAAGCTCTGTTTTGTTATATGGGGCAGATATTTGTTATTCCACCCCGGCGCAATGGGTAGTGTAGACACTACACTATGCGAGTGCATAGGTCCTGGAAGTGCAATGCAAATGTAATAGTGACTGGGCAGTCCTGCAACTTAAACCTCATTAACCATCCAAAAATATTTATGTTAAAGTGCCTCGCAGACTTTGGTTGTTAGTTTTAGGAATGTAAGAATTTTACAGTAAAAACAGATGCACAGAATGCCACAGTAATGTTGTGTCATTAGCATTGTTTTACTGAACTTACAACCATTTCTTCCATGCATTTATAAGGTGTCAGCCTCTGTGCAGTTGGCAGCACTCTTGACTGAGTCAAACAGCTTGACCACACGCTCCTAATGCAGTACTGCAGGAATGCTGCACTGTCGGAGATGCCATCTTAGGTGGTAACAGGGTAGAATTAAAATTTTTGATGGTAATTATAATTAACATGGACAGAAGAAATGCTTCAAAAATGGAACAAAACAAAATCAAAATAAAAAACGAATAGATAACTAGTAGTGCCTTTCATGAACTCAGGATGTGTCTTACAACCAATTGAATAGTTTTATTGTGTAGTCACTTTTGTAATGTAGGAAACATGACAGCCAATTTGTAATATCCCACAAACAGCAATGAGGTAATAACCAGATGATCTGTTTTTATTGATCTTGGTTGATGGATAAATATTAGCCAGGACACAAGAGAGAGATTTTATGGCCCCTCCCACTGGCGGGATCTTCCATTCCCGCTGAAGTCAGTGGGGTTTTGAATGACTTGCTGCATTTTACGGCCCTGTCTCTGACATGATGAGGCCATAAAATTCTGCCCGAGGAAAACTCTCCTGCTTCTCTTTGAATTACACCATGGAATCTTTTACACCTGCCTGGGAGAGCAGACAGGACCTTAATTTAATATTTCATCTGAAAGGCTGCAGCTCCAACAGGGCAACACTCCTTCAGCACAGTACTGGGAGTTGTCATGACAGTGGACCATAGCCCAAATTACTTACAGACATATTGAACTTTTAAGTAAGATGTGTGTTTTAAAAGAAAGGACCTACATGCAAAAGCTGGCTGAGACTGTAAAGTAACCAGTCAAAAAGACAGCTCCTTTTAGCTAACCTGCAGAACCAAGAATCTCTAAACCCACTGCTCAACTGCCAAAGTCAACTCTACCGGAATCATCCAATTTAATGGCCACAGCCGTTCACCATCTACTCCTCACAGACAAGCCAAAGACTGATTTGTATATCTTTTTTTAACCTTTATTTCTGAACTCACCTCTCATTTCTAATCTGTGTGTTTGCATGTTGCGTGTTTATTATTTTTCCCCATGTTTCAGTAACTAATAAACTCACTCCTTCTTTGACTTGAGAAAGCCTGGTTCAATTGGCTCCTTTTGAAATATAAATACATTTGGACTTGGAAAAGGTATCCATGAGGGAAGGGTTCCTTTTTAAATAAACCTTGTTGCGACCAACCGAGGAGGCTAAATAAAGAAGGGAAGCCAGTTCACCCTCCTCATCTGGGAGCATAACAATTTGGGGTACCTCATCCAGGATCATAAATTGGGGGAACCTCACCTGGGGACCGGTCATAACAGAGTGTCAGCCCAGTATTTGTGCTCAAGTCTCTGGGGTGGGACTTGAACCAACAACCTTCTGACTCAGAGGTAACTGCAAGAGGATTGATGAGGAAGTCCCTTCCCCAGGTTGGGGGTTGAGCCTTCAAGGCAACATTTGGCTGTATCAGCAGAAGAGTGGCCAGGAAAATTCATAGAATTGGTACTTCCAAGAAATTAAGTGTGAGCTTTCAACCATTGTTCCCCAACCTGCCATATTCTTCATTGAATTGTCTGAGCAAATACTGAGCAACCTTCAGTCACAGGGAGAGATAGAGGAAAGATAGGCCCTGGGTTAGACTCAGGCACAGACACCTGGTTGCAACTATTATCAAAGGGTATCAGTAAAAGACTGGGGACAAGCTCATATTATAAATAGATTACCAGATACACAACTCTTAACTTTCAAATGTATAATTGCCAATGTACCACTTTGGAAAAGGGACGAATCAGCAGTACGTTGGTCCTGAGATTACGCTGTGGACGACCAGCATACAAAGAAGTACTTTTGTCTTCTCAGCAGCAGTGCCAGTCAGTTTAAAATGAAGGTTGAAATTGCCACTAAAAGAAATATCCAGACATTGGTTTCCCACAGTGCAATTTCAGAGCCTTTTTAGTTTGGAGAATCAGAATTTGAAAATATTGGGTGGGTTATTGTACTCCGCTTTTTAGAAACTGATTTATAAGTGGAGCATGAGTGTACAGACAGATACACTCCACTGACTGAGCTGGTGAGTTTAGCTCTCACTCAGACAGCATGCCCAAAGGGAAATCACAATCACACCAGCAACAAAAAAAAATTTTGAAAAGGGGCAACATTAGAAGAATCAATTAAAGCCAGGGCACACAAAGCTGTTCAGAGGGAATTTTCCTTGGAAAAAAAACAGGATGGACACAATCAAACCGGGACATCTGGTAAACGTATGTTCTGGGTTCTGCAGAGAAAGAATGATGGCTCAGACTCAGGCTGAGTTCCTGTCACTCACACCCTTGGGGGTGCTGCGACTCATGCCATTCTCCTGTAGCACTGGGTGGCCTGAAACAAAGCTTGACTGGAGCAGGTGAGCAGAGTGTGAATTATGATGGACACCTCTGTAGGGAGCCAAGCCAATTGGGCCCACATCACTGCACCACCCCATCCCCCACCACCCCCACCCCCCCACCTGCTGCCTCCCCAGTGACCTTAGCGATGCCTCCCATCCTCCACTTTAATGGATAGAGGGGATTTTAAGTAGAATGGGGCACTCTGAGGCAGGTTGGATATAGTTGTGTACTTCAGTGTGTATGTGCATTGTGCATCTGTGCATGTTGTGTGTGTGTGTGTATGTGCACGCGCGTGTGTGTGTGTGTGTGTAAATCCCTCTCCTTTTGAAGTTTCTGGAATGCATTGCAAGAACAGAAAGTAAACCTCAAAACATTTTGGTAGGAAGTAAGAGATGAACAGCTCAATCAAATAGGTGTTTGCTCCTGTATTTGACTCTCAGATGACCGCATTCAAAGAATAAAAGTCTCAGCTCACTTTTAAACATCAATACATTATTTTGGAACTCAAAGTACATCCTTTCTTTCATATAACATCTGAAAGGTTGACTTTTTGCAAGTTTTGACTGATCGACATTACAAAGTACAAGTGGAAATTTCTTAACCCATGGTATCCTTTATGATTTGTCCTACAGATTGTCTCAGCTTCAATTCACTAACATAGTGCATCCATTATAAATCACAGCTTGAAATATATATGATGTTAGTGCATTGCAGACTAAAAATACATAATAGCCTTTTTTTGGCAAAATGGGGATTGTGCCAAATTTTGCGATGGAAGATCCTCTCCAAATTTGAATGGACAAGGGCCTGAATTTTTTGGGTGGTGGTGTCTCCCTTCCTGCCATCCAAAGAGTCGGTGGGGAACACATCCCCTCGACCGAGTGTTAAGTGGCTGCAGGTGGGACTTCTGCCCCTCACTAGGGAGAAAGTTCTGCCTTAGAGAGCTGCCGGCCAATCTGGTGGGGGGAGGGAGGTCCAGCGGCCGCTGGACCTTAAGGTCAGGAGGGGGAGAGTCCGCATTCAGGAGGGGGCTTCTGATGGAGGCGCCGCCCCCTGCCCTCCCTCCCTACTCCCTACCTGCGATCTAGACCCTGTCTTTTTCGTGCCAGGTAAATCCCCCCGCCAGCCTAAAAATCAAGGCAAGGGCGGGCTTCCTGTCCGAGGCCTTGCCCGTCCCAGCTTAAAGTCGCTGCGTGATCGGGGCAGGCGGGAACCTGGGGGGAATCGTGTTCCTTCAATTTCACGCTCCCCCCGCCAAAAAACCAACTAGCGGGGGGAGTGTGAAATTCAGGCCAAGCTTTTCCTAGATAATTTAGCCTGTTGCAGCAATTAACCTACAAAGCACAAAATCCAGGGAAGTAGAAGCTATTAAGTGCTGCAGCTCAATGTAAAAGGCATGACAGGGCAGGGACGTGTGAGCAGCTCTCATTCTTTTGATGCTGCAGACTTGGAGGCACAGCTGCAGGAGGTGCACCAAAAGCAGGTTGTTTCCATTTGGGGCTGTATGTCAGCCCCCATTGGAAGCACCAGTGGGAGGAGGTTACTGAGCCAATCAATGTGGTTGACTCAGCTTCCTGCAAGTGAGAAAGAAGCCTGTGGGCATCAGGCACTAGTGATAGTGAGCATGCTCCTCACTTTCTCTGAAGCCCACCAAGCATGGTACAAACCAAACTGTCACGGCCTCTGGCACGTACCCTTTCAAACTTGGTGCATGACCCTCGCCATTTTGCAAATGCTCCTCTATTCTACTCAAGTTTCATGGCAACATTTTTCTCGAAGGCCAATGGATTAGCAATCAGCTGCTCAGTCCTCTGTTCTTAGAAGATTTCTTAATGAAGCCAACATCCTTGGATGTAGGGGATGGTCTTTTTAACCTTAAGAGGCATTCACCCTCCATTTCATCCCCTTTGAAAAAAAATACGGGCATCATAGAATGTCACACAGTGAGGGTATCATGGCTGCCTCCTGGATAACTGCCCCTGCTGCACCTGACATGGCATCTGACCAGCAGAAACAATCTCACCAATAACTGAGCGCAAATCCTTCCAATTCATAAAGGTCATAGAGCTGGTCTAAAGAGCTCAGATGCACACATAGGTATCATGTGCAGCTCTTTGCACTTTGCAAAAACCCTACCATCCAGTTCTGTCCAGTTGATGTCTCCTTTCTACCAACAAACTCCTTCCTCCTCGGAAACACAGGCATTATCATTTCCCCAATAAACGTGCGAACTGTAGACTGCCTGATGTGCTTTGGCTTTCCTGGGAAGGTTTGGAAGGATCTGGTTGTATGAAAAAAGTCATGCTATGGTCACTTTCACTTCAATAGGAAGATCCACACAAATCTAGGTGCTGTATGTGAGCATTGGGCACCAGTTGGAACAACTCTGTGTTGGACTATCTTTTGGAAGTGGGGGACGGGTGGTTGGCAAAGAAATATCTCCTGGGACAGCCTTGACTGTATGCCTGATTCAGGAATTTATTGAATTGCTTGATTCCCATTGGCTGGGGTTTTATGCTGGGCTGCGGTGCACTAATTGGCTACTGAAGGGCCTCTATTGGCCCATGGTTGGCCGGGCCTCATGACACCTCCCCTGAAATGGGTAAAATTGCAATAAGGGTTGACAGGTGGCGCCAGAAATGACAATCATGGCACTGCACCCAATTTTACGTCTGACCACCCCTCACCCCCACCAACCTACCTCCCTGCCAGTCAGCCTTTGGCGGGGAAAGGGTAGGTGGTGTAAAATTCAGTCCATTATTTCATTGTAGAGAATTGAAAAATCAGCACCTTCAAGAACTAGCTGACATTGGCGGTTAACTTTGTGCTTTGCTTGTGATGGTTTTTCTTCCAAAACGTATTGCAGGAACTCACCGGTGTTCCTTAGGCAGCACCTTCCAAACCCATGACCGCTACCATCTAGAAGAACAAGGGCAGCAGATACATGGGAACACCACCATCTGGAAGTTCCCCTCAACCCACTCACCATCCAGACTTGGAAATATATCACTGTTCCTTCACTATCGCTGGGTCAAAATCCTGGAACTCCCTCTCTAACAGCACTGTGGGTGTACCTACACCACAGGGACTGCAGCAGTTCAAGAAGGCAGCTCACCACCACCTTCTCAAGGGCAATTAGGGATGAGCAATAAATACTGGCCTAGCCAGCGTTGCCCACATCTTATAAATGAGTAAACAAAAACACTAAATTATGACATGAGACTACTCTCACTGCAATCTCTCAGATCCATTTATCCTTATATGCGTAGGAATTCAATCTGCAGCAGGAAAGCATAACACTGCTCTGAGTGCTGTGATTGTAAAGATGGCATCAATACCCATATCTTTGATATTAAATAAGAACAAGATTGAGGGTTCTCTTCCTTCAAGACTGTGGCTGATGTTTTTCCGATAGGTTAAGGTCTCAAGGTATCTGGCAAAACGGTGAGTAAATGGACTACGTGTACTGATCACCAATGATCTAACTGAATGGTGAGACAGGCTTGAGAGATTGAATGGCCTACTCCTGTTTCTTAATGTTGCATACATCCTGGGTAATGATATCTGTGTCTAAAATGCCTCAGGGTCTGTTGCACCTGCATCTTCTGGCTCCCCACAAAGTCCTCTTCTTTGTCTCAGTTAAGCAGCTTGTTCAGAATCCTCTAAAAAATACTCACCCTCATATCTGAGCAACAGCAAAACCAGAGGCAACCAAGAACAATGAAGCAAGATGCTGGGCGAGGAGTGAACCTACCCAAAAATGGAGGCTACCCAGCAAAACTAACTAATGCTTGGAGGAAAATATAGCATAAAGGTGTGTGAATTCCAAAAACAAAAAATAAAAATTACTGCCCAAAGACCGGCCTTCTGTATTTAGGAGGTCTGCTCCAGCAAGCCAATTCCTGACACTCCCAGGGTGGAATTTAATGCCATCCCGGAAGGAGGGGGCAGCTGTGTAATTGGGTGGGAAGGTGTGGGGTAGAGATCCCGCCACCCTTCTACCTCCTTCTGATCAAGGTCAGGGCCAGAAGGCTTGTTGGCAGCCTTCCTGTCCAGAAGCCAATTGAATCCCTTAAGGTATTTAACCAGTAGTGAGTGGTGGACTCGCAATCAGGGGAGGTCGCCTGCAAACGCTGCTTGGTTTCCCCAGTGTCCTTCTGGGTGTGGGAGTATGGGAAGGTGGGAGTGGGTTGTATATCACAGGCATCGGCAAGGGGGGCCCCACAGGAAGCCATCCATTCTGCCTCTGCCTTTGCTTCCAACCCCACCCCCCACCCCCACTCATTGGCAACCCCCTCCTCATGACCCCCAACCCATCCACACTCACCTGTATCTGGCGATCCATCAGCGATCCTCATGGTAGGCCCTACTGTAATACCGGCAGTGGCCAACACTCCTGGTGGCTCTGCTGGTACTGAAGAGCTGCTGGTCTCTGATTGGTCGACAGCACATGGGGATTTCTGCCCTACTGGGGGGCTTAATCAGGTGGGAAGCCCAACACTGCCTAGATAAATGCCTGATTGAAATTAAATATGCGGGGCTCCCACCAGTTCTCCAACTGGTGAGCCAGCCATTCCCACATTGAACCCCAGCCCCAGTGCCAGTGCAGTCTCACCAGGAGAAGTGAAATTCGATGAGTGATGTTTCGTCTAACTTTTGTGAACAGGTGGCTTGTTGCACTGCACAGTCCCTTCAAGATTGATACAGCCCCTTTAAGATTGACACAGTCCCTCCAAGATTGACACACTGCTGTGGGTATCTTACAGGGGACGTTGCTTGTGTACGGTCTGTTTGTTACCTGTGCAGTACGTTTCTGCATGCTTCACCCCCAAAATAACCCCGCAGCTTAGAGGGAACATTGGTGTTCAGTATTTGCTGCAGACCTTAATTAAATGCTTCAAAGTTCCCCATTTGGAAATGGAACATTCAGTGAATAAGACACTCGTGGAGCTGGATTTTATAGGGGTTGTACTGCCTGAACCCTGCACTGGAAGAAAAGTTGGTCTCAAATTGACCAACTTTAAATAAGGCTGCTGGGATGGCCTTATCAAGCAGAGAGTGGGACTTCCACCCATCAATGGCAGAAAGTCCTGCCCTCGAGATCAGCAGTGCCAGAATTCAGTAGTGGACACTGCCGGGACTGCAATGAGGCCTCAGGA
The DNA here is from genome assembly GCF_964194155.1 of Cetorhinus maximus. Taxonomy (NCBI): domain Eukaryota; kingdom Metazoa; phylum Chordata; class Chondrichthyes; order Lamniformes; family Cetorhinidae; genus Cetorhinus; species Cetorhinus maximus. The sequence continues at coordinate 123,230,385 of NC_135887.1, forward strand.
GAAAGATCAGGGCGACAGGGCCCATGTAAATCCCAGGCTTTTAGGGTGGAGAGTGATCGTGCATATAGGGAGGGGGAGTGGCGGGGTCTGGTTTTCGTGGCCAGGTGGTGAGACAGAAAGTGGGGGTCACAATCCTAGTGGAGGTATCCCCTATGCGCATAGGGCACCCTTCAAAGGATGTACTCTCCCCACCTTCTTTCCCACCTTTTTACCAACTTAGGTCAAAAAAAAGACGTTCTCGCTTGTGTCCGCTTTCCACTTCCCAGCGTAATATCACAGTGGAAGTGGATTGAGGGTCTTAATTGTGCAATAATTGCTCATTTTAGGCCGGAATAGGCAGGATAGTGGGAGCCTTAGCCATCCCCTGTATTGTGGGGACCGTGTCGGGGGTGGATAGGGATGCGATGGGCTAGCCACCCGACATATTTTACGTGCCCTCCATTGGGAAAAATTTCCCCCCCTGTGGTGGTGGGGGGGTGGGGGGGTTGTGTGGGAGCGGGTGGGGACGGGCGCGAACCCGATCGGCACCCCTAATTGGGGACGCGCCGCCATTTTACCATTAAGGTCCATCCAGCGTGACGCTCGCGCGGAAGCGCTGAGTGCTCCCTGTGCGGGTGGGGGAAATTCCCTGGGCAGAGCTCTCTGGTCGGCAAGCTGGGGTGGGGCCCGCTCGCTGAGGTGTAAAATGTCCTGACGTCACCGCATGTTATTTAGATTTTCGGTTGGGCAGACGCGCAACCGACTCGGCTGCACTCCCGCCGAACTGTCAAAGGCCTATTAAGGCCATTTAAATAGTAATTAATTCAATTAGCTGAGCTGCCCGTCCAACCTTAAGGTTGGCGGGCAGGCAAAGAGACCAGGCGGCTTTCACATTTTTAATGAAACCTCATCCAGGGGCGGGGTGAGGTTTCATGAAGTGTTTTAAAATCTAATAAAAATGTTAACGTTACTTCTTTGACATGTCCCAGCTCATGTGACAGTGTCACATGAGGGGACATGTTTCAAAAGTTTTTTTCCACCTTTATTTAAATTCACACATGTCAAACTAATCTCCCTCAGGCGCCCCTGTGCCTCAGGGAGATCGCTGCGCTCTTTGACACGCATGCGCGAAAGAGTGCAGGGGAACGATTCAGGGAATCCCTCCATACCCCCCCACCCCCCGCACAGGCAGCGCTCAGCGCTTCCGGGCGAGCGTCACACTGGGCAGGCATTAATTGACCCGCCCACGTAAAATGCCAGTGCATTCCCGATCCGGGGCGCTGATCAGGTTTCCGCCCGCCCCCACATATTCCCCAAGGGGGGGAAAATTTTTCCCCCTGAGTCGTTCCCTGTGCCCTTTCACCCGTGTGCGCCAAAGAGCGCAGCGATGCCTCAGGGAGATTAGTTTGACATGTGTTAATTTAAGTAAAGGTGGAAACAAACTGTCGCGTGAGCTGGGACATGTCAAAGAAGTAATGTTAAAACTTTTATTAGATTTTAAAACACTTCATGAAACCTCACCCCGCCCGTGGATGAGGCTTCATGAAAAATGTGAAAGCCGCCTGGTCTCTTTGCCTGCCCCACCTACCTTAAGGTTGGACGGGCAGCTCAGCTAATTGAATTAATTACTATTTAAATGGCCTTAATAGGCCTTTGACAGTTCGGCGGGCATGCAGCCGAGTTGGCTGCGTGCCTGCTGAACTGGAAATCTAAATGACGCGCGGTGATGTCGGGACGCCCGCCCGGTGTCACTGCGCATCATCTTACGCATTGGCAAGCAGGCCCTGCCCCCGTTCGCCGACCTTGAGAACATGCCCGGCAGTGGCAGGAGGGGTGGGGCATGAAACTTAGCTCATGACCTAATGTGTGTTTTTCCAACCTGGACCTGCTGTGAAGCTGGGCTTAGATCCTTAGAATGTTCATTTATACAGAATAAGATTGTATCTTCCCTGATTTCACCATGTCAGAAATGTTGAAATGTGGTCATCAATAAGTTATTTTTTGAGAGGAGTACTTCAAATAAAGGAAACATAAACCACCTTGGATCTCTACAACTTAAAGCCCTTTAGGATCTAAATGGGAGAGGTTAATTGAGAGACCAATGCATCTTTTATGGCAAAATTAGATCAATATTTGAACAAGATTAAGAACAGGGCTCTTGATAGGGCAGAGGGGGAGAACATACCAGTCAATTAGTTTTGGATTACCTCTAATAAGGAATTGGCAATAGACATGATGGACTGAATGGCCCACTTCTGTGCTGTAAATGTCTCTGGTTCCATAAATAAAATAACACAATTGGAAGCACAATGGGGGTAGTTTTCCATTGTTTGTGTGTATAATGAATAGTGCAACTAATAGGACACACTGTTCCTATGTTTAACCTCATGCAATGGTTGCACAGGTCTCTGCGTCCAGTTCTCCAATCTGTACCGTTGGACAGTGAAACTCATAAAATCTATCCTAGTGAGTTTGAATGTTCACTATGAATGATGAATGCAAGCAACCTCCTCCCCAGTGTAAGGTAATAATAATTAAAACGGAACAAATTCAGCATCGCAAGGTAATAGATTTCCAAACTGAGTAGGTGTAAGCTTGGAGGTATAGCTACTATGAGGGCAAACAACTGGCTGTTAAACCTGTCCAACATTGATCCTCTTAATATCATGAGACAAGTCTGCAGGATCTGTTTTTTAAGGCGTCAGGTATGCAATCATCGACTATTGTTTAAAGATGCGTTTACCCCGCCAAGCTCGAGTCAACCCATTTAGACAATTTCTCTAACGAACCTACAGATCCTCCCCAGATGGTGTCAGGATAAGCGTTAAACACAGTCAGTGCCTATTTTGTGATGGATACAACCGTCCAGTCCACTGGCTTTGACCTCCATACCAGCTATGGATGAAGCTTAATTGCTTCAGGTGAGGAATGATTAGACATGCTGCAAGTCTCCACAAGTGTGAACTTTTAACTTCCCTCTTTGTCAATGTGGCCAGTTAGAAGATGTAAGCCATGTACTTTCAGACAGCACCCAACAAAAAGAATCATCTCGTACCCTAATGACTTTCCCAATGTCCTGCCAGTTACTGAATGGTGAAAACATTAACACGTATGACTAGAAAGTCTGTCCAAGTGAAATCATAATAAATTAAAGGTTTACTTTATTGACTTTGATTTATAAAAGATTTAATTACTGATAGAATATTCCTCTCAGAAATATCCTCATTAATGTTTATCTTCCCCACTTAGTAGTATGATAAATGAAACTAATTTGCATCGTAGCCTCCCACTGAAAGGTGTGCACATTTGTAACAGAATTGTTTATTCTATGTTATACTATATAAATTACTTTGAATTATTTCCTTGTCAGGAATCAGTTACTTTGAGAATTTACGGTAGTATCTTTGGGTTTTTTTTGCTTTTCTTTTATATATTCACTCACACAACAACAACAAATTAAATTTATATAACACCCCTAACCTAATAAAGCTTCACAGGTGCATTATAAAACAAAGTAAGACACTGAGACATATGAGGGGGTATTAGATCAGATGACTAAAAGCTTGGTTAAAGAGGTAGGTTTTAAGGAGTGTCTTAAGGAGTGTAAGGAGGGGAGAGTGGTAGAGAAACGGAGAGGTGTAGGGAGGGTCACGCCCCTACAAATATAGCACCTGGTGATATTTCCCCATGATTGGATGCTTTGTTAGAGGCATGTGAAATGCACATAATTTCTGAAAATACTAAATCTTTTCATGTTGCCAAAGGAGGTATGACAAAGTGACGGCGTTTCTGTGAACTTTTAAAAATACTTTTCCCAAAGGACGTAAGGCAATATCATTTACTGGGATAATGTTGCCTTCGGAGGAGAAGGCGGTGAACAAATTGTAATCTCAGAACTATGAAAAGAAATATGTATAATTCAACAGAGTTAAGTATGGGGACAAGTAATTATCATGCTGCTAATCCCTTCAAAAACAACATGATTGATACAAGTATGGAAAACTTGCAGTCAGTCTCTCTCTGGAAAGTTCAAGTAGCTATCTGCATAGATCAAGAGTTTATGACTTGCAAGACAATACAATGCTTTCAATCCTAACGTGCCACCTTCTACTGGTATTGGGAAACATTTCTTTCTCTATTTTTCTTTCTTCTTGACACATGTGCTGAGTGGTAATATGAAATTATTAAGCATACACTGCTGACTAGAATTTGAATGTTTTGGGATGAAGTGGCCCTTTTTACTGTTTTAAGTTATGTTATGCCTTGCTTGTTTTTCTATGTAAAGAAAACTAGAGAGCTAAAATTCTAGTAATTTTGAAACTGTCGGCAAATTATATACTGTATTTTAGAATACAATAAACTATATATACACTTACTAGCCATAATTAATGTCCATGATGAATGAACTCCATTTATGTATCACCTCATTGTATCCACAGCACATGTGAAACCTTCACAAAGAGGGAATTATTGTTTTGAAGAGCAGTCACCATTGTTATATTTCCAAACATAACAGTCAATTTGTGCACAGCAATGCCCCTCAGACTGCAATAGGATGAACAAACAGTCCGTCTGTTTTTGATGGTGTCGTAGAGACACCATTGTCGACCAATTCTTGTCTGAATGATGCCACGGTATCCTTGACATCCACCTGAACCTGCTTTTGGGGCCTCGGTTTTAAATCTCATCCAAATGTACAGAGAATGGATTTATCAGAATTCCTGATCTTTCATCGGAACTGATTCACTAACACTGTTTCTCTGTCCATTGATGCTGCCTGAGCTGCTGAGTATTTCCAGCATTTCCTGTTTTGCTTATGTCAAGGATGGCCATTGAGTGGAGATTCAATGCTTTCCCATGGGAGGGAAGGAAATGAAAACTCCAATGACACCGCCTGACACGATTTACAGGTGTGGTATGAAAATGAGTCAAGGAGAGACATTATAGAAAATGCTATGGATCAGTTCTGACGCAACATTATAGGATCTTCTCCCTACTGAAGGTCCTACTTACCACTTCATGGGTGGGTTTCAGTTGTGATCCCTGCAGGAATCCCAATAGGATCATACCCAAATTAACATCTTCTGACACTAGAAGCACAATTGCCTGGTGTGTCAGTGTGAATTCACTGGGTTAACAGCCATTGATGAAATTAGGCACTTCTATGAGTTGAGTTCCTTGTTATAGCCACTCTTTATATTGTATATGTGGGAACTATTACATCAGAAGCCAGCCCTCTTTATAATCCTCTGGTGGATTTTTTAACGGTTAATCATGCCTTCTTGTTCTTCCGTTACAATGTCATTCTGTATTGCTCTACATGCACTTGACTGATTTTGATAATTATATAAAAAATGTTCGAAAATATATTATCCTTTAATCTACTTTTCTTTACTTTGTTAAGTAGCAGAAAAGATGTTCATTTTTTGAAACATAAGCCTAGAATTTTTGACTGGAACCACTCATTTTGCCAGCATAAGCTGGACAGCCACTTGGGAAAATGGATTTGTTTCTGTTTCACTCAAAGTTCACCCTTTTGAGCACTTCTACCATCTTCCATTGATATTCCACTGGCCTGGAAAAATAGCTGGCCATTTTTTGATAAGCACATGCGAACGAAATGGCAATTACAGGGTAATTTCAGATATCCCACTTCCCAACGCTTACACTTCATCTCTCTCAACTCATGTTGTTGCTTGTACAAAATGGTCATCTATTATAAAAACTGTGTAAGTAAATTTAAAGAGCCTGACTACTATAGCTGTAGGATTTGTAGAAACCTTATTTTTAACACAATCTTGATGCTTTTTTGAAAAAAAGAATCTTTTCCATTGCCAACAATGTCCTACTTGCCTTTCTGCCATTTGCTAGTGGTCTACCATTCCTCTTTCCCCGGAATTTCAGACAGGTTCCCCTTTGCATATCTCCCTGGATCATTGCTTCCTGCAAGAAGATGAGGAGGAGCAGTACAGGAATGTCAGCTTTGCAATGCAAAAGAAATTTAAGCCTCTTTACCCAAGGAATGACTCACCATTACCTCCAGTTAGCAAGGTTTCCCTCCTCATCTGTCAACACTAGCTGCTCTTACTCACTCATGTTCTGTGTGTAAACCACAGTTCTTTCCTCTGGAAGAACTTGGCCAATATTTATCCCTTAATCGACATCACCAAAAGAAAAAGATTATCTGGTTATTATAATTTTGTTGTTTGTGGGATCTTGATATACACATATTGGGCAGAGCTTTATGCTGATTGGGCAGGTATGCACCCCACCTGATCCAGCATGAAATCGCGCAAAATGACGTCGGCGGGTGTCTGGACGTCATCCCACGCGATATTTCGGTCGGCGAGCGCATGCAAAATCGGAAGCCGACAATTAAGAGGCCAATTAAGGTCATTAACGGCACAATTGTCTTTAATTTTACGTTGCCCATCCAACCTTATGGTTGGCGGATGGGCGAATCGGCCAGGCGGCCTTTACATTTTTCATGAAACCCCATTCGAGGGCGGGATGAGGTTTCCACGATGAAATAAAATAAAAATAAAAGTGGGTGGACAGCATTTTCATCATGTATATTTTCAGGTGCCTGATTGGGATGCTTGGACATTTTTTTTCTCTTCTTTTCAAAACTTTATTTTTTATTTTTCAGGTCTTCAGCTCCTTGAGGCAGCTCTCTGCCTTCAGGGAGCTTTCTGTCAGTGCTCGCCTGCGCCCATGCTGACTTCATCGTCCGCCCTCCTCCCACCCCCCACCCAACCCGGCAGCGCTGAACCTCTCAGTGCACGTTTCACACTGGCTGGCCGGTAATTGGCCAACCAGTGTGAAATTGCAGTCGGGGGGGACCGATTCCGGTTGGGGGTCCATTCCCCGGCAGATCCCAGACCTGCCCACCCAACAACCTAAAAATTCTGCCCATTGTCTTCTGAGTTTCCTTCATTACAGCAGTGGCTCTGCTTAAAAAAATAAATGCCTAATTGTCTTTGGGGATGTTGTGAAAGGTGCTGCATAAATGCAAGCCCATCTTTCTTCCTGATTCGCCCTCTGATAGCTTCAGCTCAATAGCTGAATGCTGCCTGACTGGGACTAAATGACTGCCTGGGTTAGCAGTATTGGGCAGTTGCACCAGACCCTTTTTCATCTAACGCATATAAGAAGGAGTAGAGGACTGAAGCTAAGTTAGAATGGCCTCTCAAACGAGCAAAGTTCACGTTACTTTCAGTAAAATGGACTGACATTAGGGTTACATGATTTGGTTGACTTAATATGGGGTACAAGGGGATTAAAGGGAAGAGAAGCAGAGTGCTATTATGCACTAGCAGTTGCCATAAACCCTCCTATCCATCTGCAGACAATCTCTATTGTCTTCCTTCCACAATTTGGAATGCTTCATCCTCTTAGGGCTGAGAGAGCAGATGATTTTTGGTGACACCTGTTGCAGATATCTTCAAGATATTCTAGTGAAAGGGAGGAAAAAGGACCATAGAGCTTTAGAACCATAGAAAAGTTACAATGCAGAAAGAGGCCATTCAGCTCATAGTGTCTGTACCTGCCAAAAAGAGAAAGAAACTAGCCGCTCATTTTTAATCCCACTTTTCAGCACCTGGTCCATAGCCTTGCAGGTCACAGCACTTTAGGTGCAGATCCAAGTACCTGTTAAATGAGTTGAGCATTTCAGCCTCAACCACCAACTTAGGCAGTGAATTCTAGACACCTACCACCCTCTGGGTGAAAAATAATTTTCTCCTGTCCCCTCTAATTCTTCGACCAATCACTTTAAATCTATGCCCCCTGGTAATTGACCCTTCAGCTAGGGAAAACAAGTCTTTCCTGTCTACCCAATCTAGGCCTCTCATAATTTTGTACACCACAATTAGGTCACTCCTTCGCCTCCTCAGTTTCAAGGAAAACAGCCCGAGCCTATTCAATCTCTCCTCATAACTGCAATTTTCAAACCCTGGTAACATTCTTGTAAACCTCCACTGCGCTCTCTCCAGACCAATTATGTCCCTCCTGTAATGTGGTGACCAGGGCTGTAAACAAAATTCCAGCTGTGGCCTAACCAGCATTTTATACAGTTCCATCATTACATGCCTGCTTTTGTATTCAATATCTCATCCAATAAAGGAAAGCGTTCCATATGCTTTCTTGACCACCTTGTCCATCTGTCCTGCCACCTTCAAGGACCTGTGGACATGCACTCCAAGGCCCCTCACTTCCTCAGCCGCTCTCAGTAACTTCCCGTTTATTGACTATTCCCTTGCTTTGTTTGCCCTCCCCAAATGCATAACCTCACGCTTCTCCATTTCATGCGTGAATTCCATTTGCCACATCTCCACCCTCACAACCAAACCATTGATATAATTCTGGAGTCAACAGCTATCCCCTTCACTATCAACTAAATGGCCAATTTGTGTGTCATCTGCAAATTTCCCAATCATGCCTCCCACATTTAGGTCTAAATCATTAATATATGCAACAAACACAAGGGCCCCAACATTGAGCCCTGTAGAACACCATTTGAAACTGTTTTCCATTTGCAATAACATCCATCGACCATTCCCCTTTGTTTCCTGTCGCTGAGCCAATTGTGGATCCAACCTGCCACCTTCCCCTGTATCCCATGGGATCTCACTTTCCTGACCAGCCTGCCATGTGGGACCTTGTTAAATCCCTTACTGAAATCCAACTAGACAACATTCACTGCACAACCCTCATCAATCCTCCTTGTTACTTTCTCAAAAGATTCTTTTTAAGTTGGTAAGACACGATCTTCCCCTAAAAAAAATATGCTGACTGTCCCTGATCAATCCATGCCTTTCTAAGTGATAGTTTCTCCTGTCTCTAAGAATTGTTTCCAATAATTTGCCCACCACCGAAGTCAGGCTGACTGGCCTATAATTTTATGGGCTGGTCCTCGCATCCTTTTTAAATAATAGTACGACATTTGCAGACCTCCAATCCTCTGGGGCCTCGCCTGTATCTAGTGAGGATTGGAAAATGATCCTCAGAGCATCTGCTATTTTCTCTCTGACTTCCTTCAACAGCCTGGGATACAATCCATCTGGCCCTGGTGATTTATTCACCTTCAAGGATGCCAGTTCCTCCAGTATTTCCTCTCTCACTTTGCTTTTTGTATCTAATATTTCACACTCCTCCTTAACTAGAACGTCTGCATCTTCCCTCTCCTTAGTGAAGACAGAGATAAAGTACTCACTGAGAACCCTGCCCACATCTTCTGCATCGACCCACAGATTACAATGTACATCTCTGATAGGCCCTAACTTTTCCTTAGTTATTCTCTTGCTCTTAATGCACTGGTAAAACATCTTAGAATTTTCTTTGATTTTACTTGCCAATATTTTTTGCATCCTCTCTTTGCTTTCCTAATTTCTATTTTGACTTCACCCCTGTACTTTCTATACTCCTCTAGGCTTTCTACAGTATTAAATCTTTTGTGACTGTCATACCTTGTTGACCTGTATGCTTCTGGATAACCAGGGGGCTCTAGGTTTGGCAGTACCACCCTTTCTCTTTGCCGGCACATGTCTATACTGTGGCCGTAGAATCTCGCCTTTGAATGCCTCCTAGCAGTGTGGCTTCACCTATTTTATTTCTGAGCTCAGCCCACGTGGCCTTATTTGATGCTTCATTTAGTGTATCATCTCTTCTCACAGCTGTAATTGATTCTTTAACCAATAATGCTACACTCCTACCATTTTTATCCCCCTCCCGATCCTGCCTGAAAATTCTATACCCAAGGATGTTGAGCTGCCATTTTTGCCTCTCCTTTAGCCAAGTTCCCTGTATAGCGATTAAATCATGCTGCCATGTGTCTATCAGTGCCCTCAGCTCACCGGCTTTATTTGCTATGTTCCTTGTATTTACATATATACTTTTAAACACTGCCAAATTACTGTGCTGTACACTTTTTAACCTGTGCTGCTTCTATCTTTTGGAGTCACTCACTTATTCTGCACTTCCCGTTCTCTGCTCTGAATTTGCCCCCAGGTTCCCATCCCCCTGCCAATCTAGTTTAACCCCCCACCTCTGCCCCAACAGCACTGGCAAATCTCCCTGTGAGGATATTTGTCCCAGTCCTGTTCAGGTGTAGACCATCCAGCTTGTACATGTCCCACCTTCCCCAGAACTGGTCCCAGTGCCTCAGAAATCTGATGCACTCCCTCCCTCCTGCTTGCATGTGGGACTGGGAGTAATCCTGAGATTACTGCTTTAGAGGTCCTGCTTTTCAATCTCCTTCCTAGCTCCCTAAAGTCTGCTTTCAGGACCTCGTCCCCTTTCCTACCTAAGTCATTGGTACCGATGTGGACCATGACCTCTGGCTGATCACCCTCCCCCAAAAGAATGCCCTGCAGCCGCTCCGTGACATCCTTGACCCTAGCACCAGGGAGGCAACATACCATCCTGGAGTCACATCTATGGCCACAGAAACGCCTGTCTTTTCCCGGAACTAACGAATCCCCTAATACTAGTGCTCTTCCCCTCTTCTTTCTCCCTTCCTGTACAGCAGAGTTACCTGTGATGCCACAAACTTGGCTCTGACTGCACTCTTCCGAGGAACTCACCGGCATCCAAAGTGGAAAACCGATTGGTGAGCGGGACCTCAGGGGACTCCTGCACTACCTGCCCAATTTTCTTGGACTGCCTAGCAGTAACCCATTCCCTTTTTGTCTCCAGGCTCCTAAGCTGTGGGGTGACCACCTCTCTGAATGTGCTATCTATGTAGTTCTCAGCCTTGCAGTTGCACCACAGTGACTCCAGCTGCCGCTCGAGCTCCAAAGCCCAGAGCTCAAGTTCTGCAGCTGGTGACGCTTCCTGCACATGTAGTTGTCTAGGACACTGGTAGTGCCCAGAACTTCCCACATATTACAAGACACGCCTTCCAGATGACTGAGTTGTCCTGCCATGGCTTCAATTTATTCCCTTGTGTTAATTTTATTTTACTTTGGTTTACTTATGCAACTTTATTTTACCTGGCCTCGATTAACTTTATTTCCCTATTGCTTGCATTTCTTACTTAAATGCAAGTAGCCCCTTCTTTTAAAAATAATGTGTTTTTTTAATTCTCAGCCATTTGATGACACTCCCTAACAGCAGTTTCTCACCAGCCACTGAACTTATGTTTCTCCTATGGTGCTGGCTGCCTGGCTTGGGGTCCTCCTCTCACACTCTCCTCTAGGTGCTGCTGACTGCCTGTCCCAGGGTCCTCCTCTCGCACTCTCATCTAGGTGCTGCTGACTGCCTGACCCAGGGTCCTCCTCTCGCACTCTCTTCTAGGTGCTGCTGACTGCCTGACTCGGGGTCCTCCTCTCACACCTCCTTTGCTTGTGATGATATACCATACCACATGTGGAGGCAGTGGTGTAGTGGTATTGTTACTGGACTGGTAATCCAGAAACCTAGGATAATGCTTTGGGGAACCAGGTTCAAGTCCCACTGTACCAGAAAATCTGGAATTAAAAGTCTAATGATCACCATGAAGCCACTATTGTAAAAACTCATCTGGTTCACTAATGTTCTTCAGAGAAGGAAATCTGCTGGTCTAACCTACTAAAGGTGGGGTGATTGAATATTTTTGAGGTAGATAGATTTTTAGGCAAGGGAATCAAAGGTTAGATGGGAATGTGGAAATTAAAATGCAAGAAGATCATCCATGATCTTATTGAATGGTGGAGCAGGCTCGAGGGGCTGAATGGTCTACTCCTGTTCCTATTTCTCATGTTCTTATGTACATGTGACTCCAGATCCACAATAATGTGGTTGACTCATAAAAATGCCCTCTGATCAAGGGCAATTAGGGATGGGCAATAAATGCTGGCCTAGTCAGCGATGCCCACATCCCATGAATGAATAAAATAAAACACAATCCTCAGGGTGTGCGCATGATAACATAAGCATCCATGGCACGTGAGTCTTTCCATGGAGTGAAAACATGTCGGGGTGTGAGTGAAGTGACACTTCCATTTGTTACCTCACATACATTGATGATAAGCAATTCAAACATTTTAACCTGGGGAGATAGCCATTAATAGCAGACATGATCAGTGCAGTGCATTCTTGGGAGTTCTGGCTAGCTCCTTGCATGTTGTCTGTCCCGGTAATGTCATGGAATATTTTGCGCCACTGAGTGCCACACACTGCCATGGCTACCTCCTTCCATTGGCAGAGGTATAGAATATAAAAGTAAGGATATAATGTTGGAATTGTATAAAACACTGGTGAGGCCACAACTGGAGTATTGCGTGCAGTTCTGGTCACCACTTTACAGGAAGGATGCAATAGTTCTGGAGAGAGTGCGGAAAAGTGTAGCTACAAGGAGAGATTGGATAGGTTGGGGTTATTTTCCTTAGAACAAAGAAGGCTGAGAGGTGGCTTGATTGAGGTGTACAAAATTATGAGGGGAATAGATAGAGTGGACAGGATAAAATTGTTTCCCTTGGTGGAGAATTCTGGAACCAGGGGACATAGATTGAAGATAAGTGGCAGAAGGTGTAGGGGGGACATGAGGAAGAACTTTTTTATGCAGAGGGTAGTGGGTGTCTGGAATTCGCTGCCCAAGTTGGTGGTAGAGGCAGAAACTTTAAACCCTTTGAAAAAGTACCTGGATCTGCACCTTAAGTGCTGTAAGCTGCAGGGCTATGGGCCGAGTGCAGGAAGGTGGGATTAGAAAGGGCACCTGGGTGTCCTCGGGCTGGCATGGACAAGATAGGCCGAATGGCCTCCTTCTGTGCTGTAACTTTTCTATGGGTAGATGCAGCAAACTAGGTCCAGCACTGGAGCATGTGAGTCATACAGCCAAATCATCTAGGTGTGCAGCAGAAACAGGAGACAGCAAATCAGCTTGCCCACTTTACACTCAGCTCGATTTTCTTTTAGCTGCTGATTCCCCTATCATCCATTTTGTGCAACTGCCTACGATGAATTAACGCCCCAAAATCTCCACTGCCGAAATCAAGAACTTGTATTTGTTTAGCATGCTCCCACTACCCATTTGGGCCTGCAGCACTCCATTCCAAATAGGCCAAAGCTTCCTTTGTCTAACCTCCAGTATTCCCACACTGCATCCAAGAAAGGAGAAGCTACCTTTCTTCCAGCTCACTAACAGACATTTCTTTCGGCAAAGATGTTGCTTAGGTTTCCAAAACTGATAACGGCAATACCTGGCCTCTTAAGCTGCTCTAGGCTTTTAAACCTTCCCAACAAGTGAGTTGCCAATCGATGGACTGCCTGATGTTAACCCTGGAATAGGTCACTGTCCATGATGTCAGATGGCCATCATTTCTGATTAAACTGATTGGAAATCTGGGCTTAAAATTCCCATCTTTATTGCTGCAGGTAATGGCCCTACAACTGAACTGAGAATCCAGAAACCTTGAGTTCAAATTCTACGATGCCAGTTTTGAGAATCTGAATTCAGTTTTTAAAAAAAAGTAAAGTTGATATCAATAAAAGTGGCCATGAAGTTGTTGGATTATCCTAATTGAAGGTGGGTAAATGGAGTTTGGTCACAGATCACCATGGGCCGATTGCTGCCGCGGAAACGGGCCGCGCCGCTATTTTCAGCCCGCTCAGCGGGTTAGCGACTCCCGTGGAGAACAGGAAAATAGTCGCGGGGGCGGGCAGCCTCAGACTGCTGGTTCCAATGTGGAGCCGGTATAAAGAGTGGCCAGGCAGCCTGCTTGAGGCAGTACACCATGGCCACTCGGGGAGAGAGGGAGGCAGCTGTGGTGCCACACGAGCATGAGCGGGAGGAGGGGGGCAGGCTGCAGGAGAGGCCAGCGGGGGGGGCCCAGTGTGCCCCTCGATTCTCCGATGCATGTCTTGCTGTCCTCCTCCAAGAGGTTTCCAGCCATCGGGATATTTTGTATCCAGAGGATGGGAGGAGAAGGGCCCCCCATGTCACCAGCCAGGCGTGGGAGGAGGTGGGTGACGCTGTCAGCGCCCATGACGATGTGCGATGCACAGGCACCCAGTGCCGCAAATGATTCAATGATTTGCTGCGCTCTGGAAGGGTGAGTACCATGTCGGCATTGGCCATTTGACCCAGAAGTTATCCTTAGCCTTTGAGCCCCCCCACCCATATCTTGCTGTCGTTACTGCATTGGGCGTTTGGCGCACGCTGGGTGGGCAAACGGGTACTGACTATGCTTACATCAGCCTTAGCGGGTGAGGAGAAGATGGGTTCTCCCCGCAGCATATGTTAGTCGCATTTGAATAGTCTGGGGGCAACCTGCAGGGGAGGCCACTAGACACATACTCAGAACTCCAACACATGTCATGTTGATGGTGATGAGATGGTGGAAGGGGAGCCTCAAGGTGTGATGGCCAAGTGCCATCTGCTGGCATCAGCGCCGCACCTAGTTGCGCCTCCTTTCCATGGGCGCTATGACCCGTGCGTTATTCAAAGTGATGGACGCCGAATGTATCCAAGGTGGCCGTTGGGGGAGGAGGTTGGGACCGGCCATACTATCTTCTGGGGACTGATCACCAGTAGTGTGGACAGGAGCCGCTGGAGGCCTCAGATGGGCCACTGTGGTTGGGGTCCGGTGTGCGCGTGCAGAGTACATGAGCGATCAGCCCCAATAAATCCGCTTCTCTGTTCTGCAGGCAAAAAGTGATCACAATCGCAGGGAGCGCCAGAGGACTGGAAGTGGGCACGCCGTGCTCCAGCGCTTCACAACCTATGAGGAGCAGGCCAAGGAGCTGGGGAGGAGGCAGGCGGCCAGGTCGGCAGGTGTCGGCGAGGCTGGGGTCCAGAGGCCAGGTATTTGAGGTCCACAGTCCTATCCACTCTGTCTGCCCACCATCCAAAACATTGATGGCTGCTGCAATTGTTAATGCTGCAACACTGCTCATTCACAGACTGATACAGTCAGACGTATGGGTCATACACAAAGGTCCCTCGTCACCTTGAGGATTCGCGTCTCCACCTCCTTCCAAAGTCACCTTATCCCATTTGTATCCACTATCCCCATGGTCTAACATGCCATGGCATCGCTGCTGCACAGCCAAAGACTTACTGCATCTTAGGGGGGTTTGGGACCTCCACCACCCTTTCACCCAGTGCGCCCCACATTACTCTGTCCAAAATGTCCTCAGCACCTCAGCTGTGTCTTGAAGGGTGAGTGACTTATGAGGCTGGGGGGGAAAGGGATGAAAGGTGTTACTGACTGTATGCTAATTGATGCGCTGTCCTTGTTGTTAATTTCAGCATCACCACCGCATGGCCGCGCCCATGGACACCGCAGCCCCCCTCCACACCTGAGGCCCAAGACATGCAACTTGCGGCACATCATTTCAGCCAGCTAGGCACCAGCGCAGACACAAACACCTCGGTGGGGAATTTACCATCGGCTAGTGTCCCGGATCATAGTGGAGAGGGCACTTCACAATCGCTGGAGGATATGGTAAGGACAGAGAGTGCCGATAGCGCCAGCAGCTGAAGGGCTGCAGGGGACGAGGCACATGCTGAGTCCAGCAGTGATGACGTGCCTCTGGAGTTGTCACCAATGCAGCAGTTGCAGGACAAGCGGCAGGAATCGCGTTTGTATCTGGCAGGGTTGCATGAGGGTATGATTCAGTTGGTCTCTGCGATGGAGGAGTCCCGGCAGAGTATCAGTGATGGCATGAACCTCAGGGCAGAGCTTCAGGCTTCCTCCATTGAGAGATTGGCAAGTCTCATGGAGAGGGGGTTCAATCGGATGGAAAATCTTCTGATTGGGATACGCTCTGACCTGCAAGCCCTCACAGTGGTACTGGCCACGGGTGGTCATTCCCATTGTGGGAGATGTTGTGGGCACCAAGTGTCGGTGCTCAGTGCCCATGCATCTGCGGTGAGCAGGGAGGTCGAATGGGACCTCACGTCAGCGCAGAAGCTGCCTGTCGTTGCTGCGAGCTCCTCTCAGGGTACTCTAGATGAGGGCAGCAGCTCCTCCACCCCTCTGCCAGTAAACGTTACTTCCGTTGAGGCTGCGACAACTGGGGAGGTGCCAGTTCTGGAACTGGCCACTCCCTCCCAGTTGGGGCCATCACAGGCTTCACGGGCCAGAGGACGCCCGCCAAGGTCATCGAGGCTAACAGGACAGCAGAGTCAGCAGGCTGTCTCACAAGCCACTCCGAGCGATGGGGTGGCACCTAGATGTAGCACCTGCAAATGAAAGCATAAGGCACATTAGGCACTCCACGGGTTTGTCACTGGTGATTTTGTGTTGGCCTTAGAATAGGGAACAAAATTCTTATGTTTGCAATGGAGAAGTCTCTGTTATATTTTGGACATAATAAAGTCCACTTTTCTGACCATGGCTGAGGGTGTTTCCTTTGTGGTGCATTTTTCTTTTTCACAGACATATCATGAGTGTTTGAGTGGACATTGATGTTTCTGTACTAAGCCCTTAGTTGCAGCTGATGAGGTGGAAGATGTGGCACCTAAGTGCCATGTGTGGAAGCGCCAGGCAATGCTGTTCCTGCTGATCCATGTGTGTGGAACTAGCTGAAGGTTCGTTGGATTAAATTGTCCCAGATGTCCCTGCCTCCTTGGTGTAGTAGCGGGTCGGTGTGCTGCCCCTCATCATCGCCCTGTGCTTCCTCATCCTCTGAGCCACTGCTGGATTCATCATGTGCAGCCTCATCCAGGGCGTCAAGGTCTTCATCGTCAACTGCATCCCCCCTTTCCAGCGCAAGATTGTGCAGAGCGCAGCATGCTACCACTATCAGAGAGACGCGATCTGGGGGGTACTGGAGTGCATCCCCTGAGTGGTCCAGGCATTGGAAGTGCATCTTGAGAAGACCGATGGTTCTCTCCACCACAGCCCTTGTGGTGCTGTGGCTCCTATTGTAGCGCTGCTCAGCTTCTGTTCTTGGATGGCGAAGAGGCGTCATGAGCCACCTTCTGAGGGGATAGCCCTTGTCACCCAGCAGCCATCCATCCAGCCAAGATGGAGCACTGAAGAGCCCTGGCACCTGGGAGTGTCTGAGGATGTAGGCATCGTGGGAGCTGCCTGGGTACCTTGCACAAACTTGTAGAATCAGCATCCTGTGATCACACTATCTGCACGTTCATAGAGGGGGAGCCCTTTCTGTTGACAAAAGCACCGGGCACACCTGCTGGCGCCTTGATGGCCACACGTGTACAGTCTATAGCACCCTGGACGCGAGGGAAGCCAGCAATGGCCGCGAAGCCTCTGGCTCACTGTGTCTGACTTGCCTGGTCGCAGCGGAAGTGGATGAAGGTCAATACCCGTCTGAACAGAGCATCTGTCACCTGCTTGACACAAGTGTGGACAGCTGATTGGGAGACACCGCAAAGATCACCCACCGAGCCCTGGAAGGAGCCAGAGGCATAGAAGTGGAGGGCAACTGTGACCTTCAGAACCGCTGGCATGGGGTGATTACCCACACAGTTAGCGGAGATCTCAGGGCCAATCATCTGACAGATATAGTTGACTGTCTCCCTTGAGAGTCAGAGCCCCCTTCGGCACTGCACCTCAGTCATATTGAGGTAGCTGCTTCGCTGCCTGTAAACTCTGGCAGCAGGATAGTGGCGTCTTCTGTGGCCCCTTGCACCTTGGACAACCTCTTGGCCCTGCGCCCCTTGTGCCTGTGCCTGGACACCTTATCCTATCCCTCCCTTCCTCCTCAGAGGAGCTGCCTTCAGTGGAGATGTCAGAACCCATATCCCCAGGCTAATTGGAGGCCTCCGGAAAGCTGCGGGCCCGAGAAAGAGATTACTGTCTGCAGACTGGTTTCAAAGTATAAAAAAAGCTCTTGGAAATCGATGTGAACTGCTATCCATCACACAGGCAACTTTAAAACACTTTCTGCAATTAAAACTTTGTGGAAAACATGAACAACCCCTCTGAGTCTACATATCTTGCCAGTGCATGACTTTTATTAAAAAATCTCCTACCCGCCTGCCCGTTGGGCCCATGCGCCGACCCGAAGTTCGCACGGGCCCCTCAAAATCCTGGGCAATTGGCAAGTTAAGGGCCTTAACGAGGCCTTTAATTAATGGCGGGTGAGCGTCCTGCTGCTGTGCGCGCCCGCTGACCGAAATATCGCGATGGCACGCGCTGACATCGGGACGCTCGCGCGACGTCAGCGCGCGACATTTTAAGCGCTGACGTGCGGGCTCCACCACTCACACGTCAGACAGAAAATTCTGCCCATGATCTCAATGAATGGCAGAACATGGGGCTAAATATCCTACTCCTGTTGCTATGTTCCTCTGTAAAAATGCAACTGGTTCAGAAAGGTCCTTTTGGGAAAGAAACCTGCTGTCCTTACTGGCCTCTCCAGCGATGCCCATAATTCAAGAAAGAATTTAAAAAGAAATGATGAAACAATATTTCCTAATCATAATCATGTTTTCTAATGCTCTTCACTTCTCCACAATATACATGAAGAGAGAGAGAGAGAGAGGGATGGAGAGCAGTGAAAAGTATAGCTTGAACCTGCCAAATGGGCAATTAAACTGCCATTGTTGATTAGACAAACCGTCCAATTTTCCTGTGAAATCTGCGTAAAGGAAAACCATTCAGTCTTGTCATCAGGCAGCTGATCCACAAAGATGGCTTTACAGATTGCGCAGTCAGGAATCCACTCCAAAAGCTGCTCTATATTTGTTCAATAAATACACATTTATATGTTCAAATTTCACATCCACTCGCTGTTACTAAGAATACAGAATCCATTTCTTCAGGTGCTTTCTGATCAAAGAATAAAGGGAATTTGCCTTATTTTGAAACTGCTTTTCAATCATATATGAGTAAAACAAACTTTCTACTTTTCTGCTCTGGTTGTGATTAGCAATTTCATAATGAAACCTAAGACTAAGATAGTAAAATAAATAGGACCTCCCTTTTGACTGATTGTGGGGGTTAAAATGGATTTTAAAACTCCCTTTCTCATAGGAGAACTAACGCAGGGTGCTTCAAGTAATCATGTTACTTCAACCAGACTCAGTAACTCCTCCGAGCCAGTTCCTGTCAATTATGTCATCAGCACTGACTATTTAAACAAAATGGTTCATACAAATCAACACAAATAGACAGAACCACCCCAAAAGGATGTTAAAATTAATGATAATTCTTTGTGAATGTTTGGTTTTGTAAAGGGGACCTAATGATGAAACTCTCTTGCTCTAATATTGTGGTACTTAGGGCTGTGCAGGATGTGATTACTTCCCCTTAGATGTAACTGTCTTCAGCTGGACAAAAGGCTTTGATATAGTCTTCTTATCTTGATTTGTCATTAGTTCTTGCTTTATAATTATGGCATTAGAGGAAAATGTCAAAGTTCGGGTAATATAAAATGAGATGTTGTATAAACTGCTTATAACAATGTTGTTGTGGCCAGAGGCAATTTTATCAATTAGGTTCATCTTAATTTTCATTATTGGACAGTGTTTTCCCTCTAACATAGTGTTGCAATGCTGCTGCCTGAACCCCTATATCCTGATACTCCTGGGAAAGTCAATTTTTGATAGAATTACTTTTAACCCCATAAACAGACAGTCCCAGTGTCTCTAAGCATGTGAATGAAGCCAAAGTTTGTTATACGTCAGTCATAAAGGTGCCTTGAGTAATGTCAATTGGGCTTTAATGAGCCTTGACTATATTGTATCGCATGTGAAGAAAGGTGAGGGGGTAAAACAAAAGAAAATATTTTCTATATGACAATAACTTTGCTGTAAAAGTACTTACTGCTTTAAGTGATTTAATTTAAGCAACTTGTATTACAGTTTGTATGTCATGAATTGGTTACACCTTTCTATTTTTGATCATTTTTACAGAAAATGAGTGAATAGCAGTGGAATACAGGTAAAAAGTACCAATGAATTATCAGTATGGCTTTAATCCTAATGTTAATGTTCCTGTCCTCTCCAAAAATTGATTAATAAAACTTAGCAAAAGTGAGTATAACACCCATTTTATGCAAGTTAAGACATTATTAAGTTTTTTTTTGTGTTTTATGCTAGGTTCTCTACTTAGGCGCCAGGTCTCCAAGCATTCCCTTAGAGGTAACCTACATCCTCTCTGATGCAGAGTGTGCACTCACCAGTCCAATATCTTCTTACATCTGTAAGGAGGCCTGTGAATTGAATAGAAAACCCTTACTCTATATTGTGGCTTTGCCATTGTAAGCTGGCTTATTGGGATATTTCACATGAGTCTCCTTTCTTTGATGGATTGATTATGCACGTCAGGTGACTGAGACTTGGGCTATAAATCCACAGATTTATTCAACTGTAGCAGGTAAAATAACAGTGTTTTGCGCATAACAGTGCACGTTACAGTAGTTGGAAATTTTGCTATTCTCCCCAATTCATTTTCCAAGCAACATGCTTCTCCTTGAGCTGCCTTTTAACCTAACGAAATATCTGAAAATGGGTGCCCACTTCTTCCATGGCATCAAAATGTCACAAAGCCACAGAGTTAGCACAGGACCTCCGTTAGTTAATGTCTTTTTGGGAACTTGGCGCAGACAACCTTAGTTAACTCCCTAACCTAAGATTTCTTCAGTACATTGGCAGGCTCTCATTTGGTAGTAAAAATACAATAAGAGTCTTTTTTTTTCATTCATTCATGTGATGTGGGTGTGACTGGCTAGGTCAGAATTTATTGCCCATCCCTAATTGCCCTTGAGAACTGAATAGATTGCTTGGCAATTTCAGTGTCAACTACAATACTGTGGGTCTGAAGTTGCAAGTAGACCAGACCAGGTAAGGAATCCAGATTTCCCTCCCTAAAGGGCATTAGTGAATCAGATGGGTTTTTACGACCAAAGTTTCATAGTCACCATTAGACTTTTAATTCCAGATATTTCATTGAATTTAAATTGCACCATGGTGGGATTGGAACCCAGGCCCCCAGAGCATTACCCTGGGTCTCTGGATTACTAGTCCAGCGACAATACCACTATACCACTGCCTCCTCCTAAGCACAGTTTAAGCCATTCTGGAAAGGTATGGTAACCTGGTGGCAATGGTGTCAAACTAACAAGCCAGATGTCATGAGTACAAAATCTTAGCAGGGAAAGCTGTGAAACTGAGTTCAAAACAAAAATCTGGTTATTTTTGAAAGCTGCCAAATTGCTGAAAAAAACCCAACTGGTTCACGAATTTCCTTCAGGGAAGGGAACCTGCCACACCTGACCTACAAATGATTCTAGCTCTATTAGGTGGTTAACTCTTAATGTTCTCAGGACATCTAGAAATGGGCAATAAATATTGTCTTGCCAGTGTTGCTCTCATCCCAAGTACAAATGATAAATTCACACCAGAAGCCTTGCGTGGAAAAGGAATGGGTTGGGGAGGTTGGAGGTAGTGTTCTACCGTAGTTCCATCCCAATAAAGTGAACATAAGAACTAGAAGCAGGAGTAGGCAATTCAGCCCCTCGAGCCTGCCCTGCTAATAGTAATTTCCCCACTTCATTACGTCAGGTTCTGATTGCTCTCAATCAGATAACAAAATGACTTTATGTACTTCTAATGAAATTATAGACTTAAATAGTTCATAGAGTATAAAATGCAATGAAAAAGAAAATGACCAACTCGACAGTTATGTAATTCTCGGAAATGCTGGCATTCTAAGGTTAAATGCGTGAGTGAGAAGTAAGCAGCTTAGGTATAGACAGAGGCTAAATGGTTTGTGACTGAAAGATTGGCTTAGGTGAATTGGCAAGCTATGTTTTGAACACTATATTGAACTGTTCTGATATCATTACTTTTTTTATTCATCCATGGGATGTGGACATCACTGGCTAGGCCAGCATTTATTGCCCATCCCTAATTGCCCCTGATAAGGTGGTGATGAGCAGCCTTCTTGAACTGTAGCAGTCCATGTGGTGTAGGCACACTCAGTGCTGTAAGGGGAGTTCCAGGATTTTGACCCAGCAACAGCAAAGGAATGGAGATATATTTCCAAGTTAGGATGGTGAGTGGCTCGGAGGGGAGCTTCCAGGTGTTGGCCTTCCCATGTGTCTGCTGCCCTTGTCCTTCTAGGTAGTAGCGGTCATGGGTTTGGAAGGTGCTGGCTAAGGAGACTTGGTGAGTTCCTGCAGTCCATCTTGTAGATGGTACACACTGCTGCTACTGTGCGTCGGTGGTGGAGGGAGTGAATCTTTGTGGATGGGGTGCCAATCAAGTGGGCTGCTTTATCATGGATAGTATCAAACTTGAGTGTTGTTGGAGCTGCACTCATCCAGGCAAGTAGAGAGTATTGCATCACAGTCCTGACTTGTGCCTGGTAGATGGTGGAAAGGCTTTGGGGAGTCAGGAGGTGCATTACTCACCACAGGATTCCCAACCTCTTAACTGTTCTCATAGCCATAGTATTTATATGGCTAGACCAGTTCAGTTTCTGGTTAATGGTAACCCCCAGGATGTTGATAGTGAGGGATTCAGCGATGGTAATGCCATTGAACATCAAGGGGGATGGTTAAATTCTCTCTTGTTGGAGATGGTCATTGCATGGCACTTGTGTGGCATCAATGTTACTTGCCACTTGTCAGCCCAAACCTGGATATTGTCTAAAAGCAAAGAACTGCGGATGCTGGAAATCCAAAACAAAAACAGAAACAGAAATACCTGGAAAAACTCAGCAGGTCTGGCAGCATCGGTGGAGAAGAGCACAGTTGACGTTTCGAGTCCTCATGACCCTTCAACAGAACTAAGTAAAAATGGGAAAGGGGTGAAATATAAGCTGGTTTAAGGTAGGCAGTGGGGTGGTGGGGGGGGTTGTTGGGACAAGAAGCTAGTAATAGGTGGAGATAACCAAAAGATGTCAAGATGTCACAGACAAAAGGCCAAAGAGGTGTTGAAGGTGGTGATATTATCTAAAGGAATGTGCTAATTAAGGGTAGAAAGCAGGACAAACAAGGTACAGATAGCTCTAGTGGGGGTGGGGTGGGGGGAAGGAATACTAAAAAGGCTAAAAGGTAGATATAAAACAATGGGTGGAAATACATTT
Organism: Cetorhinus maximus; assembly: GCF_964194155.1. Classification (NCBI taxonomy): domain Eukaryota; kingdom Metazoa; phylum Chordata; class Chondrichthyes; order Lamniformes; family Cetorhinidae; genus Cetorhinus; species Cetorhinus maximus. Next base: position 123,253,349 of record NC_135887.1, read on the forward strand.
AAAAATGATGGAAATAGGTGAGAAAAGAAAAATCTATATAAATTATTGGAAAAAACAAAAAGGAGGGGGAAGAAACGGAAAGGGGGTAGGGATGGAGGGGAGAGTTCATGATCTAAAATTGTTGAACTCAATATTCAGTCCGGAAGGCTGTAAAGTGCCTAGTCGGAAGATGAGGTGCTGTTCCTCCAGTTTGCGTTGAGCTTCACTGGAACAATGCAGCAAGCCAAGGACAGACATGTGGGCATGAGAGCAGGGTGGAGTGTTGAAATGGCAAGCGACAGGGAGGTCTGGGTAATGCTTGCGGACAGACCGAAGGTGTTCTGCAAAGCGGTCACCCAGTCTGCGTTTGGTCTCTCCAATGTAGAGGAAACCGCATTGGAAGCAACGAATGCAGTAGACTAAGTTGAGGGAAGTGCAAGTGAAATGCTGCTTCACTTGAAATGAGTGTTTGGGCCCTTGGACGGTGAGGACAGGGGAAGTGAAGGGGCAGGTGTTGCATCTTCTGCGGTTGCATGGGAAGGTGCCGTGGGAGGGGGTTGAGGAGTACGGGGTGATGGAGGATGGACCAGGGTGTCACGGAGGGAACGATCCCTACGGAATGCCGCCAGGGCGGGTGAAGGGAAGATGTGTTTGGTGGTGGCATCATGCTGGAGTTGGCGGAAATGGCGCAGGATGATCCTTTGAATGCGGAGGCTGGTGGGGTGATAAGTGAGGACAAGGGGGACCCTATCATGTTTCTGGGAGGGAGGAGAAGGCGTGAGGGCGGATGCGCGGGAGATGGGCCGGACACGGTTGAGGGCCCTGTCAACCACCATGGGTGGAAAATCTCGGTTAAGGAAGAAGGAGGACATGTCAGATGAACTGTTTTTGAAAGTGGCATCACCAGAACAGATGCGATGGAGATGAAGGAACTGAGAGAATGGGATGGAGTCCTTACAGGAAACGGGGTGTGAGGAGCTGTAGTCGAGGTAGCTGTGGGAGTCGGTAGGCTTGTAATGGATATTGGTGGACAGTCTATCACCAGAAATTGAGACAGAGAGGTCAAGGAAGGGAAAGGAAGTGTCAGAGATGGACTATGTGAAAATGATGGAGGGGTGGAATTTGGAAGCAAAATTAATAAATTTTTTCAGGTCCCGACGAGAGCATGAAGCAGCACCGAAGTAATCATCGATGTACCGGAGAAAGAGTTGTGGGAGGGGGCCGGAGTAGGACTGGAACAAAGAATGTTCCACATACCCCATAAAGAGACATTGTCTAGGTCTTGCTGCATTTGGATGTGGACTGCGTCAGTATCTGAGGAGTTGCGAATGGTGCTGAACATTGTGCAATCATCAGCAAACACCCCTACTTCTGACATTATGATAGAGGGAAGGTCATTGATGAAGCAGCTGAATATGTTTGGGCCTAGGACACTACCCTGAGGAACTCCTTCAGTGATGTCTTGAAACTGAGATGAATGACCTCTGACAACCACAACCATCTTCCTTTGTGTTTGGTATGACTCCAACCAGTGGAGAGTTTTCCCCCGATTCCCATTGACTCCAGTTTTGCTAGGGCTCCTTGATGCCACACTCGGTCAAATGCTGCCTTGATGTCAAGGGCAGTCATTCTCACTTCATCTACATGAATCACATTTTATTGCGATGCAAGGTAAGGAAACAGACAATGTAGGTTGCCACCATCATTCTGGACACAAATTATAAATTGTGTCTCTATATATGTGACACTGTTTTTCTATCACTTTCCAAGTACAGCTCACTTAATCACACATTCTGGATGAGCATCTGTCACATATAGCTGGAGCCACAGCTACATAGATTAACTTAAACACATATATTACCATTATTTAATAGTGTGGTAGGGGTAATCCAATCCATAGTGGTCTGATGGGTAAGTAGGTATCTATTTTCCATCACCATCTTGGGAGATGAGAAAAATTGCGTGCCTGCTGGTCCTGTAATAGAGCTGACATCCATTGGCCCTGCTTCTGATGGTGGGTGGATTAATCTCATTTGTTTTATGGGGAAATGGGTTCTGCTTTCAATTGTTTGTAGTTTACAGATGAAGCTGCATCCATTTTTCCTTGAAAGCACAATGAAAAACCTTCCAGGCAAGCCAAGGAAAATCCATCCATTCACCATTGCCATCAGAATATCAGACTCAGCTGCGCAAATCCTCACATTTTCCACATCTAAACCTAAATTCTGGAGGAAATCGAAATTTTGCTTCTAAAGCTACAAGTAATCTCCTCATTTCCAACTCTCCTGAGGTCCTCTCATAATGATTTCACACCTTCCACTTCTCAACATTGACCTATAGCACCGGGGGAGGGGGAGGGGGGGAAGAATGAGGAGCTGAGCCTGGGGGTGGGGTGAGGGGCTGAGCCTGAGGGTGGGGTGGTGGGAAGAGTGAGGGGCTGAACCTGGGGATGGGGTGAAGAGCTGAGCCTGGGGTGGGGGTGGGGGGGAGCGCGGTGATGGGAAGATTGAGGGGCTGAGCCTGGGATGGGGTGAGGGGCTGAGCCTGGCGGTGGTGTTGGAGGGTGGGGGGGTGGGGGGTGGGGTGTGTGAAGAGGAGAGTGAGGGGCTGAGCCTAGGATGGGGTGAGGGGCTAAGCCTGGCGGTGGGGGTGTGGGAAGAGCGAGGGGCTGTCTGGGTGTGGGGTGGGAGCGAGGTGGGGACCAGGAGTGAGGGGCTGAGCCTGGGTGGGGGGTGGGGAGGGGGAAACAGTGAGAGGCTGAGCCTGGAGGTGGGGTAGGGGTGAAGAGTGAGGGGCTGAGTCTGGGGGTAGGGTGAGAAGGGGAAGAGTGAGAGACTGAGCATTCCATGTGAGAAACACTTTTGCAGGATGTTCCAAAATTCTACCTTCTATGTGGTTTTTCTTCAAGGATATAAACTTGTGTATCACTTGCTGGGGCATACAAAGACATTAGCCAAGCATTCATCTCTTATTTTCTCATTGTCTTAGTCACACTGAGATGCTGGGAATTAATAATCCTTCGAGATCATCATTCATTCTTTCTAATAAGACAAAGGCTGATTTTGTGTTTCTCCTTTGGCTATGTATTTCTAAAAAGTGCAGAGGAAGCATATTATTTATTCCTTTGAATGTGTTCTTTTCCAAATTTAAGTGATTCCTTTTTGCTAGTAAATAAATAGGTAAATTGTTACATCAGCTTACCAGTGAAGAGCCTTTGGCTGATAATTATAGGTAGGAGCTGATAAAAAAACAGTAATATGATTTGCTTTCCTTGAACTAGAGTAAGTCCATAGAAAATTGCAGTAAGGGTAGTCTCATGGAACAGCGAGTGGCAGTTCCAACACATTGTGCTATAAAGAATGATATGATGCAGGTTTGCAACTATGAGACCAGTCACTTCTCCACAGAAGGTAATGTTGGGGGCACTGGTGGGAAATCAGAAGCTATATATTCTTGGCCAGCACTTCTCTTATGATTTAATGTTTAGCAAAAGAGTAGGAACAGCAAAGGAATTGCAGCTCCAACCTGTCACATCATTCGAGGAACATGCATGACACAAGGAAGATCCATGAAAGGAATAGGGAAACGACAATGAAGAAAAAAATGCACAATGGTTCTACATCACAGATCACAATCTTATTTGTTTCTAATTCAGTGTTCTTTCTGTATTACGACTGCACCAGAATGCCTAAGCAAAGGCCCATCTGTGGATATCTCTAGCATTTCGAGCACTGAAGCTCCCTGATATCTAACACAATGTCAACTTGCATCACTGTCTGATGATGAAACTTGCAGCTGTCTCGAAGCACTCCAACCTAGCAGAATGCTTAAAAACTGATACACAGTCCTCTCCGTTGTAACAGCTCTGGGACCTGAACGCTTGGTCTTCTAAGAAGCAGATGCTGAAACCACTAAATCAACCAGATTACTGAGGTAGCAAAACAATCTCCTTGACTTCATGTTCTGTGAGGTGGATCATGTCCCCAGTTCACATCTGGCAAAAGATGCAGATTTGGTGTGTTATTACAGACATTATTAAGCATGCACCTGTTATATGGCCTAAGAATTAAAAAGCTCTTTGAAGTAGATAAAAGTTCGGATGAAAAGAATTACCAGTGCCGCTATGCAGCTTTGTGTTAAGTATTTATACTGAAGACAATCTAATTCATGATAAAACCGGGGACTGAAAAAGGGTTATTCATGCAGCTGGTAAAAGGAAGAAGCTTTGTGAGAGATGTCAGCTCCCAGTTAGAAACACAGGTGACTCCTGCTTTCACACCCAGTAAACAAACATAAAAATCTATCACACATTTTTAAAATCAAAAAGTGTGACTTTTCCCAAACTCTAGGGTAAATAATGTTATTGAGAACCATGTCCCGTGGTTTCTCACCTATAGGCTATATAATGGCCATATTTATCAAGCTTTGTCTAAAACATGGCCCGATAGTGTAATGGAAGGCTTAGCAGTGGACTGCACGCTATCTGCCAGATATATTTATCTTTCAGCTCTTTAAGTGTTAAAGAGACCTGTTGACACTGATAAGGGTAGTGTTGCTTATATTTGCAATGACCAAATACTGACAGGTCGTGACCTGAATAGGATACCGTTCACTGTGCAACTACTCCAAAAGAAGAAGATAGCAATGGGTTCCAGTGAGCAATGTGACAAGGAATTAAATTAATTACATTTAAAGCAAAGTCAATGGCTTTTTGACTCATGGCATCCCTTGAGGAGTATATGGACCGTGCCACTTCTGCCCTGTTTGCACAATAGAGGTTGCTTTGAACGTGCCGTAAACTGACAGCTTTTTCTGCTCCATGTGCGGTTCAGGCCCAGACCGAGGCACTCACACCACTGGTGCGTGACCAAGAGGAACGAGGTTACACTTCAGTTACACAGCGGGCCCTCTTGCATCATTCTTTGTTCCCTTGTACAGTTCACTGTTCTTGCTTGCCGCAGGAGAAACAATAAAGGTGCTCGCGGTAGATTGGCTGTGGCCAAAGCTGGCATAGCAAACTGGCAGTCAAGTGGAACTAATCTGCGGAGAGGGCTTCCTGTGTGATAAGGCCCCCCACCCCAGTAACCTAATCTTTGATGGGAATCAAAAAAAATAGTACCCGACTTTTAGTGATGCCTGAATTTTTTTCACATCAGTCTGTAGGCTTCCATTGGGGATGTTCCTAGTCATTTGATGTGGCAGCAATTAGTGAGGAACTTTTGTATTCTGAGCAGACGAAACAACCCACTTCAATAATCACATTTATGCTTTGAATGGGAACAAAAAGCTTGAGGAACAGATAACATGGTTACATCAAACAGAAAACTAGTTGTGCTTGTAACTATTATTGCTTTTCTCTTCTTTTATACAGCTTAAAGTGTTACTTTTCCCATGAGAAAGCTCCATGCCGGGTGACATCATAGAAGAGTTCCTGACCACCTCCAGCCTTGGACACTGCTTTATGTGAGTGTATGACCTGTTTTCAGGCTCTCTCTTTTATCCAATTAGGTTTTCCTGCTACCAATAATACAAAAGATATTAAAATTGAAACTGACTCATGCAATGCAGGAGCCTTTCTGGGAATTTTTTATGCTGTTTTATTCCATGAACCACTACTTCGCAGATTGAAGAATCTTTGAAGGAAAGATGTTTGGCACTTTAAGAAATGGGACCCTCTTCACTTCTTCTTCCAAAGAGCTACATTTTACTTTGAATCAACATACTTCATATTAAAAATACAACCATTGCAACGATAACACTCTCCCATGTTTTTCTGTATAAAAATGACTTGATTTTGCAATGAAGATTACATACATAGCAACTTGGTTTAATTTCCTTTAACAATTTCAATTATTATTTTTTAGCCCTTATATTGCAACTCACGTTAATCAGTCACTTTAGGGATTGCACAGCAATCTGGGTTAGATTTCCTCATGCTCCGTATATGGGCAGGAAACTCTGAAAATTTGATAGCTGTATCTCTTAAATAAACTGCTTAAAAAGGAATCAGAGAGCCAAAGTGGTCTAAACCAACCAATGTTACATGTGTTTATGAATGGAAGTATTCTGTCCAATATATATTTGGGCTACTTGTTAAAAGTAGTTTCTCTACGCACTCAGCATAATTCTTCCCATTTACTGGAATTCGCCGACCTACTTGGGTAACAGTAACAGAGGCGAGATGAAGACATTTTATTTTACTCAGCAAATTATTATGATCTGGAATGCGCTGTCTGAAAGGGTGGTATAAGCAGATTCAATAATAACTTTCGAAAGGGAATTGGACAAATTCTTGAAGGGGAAAATTTTGCGGGGCTGCGAGGAAAGGCGAAGGGAGTGGGACTAATTGGTTAGTTCACTCAAAGAGCTGGCACAGGCATGGTAGGCCAAATGGCCTCCTTCAGTGCTGCATCATTCTATGAATCAGTGATGCTGGCGAATGTGCAAATGTCCTGTTGAAGACACAGCGATAAGGGAAGGTGCTCCAACTGTGATTTTTTTAAGTGTAACTTTAAAATAAGAACTAGCCATCCAGTGGAGAACAACCAATCTTTAGCAATCAGTAAACTCACCAAGGCTCCTTAGGCAGCACCTAAACAGCGACCACGACCATCTAGAAGCACAAGGGCAGCAGATAGATGGGAACACTGCCACCTGGAAGATCCCCTCCAAGCCACTCACCATCCTGACTTGGAAATATATCACCATTCCTTTACTGTCGCTGGGTCAAAATCCTGGAACTCCCTCCCTAACAGCACTGTGCGTGTACCTACACCATAGGGATTGCAGTGGTTCAAGAAAGCAGCTCACCACTACCTTCTCAAGGGTAATTAGGAATGGGCAATAAATGCTGGCCTAGCCAGTGATGCCCACATCCTGTAAATGAATAAAAAGAGGAATGCCAGAAATTATTTTGAGGTACTACTGGTGAAAGCTTGATACATTCATACAACCTTCCTCTGACCACTGTCTTAACAAGGACACTACTCCATTTAAAATAATCAGGTTAATGCTTATGTTAAAATCCTGGACAGAGATGTCCATGAACAAGTCAAGCTTTCATCCTTTAATTTTCCTGACAGTAATATTTTAGCATCAGCGTCTGTGGTTCTTGACAGGCGTTGCCTGGGATAGGTGTCTATATCTGAATGTTAGTGGGATAAAGTTCTATGTTTACTTCTGTGGTGTATAATAGGAAGATGTGTGTCTCTTCCCTGATGTTCTTAAAAGATTCGAGGAGCAAATAATAGAATTAATATAAGATATTCAGATGTAACCTGTAAATAATTGATTATTTTTCTAAACAAACATGAGTTCTAGCCACTAATATCAATAAATATGTCGTGAACCACATTTGGACATAACTATTCCATCTCACTTGCTCACAACATGATCTCTCATGAGTCCCCCAGTCACCATACAGTGTCAGTGTGGCACAAATGGCAGCTTTTTTTCATTTGTTCATGGAATGAAAGTGCCGGTGGCAAAGCCAGAATTTATTGCCCATCACCAATTGTCCTTGAGAAAGCAGTGGTGAGCTGCCTTCTTGAGCCTCTGCATGTGATGCAGGTACATCCACAGTGCTTTTGGGAAGGCCGTTCCAGGTTTTACACCCAGCAACAGTGAAGGAATGGCGATATAGTTCCAAGTTAGGATGGTGTGTGGCTTGGAGGGAAGTTGCAAGTGGTGGTCATCCCAGGCATCTGCTGCCATTGCCTTTCTAGGTGGTGGAGGTCACAGGTTTGGAAGGTGCTGTCAAAGGAGCCTTGCTGAGTTGCTGCCACGCATCTTGTATAGGGTGCGCACTGCTGCCACTGTACGCTGGTGGTGGAGGAAGTTATTGTTTAAGGTGATAGATGGGATGCCGAGCAAGTGGGCTGCCTTGTCATGAAGGGTGATGAGCTTCTTGAGTATTGTTGGAGCTTCAGTTATCTCTAAGTCATAAAATTATGAGTTCAAGCCCCACTCCAGCTGCTTGACAAGATAATCTAGGCTGATACATTACAGAGTTTTTTTAATTCATTCATGGGATTTGGGTGTCACTGGTTAGGCCAGCAATTATTTCCCATCCCTAATTGCCCGTGAGAAGATGGTGGTGAGCTGCCTTCTTGAACTGCTGCAATCCATGTGGTGTAGGTACACCCACAGTGCTGTTAGGGAGGGAGTTCCAGGATTTTGATTCAGCAACAGTGAAGGAATGGCAATATATTTCCAAGTCATGAAGGTGAATGACTTGGAGGGTGGCGGTGTTCCCATGTGCCTGCTGCCCTTCTCCTTCTAGATGGAATAGGTTGCAGGTTTTGAAGGTGCTGCCTAAGGAGCCTTGGTGAGTTCCTGCTGTGCATCTTGTAGATGGTACACACTGCTGCCGCTATGCACCGGTGGTGGAGGGAGTGAGTGTTTGTGGATGGGGTGCCAATCAAGTGGACTGCTTGGTCTTGGATGGTGTCAAGAGCTGCACTCATCCAGGAAAGTGGAGAGTATTCCATCACACGCCTGACTTGTGCCTTGTAGATGGTGGACAGGCTTTGGAGAGTCAGGAGGTGAGTTACTCGCCGCAGGATTCCTAGCCTCTGACCTGCCCTTGTAGCCATAGTGTTTATATGGCTAGTCCAGTTCAGTTTCTGGTCAATGGTAACCCCCCAGGATGTTGATGGTAGGATTTTCAGCGATGGTAATGCCATTGAATGCCAAGGTGATTGGTTAGATTCTCTCTTGTTGGAGATAGTCATTGCATGGCACTTGTGTGTCATGAATATTACTTGCCACTTGTCAGCCCAAGCCTGGATATTGTTCAGGTCTTGCTGCATTTGGACATAGACTGCTTCAGTATTTGAGGAGTTGCAAATGGTGCTGAAAATTGTGCAATCATCAGCAAACATCCCCATTTCTGACCTTATTTTGGAAGGAAGGTTGTTGATGAAGCAGCTGAAGATGGTTGGGCCAACAGTACTGAACTGTTGGATGAAATGTTAAACAAAGGTCTCTTGTCTGCTCTCTCAGGTACATGTAAAAGATTCTTTCTTTTGAAGAGGAGTAGGGGAGTTCTCCCGGTGTTCTGGCCAATATTTATCCATCAACCAACACCGCTAAAACAGGCTATCTGGTTCTATTGATGCTTGTGGGATCTTGCTGTGTGCAAATTTCCTGTTGCCTTTTCTACGTTACAGGCAGGATTATACTGTAAAGCTCTTTGGGCTGACCTGTGGGCATGAAAGGTGTTATACAATTCAACAGAAGGAACTTATATATCACATCTCATTAATGCTCATAACATATTTTCTGCTTACACCACATGAAGCCCTGTGTTCAAATCTTCCATTGCATTTTAACACTTCATACAGATGTCAACTGCAGAAACCAAAAGTCTTCTCGTAGTCTTTCAACCCCTCAGCAATTTTCTAAGCTGCACTCTCATCTTCTTGACCTGTGTGTAGTCCCTCACCCCTGTATTTCCTTTTCCTCATTCTCTTGCGCACCCAGCAGTCTAGCTCGATTATCTGCTGTTTGTAAACGGCAGCTTAAATCTCTGCTTACAGCTCTGGGACCACCGTATTCCCACCCCCCTCCCCCCACAATCATTTGATCAGCCTTTCCCTGTAGCCCTGTTGGGACCCACACTGGTTGCTGTCACATGCACTCAGTCCAACAATGGACTACATCGGGATTGAATATGTTGGTAAGTACGTGTCAGCTGCTGTAGGGAAATAAAGCCCTTACTTGAAGTAGTAAAGGCAACCTTGATAGTGGTGGTGTGCTTAATATTGAAAATAAAGCAGTGCTTTAACTTTATTACTAGTTACAGAGTTACAGATATGAAACAGCAGTCTGATATTTAATAAAGCAGCTTTATTGAGAAATGACTGTGAGTTTACATAAAGAGGTAGACCATTCAAGGGATAGGTACTTGGAGGTGTAGGGATATTTACCCTTCAGGTTACGCTCACCCATTTAGTATTTTAAAAGAAAAGAGTAGTTACAAGATCTTTCCTGAGGACTCTTACATATCATATAGGCCGCATTCACACGGCAACCACATTGTCACAAAAACACAAGAACATATGAATTAGGAGCAGGAGTAGACCCAGTGTCATTGTAAAGCAAAACTGCTTTGTGCAGATACTATACCTTTATTAGTAAATACAGCCTAAATCTGAGGTCAGGGCATGTCCTAAATAAATTTGAGAATGGGATGCTGTGAGCCTAGTGAGATCATTAGGTGTGTGCACTTTAAATGCTGAAAATAGACGCAATTGCTCGGGAAAACAGTTATGGATTAGGCTCCATTGAGTACTTGGTAACACAGAGCAAATCCATTCAACAAGACTCCATTGTAAAGTAGGAATTGCATTGCAGAGTCTTGAGACCCGGGTGAAGATTGCAAAGCTTCATTGCTGAAGTCTCACTAGGCATGGGCATAGCATAGAATTGTCTTCAAACCCCCTCCATCTTTCCACTTGTGTCCATCAAGATGCCACACCAGCACTGAACTCACAAAATCTTCACCGCATGAAAATTAAATGCAAGGAGAAAAGTGTGTCATAAATAACTTTAAATAATGAATGGCCATAAATCCATAAATGACTTTGTACGGACAAAACTGGGCATTGCTCAATACAGTTCACTAAATAGCCATAGGACAACCCTTCCCTTCATTCCCCACATTGAATCATGGGACAATACACCACAGAAGCAGGCCATTTGGCCCACTGAGTCTGCACTGGCTCTTTCAGAGAGCAATCCAGTTAGTCGCATTACTAGATCATCGCGTTCCCCAGTTCTTTTCCCATATCCCTGCAATTTTTTCCTCTTCAAGTATTTACCCAACTTGCTTTTGAAAGCTACTACTGAACCTGTTCCCACCACTATATGAGGCAGTGCAGTCCAAATCATAACCGTTTGTTGCATAAAAGCATTTTTCCTCATGTTGCCCCTGGTTCTTATGCTAATCACTTTAAATCTGTGCCCTCTGGTTATCGACTCTTTAGCCATTGGAAACCGTTTTTCCTCATTTACTCTATCTAAACACTAAAATAGCCATAGAGCGACCCTTCCCTTCATTCCCCACATGGAATCATAGGATAGTACAGCACAGAAGCAGAACGCATAGCTTCAAACACCTCTACTAAATCCTCTCATGACCTTCTTTACTTGAAGCAGAGTAGACTGCACCTTCCCCAGCCTATCCATGGAACTATCTACCAATCAGCTAGTGATGGGTAGCATACAGTTGAAGATGTGTTGGTCTGTGGAATTTGTGGGTGTCATTTTACCTTCTGCCGGCACTGTAAAATGGGTAATGTCAGGTGGGGCACTTATTACAAAACCTGCCCAATTTTCCTTTGCAATGACTTCAAGGCATATAATAGCTATTGCATCAGTTATCACCTGTTTTATACCACAGGCGAAAGGTCAAATCATTCCGTCTACTCACGAATACTGAACCGGGAACAATTTGTTACACACTTTTCTAAGAATATAATGCACCTTAATGTTCACAATAATGGTTTGCTGTGTTTACTGGCAGGGAGAGTGTTTTCCATTGGGGAAGAAGACTATTACTACTATGTTATTTATAGATTTGCTCTCAGCACAAGTACTTTGTGACCCCATGGTTGACAGAGAAAACACTTTAAATATCAAAGACTTCCTAGAACAGGTTTATGCTACAAGGTACTCTCTACATGTCTCTGCATGACAGCGCTATCTAATTGCTTATTTTACTCAAAGGAAGGGAAGAGCTACATGCAAAACACATATAATTGTAGTACTATTTGTTACCAATCTTAAAAATTCATTAAATTCTCTGCTCATAGTGTGATGAATCTAAGAGAACCTTTCATTTTAGCTCTTCTCCCCGGTGACCTCACCAAGAAGGCAGGACTGCGTGCATTCTGATGTGAGGTTAGAAGTTTGAATCAACCTGGAGGATAGGAAAAATAAAATAGAAATGTCTGGGCAGCTGCATACTTTGCTGGTGAATGATTACCATCAGAGTATTTTACAGTAAACTGTCTGGGCTGCTACAGTGGTGTGTATCTGCAGTAGCCACAGAACATTACCAGACACACTCCATCGCCAGCACCTTTTTTTTTTGCCCTATATGCGATCAATACGCATAGCTGCACAGTGGGTCCTATTTTACTGAGGGAAACACAGATTAGACCATGCCTGATTGCAGCAGACAGACACACTGGCCGGGATTTTCTGGCACCGGCCTCCGCCGGGATTTCTCGGTGCCCCTGAAAGTCTGGCCCTCCAAATTTTCCGTTCCTGCCCAGCGGAAAATCCCAGTCACTGTGTATCTGATACAACACACACCCCCCCACCCCCCCCAGTCAACCACACATGACACATATGTCTGGTATACAATTTAATTTAACAATAAGCAATGTCTTTTTAAAAAACAGAAATTTGAGTGTGGGTATCTTACATTTTGAATATAAAATTGGATTAGTAGTCATACGTTTAATGACAGGCTATCAGGCAAAAATGTTTGAAGTGAAATGTTAGTCAGTGTTTTTAAAGAGAGGTTGCTTCCTGTGAGTTCAGTTCTGCAAACCTTTGTCACACAAACATTATTGTAGGGTTTCCTACTCTGCCTCCCACTATTTAATCCTCTAAGGCAGTTGTGCCCCTGAAGCAGTGACTTTCATTGGGTCTGCATTCCCACAGAGTCATGCAAGTCCCCCACCAAACAATCACTTTTCCTGTATGAGCTTTGATAGTGAGTGTTTTCAGGGAAATTTGATTGTGGAACATATCAAAGCTGAGCCCCATCCTACCCAAACCATTCCTCTAGCACCATTCACAACCCCATGGTGTCCCAAAGCACTTTACAATCAATGAAATACCTTTTTCGAAGTGCAGTCACTGGTGTAATGCAAAAAGCGCAGCAATCAATTTGCATACAATATTGCTCCACAAATGGCAATGAAACAATGACAAGATAATCTGTTTTAGTGACATTGGTAGAGAGCTAAGTATCAGCCAGGCCAATGGGCAGATTCCCTGCTTTCCTCTGAAGTAGTGCCACGGGATCTTTTTCATCCACTTGAGAGAGCAAACCGGGATCTCGGTTTAATGTCTCATCCAAAAGATGGCATTTCCGACTGTGTAGCACGCTGTCCGTACTTTACTAGGAGGGTCAGCTTAGATTTTGTGCTTAAGTCTCTGGAATGGGGCTTGAACCCAGAACCCTCTGAGTGAGGTGAGAGTGCTACCCATTGGTGCAAGGCTGGCGAGTGTCCATGAGTGCAGGGGTGGTTGATGGTGATTAAGAATGGGGTACTCTATTGGCTATCCTGCAGTCATAGGGCTGATGAAAAATTGCTTTATCCCAAACACGCAGATTGATTCTGCCCAGTGCTGCTGTTTTCCATTTTGTTTGATGACCATTTTGTGTTTTAACTGTGTGTGAACAAGCAGAGAACACAATGGGCAGAATCGTCCCAGATTTGCACTAAGTGCAGTCGCGGGTGGGTAAAACAATGTTTTCGTCGCTGGGCGTGATGGCGGCTTTTCACGCCGTATCATCCCAAACCTGCCACATTTCTTATGCATTCCCGGGAAACACGCCATTTCCATGGCAGGCGGGCTCTCATTTGCCTGCCACGCTGTCACCTCGCCACTTCTACGCGCCAGGCACCACATTTAAAGTTCAGCCGCGCTCAGTGCTTCCAGCCTAGGATGGCAGGAAAGAAGTCATGGCCCCGAAAGGTAAGAAGACTGCAGCCCTTGAGCACCTTTTGGATGCCGTGGAGGCCTGCTGTGATGTCCTCTACCCTCGATCTGGCCGCAGGAGGGGCAGTAACATTACCACTCTAGCTAAGTTGGCAATGGCAGTGGTGATCAGTGCCAATGTTGCACAGAAGAGGTTGGCCATCAAATGCAGATAGAGGATGAATGATCTCATCTGTGCAGCCAGGGTATGGCTACCATCTCATCACTCTAAACTCACACACTCAATCCCATCACATTTACCAGCAACTCACTCACTGCCAGCTCAAGGGACATCATCACCCATTCTCACACATTTACCCTCACATCTCCATCTGGCCTCATCTCCTCTGGAGACTGCCTCCTCAGCCCTCGCCATCTTGAGGCCACTTGCACAGATCAACATGTGGCCCCCCCACACACACACCCCGGGATGCCCTCCTTCCCCAGTACAGCCCTTGTCCTGCAACCTCTTCCCTTGCCTGAGGCCACTTCTCCCCACTCTCGAAGCAAGCTCTAGCCCAGCAGCTGTGGAAAAGCCACCCACGTATGGCTGATCTGGTAGGTGAGCCCCCCACCGAAAGTGATGTGGTGCTGCCTGTGGCGCTGATGGCTGTGAGTGCTGACCAAAGCAAGGTAGGCAAACAAACCTTGAAGCCCTGAGTGAAGTACAGCCCGCCACATGCCCGCCTTACATATGCTGTTGTGAAACACGTTGGCGTGTTTTCCCGCAAACTTGGGCAGATGATCCAGCAGGGTGGGGTATGAGTCCGGCGGGCTGGCCTTATAATGATATGCTAATGTGTTACAATGAGGTTCCCGACTTCAGTCCAAATATACTGCTGAGCGGACGATCACAAACTGGTTTCACGCCGTTGCGAAACGGATCGTGCCACATTGTCCGCTCACGCCACTGAACATGCCCGACACCGGCGGGCACAGAAAATCCCGGCTAATATCTCTGGGTGTAAATCAAAATTAGAAATTGCAGTACTGTTGTTCAAATATCCCCAGTGACTAACATCTCCAAATACACCCCCACACTTCAGATTACAGGAAGCTAGAATTGTAATTATTTTAATGTTTGTCATCTGTTATCATTCCTGTTTTTAATCACATCCTTCTTGTCAGTGAATTGGGAACTGAAAATGGAGTGCCCATGGTTCAAAGGACTTGGCATTCCTACATGTAAATAACTCTTTGCAGATCACAACAGTCTCTTTGGACTGAAGTGGCACACATGGCTCAGTTGTGGCATGGTCACCTCTGAATTTGATCGCCAAGGGTTTTGGGGGACCAGGCTGGAAGGTGGGGTTGAGGCCACAATCAGATCAGTTATGATCTTATTGAATGGCGGAGCAGGTCAAGGGGCCAAATCGCCTACTTCTGGTCTTAATTCCAGTCTTCTTGTGAAACTTTTAAATGATGGTTTCCAGCCCCACCCTGCATTATTAAAAGAAAATCCAGGCTGACACTAAAGTGCCCTGCTGAGGGAGTGCTGAACTGTTGGAGTTCTCCAGGTTGTCCATCGACCCACCAAAAATAGATTAATTGTTCCTTCACCCCAAAAACTGCTTTTAGAACTTGCTGTTTGCAAATTACCTGCCATGTTTGCCTAAGTAACAACAAACTTCAAAAGTAACAGTTCTGTTGAAGGGTCATGAGGACTCGAAACGTCGACTCTTTTCGTCTCCGCTGATACGGCCAGACCTGCTGAGTTTTTCCAGGTAATTCTGTTTTTGTTTTAAACTTCAAAAGTAGTTTAGAGGTTGTAAAATGCTTTGGGGTGTCCACTGTATACAAATGCAAGTTCTTTTTTTTTGGTCTTCTTGTAGTAAATTCACATAATATTTCACATTACATTTATGTGGCAAACTATTCTCCCTAACTAATTATAACATGTGGAACATGTTTCAATACTCTCAATGATACTGCGGTACATCTTCACTTTGTGTGACTGTATAAAATGATAGTGAATCAGCAACAACAACAAATTGTATTTATATAGCAACTGTAATATAATTATATGTTCCAAGGTACTTCACAGGAATGTTATAAAGCAAAAGTTGACATCCAGCCACATAAGGAGAAACTAGGGCAGATGGCTGAAAGCTTGGTCAAAGAGGTAGGTTTCAAGGAACGTCTTAAAGGAGGGGAGAGAGCTGGAGATGGGGAGAGGTTTAGGGAAGGAATTCCAGAGCTTAGGGCCTCGCCAGCTGAAGACATGACCATGAATGCTGGAGCTATTAAAATCAGGGATACGCAAAAGTTCAGAATTAGAGGCGTTCAAAGGCACTTAGGGGTGGGCAACAAATGCTGGCCGCACCAGTGACATCCCATGAAGGAATAAAAAAAATCTTGTAGATCTCCTGAATAGTCCAGGCCCAGAAGCATGGCTTCTGATCTTCAGTATGTTCCTGCTGACGTCTGAATTCAGCAATTCAATCGTTGCTGTAATATAGCACATACCTGACACCAGGTAAAAATAGCATCCACCTTAGTCGTGTTGAAAGATACAAGCCCCAGAGATATATTTGTAATACTGTTTGCCTACTTACTTAAAAGATTCAATAGCTTCCATAGAACCATAGGATCTTACACCACAGAAAGAGTCCATTCCGCCCAACAGGCCTTATTGAAAGAGTTATCCAAATTAATCCCACTCCCCTGCTCTTTCCTATAATCCTGAAACATTTATCTTTTCAAATATATATCCAATTCTGTTTTGAATGTTACTATTGAATCTTCTTCCACCACCTTTTCAGGCAGTACATTCCAGGCCATAACAATTCACTGCATAAAAAATGGCTCCACATTTTCTCTTGTTCTTTGATCAAGTATCTTAAATCAATACTTCAGGTTATCTATCCTTGTATTAATTGAAACAGTTTCTCCCTATCTACGCTCTCAAAATGCTTCATAACTTTGAACTCGTCCATTAAATATCCCTGTAATCTTCTTTGATCTAAGGAGGAAAATTTGAGCTTTTCAAGTGTCTCCAAATAACTGAAGTCCCTTATCCCTGGTACAATTCTAGTAAATCTCTTCTGCATCCTTTCTAAGGACTTAACATCTTCCCTAAAGTGTGATGCCTGAATTGGACACCATACTCCAACTGAGACTTAAGCTGTGTTTTGTAAAGGTTTAGCATAACCTTTTCGCTTTTGTACTCTATGCCTCTCTTATAAAGGCTTATGCATTTTTAACAACCTTTTCGCCTTGTCCTGCCACCTTCAAAGATGTGTGTATGTGAACACCCAAGACACACTATTCCTTTAAAATTGTCCCATTTAGTTTTATGTTGCATCAGGGATAGTCAGCATGGCTTTGTCAGAGGGAGTTCATGCCTAACAAATTTGATTGAATTTTTTGAGGAGGTGACTAGGTGTGAATATGAGGGTAGTGCAGTTGATATAGTTTATATGGATTTCAGCAAAGCCTTTGACAAGGTCCCACATGGGAGATTTATAAAGAAGGCAAAGGCACATGGGATACAGGTTAATTTGATAAGGTGGATTCAAAATTGGCTTAGTTGTAGGAGGCAGAGGGTGATGACAGAAGGATGCTTTAGTGACTGGAAGCCAGTGTCCAGTGGCGTACCACAGGGATCTGTGCTTGGTCCCCTATTACTTGTCATTTATATAAACGACATAGGTGATTATGTGGGGGGTAGGATTAGTAAGTTTGCGGATAACACAAAGATTGGCCGGGTGGTTAACAATGAGGTTGAGTGTCTTGGGATACAGGAAGATATAGACGGGATGGTCAAATGGGCAGATAAGGGGCAGACGAAATTTAACCCTGAAAAGTGTGAGGTGATACACTTTGGAAGGAGTAATTTGACAAGGAAGTATTCAATGAATGGCATGGCACATGGAAGTTCTGAGGAACAAAGGGACCTTGGCGTATGTGTCCATAGATCTCTGAAGGCGGAGGGGCATGTTAGTGGGGTGGTGAAAAAGGCATATGGGACACTTGCCTTTATCAATCGAGGCATAGATTACAAAAGTAGGGAAGTCATGTTGGAATTGTAAAGAACCTTGGTGAGGCCACAGCTGGAGTACTGTGTGTAGTTCTGGTTGCTACATTATAGGAAGGATGTGATTGCACTGGAGGGGGTGCAGAGGAGATTCACCAGGATGTTGCCTGGGATGAAACATTTAAGTTATGAAGAGAGGTTAGATAGACTTGGGTTGTTTTCGTTGGAGCAGAGAAGACTGAGGGGCGACCTGATCGAGGTGTACAAGATTATCCCCTTAGTTGAAGGGTCAGTTACAAGGGGGCATAAGTTCAAGGTGAGGGGCAGGAGGTTTAGGGGGATGTGAGGAAAAACCTTTTTACCCAGAGGGTGGTGACGGTCTGGAATGCACTGCCTGGGAGGGTGGTGGAGGCGGGTTGCCTCGCATCCTTTAAAAAGTATCTGAATGAGCACTTGGCATGTCATAACATTCAAGGCTATGGGCCAAGCACTAATAAGTGGGATTAGGTAGGTAGGTCAGGTGTTTCTCACGTGTCGGTGCAGACTCGATGGGCCGAAGGGCCTATTCTGCACTGTGATTCTGTGATTCTGATTCTGTGATCTCCTTCCTTTGAAAATTTATCACATCACACTTCGAATTAAATTTCATCTACCATAGCTGAAATTTTCCAGTAGTCCTGCAGCGGGGCCAGTGAGCCATTGAAATCTCCATTTACATTGGCGTTAGGAGCTGGAAAATTCCGGACCATGTGTCTGTACATTTCACCAATCTGTCTATGTCCTCCTGAAGTCTGCTAATATCATCCTCACTGTTTACTACATTTCCAAGATTTGAGTCATCTGCAAGATTATACCCCACATGCTGAGGGCCAGGTCATTAATATATATCAAAAAGAACAATGGCCCCAACAGCAACTGGGGCCCACGGCTGATTAATTCCTTCTGAAAAGCAAGCACCCACTGTTTCTATCTCCTAGCCAATTTTTGTATCTGTTATCACTGTCCCTATAAACCCATGGGCTTCAATTTTGCTTACAATTCTGTTATGCAGCACTTTATCAAATGCCTTTTGAGAGTCCATATACAACTGCATTACCACTATCAACTCTTAAATAACTCAATCAAATTCTGCAGACATAATTTTATTTGTTCTTGCTTCCCCAAAATTTGACGTTATTTAGTTGATTTGCAGCACTTAAGATGCAAGTACTTTTCCCCTTCTCTATCTCAAGACCTTCCTTCTATTTGATGCTGAACTGAACTTCTGACCACATCACCAAGACCACACACTTCCACCCCAATAAATCACCCTGCCTCAGCTCATCTGCTGTTGAAACCCTCGTCCATGTCATTGTTACCTCTAGATTCAACCATTCCAATGCATTCCACCTGGCCTCCTAAATCGCACGCCTCCATAACCTTGAGTTTATCCAAATCTCCGCAGTCCATTTAAATTCCGTTCACTTATCATCTGTATTCATGACCCACATTGGCTCCCAGTCCAGCAATGCCTCAATTTTGAGATTCTCAGACATATTTTCAAATCCCTCCATCACGTCACCCTTCCCTATCTCTGTTACCTCCTCCAGCCCTACAATCCTCTGAGATATCTGCACTTCAATTATGGCTGCTTAGGTCTTAAGACTTTCTTTGCTCAAACATTAATGGCTGGCTTTCAGATGCCTAGGAACTAAGCTCTGGAATTCCCTCCCTAAATCTGTCTGCCTCACCACCTTTCTCCTTTAAGTCACTGCTTAAAACCTACCTCTTTGTCCAAACTTTTGGTCACCTGCCCTAATATCTCAATGTGGCTCGATCTCAAATTTTGTTTGGTAAAACACCCGTGAAGCATCTTGGGCACTTTACTGTGTTACAGGTGTTATATAAATGCAGATTGCATTCTTTTTCTCAGTTATTTATATCGTTCTGAAATAGTATTTTGTTTCTCACCCTTTCAATGCACAGTGCATTTTCAGTTCTTGCTGAAACGATCAGCTGTGGTTTAATTGGCAGCACTCGTGTCTGAGTTAGTTGGCTGTGGGCTCAACCACTCCGTAGACTCAGTCATAAAAATCTAAGCTGATGCTGCAATTCTGTAGTGAAGGAATGCTACAAATTCTGAGGTGGCAGCTTTTGGGTGCGATGTTAATGCGAGGTCATGTTCCCTCGAGTGAACATAAAAGCTTTCATGACGCTATTTTGAAAAATAGCAGGGAATTTATTCCTGGTGTCTAGGCCAATATTTATCCTCACAGCCTGTTCTCACTACGCTCAGGGGATTATTTTTACTGTAAGTACATATTTGCAATACACACGCAAACTCTGATGGGTGCATGTGAAGTATTACATCTGACACCGTGGTCTTGAAGCACATGGCCACCCAAAGTGCAGGGCCTAGGCCGCTTGCCCCAATTTGCCGTTCCCTAGGGATGGCTCTGGTGAGGCCATGGATGATACAAAAGCAAGGATGAGAATTTTAAAATTGAGTTGTTGCCTAACCAGGAGCCAGTGTAGTAGGTCAGCAAATACAGAGGTGATGGTTGAATGGGAGTTGGTGCTAGGAAGGACGGGCACCACCAGAGCTTTGGATAACGTCAAGTTTACCAAGGGTAGAACGTGAGAGACCACCCACAAATATGTTGGAATAGTTACATCCGTCAGTCTGTTTTACATCCCTCTATTGAAGATAATGGAAATTAAAAATGAGGAGAGGTGTGAAATGGGCTTCGACTCACGTTCACCTGCTTTACGCTTTTGCACAAAATCATGCTCTATCCCAATTGCGTGAAGCTATGTAAAGCTCTCCTCCACATGTGGTTGGACTGAATTTCTGTGTTTTGAGGAGAAAATCGCTTATTTTAAACATGTGCTATTAAAAAAAGAGAATGTTTATTTTTATTTCCCCCAAAAATCATAGTGCATTAAGAAACATTCGTTGGATCACTTCATTTTTGCTGTTTTAGCGTTGAGCATTCGGTGTTATCACGCATATTTGTGCCAGGAAACATGGAGAATATTTAAGAGCTACCAAGGCCCTAAGCTATTGAAAGGGCTGATTCAGGACAGATATGTGCTCTCTGCATTGACACAATACTGACTGGCTGTATTGAATCACTGACCAAACCACTGACCAACATTTAAGGGGAATAAAATCCCCAGCTAAGTGCCAGAACACACTCATTCCTTTAACACTAATAGTCCATGAAAATGGGAAGCTATGCAAGGAATGTGCCACATTGTACTCCATCGCTTTCCACAGAAAAATAAAACTTGCATTCTGGTTATGCCATGTTGCCACTGTTACTCTCCCATGCAATCTGTGAGAGCAGCACCTTGTAGGACAAGACTGATGACAGGGTGGAGGTTGACTGAACGATGTCCGGGTGTCTTAGTGCTGATCTGTGTGGGTGTCATCTTAAAGCACAAAGAATCTGCTGGTCAATTAGCGAAATCCGAGAAAGCTCGTACATAGCTTGCGAGGTCAAGCCAGCTCAAAGTGTGAGGCTACAGTCAACAGGCTTTTGATACACTGTTGACTTTTCTTTTGCTTAAGGAGTGTAAGTCAGATACTTCAGAGATAGGTTGCGACCTGTTTGCTTAAGATGCGCTCAAGCAACTGAAGCGGACCTTCCCACAATTACCAACACAGGCTGGAATGGCTCTTTAATGGCTCAGCATCTCCTCCTTTAGATACAGTCGGAACACCTACATTCAGCCCTGAGTCATGCCAGAATGAACAATCCCCGCACAACGTGCAGGTTTCTTTTTGGTCAGCTCAGCATTTAGCTGCTGGCTTATATTCTGCCCTCCGTTTGCAGAATGCGCCATGTGGCATTGCTGTGGCATTGCTGTAACCAGTCAGAACTTAAACTGTTCCCATTTGTTATTTTTTATCTAATGAAGAAAGAAAGAAAGACTTGCATTTCTATCATACTTTTCACAACCATGGACCATCCCAACACGCTTTACAGTTCATGAAGTAGTCACCTGAAAGACTGCACCTCTGGCAGCATGGCACTCTTTCAGTACTACACTGGAGAGTTAGACTAAATTTTGTTCTCAAGGCTCTGGTGTTGGATTTGAACTCACAGCCTTCTAGAGTCATTGGCGAGAGCACCACCACTGAGCTGCAGCAAACACGTTCATTTAGAGCTAGCCCAGAGCACCACTAGCAATCCAATGGCAACGGAAAAACCATCTCAATTCCATTTCAATGGGAAATTCGAAGCAATCCAGGGTTCATTCGGCAAGAAAGCTAAACTTAAATAAAATGATAAAGGTGTACAGAGAGCAGGCAGAAGAATGGAAATAAGTGGACACCTCATTCGGAGACTTGAGACAGGGGTGATAGGTTAAAGGGACTCCTGTGCTTTATGATTAAGCCAGTGATGTTAGTTATCAAGGATAGGATTCAATGATATATGTTAAATTATTTTATTTACTTATTCAATGACTTAACCATTTTCTCAAATATTTGTGAGTGTGAAAAAAAAATTCCTGACATGTCCCCTCATGTGACACTGTCACACGAGCTGGGACATGTCAATTTCTCTAATTTCAACATTTTGTAAACATTTAAAGTACCTCATGAAACCTCATCCTGCCCGTGGATGAGGTTTTATATTTTTTCAGAAGCCCGCCTGGGCTCCCAGCCTGCCCACCAAGCTTAAGGATGGACGGACAGGTTCATTGATTACCTCAATTACTTTATTAAGGGCCTTAAGTGGCTGTTGACAGGTCGGAGGGTGCGCAGTCGGCTCAGCTCCGCGCGTGCCGACCTGAAAATCTAAATGACGTGCGGTGACGTCGGGACACCCGCCCAACGTCACCCTGCATCATCTTACACGTTGGTGAGCGAACCCCATCCTCAGCTCACCGACCGGAAGCTGCAGCCCATAGGAACAGGAATAGGTTACTTAGCCCCTTGTGGTAATCTGATGTGTAATATACCTTTAAGAAGAATGTTATAATGGAAGATCACATGGTCTTAGTATCCAATAGCAGAGTAGTGTGGGCCACCTTAGTAGTCAGTAGTGAGTAGTCTAGATTTAGAGTCTGTAATGTAGAGACAGGGTTTGAATTGTAAGCACAAAAGTGTAGCTGCTGAGTTCCTTTGTAAATAAATAGAATGTGTTCTACATCAGAACCGTCTGCCGGTCTACTCTGCCTATGGTACCAACTCGGCCAACCCGAAACAAGTGTGCAACCTGGATCCATTAGTCCAACTAAACTAGTGACCAGGATCCAACACCCCTCAAATCAGAACTGCCATTCAATGAGACCATAAATGATCTGTAACCTGACTCCAAATACCCTGCTTTCACCCCATATCTCTTAATACCTTTGGAGAACAAAAATCTATCAGTCCAGATTTAAAATTTACAGTTGAATCTAGCATCAGTTGCTGCTTGCAGAAGAAAGTTCCAACTTTTA
Organism: Cetorhinus maximus; assembly: GCF_964194155.1. Classification (NCBI taxonomy): domain Eukaryota; kingdom Metazoa; phylum Chordata; class Chondrichthyes; order Lamniformes; family Cetorhinidae; genus Cetorhinus; species Cetorhinus maximus. The sequence goes on from NC_135887.1 coordinate 123,276,459, forward strand.
CTACCTTTTGTGTGTACAAATGTTTCTTGATTTCACTCCTGAAAGGTCTGACCCTAATTTTTAGACTATGCTCCCTGATCCTAGACTCCACAGCCATCAGAAATAGTTTCTTTCTATCTATCCTATCTATTCCCCTTAATCCTCCTAAATTCCAGAATTCCCAAAACTTTTCAGGAAATTGGTTTTGAAGAAGGACTTTATATTGTACTTAATCACATCTCTCAGGAGTGCTCCAAAACACTTCATGAATTTCTTTCCAGCGAAAGACTATGCTCATTCATGGAAAAGTCATTTTTCATATCCAATCTCTCAAATGCCAATTAGATGAATCACCAGTTCATTTTATTTTGTGCTGCTGATTGAGGGAATAATTTTGATCAGAGACGAGGTTCCCTACTTTTTCCTGACTTGTGTCATAGGCTATTTTGTGTTTGCCTCAACTACTGGAACAGACAGTTGGTGGCCTCTGTTTCATGTCTCATCTGAAGGATGGCACTGTCTGCAATGAAGCACACCCCTAATACTGCAATGGTGTGTCATCCTAGGTTGTAGGCCAATTCCTGGAGTAGGGCTTTACTTGCGATTGAGAGAGCTACCTACAATAACAAATTGCATTCGTATAGCACAATTAATATAGTAAACTGTCCCAAAGCTCTCTACAGGAAACATAATCAGACAAGAAAATGAACATTGAAACTGGTATTGGCTCCATTCTGCCTGTTATGGTACATATGGAGTTAAAAGCCAGGTGTACTATGAAATGGCCTAACTTGTTTTGATGCATAATCAAAGCAAAAATATGCGGGGCATAGACATTTGTTAGGCCAGGTGTCTGAAGGAGACACAAAGCCATTCAACTTGCATATAAGCACCTTGTGAATTTTACTTACATAATTGTTTGTTTAGCAGCACCTTTGGAGTTGAAGAGTCTAGCATATAACTTTTTTTTACCCTGAACATTTAGTTTGAGAAACTATTTCTCAGCATTGGCTTGATAGAATTGAGTATCCTGTCAGAGAAAAATAGATGGGTTAGAGGGAGAGAGGTCTGTTGATGAATGCTGGAGTTTACATTGTAGTACAATGTATATGACTCTGTTTACAACCTTGGTGGTCATATTTGACGCTGAAATGAGCTTCCGACCACACATCCGCTCCATCTCCAAGAATGCCTACTTCCACCTCTGTAAAATTGACCCCTCTGCCTCTCCCTTAGCTCATTGGCTGCTGAAGTCCTCATCTAAGCCTTTGTTACCTCAAGCATTAACTATTACAATGCACTCCTGACCAGCCTCCCATCTTCCATCCTTTATAAACTTGAGCTCGTCCAAAATTCTGTTGCCTCTATCCTAACTAATCAAGTCCTGTTAACCCATCACCCCTGGAGGAAGAATAGAGAGGTCACTTAATACTTGGAAGTGCAAACCTAAATGGGGTAGCTGAATAAAGGAATCACTTGAGTACAAATACACTAATCACTAAAAGTTGCACCACAGGTTATCAAGGCCATACAAAAAGCAAACCAACTCTGGGTTTTATTCCCAGAGGGATAGAATTGAAAAGTAGGGAAGTTATGCTAAACCTGTGTCGAATCTTGGTTAGACTACACTTAGAGTACTGTGTTCATTTCTGGTCATTGTAAAAATGATATAGGGGAACTGGAAAGGATGCAGAGAAGATTAGAAGGATGATACCAGAATTGCATGGGTATACAAATCAGGAAAGGATTAACAGGCTGGGTCTCTTTTCTCTTGAAAAAAGACTGAGGAGTGACCTAATAGAAGTATTTAAAATTATGAAAGTATTTGATAGAGTGGATACCATAAGACCATAAGACAGTAGGCCATTTGGCTCATTGAGTCTGCTCTGCCATTCAATGAGATCATGGCTGATCTGATAATCCTCAACTCCACTTTCTTGCCTTTTCCCCATAACCCTTGATTCCCTTACTGATTAAAAATGTCTATCTCAGCCTTGAATATACTTAATGACCCAGTCTCTACGGTCCTCTGTGGTGAAGAATTCCACAGATTCACTACCCTGTGAGAGAAGAAATTCCTCCTTATCTCTGTCTTAAATGGGCGACTCCCTACTCTGAGATTATGCCCCCTGGTCCTAGACTCCCCCACAAGGGGAAACAACCTCTCAGCATCTACCCTGTCAAGCCCCCTAAGAATCTTATATGTTCAATAAGGTCGTCTCTCATTCTTATAAACTCCAATGAGTACAGGCCCAACCTACTCAACCTCTCCTCATAAGAAAATCTCTCCATACCCGAGATCAACCTAGTGAACCTTCTCTGGACTGCCTCCATTGCCAGAATATCCTTCTTTAGATAAGGGGACCAAAACTGTTCACGGTGTTCTAGGTGTAGTCTAACTAGTGGCTTGTACAGTTTTAGCAAGACTGTTTTTATACTCCATTCCCTTTGAAATAAAGGCCAACATTCAATTTGCCTTCCCTATTACCTACAGAACATATATGTTAGTCTTTTGGGATTCATGCACGAGGACTCCCAAATCCCTCTGTGCTGTAGCTTTCTGCAGTCTTTCTCTATTTAAATAATATTCAACTCCTCTATTCTTCCTGCCAAAATGCATAACCTTGCATTTTCCCACATTATATTTCATCTGTCAAGTTTTTGCCCACTCACTTAACCTGTCTATATCCCTCTGTAGACTCTTTGTGTCATCCTCACCACTTGCCTTCATACCTAGAGAATGTTTCCACTTGTGGGGAAGAGCATAATAAAAGGCCATTAATATGAGATAGTCACCAAGAAATCCAACAGGGAATTCAGATAAAAATCTCCTTTATCTCTGGAATTCCCCTCCTAAACCCCTGCACCTCTTTACCTCTCTCTCTTCTTTTAAAATGCTCCTTAAAACTACCTTGTTGACCAAGTTTTTGGTCATCTGTCATAATATCTTCCTATGTGGTTTGGCATCCAATTTCTTTTCAAAATGCTCATGTGAGGTGCCTTAGAGTGTTTTACTATACAAAAGGTACTGTACAAATGCAAGTTATTGTTGTTATTTCCTATCTTATGAGGGAAAAACAGACTTTCACAACCTCAGGACATCCCAAAGCACTTTTCAGCCAATTCAATACTTTTTTTTGAATACTGTTCTGATGAAACAAATTCAGGAGTTACACAATGAGCTCCCACAAACAACCATGTAATAATGACCAGATCGTCTCCTGTCATAATGTTGGTTAAGAGATGAATATTGGTTAGGACACCAAGGAGAACTCCTCTGCTCTTCTTTTAAATATCACCTTGGAATCTTTCACATCCAGCTGAATGGGCAGACAGGGGCTCTGTTTAATATTTCACCTGAAATGCGGCACCTCCAACAGTGCAGCAAACTCTCAGCACTGCAACAGAGTGTCAAACTAGATTTCTGCGCTTAAATTTCTGAAATTCACAACCTTGGTGAATCAGATGTGAGAGTGCTACCAACTGAGCCACAGGCGATACCTTAATGTAAAAAAACTTCAAAACTACATTATGTCAAAAAAGAAACTCCCAGCAAAGAATGGAAGCACACAAATCAGGAAATCATGCATCCCCAGCCTTTAATTTTATAAGCATTTAATTTTAAAGGGTGGAACGTCATGGGTTTAGTGCTTGCCTCAATGTTTTCAAGTGTGCTTCTAGTGTGTACCAGGATCTCTCGAGTGGCAAATCTCCTATAATGATGTCCAAATACAGTCCCACTCTGTAAATAGTTAACAAACAAAAGGAGGTGCAAAGAACGTGAAAAGAATTTCTCCAAATCAAGAACTCTGTACGACTGAATAACAATGTGTGATTCCGTTAAATTTTGTCTTGACAGAACAGACGCTGTTTCCCTGCCCAAGGAATCTAGAAAACGGGGCCACAGGCTGAGAGTAAGGGGTTGGCCATTTTGGACTGAGCTGAGGAGCAATTTCTGTGAATCTTTGGAATTCACTAACCCAGAGGACTGTGGGTGCTGAAGATAGAGATATTCAAGGCAGAGGTCACTAGAGTTTTGGATACTCAGGGAAATAAAGGGTACGGTTTTATCACAGGAAAGTGAAGTTGAGATCAGCCATGATCTTGTTGAATGACGGAGGTGGTTCAAAGTGCCAAATGGCCTACTCCAGCTCCTATTTCTTATGTTCTCATGTCTCCCAGAAGTTTATTTCCTGTGAAGTCTCCAGGGACTGTTTTCCAGTTTTGTTTCCAAATGCTTTGCCCAAATATAAATACATCATACATGTAAGGATAAATTTGACTGCAAATTTTTTTTGAACAGTAGCTAACCGTTTGAAATCAAATCTACACGAGGCTTCTTGCTTGCTAAAGAAATAAAATGAGAGGGTTCAACTCCTGATGTTTTAATTTCAAACAACGCAACTAATGATAGTCAGCGATTTTTCTCCTCTCTCCTGCTCACGTTCATTCATTCTTGTAAAGATGAAAGAGAGCACGTTTCTGTGATGGGAAAGTACAAAGACAATTCTGCATTCGGTGGGGGGGGGGGCAAAAGGTTAAATCACTGTTAATGTGTTGGTCAATATCAACACCAGAGGTTTCTGCTCAGAAAGAATCACAGAGTGGATTACTGTTAGTAAAATAAATCCAGACTGCAAACAGTACTGGTGAATCACAATGGATTGAGAAGAGCTTCAGGATTAGGCTACTAGTATTGCATGAACATCTTCACCCCATCATTTGCCTTCCCAGAATTGTCACATGTATATTGTATTGCTTTGCACCGAGAATACACTGGTTGATTTTTCAGGTGTAGTGTAAGCTAATTTATTAAGCTCTTATCTTCAGGCAGAGCAGGGATGTAGAATTTCTCATGCACGCTCATGATTTAGTGTCAAGCAGCTGCTGGAGGCACTTCTGGCTTCAGCTTTCTTGGCCTGAAGCCAGCTAGAGAATCGGAGAGGTTGTTTTATATCTTGTTACATTGCAACCAAATGCAGAAAAGCCTACCATTTATCCAGGCCAACTCTAGTGAGCCATTTGACTAGGGCAGTGTGAATAAGCTCCAACACTTAGTGGTTAAACTAACAGTGAGGTTTGGAGACACTTCCAATGTGGTCACGATGCCAAAATGACACAGTTCTTTGTAAGGGGGATTTGGATTGGGCCAGGGCTGGTATCTGTTGGAATGCTGCAAGATTCACACCCAATTTGTTCATGTGAATGCTTGGATCAGCAATGTTAGCAATGCCAAACCTCCAGGCTTGCCCCAGAATTTCCAGGAATCGAGGATTAATCTCCCGGACACTCTTGCAGGCAAACCCTGGACAAAGAATAAAGGGACATTAAAAACATTTTGCGTATTCCTTTCACTTCTTTAACACTTTCATTAATTGGTTATTAAATATTGGAGTTGGCTGTTTGATTGGAGAGCTAGCAGTCGCAGTGAGAGGTCAGGCGACGGAAACTCCAGGGCCATGTCCAACCCTGAGCAATGTTGCTGATTGCTTCCACGCTCTTGAAATAAAGCTGGAAGCGATCCTTTCTCATCGGCAGCACGGACTTACGTTAACTTGAGAACACTTCAACAGTGTGTGGCGGGAAAGATCACATGTAAAACCACAAAGTTTAATTCAGCACAGGTACAATAAAACAACCATCTAAAAAAATGCGACTGTAAAGTCACCTGTTAAATTGCACGCTTTCTGCTTGCATTACTCAAATAGATATTGCATTATTGTGATCATGTTTATATTCACTCTCAGTGTCAACCATTTTTGGAATTTAGTTCTTTCTGAAACAGAACACTAAACAATTCAAGCTGCAGAATGCAGATAGATTGGGAGAGCCAGAAGTAAACAAAGACTGCTGGTCCCCTTTTAAGTGCGCCTTTATGTTTCTGTTTGTGTGTTTGACTTAAATTGTATGCCTTATCTTATTTTCAGTGAGTTAGGTCAATATGGGTTGCAATATATGTTTTATGATAATCCAGGCATTGCAGAGTTATGACAGTATTTATGTGTGAAAGGACAGTAGAGAGCGGATATTGTGCAATAGAGTAGTAATGATGATCAGTTTGTTGTCAGTTTACTAGGATGGAGGGGCAAGAGCTGATTAGTTCCCAGGACACAGCTAGCAGCTTGTGATCACCCATCCCAGTATAAGGCTAGTAGGGGATGCTCATTACCATTACTACACAAGGCAGGGATTGGGAATGTAGCCATTTGTTGTGGATTAATGTGCAGTGTCTCAGTTAATCAAATCACCAGTTCCAATTTCTCTTCTTGCTATTTGTCATAATCTTCAATCACATACTAGACCTAACAATTAAAATGAATCACTTCTGTCTGGAATCCATAAAAAAAAGTTGTTGAAACGAATATCAACGTGTGTCACAAAATATAGCACATCATAAAATACCAGAGCACAGAAAAAGGCCATTCCACCCATTGTGTCAGTGCCAGCTCTTTTGTAGAGCGATCCAGTTAGTACCATTTCCCTGCTCTTTCATAGTGGCCCTGTGAAGCTTTTCTCTGCAGGTATTTATTCAATTTCCTTTTGAAAGTTACTATTGGCCAGAATTTCCCCGTCGGCGATTTGGGGGTGGGGCCCGCTCACCGATGGGAAAATGACACGGGATGATGTTGGGAGGAACCCCCGACGTCATCCCGATCCATTTAAATTTTTAGGAAGGCGGGCGGACAGTGAAATCAGCTGTTTGCCCGCCGACCTGTCAATGGCCAATTGAGGCCATTGACAGGATTATTAAGCTCATTGAACGACCTGCCTGTCCAACCTTAAGGCTGGCGGGCAGGCCAGGAGCCCCAGCGGGCTTCTGAAAAAAGATAAAACCTCATCCACTGGCGGGATGAGATTTCATCTCAGTTTTTAAAAAGTTTATTAAAGTTTCACTCATATTTATTAACACGTCCCATCTCGTGTGACAGTGTCACATGAGGAGGACATGTTAATAATGTTTATCTTTCTCTATTTTTAAAGTTTTTTAAACATTCAGCACTCTCCCTGAGACAGCACTTAGTCTCAGGGAGCAGTGCACAAAAGAGCGCACTTTGACAGATGGGGAATCCCTCCACCCCACGCACAGGAAGCGCATAGCACTTCCTATTGGGCAGGCCGCTGGCGGGCCTTAACTGGCCCGCCCACGTAAAATGGCGGCCGGCCCTGTTTCGGCGGCGGCGTTCGGCTGCCCGCCCGCCGCCTAGCCGGTGGGGCCCACATGCCCATCAAGGTCAAAATTCTGGCCAATTGAGTCTGCCTCTTTCTGTAACCATTCTATGATTTTTTTATTCATTCACGGGATGTGGGCTTCGCTGGCTGGGCCAGCATTTATTGCCAGTCCCTAGGTGCCCTTGAGAAGTTGGTGGTGACCTGCCCTCTTGAACTGCAGGAGTCCATGTGGTGTAGGTACACCCACAGCGCTGTCAGGGAGGGAGTTCCAGGATTTTGGCCCAGTGACAGTGAAGGAACAATGATGTATTTCCAAGTAAAGATGGTGAGTGGCTTGGAGGGGAAATTCCAGGTGGTGGCGTTCCCAGCTATCTGCTGCCCATATCCTTCTAGATGGTAGTGGTCATGGGTTTGGAAGGTGCTGTCTAAGGAGCATTGGTTAGTTGCTGCAGTGCATCTTGTAGATGGTACGTCGGTGGTGGAGGGAGTGAATGTTTGTAGATGTGGTGCCAATTAAGAGGGCTGCGTTGTCCTGGACGGTGTCAAGCTTCTTGAGTGTTGTGGGAACTGTGCTTGTCCGGGCAAGTGCAAAGTATTCCATCACACTCCTGACTTGTGCCTTGTAGATTGTTGCCAGGTTTTGGGGAATCAGGAGATGAGTTGCTCGTTGCAGGATTCCTAGCCTCTGACCTGTTTTCATGGCCATAGTACTTATATGGCTATTCCAGTTCAGTCTGTGGTCAATGGTAACTCCCAGGATGTTGATAGTGGGGAATTCAGTGATGGTAATGCCACTGAATGTCAAGGAGTGATGGTTAGATTCTCTCTTGTTGAAGATGGTCATTGGCTGACGCTTGTGTGGCACAAATGTTACTTGCCACTTGTTGGCCCAAGTCTGAATATTGTCCAGGTCTTGCTGCATTTTGACATGGACTGTTTCAGTATCTGAGGAGTCGTGAATGGTGCTGAACATTGTGCAATCATCAGTGAACACCCCCACTTCTGACCTTATGATGGAAGGAATTGATGAAGCAGCTGAAGATGGTTGGGCCGAGGACACTACCCTGAGGAACTCCTGCAGTGATGTCCTGGAGCTGAGCTGACTGACCTTCAACAACCACAACCATCTTCCTTTGTGCTGGGTATGACTCCAACCAGTGGAGACTTTACCCCCTAATTCCCATTGATTCTATGACTGTAGGCCAGCATGGCTGAATGTTCTTACATGTCTAAGCTGCCACCACCTTTTCAGGCAGTGCATTCCAGCTTGATAGCAACGTGCTATGTAAAAAAAAATGTTTCCCCATGACACCTCTGATTCTTTTTCCAATCAAGTTAAATCCATGTTCTCTCATTACCAACCCTTCTGCCACTGGGGAAACAGTCTCCTTATTTAGTCTTTATCAAATTTCTTAACCTCCTCTACTCTAAGGGCAGAATTTTCCTGTTGGCGTGCGGAGGAGGGACTTGCACGCCGAGGTGTAAAATGACACGTGGTGACACCAGGCGAGCGTCCCAGCGTCATGGTGCGCCATGGTGATATTTCGGTGGGCGGTCATGTGATGATCTCTGATGCGCGCCCGCCATTAATTAATGGGCCACTTCAGGCCCTTGAGGCACCAATTGACGGTGATTTTTTGGGGCCTGTGCAATCTTCAGGTTGTTGCACGGCGCAACGAGCAGGCGGGTAGGACATATTTGTGTAAACCTCATCCACGGGCGGGATAAAAGGGGTCAGTGGGGTCGCGAATGTGCTCAGTCAGATATTTAATTTGGAAAGTTACTGATACTTGCCTGTGTGAGCAGAAATACTTCAAAACTTATACCAGCTGCTTGGACAGGACTCACAACTTTCAGGTCAGCACTCTGCAGTGAAGATCCTTCTTGGGGCCTGCAGGTTTCAGGAAACCTTCCCTTAGCTTGGGAATGGGAGTTGTGCTCCCACTAGAGGCACCTCCTCTGAGGAGGAAGGGAGGGCTAGAAGGGGGAGGAGGCCAGGATTCCACATTCAGCCTCCAGGGGAGCCACCTTTGGGAGGAGAGGTGTAGGCACAATGGGCGCAGGGCCAACAGGGAGTCCAAGGCGGAAGGGGTTGCAGAAGACGCCACTATCCTGCTACCAGGGTATACAGGTGGCGAAGCAGCTACCTCAATATGTCTGAGGTGCAGTGCCGAAGGAGGCTCTGTCTCTCAAGGAAGACAGTCAACTCTATCTGTCAGATGATAGGCCCTGAGATCTCCGCTAACTGTGTGCGTGAACACCCCAGACCAGTGGCTCTAAAGGTCACAAATTCCCTCAACTTCTATGCCTCTGGCTCTTTCCAGGGCTCGGTGGGTGATCTTTGTGGTGTCTCCCAATCAGCTGTCCACACTTGTGTCAAGCAAGTTATAGACACTTTGTTCAGGCGTGCATTGATGTTCATCCACTACTGCTGGGACCAGGCCAGCCAGACAGAGCGAGCCAGAGGCTATGCAGCCATTGCTGGCTTTCCCCACGTCCAGGGTGCAATAGACTGCACATGTGGCCATTAAGGCGCCAGCAGGTGAGCCCGGTGCCTTCGTCAACAGGAAGGGCTTCCTCTCCATGAACGTGCAGATAGTGTGTGACCACAGGATGCTGATTCTAGAAGTCTGTGCAAGGTACCCAGGCAGTTCCCACGATGCCTACATCCTCAGACACTCCAAGGTGCCGGGGCTCTTCAGTGCTCCAGCCCAGCTTTATGGATGGCTGCTGGGTGACAAGGGCTATCCCCTCAGAAGGTGGCTCATGACGCCTCTCCACCATCCAAGAACAGAAGCTGAGCAGCGGTACAATAGGAATCACAGCACCACAAGGGCTGTGGTGGAGAGAGCCATCGGCCTTCTCAAGATGTGCTTCCGATACCTGAACCGTTCAGGGGGCGCACTCCAGTACCCCCCAGAACATGTGTCGCTGATAGTGGTTGCATGCTGCGCTCACCACAATCTTACGCTGACGAGGATCGATGCTGTGGACGAATAAAATGTAGACGCAGTTGCTGTGGCTGCACACGATGAGTCCAGCAGTGAGTCCGAGGATGAGCACGCACAGGGAAATGCTAAGGGGGTAGATGTTGACCTGGGCATACTCCATGGAGACAGGGACACCCGGGAGGCTTTAATCCAATGAGCCTTCAGCCAGCACAACACAGATAGACCTCCAACACAAGCCTGTGCTGCAGGCTCCGTACTTGATATCTGAGTGCTAACTCTGCCTGGATAGGAACATTAACTAAGGGCCTTGTCAATAAAGCTCAATGTGACACAGCTCACTCATAACATCCTGGGTAACCATCCACCTGCAGATGAAAAGAGTCACCCTCAGCCATGGTTACATGTCTAAATCTAATGATATAACAAAATGAACTTAAGGAAACAAAATGACAAAGGTGTTAAACAGCACACCAACTAATCATGGCCTTATTGTGGGGCAACAGAAAAGCACCAGTGAGAAACCCGTGGTGTACCTAAGGTGCCTTAAGTTTACGCTTTCGGGTGCTATGTCTAGGTGCTCTCCCCTCGCTGGCACTGGCATTGGAGACAGCCTGCTCACTGTGCTGTCCTGTTGGCCTTGATGACCTTGGCGGTCGTCCTCTGGCCCATGGAGCCTGTGCTGGCCCCGCCTGGGAGGGAGCGCCCAGTTCCACAGCTGGCATCTCCCCAGTCGTCGCAGCTTCACCGGATGCAATGATCACTGGCAGAGGGGAGGAGGAGCTGCCACCCTCATCCGGAGCCCCCTGTGAGGAGCCCACAGAGACGACAGGCAAGCTGCTGCACTGACGTGAGGTCGCTTCGGACCTCCCTGCTCACCGTAGATGGATGGGCACCGAGCTGGGAAACTTGGTGCCCAGACCATCTCCCACACTGACACTGACCAGCGGAGGTCAATGCCGATGTGAGGGCTTGCTGGTCCGAGTGCATCCCCAGAAAACCCTGATTGGTCTCCTGAAAGAGCCTCTCCACGAGTCGCCACTCTCTCTTTGGAGGAAGCATGGCGCTCGGACATGAGGCTCATTGCATTGGCGCTTGTCTGCGTGGACTCCTTACCACGGAGACCAAGCCAAGCATAGCCCCATGTATCTCTGCCAGATCGTCCCGCACACCCTGCTGGACTTCCAGTGTTTGCTGCCTCATGGATGACTCCAGAGGCACATCATCTGCCACCGACTGAGCATGTGCCTGGTACCCTCCATGTCTCCGCCAGCTCCTCCAGCGATTGAAGTGCCCTCACCATTGTGCCCTGAGACACTCGCCAATGATCTAATTGCCACTGAGGTGCTAGTATCTGTGCTGGTGCCTGCCTGGCAGAGATGGTGTGACACTGGTGGGTCAGAGACTTCAGGGCCCTCAGATGTGAGAGGAGGCCCCTCTGCCTCCTCCTCCCAGCCCTGCTCTGATGATGCTGAAAGGAAGAACAAGGATATTTGATTAGTTAACCTGGGGACAATGTCAATGTGCATCCCTGTGCCCCAGATCATTATGCGCTCATCCTTCCATAAGCAATGGCCAAGCCATGTTGCAAACTTCAATCACTGAATATTCAGCACTGCCATGGCTGCTAGAGCACTAATGGTGACCTCACTGCTGGGCAAACATACCTGCCCGTGGCACCTCAGCCTCACCGACACCGGTGGACCTGGGTGCATGGTGCCTCTCCAGATCGATGGCCTCCTGCTCGAATACACTAATGATTGCCAACTGGGCCGGCCCTCCACTCAGCGGCACCATGAGAATCCTTATCCTCAAAAGGAGAGAACTTGTACCTGGAATCTCTTCACTGCTATCCCACCCCAACCAGAGTGGGACATTGCAGGGCTCCAGTGCCTCCTCACCCCGCTGCTGCCGCACACTCACACAAAGAAGCCAGGCCTGAACCCCACTTGCCCACATGCTGCCTCTATCACATTTGGCACCACACGGTTTAACCTTGCAAATCAAGGAGGCGCAAGCACATGGAACGCACAGCACAGCCAATGGATGAGTGCCCCGCCATCTTGAAGCTCCCCTCCCAGCATGTCATCACCCTGACTTGGACATGTCCTGGAGTTCCAGCACTGCGCCAGATGCAGCTCCTCCAGGTTGCCCCCAAAACAGTCATGTGGGTGTCACTGTACCACATGCTGCGGGTGCAGAACCCATCTCATCACCATCCTCTCAGGGTGACCTCAGCATGGGCAATATCTGCTGGCCCACCCAGCGAAGGACACATGCCGTCAATGATTCAATGCAGTCACTACACTCAGACTTTGGGGGTGGGGGGAGCAGCTGCGGGGGGAAGCCTACCTGCTGGGTTAAGTGACCAATGCCAACACAGTACTCACCCATCCCGAGCACAAGAGGTTGTTGAAATGCTTGCGGCACTGGATCCAGGTGCGTCGCACCACGTCGCGGGAGCTCTCGGTCATGTTGGGGGGGGGCCTCCTCCTCCTGTCCCTGAGAACGAGGACCTCCAACCATGCTGCCACCTCCTGGAGGAGGGCAGCAAGGCAATTGTCTGAGAAACGAGAGGCACAGTGCCCCCCTGCCTTACCCTCCTGCCTGGCCTGCTCACCAGCAGCACTCTGGGGAGCCCTTCCACTGGCCGTGATTCGCAGCCTTTGCAAGGCTGCAGGAGGAGCGCTTTTAAACAGGTCGCCGGGTCGCCACTGGACCCAGCGATCATAGCAGTCCCGCCACCGCCCACCCACTCCCGCTGTCCTCGGGAGCCACATTTCACACTGGGCCGGCCTTAATTGGCCCGCCCGAGTAAAATGGCTGCGTGGACCTGATCACGGGTGGCAATCGGGTCTGCGCCCGCTCCCGACAGGCAGGAAATTCTGCCCTAAGAAAAATAAGCCCAGTTTCTCCAGTTGTTCCACATAACTGAAGTCCCTCATCCTTGTAACATGTTAAATCAGGGATTTAGAATCAGAAACAGACATTTTGCCAATAATATATGTTGCTTTCTTCTATTTGGCATAAACATACCATTCATACGACAAGGGTTGGTAAATAGTAATGTGGACTCTTTATTAGAGGATAAAATTATATACATAAAGTGTTAACTAGGAGTTTATGAATATATGTCTGAGTTTTACACCTGCTGCTGTATTCTGCAGCCAGAGTCATGAGGCTGCTAGATCACATCTTGTCCCGGTTATTGTGATTACCACCTTAAAAGTACAAGTACCTCACACCACAACACCTCCCTTTTTTCTAAACTGGAGGTTTACCCTTAAAGAATCAAACTACTTACATCACAGCAAAAAACAATAACACTGGACGGAATTTTCCGTGCCCATTGTTGGCGGGCATTTTCGGTGGCGTGAGCGGACAAAATGGTGGGGAGGCCAAAAATTGGTTTCACGACGTTGTGAAACCAGCTTGCAATCGTCCGCTCTTCCCGTCAATGGCGGGCTGCGTTTCCCGCCGTTAGATGTTGGGGACTTCGTTGTAATACACCTGCATATCATTATAAGCCCAGCTCGCCGAGATCATTCCCCACCCCAGGCTGGATTATCCAGGCAGGTTAGCATGATTACACGCTGACGTGTTTCACAACTGTACACAAGCAACGTGCACCTGACAAGCTGCACTTCACTCAGGCCTTCGAGGTTTGTTTGCCCACCTTGCTTTGGGCAGCACTCGCAGTCATCAGCGCCAGGCCTCGGAGGCAGCACCACATCACTTTTAGTGGGGGGCTCACGGGCAGATCTCTACCTGCCAGACCAGCCATAAGGCAGGGGTGGCTTTTCAACAGCTGCAGGGCTGGGGCTTGCTTGGGGAAGGAGGAGAACTGGCCTCAGACATGGGAAGGTGCTGCAGAGCGAGGGCTTTACTGGGGTAGGAGGGTATCCCAGGGTGTCTTTGGGGGCACAAGTTGATCTGTGCTAGTGGCCTTAAGATGGTGAGGGCTGAGGAGGCAGTCTCCAGAGGTGATGAGGCCAGATGGAGATGTGAGGGTGCGTGTGAGAGAGAGTGAGTGGTGATGTCCCTTGAGCTGGCAGAGAGTGAGATGCCAGTGAATGTGTGATGGGCTTGAGTGTGTGACTTTAGAGTAATGAGAGGGTTGCCTTACCCTGGCAGCACGGATGAGATCATTCATCTTTTATCTATATTGGATGGTCATCCTCTCCTGTGCAGCATTGGCACTGACCACCACTGCCATCACCTAACAAGGTGCAGTGGTGAGTGGTGAGATTGCTGGACCTCCTGATGCCAAGTCAGGGGTAGAGGATATCATGGCAGGCCTCCAAACAGTCCAAAAGGCGACACATCACTGAATGTGGGACTGCAGTCTTCTTGCCTTTCGGGGCCATGTCTTCTGTGTCGCAGTCCTGGGCTGGAAACACTGAGAGGTGTGTATACGGCTGCACTTTAAATATGGCACCCCACATGAGGAAGCGGCGAGGTGATGACGTGGTGGGCAATGAGAGACCACCCACCATCGAAACGATGTGTTTCCCGGGAATTCATGGTTAATGAGAAGGGATTGGGATGATAGGGCATGAAAAGCTGCCATTGCGGCTGGGTAGAATGTTCTTTTTCCAGCCTGCTACTGCACTGACTGCAAACCTGGGACAATTCCTCCCATTGTGTTTCAATACATCCTTATAGAAAGCAATAAATTTACAAGTCTTTGATACGTATTAGTGGTTTGCTTATCTGTTCAGACTTAGTTGAGGTGATCTTGGTTGAAGGCTGCTGTATGTTTTCTGTAGGCTGGTTAGGGGGCGCTTTGTTGTGTTGCATCTTAGGATGTGTTCTATTCACAATCGGATTGGTCGGTGTTTCTGGTTGTAGTATTGTTCTGATTTGGCATCTGTTTCATTGCACTGCCATGCCATTTGGTGTTCATATGCCATCTTGGTGCTGGGCATATGCTGATGATTCCTGCTGGATTCCATGTGCCATTGATCGGGTGTTGAACCCGGACATTTTGTCCATCATCAGGGTTGGGTAATTCATTACCCACATGCCAGTCATAGGCAACTTTTATCTTTCCCTGTTTTTGATTAATGCATCTTGTATACCTCGGAATATCGACAAGAGGTAACTAGGGAGGGTTGTCCACACATAGTCTACCACATAGTAATTCTGCAATGGTTCCGCAGTACAACGAGGTTTGCAAATTCAGAATGGGTATACATATTCAGTTGCAACTGTACTGCGTAGCCTGTCGGCTGATGATCTGCATTGCAGAGTTAGGTGTTCTTCTTCCAGTGTAAACACAGGTTTTCCAATGGTGCGCCTTGTGGTCTGTGGTCCTGGTCATTGTCTTGATGATCCCAAGGATGGTGACCAAGGAAAGCTCCCTGAATGCCACTCGGCCTGCGATCACTGGACCCGTGGTGTCCACAACATAAAACATTTGGGGTGACCAGGGTGAGTTGTTGTCGCGACACTTGGATGTAATAGATTTTGGGGACAGAATCTCCATGCTAGAGTACGCTGTGAGTTTGGCAGTGGTTGGTTGAACCATCAGTTGTCACTTCTATGGGTACATACATTTCATTTTGTGAAGGATAAAGATGTTTGCACCCACACCAGTATCCAGTTTTGCACAGATGCTGTCCCTGCATCTATAGGCATACAATCTGGATGGTGGCAAATGTCTCTGTTGGTGCCAATCTCCCAAATTTGAACACTCTTGTCAGGACCTAGTGCCCGCTGGCTTGAGCAAGGTGCGCTGTCCCAGAATTAAGGTATGGTGCGTAGTATTCCTATAGTGCTGCAGAATCACTTACACACTGTGAGTCAGTACTTGATGGTTGTTTCGTTTCCACACCAGCTCTTCTTCCGTATGTGGAAAGGTTAAAGATTGTAACTTCTCAGTCAAACTATGCTGCCACCATGTTGCATTCTTCTATTCGATGTAAATGTACCAATCATATGATGAGGATTGGTAAAACAATAATGGGGCTTTTTATTAAAAGGTAAGAATATAAATACAGTGTTAACTAGGAGGCTATGTATACATGCCTGACTTCGACATCTGCTGCTGTATTCTGTGTCCAGGTTCATGGGACTACTACATTACTTCCTGTCTCGGTGGTAGTGATTGGCACCAGTTTAGGACATAACCTTTAAAGGTACATGTACATCATATCACGGCGCTATAATAGGGGAAATGTTTTTGATTCTGATTTTAAATTAGACTTGCCCATCTAATAAACCCAGGAATATATAGGGTCTGAGATAAATAGCAGAGGGTGGGGTGGAGGCACGCTTACCTGGGGACTGGGGGAAAATATTTCCCTGTGGCAATTAGAAGATAACCCAAAGAATATATCCTTTCTCATAGGAAAGGGCTAGGGAAAAATGCTGTTCTTGTGCATTATATTGAGGGTGATGAGTAGAAAAAACACAGGGCTGCACCTTACTGCGCCCCCCACCCCCCACCCCCTCCCCGGCAGTAGACAATAAGGGAGGCAGGGAGGTGAGGGGTGGAGGGGTGCGGGGCCCTGTAAAATCACAGGGAGCATGTCAGATCAGCTCTGCAACCATGTCCCACCATAATGGAATTTTACCGATGGCAGAACTGGAATTGGACAGGCTGCCCATCCCTAGCAGGCAGGCAGCCAATTTCCATAGACATAGGCCCAGTTAGGGGCCCTTTAACGATCCCATTGGCTTAATCCCCTCCCCCCATTCCCCACGCTGCACTCCCCACCCCCCACAACCCCGCTTTGTGAGGAGGCCGCCAGCTAAGTGGAGGCAGCCTCCCAGTGGCAGCCCAGGGCTGGGGCTGGGGGGAGGGCGGATTGTCTTTAAAACAAAGAGGGAGCTGCGAGCAGGGAAGGCATCTCCTGCAGCCCCAGTGATTTGGCCGGAGAAGTTTCCCCTCCAGCAATTGGCCCTGTGTTTCTAGTTAAGGTAGTTTTTGCCTACCTTCTGCAGGTTGTAGAGACTCTACCTGGTGGCGCTGCTGAGTTTGCTTAGCTTCTGGCCTTCTGACTAGCATGGCAGATCTTGGGGGGTGGTGGCTGCCCTCCTCAGCGACAGCCACTTAATTGGCTGGCGCCCATAAAATTCGAGTGGAAAGCTTGCTGGACACCCATGTATACTGGCAGCACGCATTTCCTGCTGGTGTCGGGCTTCTACCAAATCGGTAAAATTCAGGCAAAACATTTAATAAATAAAAATGAAGAGAAGTTTTGCCAGAGACAGTTTTGAATAGCAATAGGTAAATTTGGTTAAAGAGTGGGGGAAGGGGTGATTCTGAAAAGAAAATGATGAAATAAATGAGTAACACAGAAAAATGTATACGAGATAAAACTTTTGGACTGAGGGGCATAGGCCGAAATATTTTGTAATAAAGTATTGAAGTCTAGCAATCATGGAAAGCCCTTTTTAATGACTTTCAAATAATGCTTTTAATTTTCAAAGTATTTGTATTCTTCTAAGATGATGTTTTCAATAAACAGAACATAATACTTCAAATAATTATGGCATTGAAGTATGTAACCATGAACAAACAGTGTTTCTGAGGCTATGTTTATTTAGAATGTAATCATGCTTCTCAGAAGTGCTTCAAGGCTCTTAGAATGAAAGAATAAAAGAGAGAAAGAGATAGAGATAGAGAGAGGGGGAAGAGAGAAAGAAAGAAAGAAAGAGAGAAAGGAAAAGAGAAAGAAAGAGAGAAAGAGAGAAAGAAGGATCTTGCTTTCCTGTAACATTTTTTATTGGGGTGTTGCAAAGCACTTCATGGCCAATGAAATGTTGTCACTGTTGGTTGTAATGTAGTTAAATATAGTCATCAATTTATGTATAGCATGATTGCAAAAACAGCAGTTGGATAAATGACCAGATTATCCATTTACTGTTGGTGTTGGCTAAGGGAGAAATGTTGGCCATGAAACTTTACAGAAAAAAAATTATCTTGAAGTGTAATAAGTGTGGGCAAATGTGATGAACATTTTGCACACAGCAACTTGCAACAG
This sequence comes from Cetorhinus maximus, assembly GCF_964194155.1. Classification (NCBI taxonomy): domain Eukaryota; kingdom Metazoa; phylum Chordata; class Chondrichthyes; order Lamniformes; family Cetorhinidae; genus Cetorhinus; species Cetorhinus maximus. The sequence goes on from NC_135887.1 coordinate 123,294,547, forward strand.
CAACATTGAGGTAAATAGCTAGTTAATTTATTTTCCATGTGAAAGGTAAAGAAAATAAGTTTTCTAGTCTTCTAGTGACTGCACAACATCAATAGATAGCAAACAGCAACAACAATTTGCATTTATAAGGCATCTTTAATGTAGTAAAATGCCTCAAGGCACTTCACAGTAGCAATTATCACATGAGCCACATAAAAGATATGACAACAGGCCACTAAAATCTTGGCCAAAATGGTAAGTTTTAAGGAGTGTCTTAAAGAACGAGAGAGAGGTGGAGAGGTGTTTGGAGGGAATTCAAGAACTTAGGACCTAGCAGCTGAGGACACGGCCATCATTGATTAAAGTCGCAGATGCGCGAGGCCAGAATTAGTGGAGCACAGAGATTGAGGCAGGCTGATACAGAGGAGGGTACAGAGACAGGGAGGAACAGGACCATGGAGGAGTTTGAAAGCAAGGACAAGAATTTTAAAGTTGAGCAATTGCCAGACTGGAAGACAATGTAGGCCAGCAACACAGGGATGTTGTGTTGAACAGGACTCGATGTGAGTTAGGGTACAGGCAGCAGTCCTGCTCTGGGGGAAATTGATAAGTAAACGTAAAGGCATCAGCTCTAGTGATCAGGCAAGGTGTCTTTTCACCTACAACCTAGATACAATAGCATTACAATACCACAATATGATCCACATTCAATTTTTGTTTGTTGTGCAGTAAAGTTACAAGAGCTCCAACCATTACAGAAACAAATAAATATTTGGAAGCCATTATTTAGGATTACTGTAATATTGTTTATATAGTTGATGCTAATGTTACCTACTTTAATGATAGTGAAGAGCTATTTTGTTTTTAAAACTATGGTTTCTATAGATGGAAATATTTTTCCTCCACTGACCTGAAATAAGCAATGAAGACCAGTTTGGAATAATAACAAACTTCTTTCTGTAGCTTGTAAATCTATCATCATATCACTACTGCACTGATCGATGGTGTAATTTTCAACTATGATTCAGCTACAGCGCTGCAATTTTCTTTTACCAAGGAAATTTATGTAGCAGCTGGTTTCACTGTTTGTGTGTCTTTAAAATGCTTCCCTCAAGTTCCCTTCTGGTTTTTTTCCTCCATTTCTTGCAATCCGCCTGTCGATTCCCCGCTGGACATCAGTGATGCAGCTCCAAATTTCCTGCCTTTGCACTCTCAGTAATTTGGAATGAATTAAATGAGGTCAGGTCGGGCTCATCTGATCAAGGCAAGAGTGAGAAGTTTGAAGTGTCTAGAAACTTTTATGGTGGTTTCACTGGTCCATTTGCCCTTGTTCAGGGGGCATTTAAGAGTCAACCACATTGCTGTGGGTCTGGAGTCACATGCAGACCAGGCAAGGGTAGCAGTTTTTCTTCCTTAAAGGACATTAGTGAACCAGATGGGTTTTTATGGCAATGGTTTTGGGGTCATCATCAGACTTTTAATTCCAGATTGTTATTGAATTCAAATTTAACCAACTGCCATGGTGAGATTCGAACCCAGGTCCCCACAGCATTGCCCCGGGTCTTTGGATTACTAATCTAGTGACAATACTACAATGCCACCTCCCCCTTATTTGGTGCATTTTCTTCTTCCAAGATCTGCTCTTGATTCTGAATCACCCACTAGATATTTGGCTTCCCACTCACAGTCAGGGCATCTCAGGAATAGGTTCTGACCTTCCCTATGACCGTACCATTTCATGGTATTAGCATCAAGGAACAGGAGTGTTGAGGATGAAGTTATGCAGACTCAGGTACTTCTCAAGGAAGATGCAACCCATCAAATATTACCACCCCTCCACATTAGAATATACGAGCAACACAAATCAAATGAGGACCTCTTTATTAGAGTATGCTTCAGCAAAGAGACAAGAGGGCAATGTTAAGACCTGATGCAGGAAAATTAGCAGCCATGTTCTGCTTCCTCGGTAGCTGTGTAGATGGCCATTGCCCTTAATTTCTATGAGAATTCAGGCAGCCGCAACGTCAGCCAGGAAGGACCAGAATGGACATGCATTTTTCAGGCCATTGGCCTATTTGCAGGAGAGCAGCACAATTCTTAACCTTTCAATTTTCAGCAAGGCAGCTGAGAAAGAGCTACTCAGTTCTATGAAGTTGCTGGCTGCTCCATGGTTCAGGATCCTTTGGCATTCAGCCTTTCCTTACCTCTTTAGGGGAGAGAATCAGGTCAATGGATGACTTCAGGATGGCGAAACATTCCCCTGTTTCCATGCATGGTGACTCTCATCAGAGTGACCCAAGCAGCACAGAGGAGCGCTGCAATGAGGGGCATGCAGTTATCAGATTGGTGACAGAGAGGACCATCGGATTTTTAAAGATGCACTTTCACTGCTTGGATAAATTGGGAGTGTTCTGCAGTCTGCTGCTGATTGGGTGTCTAGAATAACGACACTTTGCTATGTCCTTCATATTATTGTTATTGAGGAAAGGCCACACTTGGCATGGTTCAGGAGGTAGTCCTAGCACCATTAGATGCAGAATGATATAGAGCAGATAGAATCACAGAATCACAGAATTGTTACAGTGCAGAAGGAGGCCATTCAGCCTATCGTGTCTGCACTAGCTCTCTGAGCATTTTAACTTCGTGCCAGTCTCCTGTCTGTTCCCTGTAACCCTGCACACTGTTTCTATTTAAATAATCATCCAATGCCCTCTTGAATGCCTCAATCGAACCTGCCTCCACTACACTTCCAGGTAGTGCATTCCAAACCCTAACTACTCGCTGTGTGAAAAGTTTTTTTCTCACCTCACATTTCCTTCTTTTGCAAAACACTTTAAAACTGTGCCCTCTGGTTCTCGATCCGTTTATGAGCGGGAACAGTTTCTCCCTATCTACTCTGTCCAGACCCCTCAAAATTTTGAAAGCTTCCATCAAGTCTCCTCTTAGCCTTCCCCTCTCTAAGGAAAACAGCCCCAACTTCTCGAATCTTTCCTCATAAGTGAAGTGTCCCAGACCATCAAGATGAGATGCTTTCAGCAGAATCCTCACCAACTGCTGCAAGGAACATTAGAGGAGGGTATCTGTCAGAACACCATACCTGGGTTTCCTCCCCTGCTGGCAAATAAAGAGACATTCCTTGAACTTATCTGAATAATAAGTGAGCACTAAACCACTGCACACTTTCATACTGTTGTCCAGCTTTCAGCTCTCCTTCTGTTGAAGTTATGGTGAGTGAGTAGAGAAACACTGAGGAGATTCATCTCATTCAATCTGCTCATCCTAAGGGCTCTTCTAAGTGCTTTAAGTGTTTCTGACACTGCAATTCCCTCCTCTGGCAGAGGTAGGCACCTCCGTTAGTGCAGAGATGCTGCCAGAATCCACCTGAAAAGTTAAACAGCCATGGAGCATGCAAATGGATTAGGATCTGAGCAGCGCATGGAAGTTTCCACCAACCAACTACTGGCGGGAATCAGAAATCTGACACTGATTTAAAGAAAATACTAATGCATCAGTAACTGTGCCACTTGAAATGGGGTTTCTGGGGTTGTAAAAAGGATCACTTGAATGTGAAGCTTAGTTTTGGTGGACATACATTAAAAACCCTGTTTATACACACAAAGCACCTTTTATAATCTCAGGTTGTTCCGAAGTGGTTTACAACCTATGAAGTACTTTTGAAGTGCAGACATTGATGTAATCTGGAAACATGGCAGCCAATTTGTATCCAGCAAGCTCCCACAAACTGCAAGTAGATAAAGGCCATCGAATTATAGAACCATAGAATGACTACAGTACAGAGGAGGCTATTCAGTCCATCATGACTGTGCTGGCTCCCACTCACCTGGTTCTATTTGTTAATAGTATGTTAACTATATTATTTATATTGTTAAGATGCATAGGTGAAGGGCATTGTTTAATTAAATACATTGATCGCATATAAATAGGTGACAGCTGGAACACAGTGTGAGAGGAGAACTATGAGACTGAACAAAGTCAATCAACTCTCTCAGTATCTTGGCTCTGACTTCACCAACTGGCTTAGATTGTGTTAACATGACTCCCCCGCCTTTTCCCAGTAGCTGCCTGCAATTTTTTTTCTCTCTTCAGATAATTATCCAATTCCTTTTTGAAGGCCTCGATTAAATATGTCTCTACCACACTCTCAGCCAGATCCTAACCACTGACCGCATAAAAATGTTTTTTCTCACATTGCTGTTGCTTCTTCTGCCAAACACCTTAAATCGGTATCTTCTGGTTCTTGACCATTCCACCAAAAGGGACAGTTTCTCCCTCTCTACTCTGCCTGGGCCGCTGGTGATGTTGAGTACTCCTGTTAAATCTCCTCTTAATCTTCTCTCCAAAGAGAACAGCCTCACCTTCTCCAATCTATCCACGCAAGTGAAGTCTGTCACCCTGCAACCATTCTCGTGAATCTTTTCTACACCTTCTCGTACGCCTTTAAATCCTTCCTAAAGTGACCAGATCATCTGTTTTAATGCTGGTGGTTGACGGATAAAAATGGGGCAATAAACGAGGATGCATTCCACTGTTCTTCTTCAGATAGTACCATAGCATCTTTTACATTCACCTCAGGGGGCAATAGCTTTACAATTTCTCCTGAAAGGTGGCACCTCTGACAGTACTGCACTCCCTTAGCACTGCACGGAAGCTAATGCACTCAAGCCACTGGAGTGGGGCTTGAGTCCACAACCTTCTGAGCCAGATGAGAGAATGCTACCATTAAGCCACAGCTGACAATATGGTTTGTGAGGTGGGTCTCTGAGGTGCCAAGCGCTTTTTTGTGGTATAGCGGAGAGACGTCCTCGAGTTTCACAAACTCAGATAAATCATTTAACATAAATCAGTCAAAACATTGATGTGAGTTAATTAGTATATTGTTTTACAGTAGCTAAGACCTACAACTTCATACAGTTACATAACAAGCAAACTTTGAATTCGGAACTTTTTATGAAACACCTTAGTGTTGATCAAAAGCTCTTTGAAGGACTGATTTCAAAAGAAAATCTCCACCTACTGCATGTCAGACAAAATCCCTTCAAAAACCAAGAACATTAGCAAATCTACTTTGTACTATCTGCTCTTGTGAAGGCTGCATAGTACGATTTAGGATTGTATGGCTGGGTTAATGTATAAGTGCTGCATCACGGCCTACCAGTCCGGCAGTTGTAGTGTAAATACAGCCTTAAAGACCCAACAATAAAAACAACTCACAACTCTAATGACCTCTGGACATCCCAACGTGTTTTATAGTCAATGAAGTGCATTCACTGTTGTATTAGAAGAAACACAGCAGAAAAAAATCTCCAAACAGCGAATTCCCACAAACAGCAATGTGATGATCAGATTAGCTGCTTTACACTGGTGATGTTTGAGGGGAAAGTCTTGGATAGGACACCAGGGAGAACACCACTGCTCTTCTTCAAAATATTACATCGGCTTAAGAGAGCAGACAGAGCCCAGTTAAACATTGCAGCTGAACAACAGCACCCCTGACAGTGCAGCACTCTATCTGTACTGCATTGCATATGCTCAAGTCTCTGGAGTGGGAATTGAACCAACAGCCTTCCTAGTGGATGACTTTTCAAAATAAAAATAAAAAATTATTGAGCATTGATATTTCTTTAGCCATCCATTAGTTAAAAGTGAAGGTATTGTGACAATTATTTCATAAACTGTGCCTTCCATATCTTACTACAAACACTAGGGCTGGGATTTTCCGTGCCCGTTGATGTTAGGCATGTTCGGTGGCATGAGCGGGCAATATGGAGCGATTGCATTCACGACAGCGGGAAACTAATTTGCGATCGTCCACTCAGCCTGCCAACGGCGGGCTGCGTTTCCCACCATTGGGCATTGGAAACCTCATTGTAATACATCTGCATATCATTATAGGCCAGTCTACCAGAATTGTCCCGCACCCCGCCCCCACTGGCCCCAACACTGGATCGTCCATCCATGTCGGTGGGAAAGCATGCCGACGTATTTCACAACAGCATGTAAAAGGTGTGTACATGACGGGCTGCACTTTGATGGGAACTTGGAGGCGAGTACACAGCAACGATGTGCAGCGCTCACCAGGGTTGCCTGTTGGGCTTCAAGCTTGAGGTGTGTTGGTAGGGGACGGCAGGCAAGGGCAACCCTCCAGTGAAGCAACTTGTGGATAACGGGGGGCAAGGGCAGTCCTGCTGTTGAGGTAACTTGTGTGGGGGTGCTGGAGGGGCCAGTGCAGGGGGGGGCAAGGCCTGCCTTGCATTTGAGGTGACTTGTTTGGGAGGGGGTCAAGGGCCAAGTCCTGCCATTGAGACAACTTGTGGGTGGCGGGGAGGGTGGGGTCAAGGACTGCCTTGCGGTTGAATTTGGCGCACAAGCATTTGGGCTGGGGAGGGGTAGGGTGTGAAAGGGGAGCAGCTACGCATTAGGGACACTTTATATAAAGTGACCATTCCTCTGCAACTGAGACATTTCAAGTGCAGCCATTGCTATGATTGGAGTCGGGCTTCTAACTTATCTGCCCACTGAAGCAACGCAGATTCATCAAAGTGCCACCAAGTGCTCCAGAGCTTTCTACACCTCACCGGCACAGACTGCAAAGTCACGAGCATTTTAGTGGACTGCAGAACAGCTGGATGACTGGGATGTTGAACAATCTCCTTGCTAAAGCTGGCTATGGGGCTCAGAGAAGCTTGCAATGTCAGCCTTCCAATTTGGACCAGTCTCCCCGATGGTTCAAGCTAACAGTGCAGCCTTGCAGTGCGGGTTAGGAGAATGCCTGCGCCTGAGCTGAGAGCACAGCATGTTTCCAATGGGCAAAGCTGCCGCCAATCGGTCGGATGGAGTGGGGCGGAGGAGGGTGGGGTTTCAGGCAGCCATGCAGCGCGATAATCTCTGGCCATCCAAGTGGTGGCCAGCACTCTCCGAGAAGCATTAAGGGGCCGTCAGACTTAACTAGGACAGGTTCTTAGCACACCACATGTCTCTCTCTTTCCTCCTTCAAAAGGAGTACATGAGGAGCATGGAGCCTGATGAATTAAGTGTATGCCTGATGGCCTGCAGAGAGAGACGACAATGGAGGAGAGAGTGACTGAGGTTCCTGGCTGCGCAGAGAGAGGAGCAGCAGCCTTCGGAAGAAGGGGCGGCAGGGGCTCCCAAACACGCTGCCCAGGAGCAATAGCGAGTCGGCACTGGTCGGCGCCTAGCAACACCCAGGATCTATAGATGCTGCATTTCATTCCAACAGATGACCGAGAACCAATATCGCTGAAGACTGCACGTCCAGGGAACTGGTCAATCACATCTGCCACCTGCTGCAGGATTTGGTGCCATGGGGATATGGAGGGCATCTACTGCCAGTGGCTGTGAAAGTGACCACGGCGCTCAATTTCTATGCCAGTGGCTCCTTTCATGGCTCCACAGGTGACCTCCACAAGCCCCCACCCACAAATGCATCCAAGAGGTCACAGATGCCATCTTTGCGAGGGCACACAACTTTATGCATTTCGCCCAGGACTAGGATTGCCAGGATGCAAGAGCGATTGGATTCACCCAGATATCACATTTCCCACAGGCGCAGGGTGCGATCGACTGCACTCACGTGGCACTCAAGTCTCCATTGCAACACACGGTCAACTACATCAACCGCAAGGGATTCCATTCGTTGAATGCGCAGCAGTGTGCGACCACCAGAAACGCATCCTGCAGGTATGCGCAAGGTTTCCTAGTACATGTGCATGACTCCTACATCCTCAGTCGGTCACAGATCCCTGATGTCTTCCAGGGTCCACATAAGCTGCAGGGATGGCTACTCGGGGACAAGGGTGACCTGTGGATGACGTGGCTGATGATACACGCGCGGCGGCCTCAGACTGCAGCAGAGCGAAGGTATAACGAGGCTCATGCTGCAACCCACAGCTTGGTGGAGCAGACCACCAGGGTGCTGAAGATGCAGTTCCGGTGCCTGGACCAGTCTGGTGGAGCCCTGCAATAAAGTTCTCAGAGGGTGTCGCACATCATCATCTGCTATGACCTTTAGAACCTGGCGCTGCAACGGGGAGAGGAGCTGGCTGAGGAGGAGATGGAGGAGCTGGAGGTCTCCTCTGACGATGACGAGGATGAGGCCCTGGCACTGGCCAGACGAGGCAGGCTCGCTTGGGAGGCCCTTATAGCTGCTAGATTTGTGGAGGATGATGATGACATGCAGTGAGGAGACACCATAGATCCTCACATTGCATCTGTGAACATTTGGCTCCAGTCTGGCTTATGGCAGCATGAATACCCTCTGTGAGAAAGCTCCTGTCATGGAGATGCAGTGGAGGCCCTAATATTTGCTCGATTGCAGGAGGATGATGACGACATGCAGTGAGGACACTCCATAGAACTTCATAAAGCCTCTGTGAATGTCTGACTCCTGTCTGGCCGAGGGCAGATCGCTTGCGCTCTGTGATCAGGGTCATATCATAGAGACACAGCCATGAAACTTTAGAAGCATCTGATCCCTTGACCACCTTCAGCACCTGAGCCCTTTAGGATCAGAGCATCATTAGTCACAGATGCTGAAGAGATGGGGGCCAGCCCCACATTAAAGGTGCTGAGAGTACACAAGGAGAATGATGGAACTCTGTGATGCCTGCTCACTACATTCTGGCGGCAATGACAAGCTCCATCGAGGTGCAGACATCACTAATGTGTCCAGGGAGAGTGAGGCCAGACATCACTTTGGTCTGAAGGCCGCACAAAGCACAGGGAAGAGGCCCTGGACTGAGACACTTGCCTTTATCTTGTGCAGAAAAGTTTCACATCTGAGTGACACAAACACTGCTCATCAGAACAAGAAGCCATAAACAGGGTGACATTCTTGGGAGTTTATTACAAGTAATAAAGTGATTAACACCTGTGCGCAGGCTGTGTAACTAATTCTTCTTAACCTTCCTAACCCTGCCGCGAGGTATTGGTGCTCCCTGTTCATCCACAGCGGAGGTAGAGGCAGCCTGCTGACTGCAACACCCTGTCTATGATGACCATGGCAAGCCGAGACCTGGGGGACCCCGGCCTGCTTTTGTGGTTCTGTATGGCAGTGACACCCTCCTCAGCCAATGGAGCTGGAGCTGTTGAGGTCACAGGAAGAGGGTACTCGGATTGGCCGGACACTCCCAGAGTCATCTGGGTGGATGGCCCCGGGGTGTGCACCTGCTGATCCTCCTCCCTATGGGTGCCCCAGGACCCGTGGCTGACTCCTTGAGGTGAAGGGGTAGCTGGAGTGAGATCAACACCCTCTCATGTACACACTGTTGGAGGCCAGCTATGGCATCAGCGATGGAGTTGAGCCCGCGCAGCAGTTCAGGAGCGACATCCTGGACCAAGGTCTCCATGGCGGTTGCCATCCTACCAGTGTTGACCTCGGTTTATTGGTATGTCGGCGCTACCAACTCAGAGTGAAGCTGGACGGACTCCTCCATTGTGCCTTGCAATTTGATGTTGCAGCAGACGTCGCTTCCTGATGTTCCTGAGCTTGTCTTTGAAGCTCCAGCAACTATGACATGACTGAGCCCAGAGGCTCATTGTCTGACTCGGACTAAGCAAATTTCTGGCCTCCAGCAATCCTCCGAGTGCCGGACACCTGGGAAGTCCCTGCCTCTGCCTGCTGTGGATCAGAAAGTGCGATTTGCTCACCAGATTGTGATCCTGAGGCTCTGCTAAGGCTAGGTCCCACCGAGGTGTGTGTCTCTGCTGGTGGAGGGTGTGGGTGAGCACTGTGAACTTCAAGGAGGGTGTCTTCAGATTCCTCTTCAGACGTTTCTCGGGACTTGATTGGAGCCCCTAGCTCATGGACTCTGTCGGCTGTTTGGCAGATGTGCCTGTAGAAGCAAGGGGAGATAGTTAGTGCATGGCAGTGGCCTGTGAAACAGGACACATTACTCATTGCATGGTTGTCTGATGGATGTTGCAGTGCTGGATCCTCACTTGGTAGAGCACCGCTCACCTCACCATCAGCACAGGACCGGTCCAGATCGTCACTGGCCAGCTGGATGGCTCTGTTTTCGAAGTTTGTGAGGACCTTGATTTTAGGTATTCCTCCACCGATCTGTGACCTCTCCCTCTTGTTGTGTGCCAGATTGTCCTGTGTGAATAGAGATGGAGAGAGTGTAAGCAGGACACCTGCCAGGCCAAATGATCAGTATGCCTGGCGTGTGTGGGTGGTGAGTGGTCCCATGGACGGGATGAGGACAATGAAGGTGTGTGTGTGAGCATGAAAGGTGATGATCCTTGAACTGGCAGTGAGTGAGATCCCTGTGAATGTGTGATGGGTTTGTGAGTGTATGAGTTGAGAGTGATGAGGAGAGTGACTTACCCTGGTGGAATGGAGGAGATCATTCCTCCCTTTGTGGCACTGTTTCACTGTCCTCTTTTGAAGGGCATTGGCGCTGACCACTACTGCCACCGCCTCCCAAGGCTAGTTGGCCATGCTGCTGCCCATCCTGCGGTTAGGTTGGGGGTAGAGGACATCCCAGCGGGCCTCCACGGCATCCAAAAGGCATTCCAGTGATGCATTGTTAAACCTGGGGGCTGCACTCTTTTTACCTTTCGTGGACATCTTCCCTGCAGCAGTTGTGGGATGGAAGCACTGAGATGTGGTGCACGCAGCTGAACTTCAAATATGGTGCCCAGTGTGATGAAGCAGCAAGGTGATGTGGTGGCGGGGGCGGGGGCGGGGGGGGGCGGGGGGGTGGGTTACCTGCCTGCCATTGAAATGGCATGCTTCCCAGGAACCCATAAATAATGTGGCGGGCTTGGGACAATACGGCGTGAAAACCAGCCATCGCGGCCAGCGGGTAAAACGTCGTTTTATCCACCTGCTAACACACTTAGTGCAAATCTGGGACGATTCTGCCCGAGGTGTCTGTCATGTGGTATGAGCAACAAGAAGGACAATGTGCTAGCTGGAGATCATTTGTTTCTGTGCAAATTGAGACCGGTCTCCAGAGTACTGTTTTACTATACGTATACGCACACCAAACATCCTCAATTAATTTGTATGTTTTATTCAACGCTAAATTGAACAAGTGGCAAAATAGGCTCCATGCTTAAAACTGAGGTATATGCTCAGGTATATGTCTGATTAACATGAATTCAAAATTGAACATCTGGGCTAGTGTGCGGAGGACCTCAAATGTCAACTGGGATAATTGGTTTGATCAAATTTGTCTTTACTATAATACTATTTTAGACAATATAAGGCAGAGCCAGGCTGAAAGGTGAATATATACACCTCTCTATCCACCACTGGCAGATTGTGGCTGCAGTATGCACCATGTACAAAATGCACAGCCAACTCATCAAGCTAACTTTGACAGCACCTCCCAGTCCTGTGATTTCTGCCACTGTTTGTCTAGAGGAATACAGGGGAAGATCAAACAGAAAAAGAAAGCGTACGATAGGCACAAAGAACTAAGCACTGCGGATAGCCTAGACGAATATAGGAAGTGTAGGGACGAAGTAAAAAAGGAAATAAGAAATTCAAAGAGAGGGCATGAAAAAAGATTAGCAAGTAAAGTTAAATATAACCCAAAGGTGTTTTACCAATAAATTAATGCTAAAAGGTTAGTTAAGGAAAAAGTAGGACCTATCAGAGATGAAGATGGAAACTTGTGTGTAGATGCAGAAGGTGTGGGAAGGGTTTTGAATGAATATTTTGTCTCCGTGTTTACAAAGGAAAGGGAGGATATAGATATAGTAGTCCAGGAGGAACACTGCGAGATATTGGACGGAATAGTCATAAAGAGAGAGGAAGTACTCGAAGGGTTGAAATCCTTGAAAGTTGATAAGTCACCAGGGCCAGATGGATTGTTTCCGAGGCTGCTGAAGGAAGTCAGGGAGGAGATAGCAGATGCTCTGAGGATGATATTCCAATCTTCACTAGATACAGGGGAGGTACCGGAGGACTGGAGAAATGAAAACGTAGTTCCATTGTTTAAAAAGGGATCAAAGGAAATGCCAAATAATTATAGGCCAGTTAGTCTTACATCGGTGGTGAGCAAATTAATAGAATCAATCCTGAGAGATAGGATTAACTGTCATGTGGAAAGGCATGGACTAGTCAGGGATGGTCAGCATGGATTTGTTAAAGGAAGGTCTTGCCTCACAAATTTGATTGAATTCTTTGAGGAAGTGACAAGAAGGGTTGATGAAGGTAGTGCAGTGGATGTTGTGTACATGGATTTTAGCAAGGCATTTGACAAGGTCCCACATGGCAGATTGGTCAGGAAAGTAAAAGCCCACGGGATTCAGGGTAATGTGGCAAACTGGATAAAAGGTTGGCTTTGTTACAGAAAACAAAGGGTAATGGTCGATGGATGCCCTTGTGAATGGAAAGTTATCTCAAGCGGTGTTCCACAGGGCTCGGTGTTGGGACCCTTGCTGTTTGTGTTATATATTAACGATTTGGACGTGAACGTGGGGGGCACGATTGGGAAATTTGCAGATGACACAAAGATTGGCCGAATAGTGGATAGTGTAGAGGATAGCCATAATCTCCAAAACGATATAGATGGGTTGGTGGAGTGGGCGGTAAAGTGGCAGATGGATTTTAACATAGAGATGTGTGAGGTCATACATTTAGGGAGGTCAAACAGTTACAGGGATTACACAATAAATGGGAATATACTAAGAGGGGTAGATGAAGTGAGAGATCTTGGCGTATAAGTACACAGGTCCCTGAAGGCAGCAGTTCAAGCAGACAAGGTTGTAAAGAAGGCATATGGAATGCTCTCCTTCATTGGCAGAGGTATAGAATATAAAAGTAAGGATATAATGTTGGAATTGTATAAAACACTGGTGAGGCCACAACTGGAGTATTGTGTGCAGTTCTGGTCACCACATTACAGGAAGGACGTAATAGCTGTGGAGAGAGTGCAGAGGAGGCTTACAAGAATGTTGCCAGGGTTAGAAAAGAGTAGCTACGAGGAGAGATTGGATAGATTGGGGTTATTTTCCTTAGAACAAAGAAGGCTGAGAGGTGACTTGATTGAGGTGCACAAAATTATGAGGGGAATAGATAGAATGGACAAGATAAAATTGTTTCCCTTGATGGAGAATTCTGGAACCAGGGGACATAGATTGAAGATAAGTGACAGAAGGTGCAGGGGGAACATGAGGAAGAACTTTTATTTGCAGAGGGTAGTGGGTGTCTGGAATTCGCTGCCCAAGTTGATGGTAGAGGCAGAAACTTTAAACTCTTATAAAAAGTGCCTGGATCTGCACCTGAAGTGCTGTAAGCTGCAGGGCTATGGGCCGGGTGCAGGAAGGTGGGATTAGAAAGGGCACCTGGGTGTCCTTGGGCTGGCATGGACAAGATGGGCCAAATGGCCTCCTTCTGTGCTGTAACTTTTCTATGGTTCTATGAAATGGTTAAAATACAGAAGGGGGCATTTAGCTTGTCTTGTTCATAGCAGCTAAGAGGAACTCAGCTAGTCCCACTTCCCCACCACCACACTCCACTCCCCCAACCCCAGCCAGCGAAATAACAAAAGGTGCTCATCCAATTCCCATTTGAATGCCATGATTGAATCTTCCTAAACCCACCACCTCTGGTCCTCAACCCTTCTGCCAATGGGAACAGTTTCTCTCTATCTACTCTGTCTAGATCCCTTAAGGAGGATAAAAGTGGTAAAGTCATGAAAACATTATAACCTGGAAGTTCACATCTAAATCTCACACCAACCTGACTTGGACATATTTCATAGCTGAGCTCCTTTTACAGACAGCCAGTATGGATATGACTGGCCAAATGGCCTCCTTCCATGCTGCAACCAGTCTATGATTCTTTTGTTCTACATGTCATTAGTCTTCAGAGTCAATATCTTGAAATTCTACACCCACATTATTGGGAGTACCATCATCACAAGTACCATGGCGATTCCAGGAGGAGGCTCAGCACCTCCTTCTCAGGGGAACTAGAAATGAGCAATAAGTGAAGCCTTGCCAGCAATATCCACATCCTAAACACAAGTAAAATTTTAAAAAGCCTTTGCTTCCATCTAATGTTACGATCCAGATGTTACACCACAAGTGGAGGGACCGATTGTGGGGAGTGGCAGGGTGGCTTAGTGGTGTCCTCATTGAAATGCTAATGAGTGGTCATTTCGGGTGCATTGAAGAAAATGGGTGGAGACACATTGTCTTGGGTCTTTGTCTTCTTTGCATTTGACGTGTATTTCGGGAAGGATTCCTAATGTGGGAATGTTAATGTAAATTACACCATAATGCTGCCCAGGAAATTTTAAGGGGATTTCTGCACATACCCATCAAATGTATCTCCGGGAGCAACCGATTTTTGAGGTTTCTGCCAACCTCTTTGGATCAAAAGATCTGAGAAACAACCAATATCTTCAGACATCCAGTAAAATAATTTGGAAATGTCAATAGCGCACCAGAAGGGGATAGTGGCATTGAGGAACATGTGGTTGCCAGAAAGCCCAGAGGCTGGTGTGAATTTGTGATGGTGCAAATCTTCTGAGCACTTTCACAGCTTTCCTCCCTCAATCCAGGGTAATCTTGGTCCTTTCCTGGTCAAGACCAGCCAATACAATCTACTTGAACTTGAAAATTCAGCTGAGTTCAGGTTCATTCAGTTTGGTGGGCTTCAGTGTACTTTGGCTTGAAATGGGGAGAGGGCAGAAGGAGGAAAATCAGATGTCACTTTTCAAAATCTTACAATTTGTTACAGGTATCAAGTAATCTTTAGGAAAAAAAACTATGCAGGTTTCTTCTGACCTACTTCTGAAATTTCAAAGCAGTTAAAATTAGTCTTAACGTCTAAAGTCTCAGTCTTGGCGCAGTGGTGGCAAGTTTGCCTCTGAGTCAGAAGGTCCTGGGTGACAAGGCCCACTCCAGAGACTTGAGCACATAACCCAGACTAATACTTGAATGACACTGAGGGCTTGCTGCACTGTTGGATACTAAACCGAGGCTCACCTGCGCTCTCAGTTAAGCAGAAAAGATCCCATGGCACTATTTTAAAGAAAAATAGGGTTTTCTCAGGTGTCCTGGAAGACATGCATCCTGAAACAACATCACGAAAAATAGTAAAAATTACGATCACATTGCTGTTTGTGGGATATTGCTATGAACCAATTTCCTACCTAATTTCTTAAGTTACAGCAGTGAGTACACTTCAAACGTACTTAATTGGCCTTAATGCACTTTGGAACTCCTGAGGTCATGATGATGCTATATAGATTCAAATTTTCCTCAAGGCTTAGAAATGATTCCTAAATCTTTTTTCATTCATTCAAATCATGTGAGCATCGCTGGCAAAGCCAACATTTATTGCCCATCTCTAAATGCCGTTGAGAAGACAGTGATGAACCCACTTCTTGAACTGTTGCGGTCTATGAGGCATGGAATTCCAGGATATTGACCCGGCTACGCTGAAGGAATGGTAATATATTTCCAAGTCCGGATGTTGTGTGACTTGGAGGAGTAACTTCCAGGTGGTGGTGCTCTCATATACCTGCTACCCTTGTTCGTCTATGTAGTAGAGGTCACAGGTTTGGGTAGTACTTCCAAAGACACCTTGGCTAGATGCTGCTGTGCATCTTGTAGGTGGTACAGGCTGCAGCCACACTGAGCCAGTGGTGGAGGGAGTTATATTTATTTTGATGAATGGGGTGCCACAATCATGTGTGCTGCTTTGTTACAGATTGTGTTGAGCTTCTTGAGTGTTGTTGAAGCTGCACCCATGCAGTCAAGTGGAGAGCATTCCTCTACACTCCTGACTTGTGCCTTGTAGATGGTGGACAGCCTTTGGGGAGTCAGGAGGTGAGTTACTCACGGCAGAATCCCCAGCCTCTGACCTGCACTTGTAGACACAGCTTTTATGTGCTGGTCCAATTCAGTTTCTGGTCAATTATGTCCTCAAGGGTGTTGATAGTGGAAGATTCAGTGATGGTAATGCCATTGAATGTCATGGGAGGATGATTGGAATCTCTCTTGTTGGAGATGGCTATTGCCTGGCATTTGTGTGTCATGAATGTTATTTGCCATTTATCATCCAAAGCCTGAATGTTGTCCAGGTCTTGCTGCATGCTACCATTACTACTGACACTTTGCAATCATCAGCAAACATACGAACGTACATACGAACATATGAATTAGGAGCAGGAGTAGGCCACTCTGCCCAATGAGCCTGATCCCCCATTCAATAAGATCATGGCTGATCTAAATGTAACCTCAAACCCACATTTCAGCCTACCCCCGATAACCTTCCACCCTTAGTTAATCAAAAATCTATCTAGCTCTGCCTTAAAAATATTCAAAGATTCTGCTTCCACCGCCTTTTGAGGAAGAGAGTTCAAAAGACTCACAACTCTCTGAGAGAAAAAATTTCTCCTCATCTCTGTCTTAAATGAGCAACTCCTTATTTTTAAACAGCAACCCCTAGTTCTAGATTCTCCCACAAGAGGAAACATCCTCTCCACATCCACCCTGTCAAGACCCCTCAGAATCGTAAAGGTTTCAATTAAGCCACCTCTTACTCTTCTAAATTCCAGCCTTTCCTCATAAGACAACCTGCCCATTCCTGATATTAGTCTAGTAAACCTTCTCTGAACTGCTTCTAATGTATTTACATATTTCTTTAAATAAGGAGACCAGCACTGTACACAATACTCCAGGTGTGGGCTCACCAATGTCCTGTACAACTGAAGCATAACCTCCCTATTTTTGTTATCAATTTCCCTCACAATAAATGATAATATCCTATTAGCTTTCCTAATTAACAGCTGTACCTGCATACTAACCTTTTGTGATTCATATACTAGGACACCCAGATCCCTTTGAATCTCAGAGCTCTGCAATCTCTCACCATTTAGGTAATAAGCTCCTTTTTTATTCTCCCTGCCAAAATGAACGATC